>NW_026578007.1:8750000-10000000 GCF_029603195.1 Condylostylus longicornis
ATCTGATAATTTTATTTGATCTGAAACCATTTGTTTAATTATTACGAAAAATTTTTATTTTGTTTAAAAAACAAAATTTCAAAGCTTTAATTATACATAAACTTTTAATTTCTATTTTTAATAAATAGTGTTCAGAATTAACGTGAATTAACGTGGCCTTCCATTGGCCTAGTGCTGGGTGGCAGTAGCATTAACCCTACCTCCATCCCTTTCTAACTAACTGACATGAACTAAAATATTATTTAAATTTATACACAATGCTGTAGACAACAATATACGTATACTTAGTATGTTTCTTTCAACAATATTAACAATTTCACTTGACTTTTAATCTATAAAATCTTTAATATCGTAACAAAAATTCTTTAACACTCGAGACACTATTCATATGTATTATTGCAAGAAAAAATCATTCCAGTCGGTACCTCTTTTATATTTTCTCTCTAATTACATATATACATATTACATATATATGTATATGGGGAAACAAAAGAAAAGAGCCGACTTTTAATAAAATATAAAAAGGATATTAAATTGATTTAGCGTATTCAAGGAGCAACGTGAATTTTTTCTTTATTTTTTTATAACATTAAAATGTATGAATAATAATTTTTATGTAAAATTAAATTTCTTTCGTATATCGTATATACGGAACAAAGAAATTTCATATATAAAGATTAAAGTTTTCGATAAATAGAAAAAAACATCTAAAAAAAAGGACAATAATTCTTTTTTGTTTTCTTCCTTCTTCCTTTTAATGTATATAGAAAAAGACAACTTAAATTGTCCTCCTTTTCAAAAGTATTCAACATGTACACTGATAATTTTCTAAAAATTCATTGAGGGGAAAACTTTAAAAAAAAACCTTAAGCATTCTGCCGCATCACCACCACCAACCACTACTGAAAAATTCTTTTCCTATTTTTAAATAGCAAAATGTAAAAATATCGCACTCAATTTTAAACTGAAGAATTTTAACATTAATTTCTAACGTGCTCTGTATGCTATCATGTGTTCGTCCTAATTAAAAATTACCGTATAATTAAAAAAAAAAAAAATTTTTTTTAAATATTTTGAAAATTGGGTTAAAACTTTTTTAATAATTTTTTTTTTTAAATTTTCAAAATTATGTGTGTTGCATTAAGAGGTAAGAGTTAATAACTTTTATTCGATTTTAATGATAATAAATTTGTTAAGAATAAGTATACGCCACCATTATTAATTCATTTAAAAATACTTGATTTGAATTTGAATTCAAGAAATGAAAAATTAAAGGCAGACTAATTTTTTAAATTTATTACGTTTATCATAAGAGTTTTTAAAATAACGATCACTTCAAAATTTCGAATATAAAATGGTGGAATGAAAAATGTAAAATGTGCAGTTGTTTTTTTTTTCTTTTCTTATCGAAAATTTAAAAAAAGTTTAGGAATACAATTAAAAAACTTTTATTATGAATTTAAATTTATAAGTTTATAAAATGGTGAGCAAATTTTATTATTAATAGTGATAATTATATTCTCAATCTGCTCTCTGGAATTTTCTGCAATTTCGAAAATACGTTGACATATTAGAATTGCTCTTATTTAATTAAAACCATTATTATTAACTAGCGTAACTCAAAAAAGTATTTCGTTGTGTAACTAGAAAAATTTTCTTCTGTATATATCGCTATAAGCTGTATACACAATGATATTACTTAGAAATGTAAATAGAATAGTAAATCTCGGAGTAGTTAGAATAGTAAGTCTCGGTACTATAGCAAGGAGAAATTGTTATCATGAACATGAACGTTGAACACATGATTACAAAGTATAGTAATTAAAAGAATTATAAATTTACATAAGTCAAATTAAAACGAAGTAATCGTATTGTATTTCCTTCCTCTACCATGTCATAACCATCAGTGATCATCTGTTATGGTAACATGCAATTGATCAAAAAATAACAAATTTAAATTTTATTCAATTAAAAATAATAATACAATTTTCTGTTAATTTGGAAAAGGTTGAATAGGCTACTTATATAACAGAACTATTTCCCGATTATCATGATATCTTTCTCTTGTATGTAGTTAATATAATAAGTACCGGACCGGAATCCGTTAATTGCTATACTCTTTGCTCACTAAACAATAATTTTATTGTCTACACAATTATTTCGTGAAAAATGTGGACTGATATGTAAAAGTTTTGATGAAATTTAAATCAACCACACAAACAAACAAAGGTGAGAATCAACTTCTAGATACAAGATTCTAGAGGGTATTTTAAAGCCGCTTCTAAAATACTCCACTCCTGAACTTTAATAATCGTTCGTACCTATATTAAGTTACATGAAATAACGTCGATCTTGCAACACATATGTACATAGTACTTGACAAAAATCCCGTTACCAATTTCAAATCTCATCCAATTCAATCCGACTATGAGCTCCAAATTCATGTATTTTAACAAATTAAATGTAAATCATCTATTACAGTATGCGTAGTTATAAACTTGATATTAAATAAATTATTATTTCAAAAAAACTGCAATAGCTACTTACAAGTCAAAAATTTCAAAATGTACAAAATATAAAACCAAAAAAAGCAAATATGTGAAAATGAGAAACACTTAAATTTTATCTATAATTTTATTACAGTTACATTAATTCATAAAATATTTTTATTAATTAAATTAGAGTATAACAGTTTGTCAAAAAAAAAAAAATTATTATTATTATTAAAGTGAAATTTAAAATGTATAAAAATACTTGTATGTACTCTACATTTAATTTAAGTATTGGCGCACATATGTACGTATGTGTAAACCATATAAAAACATTTACAAATTTAAACTCATATACTTACAATTAATTTTGCTCATATAATAGTTTAAATGTCCAAAAGTTTGTGTGTTTTTGACTCCTTTTAATTTTAAGAATTTATGTTTGTCAATTTGTTAAAATTATGACATAAATTAATGTACATACAAATATATTTTATATACAAGTTATGGTGAATTATGCTTAATAAAAAAAAATAAATTAAAAAGAGAAGCATATGCAATGTTTTATACTCGGGGCATATGGTTTGAAATTTGGAAAAGAGAGAAAAAATGTTAATGTTTTTTATATTATTTGTGTTATAAAAAAAAATCTATAATTTGCACACATGCACACACACACAAATGCAGTCACCATATGTGATATAATTTATGTAGGTTTCTATTGTATAAGAAATGAGTTAAAAGATTTATTTATATGCCATAGCATAAAATTTATTTTAATTAACCAAAAAAAAAAAACGAAATTTTTGAATAGAGTGAAAATGAATCAAAGAACTTTATATATATTTTTTTTAAATTAATTAATATAGTAAAAAGAATGATGATTTTTTTGAAAAATATTTTATATAATATAAATTTATTTTTAATGTTTTAAAGAACATTAATTAAAAATTATAATATTCCTACTTAACAAGTTGTTGTTTAAATTCGAATATTTGAGCATATTTTGTCTTTTGATATTTTTTATAAAGAAAAAAACATATTATTTTAAGAAAGTTTTTTCATACATAAATTTTGTAGGTGAAATGAGAATATCAAATATATTATACTGTCCTTGATTGAAATATAATACACATATATGATTACCTTGACCTGATCAATTAAAAAAATAAGTATTTCCAAGAATTTATTTAAAGAATATTGAATTCAAATATTAGAAATTATAATATTTTTTTAAAGAAAACTTGAAAATATAATTTTTCCCCGATATAATTTTTTTAAATTACAACAAAAATCAATTTTAAAAAAAAATTATTTGGGCCAGAAAAGAAAGCCATGAATTATATTTTAAAACTATTCTTAGTCTGAAATTCGAAATCCAATTCGGACTTAAGAAATATCCAACTTGGAAGGAATTTTTATTATTTGTTTTAGTCTAGTGATGTTTTCTTACAATGACTTTTATAAAGATTAAGCATAGAGATGATGTGAGAGATCATGTGATTTTTTAAGATTTGGCGTATAAGTTTTAATATTCCCAAAAAAAATTTCCAAAATTTCGCCCTACAAAATTAGATGAATAGTTTATCATTACTGAAACGCTGTCTTCATTTTATTTTGATTTAGTTTATATACGACAACGCTTACATCGTAACCAGTCTTGGGTTAATCTCACCTTTGTTTGTTTGTATGGTTGAACTGATTTAATTAAATTTTTAGTTTCTCTAGACATTATTTCAATTTGAATTGAAAAATTTCCCCAGAGAAATTTCAAGTTATAAAAATTTTTACTGTATTTTTTAAATATTGTCTATTATAACTTATAAAATAGAAGTACTTATAATAATTAAATTAGAATATTCTATCAAAAGAAAATCTGAAACTTTAAATAAATCAATTGAAATTTTAAAGGTACCGAAAGTGAAACTTAAAAATTGCATTTTTATGGGATATCTTGTCTTTAGATTCTGTTCTTGTCTTTAGATTCTTCCAACAGCTTTCAGATCACTCAATTTAGTTATTATATAAAAATACTTGTTTCTTCTAACAAAATCAAATAAAATATTGAAACGATTATTTAGATTTTTCTAACAAAGTTATAAAAATATTGAAGGAAAAAATATTGTTCTTCAGTAAAATTTGTACTAAAAATAAATTTGATTTCAGACTCTTTGAATTACGAGCAATAAGAGTTAAAAAAACTGAAAATAAAAATTAATAAAAAATACAAAAAATTCAAGCCGCTTATATGAATTGCATTAAAGACAAAATTAATTTTTTGTCAATTAAAAGGAGATAACAATAATTTAATATTTTTTGCTTAAAATACTTAACTAAAGACCGGCATTTGAAATTACTGTTTCACTTTGAATTTCGTGCCAGTATTTTAGGCATAAACCATATATGTAATAATTAATTCATAACTAATTTTTATTTTTAATTAATTTAAATATTTAATATTTATTAATTAATTTATTTTTATTAATTAATTAATTTTTATTAATATTCAAATTAATTATAAAAATACCTTAACTGTAAAGGTGTAACATAAATTTGTTTTGACCTACAAAATAATCAAATTAAAAGAGGCGATTACTTTGATAACCAAAGTTTTTTATTACCATATTTCGTAAAAGTTTTTTTGTATTTTTTATAAATTTTTTTTTGATTTAATAGAAAATTTAATCATTAATCCCGCATTTTATTAGACAGAAATTATTAATCGAAAAAAATTGTAAATATTGAATCTTTAAATTTTCGTATTTATAACTGACATTTTGCTATTCAAGTTTTTAAAATTATAATTAATTTCTGTAGAACATCTACCTTATCTGTATAATAATCTATATATGTTTGGTTTTTGATAATATGAAATTTATACAATAAGTATTTTATAACTAAAGCCATTCGGGTGTAATGTGTACAATAATTTTGTAATGTCCTAGCAAAATAAGTAAAATATTTAAAAATTTTATTCAAATTTGGTAAGTACACATAATCGAATATTTTCGGAATAGTAATTAAAATTCAATTAAAATTTTTCTCTGATCACAATTTGTATTCGTTAATGCACGCTGCGCTGAAAGTTCTACATTAGAACTAAAATTTTTAAGCCGCAACCGTTAAAGAATATGCAAAAACTTTAGCTAAGCTTTTTTTGTTTACGCAGTCTACAAATTCTGAAACTTCTAAATAATCTATCGTTCGAAAATAACATAAATGGCATTGTTTATGAAATTATATTCTAATACTTTTCGCCTACCAAATTTTAACAAGATTTGAAGACTTAAAGAAAATTTACTTTAATAGCCTTCAATAGCTGAAACTGACATTTTGAAATTTTGAATTTTAAAATAAAAAAGAAAAAAAAATTTCATGAGGCAGCGATAAAATTTATGCTAGAGGTCTGCGCTACATTTCTAAAATTTCTTTATTGCAGATTGAATTTCCGAACACGCTTTATTGCAGCCAGTAATATCCGAACGATCTATATTTTTAGTGCGTGTAGTGTGAGTTTTCGAACGTACTACAAATTAGAACTATTCTAGAACTGAAAAAATGAAAACCCGTAGAGTTTGAGGTCCTGGCTATACATACATTAAAAAATGTGCATATGAGAAAATTGCTTCATAATTTCATAATTTCATAATTTCTCATACAGATTTTAAATTCTGTTATTGTATGCAATATGGCCAGTTTAAAAATGAATAATTTGTTAATTTAATTTACAAAATGGCGCTTCATAATTGAATAGCCTTTAGTGTATGAAATCGAACCAGGTGTATGAAAATCGAAATAACAAAATCTTTGAATTTTGTAAGATTCGACTCGTCGAAACTCAATTACAGGATTAGTGAACACTAAACCAATAAAAATAATGGGTTAAAATGCATTAGTGTCATTATAATTTTATATTTTTCATGAAATATTTCACATGAACAGTGGTCGAATTTAAACAGTTAAAGGTCAAAAAGGTTTTCCATATGAAACAAGTTATTTTTAAAGTAATCCATTGTTTTCTTTTGCATAAATAATTTAAATTTTACTATAAATGTTTTCTATAAAATTTAAATATTAAAAATTTTATTTAAAACATGAAAATGTTTTCATCCAATAGACTTGTTTTGTTTGCTGTTATCGTAATCACTAAAATAGGGAGAAAAATAAAAAAATTCACAAAAATTATTAACAATTCTATTTTTTAGTTACTGTTCTCTTGCTAATATTAAAAAAAAACACTGTTGTTTGTATATACGGATCCGATTAAATTTAAAAAAAAATTGTGAATAAGAGAAAAATAACAAAAAAGAGAATAAGAAAAATTTAATATTAAAATAACAATTAAAACATTACGAATCATAAAACAATATGATGGCAGACACATAGTTTGTATGATGAAGAACTCATATATACACATATTGTACTCTTATATATATAAATATAACAAAAAACAATTAATAGAAAACCAACAAAAAAAAAATGAAAAAAAAGAAATAAAATATTTTTTCAATTTATCTTCATCAATTTTATCACCATTACCATTATCGCTACCACTATCACAACACAACCATCATTATTATTATTAATCAATATCACCAGTAAAATATTATACTATAAAACCAACTCAAACAAAAGTAACTTGAAAATGGCGGAGGGCGGGAGGGGGGAGAGCTCAGTTTTCAACAACAAAAATTCAAAGAAATTTTTGCAAATATTTCAATATATTTATATACGAGTATAACATAGATAAAGTATGTGTGTTTCGGAATGTTATTCACGATTTCTGTTTTTCTTTGTTATTTTAGTTTTTGTGTATTGAAGTAATTGTGCACATTACTGTATATAGTTTTATTTTAATGGCATCATTTTTGTTATCTTATCGCAAGTAAGTCTTTTATAAAATCTTTCCTTGCAAAACTTTTGTAATCATAACTAAGTAAAGGGATTTTTTTCCATGAATACAGTAAAAAAGGAAAAATATTATTAACGTTATACTTACATTTATTAAGGTTTCTAATAAAGGTTTTGTGATTCTAATTTGAAATACGAATAGTAATTAGTTTGATTACATGAAATTCAGAATAATAATTTGGTTACAATTGTAATCAGAGTTTAGTTAGATTATTGAAAATATTTTGATTTCTAAATCAAACTTAACAATCTTCTAGAATTAATAATTTCTAAAAATTAAAAAATATTAAAACGAATATAAATGAATATTAAAATATAGTTTGGTTAGACGGCAACAATAAACAATAGAGCTACTTGTCTTAGCTTAATTACAAATTTGGTTTTCTTGCCCTAAAATATTATAATTATTAATAAAGCGATATAGATGCATTTTTATATATTTTATCAAATGTTTTATATTTATATATTTCGCTGTGCAAATCTGATTTTTATGATATTTTAATGAAATGATTAATAAATTGTATATCTTAGACAAAAATTGCCTTTACTAACAATTGATAAATAATGGGTAAATTACCTTACCAATCTCATAACATTCTAATTGGAGGGCCCTAGGAAGAAGAGTTAGAGACAACATCTTAAGCCTCGTATTCCTATTCTGGAAATATATAAGTAGCTATATTTTGCCAAAATATGCTGCTACCTATTGTTGTTGCGTGTTAAGTGCGAATAACTCCTAACCAAGTATTTCCGAATTATTGCCATATTCACAAATTAATATGTAATTGAAAATCATTAATATAAAAATAATCAAAAACAAAATCAATATTAACTAAAAGATAATTTCTTTTTCATTTTTTATTATTAGCCATAACACATACTCCAAGTATATACACACATATATGTACTAATTATTCAAATTTTAATTTATAGACTGACTATGCATGCATTATATTATATCTATATATAGTATATATGAAATAATATCGGTTTGACACACTAACATCTATTTAAATATAAAATTTATTATTTGAAATGAACTATAAAGAGCACTTCAATATGTTCTTAATAATTGAGGTACATGCTTACTACACATGTATTTTTTTTCATTTATATATAAGTACAAAAAAAAACTAAACTATAAATCGATTCTAACATAAATTTTCGATAAAATATTATTAACCTTTTATCTATTTAAATTATATAGCACTAAACATATACATTGCATGCACATATACGTACGTATTCACATATTATGTGTGTGTGTGTTATTTGCTCTTCTTGTCACATTGTAAATAACATAAGTATATATAAAATTTACTTAGTTATTTACACTCTATGACAAATGACAAAAACACAAGAATTAAAAAAACATGTAAAATTTTGTATAACACTACGTATAATTTTAAGCACTTTTCCCACAACAAAATATAAAAAATGTCTGTCCGTCGTGCGTATGAAAAAATATTGTTATTTAGATAACTTACTTACATAAACGTACAATTCGACCATTATATGTAAACGAATCTTTTAGGACTCAGGCTGACATGTAATTTTTAATTTTACAACTTTTTGGACGCTTATTTGCATTTCATAGGTTTATAAGCAATGAAACAATTTGTAATTGTTCATAAACTTCATTTGCAATTTTTAGTTAAAGCAATCGATTTGAATTGACGCAATAATTTAGTCACTTAGATGAATGTGCAACGATTTTATAATCAGCGCAATATTTACTAACTAAAAATTGCAACTCTACTTGAGCCCGTAATATCTTTGTTTTCATCCTAATTATATGCAATAATTTTAAACATTTATGTATATAAATGTAATTATTTTTAATAAATCTACTAGCATTAAAATGCTGGTAGATGACTTTTTTGAAAAAGTATTTTAAGTTGTTCAAAGGAAAAGTGCTACTATGAAAATCAATAATGTGATCCAAATTTATTCATTTAGTAATTGAGTCTTCTGTTTCAAATTTTAAAACTTACATACAATTTACCCATTTATGTCGAATTGCAATAAAGATAGTTTTCCCTTAAAGTAGTTAGTATATAAAAATTGCTGGGTAAAACTCATTCATGCTTCAATTTCTCTATATAATTCCGGTGAAATCTCGATTTTTTTTTAAATTTTATAGTTATTTTTTTATTAGTGTAAAATTAAATTTGAAATTTACTTATGTTAAATCACTACTTTAATAATTATAAGAAATAAATGTCCCGCAATTTTAATTGAATATACGCTCGTATTTTTCTGAAAATATAATATAATTGCACGGATAATTTTGAAATATTTTGAATGGAAATTATGTAAACGTATTTATTCGGCTAAAAGATAAAGTTTGCCTAGAGATGCAAAATTATTTTTTGTTACACTTAGATGACATTGTTTTTAAATATTAACAATAACTTTAAGTAAACATAATGAACTCTTCTTGCGTGTGCTCTTAAAATCATTACTATTGAAGATATTTAAAAAAATTTGGTTACTCATGACCCAATTAAAGTGAAATGTTACTTACTGAATTTTTTCTCTACTAGGTGAAAAAATTTCGAAAGACAAAGAAGGACGGCTCTATCTGCCTTTTTCCTCCGACAGTGGGGGAGCGTGACTCCTACCCTAAAAAATTACCTAAACTCTGAACGGATAAAACTGGTCCTACAGACCTCCGCGCTAATTTGATTTTTCCGTGCAGGAATTAAGTACCTTCCATAAGGAAATTGGTATTTCGTGTTAAATCGAATGGTCTTGTTCGCTTAAGTCTTTCTGTCATAACGCTATTGTCTAGCAGCCGAGCTGCCTCCATATTTGCATGCTGTTCTAGACGAGCCCTATGCCTTGTAGCACAACTCCCAATTTCATCCTAAGTCCCTGTGGGTATCACTGTTACGTATATACCATGGCGCATTTACCATGCCCCGTAGAACCCTATCCACAGTTGCATGCCATATAGCCATTCAAAATTCAAAATTCTTTTTAATAACTGAACATTAAATGTTTGTACTTATATGTTTACAAAAATTACAATTTATTGCAGCACATTCACAATTTACAGTACAGTATAACAGTACAATACAACTTACAGTACATTTCCTAAAAGTAGAATCCTATTTGTTATATAAGGTCATCGGTTATAAGCAACATGTACTTATTGATTTTAAAAATATGGTGACGATTATAAAGCAGATATAGTGACGTAGCATATTATCAAGTTGTGGAATATTAATTTTGCTATTTGACTTACTTGTACAGTACTTGAAATATTTGTAATTGTTTATACATTCACGTATCTCAATTTTGACTGAACAGATTTTGATGTAAAAATTTTATTTGGGTTAAGTTTGGCGAGTGATCAAAATTTGGAACTTTTGAAGTATCACAGATCTCAGTAACATAAATTGATTAAAATGATAATATGATTAAAATTTCAATGATAATATGACGAGGCACATGACTTTTCAAAGATATTAGATACCAGCAATTGAATTCTCGCTACGGCGGGCTGTAAATTTTAATTTGTGTCCATATATATACAGAGAAAAAATCAACCGATTTCACTGCGTCCATTAATTTATTTCTCTATATTAATGGCTCGAAAATTGGATCTTCTTTAGAGGAAAATATATATAGTTTGGTTTCAATTCAAAAATTTATTATAATGGAATCGATTATGTGCTGGCCACATTCACAAATTGAATTTTTATTAATCAAAATTACAAATTCTTCAAAATTTTGAATTCAATTCAATTCCGTATGTATGTATGCAAGTTATTTGTAAATTCGTACAAAAATGTTCTTACAATTTATTAAAAGTATGAAATTGAAAAAATTATTATAAATTCCAATATATACAATACATATGTATGTACGTATGCTTACATACATAACCATGTATATATGCAAATGTATATAAAATTCAAATATATGCATAAATAAATAATATGGCGTAAATTTTTTATTACATACACTTCAATTCACTCATAACTTTCAACTAATAATAATTAAAGATAATGAAAATTTTAAAATAAAGAGTAAAATATAAAATAAAAAAATTTTATTTTCAATTTTTTCATATTTTCACTTTATTTTATTCAATATATATTTTTTAATAAAAATTGCATTGGTATATATGAAAATGTAAATTGTTTAAACATATGTACGTATATTTATAATTATTGCCAGATAGTGTGCAAAAAAAGAGCCTCCTTTTTGCATTGAACACATACCTACATACATACACACATAATATAATTCATATTGTAGACACAACAATAACTCTACAATTCTTTTTCAATATTTTATAGAGAGTAAAAGAATATTGAGAAAGAATTGTGGAGAAAAAACAAACAAATATTGTTGTTATATAAATAGGTGTATGGATATTTATGAATAAATATAAGTATATATATTTGTTAATATAAAAATGTATATATTATACCACAATATTTCAATTGAGCATAAAAGTTGGCTATTAAAAAAAAAAAAAAAAAAAAAACAATTTTTTTAACAAGAAAAATACCAAAAACAAATAAAAAAGAATTAAAAAAAAAAATTTTATATATAACAGGAAATATTATTGTTGCAATAAATATACATTATGTATATATGTATATATTATATACTAAAATATATTACTTTACTCCCAATATACAATCTGGGATCTACATTTATATCATTATATTTACCCATATATATGACGCCTATGTAAAGGAAAAATATATAATACATAAATAAAACAAATAAATAAATTATATACCTCATATTTATACATTGATACCATTATATACCTAAATACATATATTATGTATATATACAAATATACATTTAATGTTGATAGAATAATATAAAAAATATGAAAAATAGCAAAAATAAAAAAAACGTGATGCAAGCAGTAATAAGAAATCAATTATGATAAATTAAAAATGAAATAAAAAATAAAAACAATAATAAATAAATGAATAAGTAAAACAATGCATACATATAAGTATATTTAGTTAAAAAAAAAATAAATTTTATATATAATTGATCTTGTTAATAATAGGATTGGTATTTTTAAAAATAGACTTGTTAATAATAATATAGGTGTAAAGAATTACTATTCATGTCGTATTGGTGTGGGCTTGTGTAATCAAAAAAACTTGCTAAAAATTTTCGCATATTTTTAGGGGTTCGATCATACAATTATTAGAAAAAAATGTAGAATAAAATAGCGTTTACATTACTCTATTTTTCTCAATAACTCCCAAATCAGATCGGGTAGCATGATAACTCATACACTAAATTAAAGCTCAGTAGTCAAGATTGCAATCTGTGCTAACATTGGAAAAAGCTATCATGTTACGTCACCTAGAAAATTAACGGTTTTTAAAAATGAAAAGTTAAAATTTAATTTTTTTCGAATTTTAAAGTGGTGTGATTCCTAAATGGGAACAGTCGCGGAGTTATACTTAAAATTTCAAAATGTAAAAAAATCAATATAAATTGACTTTAAGCCCCCTGTAGCTCCGAACCTGTTGAGCAGTGAACATGGTCTCCATACAATAGTTTTATCTACTCATGAAGGCCTATACAATGGCATATAGCAGTGCACTTTGTTATGAGCCATCTGCATATACATATACTAGAATATGTAGTTAAAAATATTAAACCCTCCTGTATACGTTATATGAGCCGTTGGCAAACTTTTAAGGTTAATATACAAGTTTTGTCGGCAAATTTACAACTTTTATGATTGAATTCTCAATTTTTAAATCAAAAAAATTTTAAAAGTCGTAGTTGAATAAATTATTCTCTCGCAAACAGTATGATGGGCCACATTTTAAAGTTGAATGGGCCACATTTTGTTCATGGGCTGCAATTTGTCGACGGCTACGTTATATGAAATGTTTAAAGTATTATATGTTTTGAATATTAAATGATCTTATATTTTTAACAGATCGAAATTTAAATGATAAAATAATTCATCCCTAAAAGTATGCAATTTTTTGATTAAAGAAGCTTATAAGAAATTTAATTGATTTATACACAATTTGTAAATATTCCGTTGTAATTCGTCTAATTGATTAATAATTTAATAATTAATATTATAGATTATTTTAAATTCACGAATTCATAAAAATTATAATTACATTATAAATAAAATTTTCCCAATATTGAAAATACTTATGGTATTTACTAAATATGGAAAGGCATTATGATAGAAAACGCATTTATAACATCACTTTTCAGATTATTTTACGATTAAAAAAAAGAATACAATTATGAAAATCAGAAATAATTCTATAATTAGGTTGAGTTTATATACAAAAGTTTTTCTTTTCACCAATCGAAGTTGAATCACTTGAAATTCAGGCAAAAAAAAAAAAACAAAATTGAAAAAAATAAAAGAACAAGTAATTTTTAAGAGGTTTTAAGAGGATTTATAAGTTTAAAAGCTTGATTTTTTGTTTTCTATTTAATTATATAACCATCTTAATTATTGAATGAATTAATCACTTGCGAAAATTTTTTTTTTTTTTCATTAAATATTCTGTTATTTTCAATTTAAATAAATGAAAATGGTTTGCTATTTACAATATAATTATTTTTAGAGCATCAATAATATTTGGTGTATGATATGATAATTTCATTACAAAAAAATATTTTAAATAAAGTTATTGAAATTTTGTTTAATATGGCGAGTCAATATTGTCTATGCTATACCTCATTGATGAGTTTTTATTGACGAGATAGAGAAGTTAAGTTTCGCCAGTTTTAAAGAACAATTGTTAAGTTTTAAAGCACAATTGTGTTAAATATATTTGAATGATTTTTTTATATTTATCAGTATACGAGTACAAGAATTTAAGCTCTTCAGTTATTACTGTGGTACCTAAACAAAACTGCTCAAAAGAGTTCTGTCCAATATTTTTATGAAACAATTTTATTTTCAACTTGATTTATAAAATGTGTTCCCAGGCCTTATATAAACATTTTTTCAAATATATTTTTTATATTTTCGAAATCATAATTTGACTATACCTTAAGGTTGGCCATATTCTATTAATTACTAACATTAATAAGAATTAAATTTCGCTGCGGAATTAAAATATTGTAGTATCTCAATTTTATGCTAAATGAACTTAGGAAGTTTTATCTTAGTTGTGTTCAATCTGTGAGATAATCAAATAAATTGGCATATGTTTATGGAAAAGTTAGGGACTGGCGCTTAAATTTCAGTGAAATTGAATAATTTTTTCTCCTATAATTGTTCTTAAAATCTTTGTAAAATCCTGAAAATCTTCTTTTTAAAATCCTGAAACAAATTCTATTTTATTTTATGAAATTGTTAGTTTTCAAATACAAAATTAAATGTTTTCACTAATTTCCTCTAAAATATTTTACAATAAAATTTAAAATCCTTGATTTAAATGAAAATTTTTCAATTTAAAATATTTGCTCTTACTAATACAAACACACATACACACTTAACTGTATCTTGAATTTGAACTGGCAAATTTATAGTTTTATTTTTGTTTTCAATTAATTGAAAAAGAAAAAGTTTTCGAAAATAATTTTACATTTGCATACTGAAAAAAAAAATTTTTAAACGTGTTTCTTTAAATCAAGTTTAATTTCACTTAATTTTAAATAATATGCACATATTTACAAATTACTGTATATCAAATAAGAAAATCGGGAAAACTATAAAAACGAAAAAAAAAATTACCACAAAAAGAAACCACGAACCAAAAAACGTCATAAATAATCATACCACACATTAAAATTACATTAATATCATCGCAAAAGGCAGGAAGGCAGGAAGGTAGACAGGCAAGCAGACATGTTTGTTGTATAGTTACACTTTTTTTTTTAATATTTTTATTATTTATTGTTGTAGTTTTCTTCTTATTTTTTGGTGATAAACGAGAGTATGTAGGTATCTTTTTTTTTTTTGGTATATATTAAATTTATAATGTAATTTAATTTTACTATTTAAGTTTATTATCAGTGGTGTGCCACTCCAATATTAGATGGCAATGCTCTCTAAGTCTTAATTAAGACTGCTCTCAGTCTTAATTGTCAACTTAAATTGTAAAAAAAAAGAATCTACGAAATATGGGCATTCATAAGAGATGTCTTGGAAACAGTGTAATTTAATTTGGTACGTAAAATTAGTTTAAGTTTAGATTAAATAGTGCAATTCTTTTTGTTTGTCACATCGCCAATTAATTCTGTCTACAGGATTTAATATAATATTTTGCATGTATTGTGAAAATAAAGTGCCCTTTATCTGACTGCACTGGTTAAAAATTGTTTTAAAACTACTATAATAAATAAAATTTCTTTGTACTACATTCATGGCGAGATTTTTGCTGTATAAGAGTAAATTTTATTTTATTTCAAAAGAATTTTGTTTTCCACTCTATTTGATTGTAAACTAGTGTGATAAGTAGGGAAGACTGAATAAGAAATACTGATATTTTTCCAATAAAATTAATATACTCGTATCAAATGTAAAATTAATCAACATGAAAGTGAAACTAGATCTGCGAAAGTGATTTCACTCGTTTTTGAAGTAATACCATTCTTTTGTGGAGAAACTTTCTTGCATAACAAAAAAAAATGTTTGTAGTAAATTTACGTAATTACGAATATTTATAATTTTGTATTAAGATTCTATTAATGATTGTAGCAATTTTTCGTGGAAATTTTTTTTACAAATTAGAAAAATATTTTGTCGTACAAGAATTCGTAAATAATACTGTAATATTGCTGTCGTATAACAATTGTAAATAATACCGAATACTGTAATACTACAAGATAGAATTAGAGGAGGGATTTCATATATCCAATATAATTATTCGAAATTGTCGTAAGTGAAAGTCACGGAGCAGTATTTAAGCTAATGTCCTGTCGCAGATAACACCAGATATTTAAGATATATAACAATTACAGACACTATTAGAGAATATTAGATTCTTTTTAAAATTTCATATATTTTCATAGTTTATTTATTTGTGGTGCGACAATTTCGAATAATTATATTGGATATGTTACAATTTAAAGTAAATTTTATTTATTATGTCTCTTACTTTTGTTGCTATTGTCGTACTATATACAATAATCATATATGTATATAAATATGTAAAATATAATGTAGGATGCACTAGAGGTAATAAATCAGTTTTTAAGCATCCGATTCAGAAGCTGGTTTTATTCTATTCGTGTACTTATATATAATAATATTTATAATGTAATTATGGTTGTGTATGTTTGTCTCTTATGCAGTATACCATATTTTATAACACAATATACTACAGGTTATGTATACGAATATGTATTTTAATGTTATAAATTGGCGTCTTATATTTACAACTTTTTTGATAATATTTCATTTTTTTTACTTAATATTTTGTTGCTAAAAAATTCAACAATAAGAAAAATTTGCGAACATTTCTGTAAATTACTATACCACCTACTTATGTGTAGGTATGTTGTGTACATATTAAAAGCGAAAAGGCATCAACCTTCCTCTTTTCTTTTTGATATACAAAATCTTTTACTTTTATTTCGCATTTATTTAACCCATTATCATGTTTTTTTTTTATTGTTTTAATTTTATATTTAAAATATAATTTATTGAGTGTGATAACCTAAAAATTGAATTAAAAATGCAAATTTTTATATAATAAGCACAGGTTACCAAACTATATAAAAAATTTAGAGATTTAGACTGCAGTTTGAGAAAAGTGTAGTATTAGAATAGAATTGGTGTGTATTCGAATTGTTGTAATATTAATGTGAGCATTTCATCTTCAGTTTTTATTAACATTAGGCTGTTCTCACTTTTTTACTCACTTTTTATTCACTTTCAAATCAGAGTTCTCCGATTTTCTAATGGGTACAGTGTTCCCACTCAATAAAAACAAAATGTATCCAATTTCGAGAAAAAAATGTATCCAAAATGTATCCAGCCTCCTAAAGTAGAATTATTATACTAAATCATCTTATTTTATACCAATAAACTCGTAAATAATATTAATTTGCTTTATTCAACAATGTGAGTTTCGTTATTTATAGTAAATTCTTTTAGAAATCACACGGAATTTCTACTACATTTTAAAATTTAAGGTCAGAAAATATATGTTCTGTAGCTGTTGAACTATGCGGTAAAAACGATTCAGCATGAAAACGGGCAAATTTTATTTAGTCAGCAAATTAAATTTTTTGGAAGATAAAGCACTTAAAAGTTACAGCACTTTAAAAGTTTTCTAACATTTATTTAGTGTTCGAGAAAGAAATGTATCCATATTTCAGCAAAATTTTAAAATGTAGCCAATTTCGACATTTTAGCAGATTTGAGTATCTTTGTATCCAAGCTAAATTTTAAAGCAAAAATGTATCCAAATGGATACAATTGTATCCAAGTGGGAACGCTGAATGGGTATTTCATTTTTTCAATTGGATTTTTGCTTTTCTCTCAAATTATCGACTGAGCGTCTTACTTCTCTTCTGAGCAATACAGAATAATTTTTCTCACTCCAAAATTACGTTATAGAAATTTATAATAGTTACTCAATTTTTTTGTCACTTGCCGAGTAAAATAGCGAGATAGACGATCAGGCCCTAAAGTTGAATTGTATTAAAATAAAATTATGATGTATAGGAAACAAGAGGGCTTTTGAAAAAATTAAATTTAATTACGAAATAATTCATTTACGATATTGAAGCTAGTTTTATCGCAAATATCGTATTTTTTACATTCTTAAGAAATAAACTTTCTTATTGGTTAAGAAAGAGCAATAAGAAAGCTTATAAAAGAAATCGTTGTATTATGGTTCAATTTTTGCTTAAAATTAAAAAACGTAAGTAAATAAAACGAATAAGTTGGCAATTTACAAAATTATTTGGCTAAAAACCCTTTTATTTATTAATCGGTGTATTTATCGTGAAATAATTCAGTTAAATCAATTACAGTGAATCAACTTATTAAGAAATTTAAAATTTTAGAATTGTTGAAAATGGAACTTATCATGCTTATAATAGTGATTGGAGCTACTCACTTAAAATCTAACATAATCCTATCTGTACTGAGTAGGGGGAAGCCAAAGAGCAAAAGATGAAAAGAGGTAGAATGGCCTCAGGTTCATAAAATATGAAAATATTCTTTGTATACTTTGGAATTATAAATGCTAATTACTAATATTCCATAAACCCTCAATTCTCAAGACACAAACAATTAAAAAAATCTTATTATTCGCAATTTCAAAGTTTTAAGAAGAGCCCAAAAGAGCTCAATTTCGAAAGAATAAGGTTAAAAGTTGAAATTTAATTAGACTTCGAACATAAAATTAAAAATTTCCAAACCCAATTTAGGTAATTTTTGATTATCACCGGAATTAATGAAATCGCGAATTGGTTTTTATAAGTGTTTTATGAAAAACTGGGAGAGCGAATTTCACTTCGATTCCGACCCTTAAAAAATTTTAAATATTTACTATACTAAGAATATTCCGAACAATTTTGTTTTTATAATAAGCAGGTATATGCAATCTTAACAACATTATAAAGATTTAGCAATCTTATATTTATTTTTCATATTTCACAAGTTAAGTTTTCTCAAATAAGTGTAGTACTAAGTATATTTTACGTATACAAAGGTTAATAACATTTCAATATTTTAATGTTAAACGCAATATTATGTATAACAGAAAAAACATTTTTTAAAACACTTGACAATTACATACGACATTATTTTACGTAAAGTACATTACATTTTTGAAACAAAGTTTTCAATCAGAATTGCATGTATATGTATGTACGTATGTATAATGTACAAGTTGCAATATGCATTAATAATAATTATTATTTTTGTATACACATTTCGTCTATATGTATGTGTAATTATATACACACATTTAATTGATTTTTAAGCACAATTATGATATCACAGTCATTACAGTTCAAAACTTTATTAACAAGTAGGTATACGTACATGTATACAAATGTATACTCATTTACTGCGTGGTATATGAACGTATGATGTTTTTACGTACTTCTGTATACACGTATATGTATATTAAAACTATTTATATATTTTTATATATTTACTTAATAAAAAAGGGATTGTATTATGCAGGGTAATTCCCCTCTTAGCGGACTATCATAATTTACGTGTGCATAAGCTCTTATAAGAGCAAATTATTGTTCTACTTCAGTCAATGTTCGCAGCTCAATAGATTTCAAAAAATTTGGATTTAAAGTTGATTTCGTCTGTTTTTTATTCTGTACAATCCTAACTATATCAAGCAATATTTGTATGAACGAATGATTAAATATTACTCGGGAACTTAATAACAAGATATAACGTCTTCTCCGGCAAGACCCCACAGATCAGATTTTCGGGAAAAATATTTTTTGACACCAGTTTTTCAGGAAAACTACCGGGCAGAGCATTTTTTTCTGTACATAATTACGAAAATTTTTGTTATTATTTTTCCAAATTTAAAGAATTAATTGTAAGTTTTACCATAAATTAAAAAGGAGCTAGAAGGATTGGAGGGGTTTTTTTTTACCATTGTGGACATATTTTACATTATTTTATTTACCATTGTGGACATAGTTCCTGTATTCCATTTGAGGAATGTCAGAAATTAAATTATTGTATATTCCAGGCAATTCTGTAATATTGCGTGGAATATATTAAAGAAACCTTAAAGTATCCAATCAATTTTCCATTTATAATTATTTGAATACAAACTTATTGAAGGCAATACAAATCCATTGAAAAATAGATCATTCGTGAAATTCAAAAAACAAACATGTTTAGCAAATAAAAGTGAAAAAATTGAGCACAAAAACCGACAAGTATAAAACAAAATCGGTTTTTCTTTATTCTGTGGTTATTTCAAAATCTTTTCAAATTTTGAAATAACCACAGCTTAAATTCAAATCCTCAACTCTTTATTTTCAAGTGATACAACATTTCAGTTGTCTCTAATATTAATACATCTACAGTGTTTGTCTCAGCAATGGTTTATTTTGTAAAAAAAAACAATATTCTCCCATCTTGTACGATTTGGTAGATATTATAGAAAACTGTTGAAAAAAGTACTTAGTCGAAATAGTCTTTAACTTTCAATTGAGCTATTAACGAAGGCTTAATACAAATGGTTCAATAAAAATGGATCAAATGCTACTTATAAAGGAATGTATGGCAGTGCATTAAAAACAAAAACACCCTGTATAAAATCGAATTGAAAAGTTTTCGCTTTTCATTATTTTTGGTTTTTTTTTTTGGGAAATTTTATAGTGAAATTTTTCATATTTGAGGAGAGGGTGAATATAAATGATTCGTTAATAATTTGTAAAGTGAAAATTTATTTACACTCCATAGTAAGAGTAAACACAAATATACTTACACTCGCGGTATACTAGGGTATACATGTGTATGTAGAATTATTTAAATAACTTTATTTAATTTTTCCTTTTGTTTTTTTTTTATTTGCAATATTAAAAATTTATTCATTTTATTAATTTTTCTTATATTTTCTATATGAAGTTGTAAAAGTAAAAATGTCATCGTTTAATTAAGATTGCTGAAATTTAAATTGTAAATATTTTTTTTTTGTTATTTTTATTTTATATGTTATTGAACTACGCTATCAATTAATATGTATGCAAATTAGAAGGAAAAAATCTTTTATGAAAAACGTTGTTTTTTCTTTGAAGTGTTGATCAAATTAATTTGTTGCTTTTGATAAAAGATTCTTTGATTAAGAAATGTTAATTGGATGCATAATAATTTTTATAGTATATCGTATATAATATGTATATACATATTTTCATCCTTGAAAATATATGAGTGTTGATTTATTAATATTTAACAGAAAGTGTTAATGTATATAACTTATACCAATTAAATTTTATTGATTTTTGTAAAAATTTTTCGGGAGTTTTTCGAAAATTTATTGTTAATGACATATTTTTTATTGAATTTTCAAAAAAAGTTATTTTTAGCATGAAAATTTCCATAAATCATTATGAAATTTTTCGGATCATATTTTTATTTGAGTATGACGAAAATACTCCAAAAATACTCTAGTAAGACGGCACATTTCTTTAAAATAAATACTTAAATTGCTAATGGAAGAATTGGAATAATATTTAATTTGACAGTGGAAGAAATGGAAGACAGAAAAATAATAAAAATTTCAAAGTTTGAGTTGTGAATTTATTTGAGAAAACGGATTCCTGCTTTTCAAGCCGTGTATTTCGAAATCCGAAATGCTCAACGTTGCTTATTGCAGTCATAATAAGAGTATAGTTAATTAATACGGCATTGTGTTTTCTTATGTCAAATTTTCGTAATTAAAATAGAAATTTCAGATTTTTCAAAATAATATTTAAATATTGAAATATTTGACTATAGCTAATTCATATAAGTTCACTTATTAGAATTTTGATTTCCTATTTCCTTTTCCTTGATTAAATTATGGTCACGTAATCGGAAATTACACTCCATAATTTCCAAATCTAGTTTTTATAAGTTGATTAAATAAATTTCTTAAAAAAATTTCCCTTAACATATTTTTGCATACTTTAAGGCTGTCTTCAATAATACTTTCTTTTTAACAAATTTTGTCAAATTATGAACTTTCAAGATGTATAACAGTTAATATAATACATATATATACTAGAACGCTGTTACATATAGTAACACATAATATAAATCTTGAGATGTCATTCTAGAAATCAACTGTTTTCACTTTGATCGCTTTATTTCATTCTATTTCATCTAATTTAAATTCAATTGTTGAAATTTTATTATCATACTTTTGCATAACTATTATTCGAATAAATTATAAAGCACATATTTTCTCTTACTTACTTATTTACTTAATGATCTACAATAATATTACATTTAAATTCAAATGACATAAAATTAAAGAAAGTTTTTATTATAGTATTCAAAAAACGATTATCACATATAACAAATTTCTTTAAAAAGAAAATTCATTATCCAGAAATGATTTTATTATTTCTTTTTTTTTATGTTTTTTTTTGAAGAAATTAAAAAATAATCGTCCTTCATATTAAAGTTGCTTGTTATATGTTTGTGTCTTTTATTTTTTCATATTCTTTTAATATAAGAACAAGTTTTTTGAACTTTTTATAATAAATATATATATAATGTATAGTATTATTTGCGAAAGCATTAGTAACCGTGAAATAAATTTAAGCGTCACAATGTATAACTATTTCCTTCTAACATATTTAATGTGAAAATAAAGTTAGCAAACAATAAAGCAAACAAAAGAAAGACCTTGCAAAAATTTTCTTAATATTCAATTCTATTATTTTCTTTTGCTTTAATATTATACAGTAGAATCAGTTTTAAGGAGAGAAATTAATAAGAGTAATATTGCTTTATGATATTTCTGAAGCAAATATTGGACATTGTTGTTCTTGTTGTTGTGGAGGCTCCGTATCTTTATTCAATTATAAAATTATAATGAATTTGACAATCCTTGGCCTATAGCCTAACAGGAGTTGATCGCCAGGATGTCACTGGTACATGGAACCGATTGTCATTGAAGAGACAGAATATTTTTTTTTTTAATTAACTCAGAATATTAAATTTTAGGTTTCAGAAAGTTTTCCTTTGCCTAAACATTAAGTAATTGTTGAATTAAAACCCTTAGGAATATTAAATATGTTGGGGGAATTTTTTCTATTATATTCGATTCTTATATTCACAAACAAATAAAGTAAGTCAACAAAAATTTGCAAAAAATATGGAAAAATATTTTTTATAAAATTTCGAAAGCAAGCAAATTAATCGTAGCAGGCAAAAATTTTTGAAGCAAATATGCTCTCAAAGCAATATTTTTATTTTTTTTCATTGCAAATCTAGTATTATGGGTGCTTGAATGTGAAATCGACATCTGATATTGAACCACTCTTATATATTCCATTTTGACTGGATCTGCATTGGAACTACATTTGATTCGCAAAAAATTATCTTAAGAAATGCATACAATTGAATGACGTGTTAAATTTCAAAAACCTATTGGAACCTTATAATAATTTTGTCTTTGAATTTAATAATTTGATAATTTTCATTGTGGTTTTACTGTTCTAATTTATTATTTTTTGAGAATATTAAAGAAAAAAAGTCCATTTTCATAATCTTTTCTTTGCTAAGGAAGCGAAAAAAAAATTAAAAAAAAAAAACAGGAGAAAATAAAACATCATAAACAAAATGAAAGGGAGAGGAAAACAAAATCAAATAAATAAAAAGCGAGAAAAACAACAAAAAAAAAAAATACAAAAACAAAAAATAAATACAAAAAAACAGAAAAAATCAAAAATCATATATAAATTTCCTTTTATTTTTTCCGTTTTTGTTTTATTTTTCTTACCTCATCTCTTTTCTCCCTCTCATTTTCCAAATGTTTTACATTCCTCCATTCTTCACATTGCACTCACATCTTTTATTGTGATTTCGCTTTTTTTTTCGTCTTGTCGCTTTATTTGTTTTGTATGTTTTATTTTCTGTTCATATGTTGAAATGTGGTGGTCTTTTATTATTTTCTATATCATTGTTTTTTTTTTTTCTATTTCTTCTCTTTCTTTCAATATGTGTATTCTATTCGCTTTGCTATTCTATTCTTTATTTCTTTCTTATCTTTTTCGTTTTTTTTTTTTGAATGTTTCGTTGATTTTTTTTTCTTCTTCTATTTCCTATATTTTTCTTTTTCTATTCTTCTCTTTTTCTTCATTTTTTTTATTAACGTTTCACTCTTTCTATTTTGATTTTTTTTTGTTTTGCTTATTATTTATTATTTGTTCTCTTTCTATATTTTTATTTTTATTGTAATTTTTTTTTAGTGTTTTTTTTTATATTTCTTTTATTTAATTTTTGTTTTTGCTATGTTTTTGAGAAACTTACACATGAGTTTGGAATTTATTAAAAACTTGCGAATATCCTGTTTTTTATTTTTCTCCACTACATATATATTTTATATTTATTCACATATGTTTGTATGTAATATAATTCATGTATAAAATTACTATATAACATGTTTATGTTTCATATGATGTACATATAATGGTGGGTATAAGTGCATATATACAAATGTTATTATGTTAAATGTCTCATTCATAATAATATAAAGGATGAGATAAGAATGTATGATGGAGGAGGAGAAGGAGGATTGGTAGATAAGAGGTCAAAAATATGTGAAAATGAAAATAAAATAGAAAAGAAAAATTCATTAAGAATAACCGAGTAAGTCTCTATTTTCCAGAGATGTTCATATGATAACTACTTAAGGTACATGTGTTATATATGTACGAATAATATGAGGTACACATGTTTGACTACTGTCTATTTATATTAATTAAAGATATCATCTGAAAAATTTTTTTTTTTTTTTTGAGGGGATTTGAGAAATTCTGTATAATTATGGTTCATCAACATGCCTATGATGTCATAAGAAAAAAGGAGGGGAACAAAATGAGAAGGAGAATTAAAAAACGGAAGGTTATGCATTTCTTTTTTATGAAAAATTTTGAAATTGTGTATTTTGTAATTTGTAAATAATTATTAATTATGGTAATGTGGAAAATTAAAATATAATAAAAAGAATTTTCAAAATATTTTAAGAATTTCCTTAAAATATTTTTGTAAAATTGTTTTTTAAAATTATTGAATCAAATTTGTACCTTTTGTGAATGTGATCAACAAAAATATGACAAGTAGGACGCATTTTCTTTAAAAAAAAAATCGTGTCTGTTAAAGCGTATACAATAATTATTTTTTATAAAAAATTAAGGACATTTTCAAAATTTATGCTACTTTTTTTTTTTTTTTTGTATTTAACAAGCCGACATTTTTGTTTTTTCATAAAAGCATTGTTTTTAATAAAAGACACTTTTTCGTCTTTTTATAATCCAAGTATATGTATATGGAAAACAAAATTTAACAAAGTAAGTAGCCTTAAGAGTTTATAAGTACTTAAGCACACATTTTATATTATATGGGACCCGTTTGTTCAAACAGAGTTCATTAAATTTTCGATTCTTTCATGTTTTTGTACATATGAAATGCGTTATCATGATTTAAAATAATTTTTATACCATAGTCTTTTATGATCTAGCTTTTTGATAGCTAACATCTTATATATTTACTTCTTTTGTTTTATAAAATAGTGATATTACTTACGTAATCCATGAAAATATATATATATATATATATATGAGTTCCTCCCTCATACTCCTATGTTACTTTTTAATTCCCTACAACATTTTACTACGCCATTCTATTACCATTGTTTCGGTTTCTTTTTTTTTTTTTGACTTCCCTCTTTACTGATTTTTATAAGTGATATGTATATTTACTTATTTCTATTGTATTTATATAATTGGGGGTATGTATATGTATTGTATGTAATATTATGTATTTATGTAGGTACCTAATATTTTGAACCAAAACTTGTTAACTCAAAAGATCTCATTTCGTGGAAAAATTATGTTTAAATCCAGATTTGATTGTTACAAGCTTACTTTGCAAAAGAGTTTTGGGGAGAAGTTTTCCCCTACGAATATTCAATTCTGGCTGGTATCAGACTCAGAATATGGAGATTATTGAGGGTAAGATTAAAGAATTGATCTCGTTCTTCGATTCCACGGATTGTATCTTAGTCGCAGTTAAGTCTTGTTACTTGAGTTATGTGACGTGCAAATACGAAGTTGTCAAACAATTAAGAGCTTTATTGACAAAAAATTGTTTGGAAGTTGTTACAGTTACTATCCTAATAGAATCTTTTGCAAGTAATGGAATAAATTTTATTTAATTCGATATGATTTTGCAATATATTCGATTAGAAAGCACATTTAAGGTAAAATAAAAAGAGAATAGTAATAACTGTGTAGTGATTTTATTGAATTTTTTCAGCAAAGTATAAAATCAGTCGAATTGGAACTAAAATTTGCTATGGGAATTTAATTTTTTGGGAGTTACTCATTGATGGGAAATATTTACTTTATATAGTGATGTTTTCATTGAAATATAACAAAAATATAGTAGGGATGTTTTATAGAAAATGTAGTCCAAAATTAATAATTAATTTACTTAAAAATCTTAATCACCCTGATCTTATAATTTTTCCCAGTTGAACGTTAAAATACCTTCAATTATAGAAATAATTTCGAATGAATTTTTTTTTTTTAACAGTGAATCAAATTTGACTTAGTCCAATTTCATATTTGTAAAATTTAAATATATTCTTTGTATATTTACATACACACATATGTTTATTCGTATTTATATATATATATATATATTATAATGCAAATAGTAAAATCGACAGCCAAAAGCATTATTAAAAAGAAATCACATTTGTATGAGTGAACATACAAATATTCACGTATATACACTCATATACAAACATATATGAAGAAAAATGTGTGGAATAAAGGACAAAAATAAATATTACTTAAATGTTTTTTTTTTTTTGTTAGAATAGGAGAATATGTAGGAGTTAGTCAGGAGTGTGAGAAAGGGATAAGGGATTAAAGTGAAAAAAAAAATTGGTAAGCAAGTCAACCAAGCCAAGCCAACAAACATCGCTTCTATTTTATGTTATAATATAAATGTAATTGGAATAAAAGAAAAAAAAGAGTAAACAATATACACACAAACACACATTGTCACATTTATAATGTTTACAATATGCGATAATAATAATAAAAAGCAAAAAAAAAAGAAGTAGAAAAACAAGCGTAGAAGATGTTTTATGACTGTTTTCCTTCAAAAAATATGTCTTTCTCGCTTTACTCCTTTTTTTTTTATTATTTTACTTATTGTGTTTGACTCCTTTTTTTCACCGTTTTTGATTTCTTTACGTTTTAACTCCCTTTAACTCTCAGACAGATGATATGCAAAAAAAAAAAAAAAAACTTCATTTTATTTGCGTTTCCTTTATTATTCTTCTTCTTTTCTTTTTTGATTTTTATTTTCGTATAGATGACGACGATTTTTCATCTACATTTGATAATTTTATGAAAACACAGAAAATGTATATAAAACAACCAAATGAATTTTCATGTGTGGCAAATTCTTGAGAAAGCACTAAAAAAAAAAATTATAGTTAAAATATTCCCGTATGGTTAAAGAGAAAAATGAAAATCAAGAAATAAAAACAAAAAAGAAATTTTTTTTTACGAGCATACTTTTAGGAGTCAAGTAAAATCATTGTTGGTTATTCATTTGGAATAATGATTGTGTCCTTCAACTCAAACCAAATTATTTACATATTAAAGTTGCATATCTATGTAAAAATATTATCGAATATTTCTTTTCACCATTATACGAATTAATCTAGTTTATAAGAATTCGGTTCGTATACGAATACTGGTATATGCTGAGTAATAAATCCAAAAATTAAATTTTAATATTATTTTGTTAAAGAAATAAATCAGATTACTTAAGAAAGTGAGCAAGTATTTACGTATGTAAATTCCTGTAGATTCTTAAAATATGCAAATTACATTATGACGACATAGAGTAATAAATAAATTTATTAAAAGAAATCAGTAGCATAAACTTATAAATTATGTTTCGTTCTTATTTTTATACAATTATAAAATTTGAGTTTATTGACTCCTTGAAGTGATAAACCATTTTATTTAATACAGTAAATATTTTCGTTATGAAAATATTTTGAAAAAAAGAGTAAATAAGGTTCACTAAAGTAATAAAAAATTAATTAGAATCAAAACGATAAAATTATTCGTCCAAATTTATTTAACATTTGATCTTTCTTGAGAATGAGAAAAATATTGATCACGTCGTAAATATTTATGACAGTCAGGCTGCCATCAAAGCACTGAATTCTCTCTCAGTACCCTCTGGGGTAATGCGGGGCTGTCTTGAGAGATTCAAAAAATTAGTTGGATGCCACCGGGTCATACCGTGCTGTGCTAGATGGACATGTTGGCGTGGAAGGAATCGGGGCGACCGACGCGTTGTCAAGGAGGAGGGCGAGCACACCTTTTCTTGGACCGGAGCCCATCTGCGGAATCGGACAACATATGGTTCCAGAAGAATATAAAAAGGAAATGGAGAGGCGAAGGTCTTCTGAGGCTTTGACAAGCCAAAGAGCTTCTGGGAGATCGCGGCCGGGGCGCTTTAGGAAAATCATAGGATTGGGTAAGAATCAGGTGAGATTTTTCGACGGTATCTTGACTACAATAATCCATATCTTAGTGGTCAGCTGAGGAGGCTAGGCATAGAATGTGAAAGTATATGCAGATTTTGCGAGAAAGATAAGGAGGCCTTGATATAGCTTCTGAGATGAGAAGCGAAATACTGGGAAACTACGTGCTCACCCCGGCGGAGCTGCAGTTTGCCGGACCTTTCAATTTGCTCAAATATATTAAAATTTTTCATGATTTTTCTAAATTTTCAATCCTACTTTTCAATTGTTTAAGTATTGTACAAAAGTATTGAATAAAGCTATATGTATGAATTTTTTAACATAAATTTTAATAAGCACTTAATTAAAGAATATCGCTACAATTTTGTTAAAAATTAATGTCATAACATTTATTATTATGTGCATAGATTTATTCTGACCCCTTGAAATATGCAAATTTTAATAATTTCTAAAATTAAACAGAACTATTTAAAAAGCTTACAAATTCAATGATTTTTTAACTTTTAATGTATAATATTACATTGCATTAAAATTTAATATCAATTTTAATAACATTTTTTTCTTTTTTCTTTATAGGTGAGCCCAAAAATTACATTATCTGTGTACGATTTAATAAATTTCAAGTAAGATTTAAGAAATTTTTTAAATTACTATAATTAACATTTTATTTTCAAAATTAAAACAAAATATTTGTAAATGAGTGCATCATTTTTTTGAAAAGTGAGAAAGAGTGAGAACGAAAAATATAGACCATATGAACAATCAAAAAATTTGTTTCTGTGATTGACACTTAATTTTTATTGCGAATTGTGAAATTTTTAATACAGAAAATGTAAAATCTTTATAAACATTTCACATGTGAATTGATTTCGTCATATTACTTCGTGTCATTATTTTATAGGAGATGCGTCTAAGTAGGAGATGCGTCTAATAGCTTATACATATAGCATTCAAAAAATATTATTCAATTTTATATGTTGAACTTCGAATTAATTATCGTGCAATAGTAAAAAATTATTTTATACAATATCATAATGCACTGTACAAAATTAATTTTAAATGAGGACACAAGCGAACACATTTTATACAGAAAATTAGAGAAAATTTTTTTTCTGATATTCAAACAGGTCATAGACCGCAATTTTGTTTTCATAGCATAAAAGTGAGAAATTGTGATATTTGAATTCATTACATTCAAATTTATGATCCGGCAAAACTTTGTTCAGTTCAAAATATTCCTTAATTGATCAAATTAAATTGAAAGAGTGATATCTTAAAGAAATTTGTAAAAAATTCTATAAAATATTCTTTTTGGTAGCATATACCATATTCTATGGTTCTAAACTATTAACAAAAATTTACTGTTTGAATGAAAATGTTATTTTTAATTTTACAATCCTACATTTTAGTCAAATATTTTCAAAACTGTCTCTTAATTTTATTTCATTAAAATTCTCGAAACCTCTAATTTTGACTTAATCAGTTTTATACTTCCATCGAAACACGAAGTGTGCTGCCTTACTGGGTAATTTTGTCCCATTTTTAAAGTCTATATGGTTAAATTTAATTCACCTCATATATATAAAATTATTTCGTATATATATATACAGAGAAGGCAATGCGTGAAATCTGTAAAAACCTGATTTATTAAAATTATTGTATATTTTGTAATTTGTACCCAGCATTTCATGAAGTTTGTATAGTAATTATTTGATTTATATTTTTTAAAACTTTCTGTTTCTCAACAAAATATGTAGCATTCTTTTTCCAAGGATTATCCTTTAAAATGGAATAGACTTTTAGATACAAATCTTTCTCTTTATAATATATTCTTCGTATTTATATTGCATATTGTATTTATATTGAATTTATAAGAATTTCCTTAAAGACGATAGAAGAAGAAAAACACATTAAATATAATGTTATTCAATATGCGATTATATTTGTATATATATATATATATATATATATATATATATATATAGGTATAAAATATTATATGATAGAAAGGGAGAGTAAAAAAGAGAAAAGAAAATTCTCTACTTTTCATTTTTATGACTACTTTTTTTCGATAAATACCCATTTGATATCTAATAAATACCCTGTTTAGACCAAAAGACTGCTGTTCATTTTTATAGCTATTGTGGGACGTCGAAGAATTTAATTTTATGTCCTTTAATATTTTTTGCTTCTTATTTTTTATTACTCTTATTGTTGGTGTTTTTAGTGTTGTTGTTGTTGTTCCTGTTGTTGTATTAAAAGAAAAGGATATTTTTATATTCAAATTTTATTCTTAACTCTGTTTATTGTAATAAATATTAAAATTTATGAAAATTGTTGCAGTTGAACATTCTTTTTTAATATTAAGTATACATTATTATATAAAATATTGTTTTTATATAAAATATTTTTTATATATGTATTATTTGTGTACAATAAAGAATCGTAATATCCTACCAGATTTTAAAGCAGAAAAAAATTATATAGAGAAGATTTCCTTGCTGTTTTCTCTTCTCTTATTTTTCTTTTATATTGTATAAATTTTAAAATGGGTCTTATATGATATTTTTTTTTCTGCTCTTTCTGATTTTCCTCAAATCTCAGTAAAATTCAATAATATGAAATGGGTTTTTTTTCGTATATCATATAAAAAATATAAAGGAAATGGAAGCTTTAAGAAAAATTTTAAAAAGTATTTTTTTAAAAAAAAAAATCTTGTCTTCTTTAAAGATTTTATTTCGTAATCAAATTAAAGTGATTTTTAAGCAATTTATTGGTAAATGTTTATTTTAAGCCATTTAATTGGTGTTTTTGTTCTTTTTAAATAAATTTTAAATAAATTAGATTTTAATAAATTGGATATTTCAGGGCTAATTTAGAACCTACAAAATAAACTTTTATTATAATATTTTCATATTGTATAAGTAATATAAGAATTTTAAATTTGATTTGACTACATAAGGAATAAATTTTTAAATTAAAATTAATCATGAATTTCAGAATTTAAATACCGTATTAGTGAATTATTAAGGAAATATTCGAAGTTTTCGAATAACCCTCTATTTTCTGCGGAATAGAACTGCAACTTTTCACAGAATTTATTTGAAAAATATGCCTTATATTTTAACAATATCTACGAGTATATTGAAATTTTATTTTAAAAATCTCTTATTTTTCAATTTCAACATTGGACTTGCAATATTTTCCATTTTATTTTTTCGTTAAATATAAAATTGCATAGCACAACTCGCTGAAATATTTTAAGATAAGCACCTGATCTTGTAACGTAAAATATTGAAATTCATTAATACTAAGATTTTATAAAATGAGAAACAGGTCTACAACTTAATTTTATTTCATTATTAAACCGGAAATACAATGCTTCTTCTTAAATAGCATTGTGTCTTTTTTAAATCTAGTCTAAAATGGGAAAAAAATTTCCTCAGTAGCAAATGAAATAATTTCATTAACATTAAACAAATCATAAGTACATATATTATAGGAAATGATTTTTATTATTAAAACTTATTGTAAAAATGTCGTTTACAAATTGTTTTTATTCCTATGAGAATATTTATTGCTCCCTAGATTAATATATAAATGAATTCAAATTATGGAAAATAAAATAATGATCTGGTTTGCAACATTTTATAAATATTATAAGACTAAAACGGAAATTCTCTATAAATTTACTTCTTTATTTTCTTAAACTCCACATTTTATCATTTCTTTTCAATTCATTTGGTTTTTCAATGCTTTATCTTTTATATAATCTCAATCTGGAATTTTAGTCTATTTAATTTTCTAATTAATTAAAAATTTTTTTCTCCGTTTTCTTCATTTAAATCTATATATAATTAATTTCCGTCATATGATCGATATATCCGTGGTATAAATTTAAAATGATATAGCGTGCGAGGAAAAAATTGCATTGAATACAAATTGTATATGAAAGAAATGAATTAAAAATATAATGTTATATATAACTGTATAATTGCTATTTAAAAATTTTCGCTATTCTTAAAAAAAAAGCAAAAAATAAAATATTAAAAATTAAATAATTTTTTACTCCTCATTTATTATCTTTTGTGTTCCCATTGTATATCAATTAGAAGAAAAATAAGAAACTGTTATAATTATAATTTATTATATTAAATATTAAATGCTCTCTCTAAAATATAACAGATAAGGTGTGAGTAAATTTCCCTAGCACGAGAATTTTTTAATTAGGTATATCTACTTATTTAATTTTGTATATGTGTGTATATAATATGAATAAATTTTTGAAACAGGTCAATGCAACTTAAAATTGTAAATATTTATTTTAAAATAATAAACCGGAAAGAGGAGTGAAGTTAAAGAAGAGAGAACTTCCACTGTTTTAGGATAATGGCAAATGATTTTTGTATATAGAATGGAAATTATGTTGTGTATCTTATTTAAAAGCGTATTTTGGATATGCAATGAATTAAAATTGTGTTTTTGCCGGTTTACCGAATGTTAGCACTGAAAATTTAAGTTTAGTGAAATGCAGTTCGATTTTGTTTTTGAGGCAATATTTGAGTTTATTGAAACTTTATAGAATGTCATATTTAAGCCAAAAAAATTAACTAATAAATATTATTTAGTCCGCAATTCTTTAATTATTGCGTGAAGATATGCGTATATTATGTTATATGAATTTTGACTTTGATTATTCACTAAGTTAAGTAATTATGTACACTCAGAAAAATTTTCCCATGAAAATGCTAAAATAATTAGCAGTTATATAATTAGAAATTTTTTACTCAATAAAATGAGTTAAAAATAATTCATTTTATAAAAATAATAAAAAAAAGCGTGATTGAATAAAATAAAAAATTAGTCCCAATTTGAGAAGCACATTAGTTACAACAATTTGAATAATACGTATATTATAATCTTGCTTATCGAACTTGTGAGAATTTTTCTTGGGTTATAATTATTATTTTAAATTAAATTAAATTTTTAATTAAATTATTAATGTTAAGTAATTTTTCAAAATTTTACAATAATACCGAATAAACTTTGGAAATTCCTACTTATTTCCTACCAAAAATATTAAAAATTACTATGCTATAATAAAAAATTCTACAATAAATACGGTGTGAATTGCTATATATGTCTATTTAATTTTTAATAATTATTTTTTTGTATAGTTATACAACATATTAACTAAAATGTGTCATTGGTCTAAGGCTCACTCAAATATTTAAAAGCACAATCGAAGTAAATTACCTCAAAAGGCCGCATAATGTGGCTTGTTATTTTAATTTTCTTTGTAAATAGAGTTTTTGAACTTCTTCATTCCTGGTTATTCTCTTGGTATAAATGATTCACAGGTACTGCGCCAAACGAATCAACGAAGGGGCTCAAATTCTGGTAGCATAACTAGTCCATGTTCTCTATTTTATAGTTTAGGATCTATATGAGCATTATGACTCATTTGCTTTATATTATTAACGCAATACATTGTACTGTCTTGCGGTATGGTAAACAATATACCATATATATTCCATTATACATGTTATTATTACGGATTTTATTTTATATGCTTTCCGATAATTTAATAAATAAGAAAATGAAAAATTCGATAGTCGTATAAGTCGTGATCATAAAATTTTTCGATAAGTAACAAAGTATTTTTTTGTATTTTTTGATTTAATGGTACATTACTTAACTTTCATCTTGTAAACACATAAATTATATTTATTCGAAGAAAATATATACATATATACAAATGTATATATACTTAATGTCTATATTATTTAAATATAATGTTATATATATATATTATAATTGTACATAAAATTATTTTAGCATACAATGCAACCCGTATATCATCAGAGCTATACTCAGCATTCAAAATCGGATAAAAAACAGAAAAAGAACAAGAAAAAAGTATAAAAACCATCAATATAATTTTGTTATGTACATAAAATTATATATATATATATATATATATATATAAGTACATTTATATACCATTTTAGAAAATTGACAAAAATCCAGTTATATATAATTTTTTTTTTTTTTGTATTTTCTTCTTGTTCATATTGGTGTCTGTGTAAATATTTACGTAAAAAACATAAAATGCATGTGAAAAAAAAAAATAATTTTTTTTTTTTATTATAAAGACCTTCAGCAATTTGATTTTCTGGGATTTATTACCATTTTATTTTTATATACATACAATTATTTAGTAAAACGGAGGTACCGGTACAATGTACACTAATAAATAATGTTTGTAATGTGTATGTACAGTAGAAACCAAAAGATAACAACATTAAAAGAGAAAAGTATGAATAGAATGAGAGTTTGTGGGAGGAAAAAGGAGGAAGAGAGAACGAAAAAAAAATAAGTAATTAAATTGCCATTAAATTTATCATGAAAAATAAAAGTAAAAATGAAAAAAAGAAAACAAAAATAAAACATTTTTTTTTCTCTCTTTTCTTTCTTACTAAATTAAATTGTATACAAAGACTAAAGAGTAATGAAAATGTCATGTTAAAAAAATATTTTTGGTACACAATATACAGGATGACCTGCTTTGATGTGTGTGTTGTGTACTGTGATTTCAATTTTAAATTAATTTTAATTTAAATTTAATTTCAAAGTTGATTTTCAAAGATCACGAATATTTTAACCCTTTCCCTACCGAACCTTTTTTGTTTTGAAAAAAAACAACAATTAAAATCACATTAGTGAATCCCATTTATTCGATCAAAAATATTATTATAGAGGACTAATTTGTACTAGTTAAACAGAAAAAGTTAAGGGAAAGAGAAAGACGAATAGGGGAAAAGAGAATAAAGGGATGCGTATTTGAAAATTTGTTCCAATCCGAATTTTAATTGTGTAATCTATTTCGCATATTTTATGAAAATTTTTACTGAAGAACCAAGACCAATTTCCAAAGAAAACTTCATCCAATTTCCGTTTCTTCATTTCAATAAATTCGGATTAAAACGTTGGTTTGTAAAGGAGAAAAATAATCTTTTTTGTTAAAAATAATCTACTTCATGCAGGTTTGAATTAAATGCACTAATATGCCAAGATTTATCCAATAATTGCATAGATTTAGGATAAGCAAAAAAAAAAATTTGGTTGAGTTGGCATAGTGACTAGTGACCGAATTCGTATATATTAAAACAAATAATTATATTTTGATGGAATGGCAATTGGTTCTTATAGAAATTTAAAAAAGCTACTGCAAGTTTCGAAAAAATATGGCACCGACAATTCAAATGTTAAAAATTGCTGGTGACATAACTTCAAAAGGGAATGTAAATGAAAAAAATATTTTTTTTTTTAAGAGGGTAATTTTTTTTTTTTAAACTTTTAAAAGTGTCAAGACGAGTAACATGGTTTAGCAACGGAGTAGGTTATTTATTCTAATTACTTGTAATTACAATATCGAAGTATTTTTTTTTTTCTAGAAAAGCTTCACTTTTCAGTCTTTTGATTGCAAATGGTACACAATTTTCAATACTCTTTTATAAGACTGATGAATATCGGATTAAGATATATGCAATAGTAGCTAAAACTCCACAGTTCCATAGCGATTTTTAGAAACATAAGTTGAATGCCAAGTGAAAGTTCTATTCAACAATTAATGTAATCGCCTAATTAAATGTAGCTGTAATTGTAATTTACCTTCAAATAGAATTTTTTGAACATGAATTTGTTCATGATATAGAAACAATGCCAAATTATTTCTTTATTTTAGTTTTATTACTTTCGACACCTTGCAAAATATTTTCAAACCGGAACAACTTTTGGTTCCATAATTTTTAAATCCAGGCTTTCAGAAATTTAATTTGATAAAAAAAAATTAGAATTACAGGTCAATTTAGAAGTTTAAATTCAAGCTAAATTTTAGCAGTTAATTCTTAAGCTGGGCGTCAAATTTAGTATTACCGTAATAATATACGATATTACAGATATGAGACAATTTCAACAGTAATATCCACCATAATTCATTTATATACTCCAAGTTTATTTCTAAGACAAGGAAGTGAGAAACAAAATTTTTTAAAATTTATGACCATATATCAAGGGAAAGATATAAAAATGTTACAAAAATAATGTTATATCAAGAATTTATTATAAATTTAATTGTCTTCTATATGATTATTAACTAGGTTTCTAATTATAAAATGATATTCTTTTTTGTATTAAGCAATCACATTCACAGCGAAAACTAACAGAGACACGAGTGCGAAGACAAAAAAAAAGTGAAATTTATTTAAAAGCATTGAGTAAATCTGTTTGTTCGCATGTCACAAAAAGTGCCTATATCGTATACACCATACAATATAGCACACGTACACGTACATTTTATCATTTTGAATCATTATGATGATGTCTTTTCATCGCATCATACTCATAACTACTTTAAACTTTAACTTTAAATGAATGACTTTATCTATAAAAAAAAAAAAAAATAGAAAAAATTTATAATAATGCTTCAAGCTCTATAAGCGCTAAGAGTAAATCTCTTTATATTCTCATATTATTAAAAATAGCAAAAAGAAGAAGAAGAAAAAAAAAGGTAAATTAAATAGCTGAAGGCGATCATGAAAACCAGAATTTTTTATTTGTTTAGTATAGATTTTCTCTCCTGTTTGTTCTTTTACACATCTATGCATACGTATATAAATATATCTATATATATTTATGTATTTGTGTAGATCTATACATATTTTATTTTACCATCTATAAAAATTATACGATAATTTTTTTTTGTGCTTTTTCAAATCCAATGTTTTTGCAAAGTGTCTTTTGCAATTTTGTCATCGTAGTTATATTAAAAACTTTATTTTTACGAAACATTAGACATTAGAGCTTAAACAGTAAAAATGTAATAGATTTACTATAGGGCATGAAAAACAATATAATAAGAATAATAAGAAAACAAAAAAGCGCAAAATAAAGTCAATTTCTTTCGCGTAATCTGCTTTTTCTAATTTTTCTCTCATTTTATTACAACCCAATCTAAGTATAAAAGGAAAAAAAAAATGCTCAATTCTTGATAATATGAAAAAAAAAAAAAAAAAAATAATAGAAAAATTGTACGAAAAGTTTGAAGACCTTCGCGATAGTGATAGCGTCTTTTAAAATTTGTTTTAGTAAATTTACTGCATTTTTTTCTGAAAAAATTAACATTAATTATAGAAATTTTGAGTAAAAGATTTTCTTTATAAAAATTTAAAAATTTAGTCATTCTAGTTGTTGTTAATCATTTCTATTATTTTCTTTCATTTAAAATTGAATATTTTGATTGTTTAATGGCAATCGGGATAATAAAGCTTATGTTGCAATTTGTATAAGAATAACTCATAATTTTGTTCATACAAAGTGAACCGAACGGCAACGGAGCTCGTGGTGATCAGAGAATGAACAAAATAATAGTGTTTTGGTTTTTGAATGGTACGCTAATCGCCGTTGATCGTGACATTACCCGAACAGTTTTTTGTTTTAAGCAAAAATTTGAGAAAACTAAAACCAATTTTATTTGGAATTTGAATTGTTTTTAAGGAATTGTTCTGTAAAATTTATTGCTTTTATTTCTGTAAAATTTATTGCTTAGTTCTGTTCGTTAAAATCTTGAAATACAAATGGTTTTTGTGCTATATCTATTGAGTCATAAGAGTCCTTTTTACGTTTAAAAGCTTAAATTAAAATTTAAATACCAGGTAAAAATTATGCAAAATTCACATAAAACTGTCATGTAAAAAAAAAAACTAGAAAAAATCAATTAAGAAAAATGTTTGAATAGTTCAGCTTTACATGAGCAATTAAAAATTTGGTCAACTATTGTTTAAATACCCAAATGTTTCTTGAAAACTATCGAACTTTGACACCAATTTACGAATAAAAATTTTACTCATTTTTGATTCTTTAAAGGTTGGTATTACAATATTTCAATGATTATAAGAAAAATATTTGAATAGCTCAACTTTACATGAGCAATTAAAAATTTGGTCAACTATTGTTTAAATACCCAAATGTTTCTTGAAAACTATCGAACTTTGACACCAATTTACGAATAAAAATTTTACTCATTTTTGATTCTTTAAAGGTTGGTATTACAATATTTCAATGATTACAGAATCATACCCACAATCTAGAAATCTAAATCCTCTATCAACATAATAAGTAGTTACAGTTAAATCTAGAAAAGATTTATGCCTAAACAAAAGGGAATTATATAATTATCCTTTTAAGTGCACACATATGTTCCACTTTTTCTGCAGCAATATTTTGAAAATCAGATCGTTTGTAATTTATTTAATTGGTTTACTTTCAAATCTCAAGAGCGAATGCAAAAAACTTAAGAATATAAGGAATCGTAAGTGTTTTTATTACACAAAGATATTAAAAAAATAAAAAATTTAGGCTCTTTTTTTGCAAATTTAAGGACAATAGAAAAAATTGGTACATGTGTGCACTAAACGTCCCTTAAAAATAAGTGTGAACTCAAAAAGTGTGCGTCTCCTGAATTTTCTAATAACTAATCATTTATATAAGCCGATCTCTTGTTTATCTTCCATACGTACGATCAATTTTCTCAAGGCACTATTGTGCTCTTATATAACTGCATTTATAATTCAATCATAAAGAAATATAAATAGTGACACATAGTACTTGTATACTGAGATCATATAAATTCTTTGGTCTCGCGGAAAAATAGAGTATTTGCTAAGCAGCAGCATAAATTGAGCGTATGTTAATGCAAATATTACAGCTAAGGCAGGAATTTATTCATCAAACATTGTTGATTTGATTTTGACATTTTATTTTTTAGATTTTAAAATTTTCTTCAAATTTTATTCACATCTCAAACAAAATCTATAATATGTGCCAATTTCAATTCCTTGATTCAATTCAATTGAATCAAGGTTCAATCTCTGTTCGAAATTTGTACGTAGTAAAAATATTTTCTTCCTATACCCGTTTCTTATTCCTATTTTGTTATTTTGATTTATTTTTCTTTTCTATTATTATTGTTATATTTTTTTCTTCTTTTTTTCTTTGATTGTACTTTTTCTTTTTTTTATATAATATATATTACTTTTATATTATTATTTTCTTATGTACAGTAACAAAAAAAAAAAAAATTGAAGTAGAACAGAAACAATTATTGTTCGATTTTAGATTTTTATCGAATTATCAAATACAACAAACACATTCATTCACACACACACGCATACATTTACATACACTACATATTGTACTAGATCCTATTGTATATAAACATTTTCATTGAATAACCGCAGTTCTATTTTGAGCGAAGCGGAATATGTAAAAGAGGAATATTATGTACTATGTGTGTATAGTGAATGAAAAATCTTAATATTTTTATATGGTGACATTTAAAGCTCTTTATTTCTATGTTATAAAAAAAAAAATTTTTTTTCTTAGAATTCCTTACAATTATTGAACAAATTTACACTCTATATACACATTCATGAGTACTACAGTTAATATTATATCTATGTGTATGTATGTGTGTATAAATATTCGATTGAAGATAAAATTAATAAATATACCATTTATTCTTCAATATAACCATTTAAAGTAGAATTAAATAGCATTTAATCGCAATCGCAAAGGGGAATTTTATATTGGAATTTGTTGTTGCTTTTTTTTTTTTTTTGTTATTATTGAGAATCCAATAATGATTCCCTTTCGGGAAATAAAAAAAAAAGTACTTATTTATTGAAGAAGAAAGAAGAAGAACAAGAAGAAGTAGGAAAAAAAAATTGAATTGAAATTATTTTATCAGAGAAATTTTTTTTTATCGTTAATTTATTCATTTGTGACTTAAAAAGGTAATTTTGAAGATAAAAATAATTTGTAAAAAAGTTTTTTCTTAACGAATGAAAAAAAAGAGAAACGAATTTATTTAATAAAAGGAATTAAACATGATTCGGTCAATAAACTTAACGAAAATATTCTCATAATTTTAATGTTGCCTTTTTTACTTGAATTTTTTTTGGTTGAATTGGTAAAAGCAAACAGAATTCCGAGTAAATTTAAGCCTAATGAAATTCAGAATTTCCAAAATTTTTTAAGTCCGAAACCTATGACTCGATGATATTAGCCAAATTTCGACAAAATATAATATGAAAACTGAGAGGGAAGTCAAATTTGCAAATAACATTAAAAGTTAACTAAACTTGCCTTGGACTTGTTCTCCCTGTAATTACAGTTTAAGACAACAAATATGAATTCCTTTAATTAAACGAGACTGTTAAAATCGAAATCACTTAACAGTTTATCGACCGGTAGCCTATTTATTTCGGCTTTTCGATTGCCAGCGCTTATTGACCGGTAGTTTATTAATCGGCTTTTGGTTATCGACGGTTTTTGTCAGTGGGTTGCTCTTTTTATAACTTTTTATAACAAAAGGAATAAACACAATGCATAGTGAAAATTTAACCGGTACTGGCGGTAAATTCGGGCGCGACTTAGCCGGTACTTACTGAGTGGCAGCCACAACCACAACCGGTCGATAAAGTGTTAATTATTATTTATTAAATCAATTGTATTTTGGAAATTTTATTGTAACTCATTACGTTAGGGAGTTTGAAATTTGGTTTGAATTAAGGTATAAAGTTTTGACTGTTAACTATTATACTGTATAACAATTATAGATTGTATTGCATACCAAAACGTGTAATTCTATGCATAATCCTCTTTTTCGGTCTATTAGTAATCATATACAAAATCATACTTATTTCAATTTTTAACTTTAATTTGAATGTGGACTAATAACATATTTTCGAACATACATGAGGCGTTCAGTACATTAGTGGCCTATCCAATATTTGTGCAAAAATTCGTTATTATGTTCAATACAGCTGCAATGGCCTAAAGAATTGTTCTATATTTTCAAAATACTTAATTTAGTCCTCTTTTCACTCTATTTTGACATAAGTTTGTTTTTGATTTTTAAAAATTTTCTTTAAACTTAAATATTGAACATTTCAATCGTGATTTAGTCGAAATGTCTATTATATTAAGTATCACTAATGCACTGAGCCTCATATGTGAAAACTGGCATTATTTATATCATAGATCTGATATGAGTATATGGCGGATTTAGCGGATCTTTTTAGCAATTCAATTATTGGTTAGGAAAACTGCGAAGTTTACAGTTAATTTCTTTTTATTATAGTATTCTACTTGTATAATAAAAATATTATAACAGAATTTATTATAGGAATTTAAATCAGCAAATTAGAATAATTTCGAAAATATTAAAACTGCAACTAAGGACTGCAACCACAACTGCAAATATTAAAACTGCATTTTGAATTTCAAAACTGCAACCAAGGACAATATTTTATTATAAAATACATAAGTGTTATACAAAATATAATACGTACACTCCTGAATTTTCATTTAACTTTAGATGACCCTTTATTTTATATAAGTATATTATTCATTTTTTTTATTGTTCTTGGACCTTATTTCAGTAATCTATTTATAATTTAATATATTATTCAAAATATTCATAATACCACATTGCACTCTTCCACATTGCACTCTTCCCATATATATGAAAATTATGAAAATTTGAATTGATTTCTTCTATATTATTCTTCTGTCAATTCAAATTGTTCTATTGTAATAAAATGTGCATATATGCATATGTTCACAATAATAATTGAAAAGCAGGTACAAGCACCCAATAAATTCGTATAAAAGAAAATTTCAATTCAAAAATTTTATTATTTTTACCTTCAATTTTAAATAAAAAGAAAAAAAATTATATTGAATTTCTATTCAATTTTCCATTTTGGCGTGTTCACATAATGAAAATTTTCATTGAATTTTTAACGATTTTCAATTTCAATAAATCAAAAAATCTCTTATACCACCATCTGGATGCAAAAAATTCTTTTATAAGAATTCATAACTGCATTTAATAAAATTTTTGTGAATAAAAAATAATAATGCAATTGCATATTATTTAATGGTCAGTTTTTTATTATTATTATTTTTAACCTTCAGAATGTTGCACGTTTTGCAAAAAATGCAATCGCCATTTCTATTTTCGGTTTAAAAATAAAATCAAAAGAAGAAATATTTGATTAAATATTTTATAAAAATTGAAAATGGTGTACACATATGGGGCATTGAATTAAAAATTAAATTGAAATAAATTTTCATTTCAAGGACATTTTGAATTTTTATTACAAATTATTTTTATTTGAACTGTGAATAAGTATGAGTGTGTGTTCTTTTTTTTTATACAATTGTAAAATAATAGAATAAATCAGTTTTAAGGCTCATATATTCGTGGTTACATTATTCCTTGCAGTTGTTCTTATTGCCAGTCTTATTGAAAGTATTTTCTTGATTCTCTCATCATAATGATTTTCCATAGAAGAAATATTTGTTTGAAAATTAAAAAATTAATTAGCTGTTAAATTTTAAATATGATTTTAATTTAGCTAAATGATTTTGGGAAATTTTTACCTTGACCACATAAAATTCGAGCTAAAGTCAAGTTGCATCAAAAATCTAATATAATACATAATCTTTTAACTCTTATCTTAATTTATTAGAATTAAAAACATCAGAATTATGTGGAACCCCCAAATATGATCGTTTTTATTAATTAAACACTTTATACTATTCCGTTCCCAAGTACGGATATACTCGGAAATACCCTACCCATTCTATTGCTGCTTTCGGGCGACTAATATTCACAAAGAAGTATATGGAAATATCATATAAAACTTGTTTCCACTATAATTGCTCTCACACACAGAATTTACTCAAGAATAAATTACGTTGGCAAGAATACGACATCTATCCATCTCCAACAACAATGTGAAGATTTCATTTAGTACGATGAGATAATAAAAACTTTCGTCTATCCTAAAGCACACTAGTGAAAGGCCGTTTCTATACAAAGTAAAGGTAAGAGTTTGCTCTTTGTGGCAGACATAAAATGGAATGCGTTGTTTAAAGATGTCGTCAGACTAATAGTCATTTAAGGTTACTACACAGTCACTAATTATAAAATTGTACACATTTCGATTGAAATTACCAAAAAAATCGAACACAAGGTTATCCAAATATAATTACGTCTCAAATCATCCTATTAAATTAATTTTTTTTTGTAATTATACTTGGAAATTAAATTATTGAAATTAATTGAGGAAAACTCAAATATAGAATTCAAATACAAGTCGCCTTTGATTAAAAGACATTTTCTTCATTGATATTTTCACCTTCATATTTTTTTTATATTTAATTCCAATGCAAACGATATAATTAAAAAAATAGTTATTTTCTTTTTTTATAATTAAAAATTTAATTGAATTTAAATTAATAGAATTTTTGAATAATTTTGGTTCTTTTTCTCAATCAAATGCATCTTTAAGTGCAAAGGAAAAAAATCATCTTCTTTTACCTCATATATATTTTAACCTCTTAACCTTAAAGTTATCCTTGTTATTCAAATAGAAATCAAATATTTAACCTTGTATTTATATTTTATATACTCTTTATTATACATAGTTATTTTTAATACTTGTACATTAGAAACCTTATATATATATATATATATATATATATGTATTTCTACAATCATTTTAAGAATTTCAAGGTTTTCTTCTCTATTTTCCTTTAAACTATACATAGTAAGTAAAATAAAGAACTTTTTATAATGATTTATTAAAAACACAAAATCAAAAAAGGAAACTCCAAGGATATAAAGGGATACAAAATTCAAATTCCATTTTCTAACTATATAATCAGAAAAAAGAAAGGAAACCAAATTAAAAAATCCGTCATTATTGTTAGAATTCATTTTCTTCTTGTCTTATAAATTAAATGAGAAATACGCAGAGAGAGAAAAAAAAACAAACAGAATGAAAAAAAAAATATATGGTAAAGATAACATTGAAATATAAAATGAGAAAAATAATTAAAACTTAATGGAGTTGAAACTTTTTCAACTCCTCAGCAATAATTTTATTTAACTCTTCAACATTTCTTACTTTATAATTTAAATTTTTCCACATAAATTGGAAAAAATGAAGAAAAATATTTTTAAGGCAGTCATCAATCAAAACTGCTCAAGTCCAATTTTGTAGTTTTTGTGAAAAAGTAGTTTTTGGAAGAGAAATTTTAAGCCACAATCCAAAATTGAAAAATTTGCAGTAATATTTTTAATTTATTCTAATTATTAAAAGCCTGCTGTAAGTCTAGTGTTATTGATATAGTGGAAAGTTAATTTTTCGGAATACAAATTAGAAAAGCGTTCACTATGTGGAAGTTCTAAACTGTTATGTAAAAAATTCAATTTTATAGCAAAATTGACATTTATAATATTGCGTGCCTTTCTCGGTACACTTATAGTACAATATAGTCTGTATAGGCTTAATTCTCAACCATAGAATTTTTCGAAAATTCAATCCGAAAAATTAAATTATATTTTAATATTTTACTTTTGTGATAAATCTATTTAGAATAAATTTCTTGTCAGTTTTGTCTTGTTACTTAGATTTTTAGGTTTTATGTTTCAAAAGGGAAAGGTGTTTTTACAGATCAACTTTTTACAATATTTATCGATTGGATTAGTTTCAAAGATTTCATTAATTACTGTCATATTATCTTGAAAATTTTGCTTTATTTATTATTTTTAATAAATTATGCTCATTCATAATTAAATCAAATGCGTCATAATATAAAATTTATTTGAAAAATTTTGAAACCGAATAATGGGAATTTAGAAATATGAAAAACTTTTGATTTTGTTTTATTGAAAGTTATTTGAATTAATTTATTAATTATTAATAAATTTTAGTATTTTTTTTTTTAAATTTGCATATTTATTGGCACCTTTATTATAAAATTGGAATTATTTAAAAATATAAATGTGTTGCATGAAGGTATAGTACTATTGCAACGGTATTTAGATTTTGAAAATATATAAAAAATTGCATATTTATAGGCGGTTTCATTATTTATATTTTAAATTATTTAAGTATTAAATTAAATTACTTTTTTTCAACTGTCTTCGATTGGCAAGTTTTAAAATTTTCGCAAAAAATTGAAAACATTTTAAAAGTTGCGATATTCCTAGTCCACCGAAATTCAAATTCAAAAGTTATTTGTCCTTTCAGATTGAGTGTCAAACCATAATAAACGCGGTGTACGTTATGTGGTAATCCATATACGTATTACAGCAATATATATTTATTATTGTACCACAGATATAGGACATGTAATTGACGTTTATAATAAACGTCAAAAACAGTTTTAGTTGGGAAACACGCACGCTGTTGTTTAGTTGCAGTTTTATTTCAGCAACCGTAATTGCAGCTGTTTTCCAAAAATTCTTAAATTAGAAAACTTACAAAAACAGAAATTACAACTTTTTACCGTTTGGGTATCTTTTCGTCATTTTTTTATAGTTGCCCATTTTAAACGCTCACATTGTTCAAGAATTTTCCATTGTTCTTATTATTGTTTTCATTCATTTTACCCAACATTTTTTTATTATTAAAATAACTGTAAATTTCAATTCATTTAACTGCAATTTCATCAACCATTTTATTATTGTTCTGTACATAATTTATTGTATCACTTTATATTTAAAATTATTCTCTGTGTATACTACGTTGAGGTGCCATTAAAATAATAAAAAAAAAAAAAAAAATTACAGGAAATATAATTATAATTCATCCTTAATTTTTTGTATGTTAATTTGTATTGAATTTCCTTTTCAACACAAAATATCCTTGGGTTTCTTTTTTTTTTGTTTTGTTTTACTTTTCTGTAAGGAATCTATAAGAAAACTTATTCAATTATGGTAGAAATGTTGGTCGTTTCGCATACAACATATAAAGTACTGCAGTGTATATGAAAGGATCGTGTATATGCAGTGAGTTAAAGCGATGGAAATAATATACAGAAGAGAAAAAAAATGGTAGAAGAAGAAAAACAAATAAAAATGACAGACAAGACAGAGAAAGAGAGTGATAGCATTATAATTATACGTTTGGTATATAAAAGAATCAAAATGAAATCATTTTTTAATTATTAGAATATAAGTGAAAAGTTTTTTGATTAAAATTGAATTTCTTATTTAAAATTTTTTATTGCCGTGGTTAATGCATGTGAAAAATGTTGGTACAATTCAAAAACCATTGATCTTAACTTATTTACTCTTCATAAGTAAAAGCCGAATTTTTAAAAGATGTCAACTAATTTGGAATATAAATACTTGTAATTTGAATACTTGTAAATTGAATAAAGCATACATACATATATATATAAAATAAAGTAATTGAGCGATAGGTTAGGTGAGGTTGACACGGCTACCGCAAGGTAAATAGGCCAGTAAGACCCGTCGGATCCACAAAATCACCCCCAAAACTGAACAATTAACCGCAAATAAATTTTATTTTTAATTAAGAAAGAATTCAAAATTTTCAAAATAAATTTTAAACATCTACTTTATATAAAACTTTCTTAAGCAGGTAACACAATGATACACAATATTTGTATTTCTAAAATTATTTGGTACCCCTGGCTCCTATGAACAATTTCAATTTGACTACATTTGAGTTTAATTTGATTTGAACATAAAATCTGTATTGCAAAAATTTAAGGAAAAAACCCTATATTGAACTCATAATTTTATAAAGAATTTCGGCTGGGACAAACCGGCTGGCGGATAGGACAAATGGAAAGTACTGAATGCAACATTTTTAAATTTTTTTTTTTTTTTAAATAACGAAAATTCTTATTTTTGTTTTAAGATGTTTAGCATGTCAATAAAAGTTTTGAGTATGATTCGATAATCAACAGGTACGGGTCGGTTGATAGGTCATCTGTAATTGTACATTCTATAACGGTCTTGTGGCCACGAAGTGATGGTAACTAAACTGCACATTTGTGCTAATTGAGGTACGGTAGACCTGCTACACCTACCACGTTAATGTTTCGGGCAATGTTTCGATAGAGTTTTTGTATTTAATTCGTAAATTCTTGTTTTAAATAGTACTTTACTCCATCTGAATTTTCCAATTTCAAAATCCATTATTTAAAAATTCAAAATCTATTCTGAATTTGAAATTTTTAAAAATTCTCTGTTATACTAAAAGCTCGTATGTATATAAACAAAAATTTTTTCTATAAGAACCATGAAAAATGCTTACATAACCAAGTGCTGGATTTAAAACCAATTATAAAAGGTTAACCGGTGACCGAATGATATTAATATTTTCATTCAATTATTAACATGTACAAACATGTTTTTCTTTCTGTTTTATAATAATACAATTTCTAAAACTAATTTACCTATTTAGTATTTAGTTATGTACACGCAATAATTAGATTGCAGACATTTCTAAAAACCACGTCAATTAATTAATTCTTTTGGTTTTCAACACTACATAATTATTTTTTATTATTATTACTCCTGCATATTATTGTCATTATTGTTATACAAATAATAATTTAGATTATCAAAAATATTTGTTTATTTTTATAATTAATTCATAAAGTGAGTTCATTTACAAATTCTTTTCAGAATACTAATTTGTACTTATACTAAGTACTTGTAATCGGTGAAAAATTTCAGATTCCAGTCTAAACATGCCAGAATAAAGTAGGTTCCGTCATTATTAACATTATTTAAAATTGAATTTCTGATGATTTGAATTTTAAAGTTGTAGTAAAATAAGCTTTAATGCGTTGATTTTGTTAATGTTGAAGTTGTTTAATAAAAATTATAATGTAGTTTTATTATTTTAATTTAATATCAATACAATAATTCATAAAAATTATTAAAAAAATTTTTTATTTTCCCGTTTCAGGTAAGTTCCAGAAACTTATTAATTTTAATTTTTTCCTTGAAACGAGTGTAAGTTAAAACGAGTGTCAAGATTGAAATTGTTTTCAAAAATATTTTAATACAACATCATTTCAAAATTCATACAGTAATACCTTTATAAAGGAAAATTCAAAACCCAAAATTTTTCTATTATAATTCTTTGAATAAAATATTGGAAAATGCCTGATATGCATAGCTCATAACAGCTCGTGTTAAAGTTTTGCGTAACATTATGAAAATGTGCTTTAAACATTTATTTCAAATTTCACGCAAAATGGTAAATAATCTTTTGATTATTTCCTTAAAAAGTCAAACACATAAAATGGATCGTTAGTGAAGGTCAAATTCCTGAGACGTGATATATTCCAAAAATTGATTAGACTGTTTCATCCTCGAAGTAAACTCAGATATAAGTTTTAGTCAAAATCGGTTAAGTCGAAATTGAAATACAGAAATGTGTAGAAATATTGTCAAATGAGTTTCTTAAAAAAAGAATATTTTTAAATTGAGTTAGAACAACTACCAAGCTGAAACTTTCTCTTCTGAGCGATTGCTACACTCCATAATGTGTCAGCGAGTTCTTGAAAATTTTGATTTTCGTATAACAGCCTGTAGACGTGCTCGTGGTAGACTTTTAAATAATGTAATTAATTAGAAAATTTAAATTTTTGTATATTTTTTCAAAAGAACATCTAGGCGCGATTTTTGAAATATACCCTAAACATTTTCAAAACGCAAGAAAAACAAATCATGCATTAGATAAATTGTGGATGCTTTCCGTAAACATTATATGATATTATTAGTAATTTGTTAGTTAATATTCAAATTAACATAATATTAATTTTTGACGTAACAAATTGGCAATTGATTAGTTATTTTAAAAATGTTCATAACAAAGAATTTTATTTTTTTTTTATTTTTTTTTTATTTTTATATTTATTTCTCATATACATAAATGTTATGACAAATACATTATGACTCTTGATAACTTGATCTGTGAGCCAACGAATCAAAGTAAATTATAATATTCAAAACATTTGCAATTAAAGCTTATCATACAAAAATAACTTCTTTTTTAAAATCTAAATTACTATTTAAGGGTAATGACAAAATTATATTTCATTTAATTAACAAAATTTTTCTATTTTTCATAATAAATTAAAAAAAAAAAAAAAATAAATTAAATTAAAAAGTAATCAATTCATTATAATCATAAATTTCTAAAATTTTACTTGCTATTAAAACTATTAAACAAGTACAAAACTATTAACATAAACAACCTTTCTCCTGAATATATGCAATATTTACTATTTAGAATTGATATTAAAATGATAATAAAAATTAATTAGTTCTTCTATCTATGAAATTAATGAAAGCTAAGAAAACTAATTACGAAAAATTTATTTTTCAGTAAAATTCTAAGTTATGAAAATTAGCTGATTTAAATTTTATTCCACAATCCATGAATCATCAATAGCCACTTTAACATTTTTCTGTCTTCAATGGAGTCATTTATAAGTGCCTTGATAGGGGTTTTGAAGTTAGTAGGCCAAAAATCTTTTGTAATTTCACATTCTGATAAAACGTGCTTGATTGAAAGCCTAGCCTCACATCTACTACAATTTTCTGGCTCAATATTTCTAAAGTGATGTCCATGAGTAAATAAAGCACAGCCTAGTCTCAACCTGTTATATTTGATTGCATCTGATCTAATATTCTCTTTGCTGCAACATGTATCTTCCCTATCTAATTCCATCACACTTAAATGTTGCCAAGTGGAATCCCAATAATTTTTTCTGGATTCCTTAATAAAATTTTTTATTTGAGATTTGGCATAGGTATAAGATGCGGGTATTAACGACTCCATTGGAGAATTAAGAGTCATCTTTGCTTCTACATCAGCCTTTTCATTACCTGGAATTCCCACATGTCCAGGAACCCAGGCAATTCTTATTCGTCCATTGTTTTTAAGAAGATTCTGAATAATTAAATTTGCGGTTTTTGATTCTGATCTTGTATTTTTTAATTGATTGACAAGGGCTAGGTTGTCAGTACAAATAATGAATTCATCATTTTCAAAGTTTTCTGTTAAGTCGATTGCTTTTAGGACAGCCAACCTCTCAGCCACAAAAACTGGCACGTCAGGAGGAAGGACGTAACTTCTCATTAGAGAGTTTTCGTTAACTACAGCAATAGCAACGCCATTATAATTCTTAGTAGCATCCGTAAATATAAACTTTTTGCTAATAAAATTGTTTCTATAATTTAGAAATCTTTTTCTGTGTACTTCAGGGTGAAGATCGTTTTTTCCAAAGTTCGCCAATTCATCATCGATTAAAGATGAAGCGTTGCACCATGGTTTTCTGTTACTAGAGAAATCCATAGTTCCAACCCTTATTTCTGCCTTCACAAAGGTTTTTATCGCCATAGATACACTTGCTTTATTTACTAGTGGTAAACTGTTTTGAAATAACTCATGTAGCGGGTGATTTACGTCCATAAATGCTTTAGAAGCCAAGCTTAAAGCCAATTCTTCAGTTCTATGTTCCAATAAAGGGAATCCTGATAATAATAACAATGAATCTAATCTTGTGGGACTTAATGCACCCAATGATATTCTGGCACTCTGATTCAAAGCTGCTTGAAGCTTTTGTAAATTGGATTTAGCTGAAAAACCATAGAAATTCAATCCAAAATCAATTGTACCCATAACTAGCGATCTAGCTATTCTCAGGGCTGTTTCAGGGGGCGGTCCACATCTTCTGCTACATAGAAATTTTAACAAACCATTAGATTTCTTCACTTTGTTAATAACATTAATAGTATGTACATTGTACTTAATTCTGGAATCAACAACTATGCCTAAAATTCTTATATTGCTCTTGAAAGTTATTAATTTATTGTTGTGGATAATTTCTGGTTTCACGCAAGCACGTTTTTGACAAAAATGAATAGCTTCTGTTTTATCGTTAGGAAAGCTAGAGCCATTTTCTTTCGCCCAATCATCTAAACATTGAAGGGCCCGGTTCATGCTTCTCTCTCTTGTCATTCTATCACCTGCACAGCACATCAATACATTATCAGCGTAGATAAAAAGCTTAATTTCTGGAAAATTTATCATGTGGTTGGGTAAAGTGCTCATGAAAACATTAAAAAGTGTAACAGACAAAGGAGAACCCTGAGGAATTCCCATCCCTATTTTAATCTTACTGGACAGACAGCCCATAACTTCAACTGCTGCTACTCTATTTGTCATAAAATTATAAATATATTTTGCACATTTAACACCCACTTTCCAATTTTTCAGAACTTCTAAAATTCTTCTTTTATGCACGAAATCGAAAGCCTGGTGAAGATCACAACTCACTAAATCCATGTGGCCTTTGTTCTTAAGTTCTAAATTTGCAATATAATCGATCTTCTGCATAATTGTTTGAGGGCCTCTACATTTTCTGAAGCCATGAATTGAATCACTGAAAATGTTCTCTCCTACATAATTAAGTCTTTTGGAAATAATTTTTTCTAATATTTTTCCCATGGTATTAAGTAAAGATATATTTCTGTAGTTATTTATTTGATGTGGAGCCTTATTCGGCTTTTTAATCGGCTTTAGTGTACAATTTTTCCAAACTTGTGGAATAATACCATTATCAAGGATTTCATTATACAAATTTAAAAGCCGTAATTGAAAAGTAGTGCCGGATTCTTCTATCATCTTATACGTTATCCCATCAGGACCAGGAGACGATCCTTTGAAAGATTTAATAGTTGCTATTAATTCATCCCATGAAATTTTTTCCTCCAGCGAATTTCCCAAATTTGAATAAAAATCGCTTTCAACAAATTCATAAGACTCATCTTGAAGGTTTAAAACTTGATGTTTTGACTGAATATAGTCTGCAAAAACACTTGCTATCTTTGCCGGGTCAGTTAGAAGTTCTCCATTTACCTCAATATAGATTTTACTAGAAGATTTTTCATTTTTTAAAAAATTCTTGGATTTTTTCCAAGTGCTAGAAAGATTGCAGTTCTTTATACTATTAGCAAATTCTTCCCATTTCGTTTTTTTGGCCTGTTTTATTGCTCTACGAAAAATTGCATTATTTCTTTTTAGATTTATTAAAGTATTTTGACACGGATTTCTACTGAATGCCCTATATGCTTGATCCTTTTGTTTTTTTAAAACTCCAATGTAGTTGTTATACCAAAAGGGATTGTTCAAAGTTTTTTTATTTCCTGTAAGCGGAATTGACTTATTAGCTGCTGTCCTAATAACTTTTGTTAAATTTGAAGCTTCAGTATTAATATTTCTTGACTGTGGTTTCCCTCCTAATTCTTTTGTTATTTCTAAGCCGAATTTTCTCCAGTTAGCTTTTTTCATTATAAATCTACGTTTAGTTTTTGGTAATATTTCACTTCTTTCTATTGTTTGAATAATTATAGGAATATGATCATAACCCTTTACATTATCAGTCAAACTCCAGCGAAGTTTATCAGCTATATCTTTGTGCGCAAAAGATAAGTCTATTATGCTATAATATCCCATATTTGAAAGAAAAGTTGGTGAGCCATCATTAAGAATACATATTTCATCATGATCTTCAAGCCATTTTTCTACTATTTTTCCTCTCCTGTTACATATTCGATCTCCCCATAGTTGATTTCTACAGTTAAAATCGCCCAAAAAGAGACCAGGTACAGGGGCTCTTTCATAAATTCTTTGTAGCACTTGCTTATTAAAAGCATTTTTAGGCCGAAAATATGCATTAATAATTGAGGTTCTGTTGGACACGCCTGGCAATGCAACTTCAACCCCTATTGCTACCGCTCCAACTCCCAAATCAATTTTATTGAAATCTAGGGCAGTATCTATTAAAAAGCCAACGCCTCCAGAAGAATGAAAAGAATTTTTAAAATAACAATTATAATTTCGATATTTGCAAGGCATATTGGATTCCTTTAAATGGGTTTCTTGAAGAGCCAAGATGAGAGGCCTATATTTATCAATAATGAGATCCAAATAAGGTTTGTTAGTTTGAAATCCTTGTATATTCCATTGTATAATTTTAGTAGAAAAACCGAGAGATTTTTTTGTATTATCCGTAAAATTTACCATACTTTTATTAAACATAAGAATTACTTGTTATAGTTGAAATAATGTTAATTTTTATTTTGTTATTAATGGAAAAATTATTTTTATTTTAATGTTGAATAATGTTCTTATTTTGATTTTTTTTAATAAATTTTCTTTTAATTAAATTATCTTCAATATCTGAGTTTCCCGAAGAAAAATGATCGCTAGCCGAATTTAAAATATTTTTTGAAGAAGATTTATTATTTTTAAAATTTGAAACAGAAGAATTAAAACCATGTGATTTAGGTAAAGAAAAAAGGTCCTTATTTTTTTCGCAGCTTTCAATAACTGCCTGTGTTATTTTGTTAAGAGCAGCTTGTTTATCAAATGTACTAATTATATCTACATTTAAATTGTGTGAGGAATCTATAGCTTTATTTGTTTTAGTGTGGTTATTTGATTCTTTAGAATTAATTGATGCAATAGTTTCTTTACTATTATTTACTAATTCAGAAAAAGAAGAGTTATTCGAAGAAGAAGTGAGTTTCATTGGAGTTTTGAGTTGTGAAAATTTGTTAAATTCATTATATTTCTTGATAGCCTCTTTGCGTGTTATTCTATTGTCTGTGATTAATTTAAGGATATTCTTCTCTTTGATAAATGAAGGACAATCTTTTGAATCTGCTGAGTGCCCATCATCAAAGGAAGAACCAATACAATTTATACATTTAATCGGTTCGCACTCTGTAGCATGTTCTTCAGGTGTACCTTTTATCTCTTTAGAGCATTTACTGCAGCGAGGAGTGGTTGTCTTGCAAAATTTTAAATTGTGTCCAATCCTGTGGCACAACTTGCATTTCAGCGGGTTGGGGTAAAATTTTCTAACATTAATTGTCAAAAAACCTACCTTTACTTCCTTAGGAGGTTCCGTGGTATCAAAGGTGACTTGCACTAGTCCTGAGTAATTTTCCTTGACAATACCATCAAAAGAAAATTTCTTTTTATACCTATAAATACTGATAACATCTTTGTTTTTTTCCATAAGGCCTTCCAAGATTTCATTGTCAGTCAAACTTAAAAGATCTCTAGAATAAAAGGTCCCTTTTGATTGATTTAAATTGTTATTATGTTCCACAACAACACTAATATTACCTAGCTTCGTAACTTTTAAAAATTTATCTGCCAACATTTTATTTGGTACTTCTATGATTATATTCCCATCCTTATTAAAATTCGGCTTAGCTTGGGAGCTAATACCACTAATGAGTTTTGAAACAATAAAAATATTGAATGAACGCATAGGTTTATCAGAATCAATTGACTTCATTGTTACGAATCTTTTTTGACACAATTTTTTAAAACTAATCTCACTCGAACCTAATGTAGGAAATTCTTCAAAGTTTTTTTCAAAATTAATTTTTCCCGACGATTTCCTTTTCTTAAGTTTACCCGGCGAATTATGGGAATAATCCAGTGTAGCCAAAGGCCCGAAGAAATTACCCGAAGTGCCCATTTCAGGGCCCGCCATTGCGAATGTCGCTCAGAGTACTTTTAATTTATTAAATATTTAATTATTAAATTAGTTGTGTAAAAGAAATTATGCTTAAATAGAAACTTTATTTTCTATATAAGGGATATTATTATAGTTTTTATTAATATTTTCAAAATATTATTTAAAATTGAATCACAGTAAGCTGTAATCTATAAACGATAAATTCAAATAAAATAATTAAAAGTTGTAATGTTGCTATGGCAACCACTGTTTATCATATATCAACAATATTTTTTTCAAATATCAATATAATAATAATTAAATTTAATGCAAAAATTATATCACTAGTTTAAAATTATAATGTTTCAATCCACGAAGTAAGTTAATTGTTATTATAAAATCACTACACTAATGTATTCAAGTCACCAACAATATTATTAACAAATTTATTTACACCAAAAACTTTTTTCTTTTATTTAAAACATTGATCACAAAGAACGTCTTTACTCTATGAGCGACCTACTACAAGAATTTTATAAAAATTATTTTGAAATGTCAATAAATTAGAATTTGTTCCAATATATCTCGAAATTGTAAAAAAAACAATATTTGGTTCTTTGCATTTTCTTTTGGAATTTAAATACAGCTTAAAGGTGGTTTCAAAATTTTTGTATTTTACAATGCGGAATACAACCAATGTTGCACTTCCGGTACTTAGTACCCCATGGTAAAAATGGAATTGCAACATTGTACGCATTATGTCAAGCACTTCAAATCCCTAAACTTACTATAATAAAAATCAGTAAAATATTAAAATACTTAATATTTTACGTTTGTATGTAAACAATATGCAATTTTATTATCTATATATTATATATTTGTATACTAACATTGTACATGTATAAAGGTAATTTAAAATTCCTGAAAAATAAATTCCCATTATTTATTTTTATTATTATTATTATATTTTTTTATTATTGAAGCCGTTTTGTCTATGTCAGCAAAGATAAAAAACTATAAATTGCAAAAAAAAATAAAAAAAAAAATAATTTTTTTAAATGACTCACTAAAAAAACGTACCCTAAAGTACATCCATTTTATTCTAGTTATACCTATAACTAGTTATATGACAAATTTTATTTATTTATTTAGTATGCAGCTCTGATCGGTTCTTTGTATTCATAAAATGAATCAACACCTTCAAAATTATCAGTGTCTTTTCTGCTGATTTTTTTATTTTTATGTTTTTAATTTGTAAATATTTTAACTTTGTTCACCTTTTCTTTGAAATTAAAAGGAAGGCACGTGTTTCATTCCAAATTGATTGCTTAATATTTTTATAATAATTATGAGACACAAAATGAACAGAAAATTTAAGTAAGAAAAAATTAAAGTAAGTAATGAAAATGGCAAACACAATTTTTGCTAATTTCGACATTCTTTTTTTCTCCTTTCATGTTAAAAAATTTTTTTCATGATTTTTTATTACTTTATTAAAAAAAAAATTATTTTGTATTTATCATATTTCATATTATATACCATTTTTATAGCATTATAGAGATTTCATTTCATTTATTAAAAGAGTAAAAAATAAAGCGATAGGCCAGGGGTTTGTAATCTGTTCGCAAACACACGTCTATTTCACACAATTATAAAAATCTCCTCGTTTCGTTAAATCTCCTCAGATTAATTTATAATTATTGTCCTTGCGGTTGCTTGCAGATTCTAGAAAATAAGAATTGGCAATTTTGAAGCAGCACCCGGTTTATTTCAATACGATTTCGTTATATTACGAATATTTTATGAGTTGTCTAAGATTTATGTAATTAAATTTTCAGAAAAATTTACATATGATCTGGCCTTTAAAGAAATGTGCTCCACCGGTTAGGAAACCCCTGGTACAGTAGAATAAATAAACTTTTGTACATGATTGTGTATATGTATGTGCGTGAATATTGAAATCTTATAAAAATCATTTCAGGTTAAACAAGCATAGGGAAATAAGCGTGCAGGCAAGATACAACAAAAAAGAAAACAGAATATCATTCTGTATGTAAGACAGAAAAAAAAAAGCTGTTAAGAAAATTACAGAGAATTTCCTTTTTTTTTTTCTTTATTTTTTATTATTTTTGTTTTTTACTTTGAATCTTAACGCTTGATAAAAAATAAAAGTATTTTAATAGCAGTAATGAAAAATCAAAGAAAACATAAAACATATACGAAAGTGGAAGAAAAAAAAAACAACATTGTAGATATGAACGTGTTTTATTGAATCGGGCTGACAGACATTTTTGACTTGACTTTAATTTCTTTATCTTATCGTTATCGCCCTCTCAAATATACAAAAAAAAAACAGTCAAAGTCTGGTAATAAATAACAAAAAAAAATAAGAGGGAAATCTTTTATATGAATGTTTTTTTTTTATTAATATTTATTAAGTGACAATTATAGGATATTAGTGATATTAAAATAAAGGACGGCGATTTTTTTTGCATGTCTACAAAATTATATGCTATTCACAAAATGGTTAGTGGCAAAGAAGATCAAATGGTTAGTGGCAAAGAAAATAAAGTTATAAAAGTGCACAACTCACTCACGAGAAATGTGAATTACGGTGTTAGTGTGAAATTATCAATTTTAAGACAATTTACTGCGCAGATCGGGATAAGAAGGCTTTGAGTTTAAAAATCTTTGAATTTGTAAATTCAATGCCGAAATATACAACTTGAAAATTACATTTTTGAACAAAGACAAGAAGATGTGAGTCAAATTTTGTTTCCTAAGCGAATTTCAAATTTAACAAGAAATATAGAGAGTTGAAATCGGAATTAATTTCGTAAAATTGTCGTACAGAGCTCTTACTATGTAATTCGATCTTCGTGAAAAAATTTTGGTATTCGCAAAAATGGAAAAGTATAGTACTACACAAATTGATTAATAATACGTGATCATTTTTCCGAATATGAAAACCGTTTCACGGAAATCGAATTACATAGTGGTTTAATTCAAACTAATCATTTGGCCAATTTAAACTTATCATGCAGGAATAAAGCATTTAATACATATAAATTATTATTATCATTTTGTTGTGATCTTGAGGACAGAGTATTTTTTTTTTCTTCCCATTATCTAATAATTCATCCTTTTACGGGCATATTTAATGAATCAAGATTTAAATACAAAATCTGCTTCAGTAGTCTTTTGGTTATTTTATAATACAATAGTTTTCTTGGGGCTTACAGGTTTCACAAATGTAATAAGTAATATTCCAATCATTATAATTGAATACCGTAATACTGACAAAAATCAATTACAAAAGTAGTTCTCATTTAACCCTTTCAGTCATGATATAAATTGTTTATCGTAAAATTATTAAACTATAAATTTTTCATTATTTTCAAAAGTGTGTGTTGGAATATATTAAATAATATAAGCTAGAATTTTCGCTGTATAATAAAATTTTTCGCCAAGTTATACTAACTACACTAAAACATAAATTTTAAATATAAATTTTTAAAAAACTTACAAATTTTAATAAGTTTAAAACATAACCTTTAAAATGACCATAACCTCAAAATTTTTATATTATTTATATACGTTTTTTCGATAAAGGTCCATTGATTACAATAAAAATTAATTCATTGAAATGACTTATTATACTTACACTACTACATGTATTCAAAATCTTACGAAAATTCAAAATAATAATGGAACTTATTAAAAAGGGCGCTTCAACAATTTTGTGTTTCTTTTTTCATTGCTTGTACTCGTATATGCCGTATCAGTGTTGTAAAGAAAAAAATATTATTAAGATTCTTTTTATAAAAGAGATGCCGGTAAATTTATAGTACCTTATACATTATTCATTTATAAACTAGCCTAAATTACATATACACATACTTGAACTCATATCTCTATGTGTGTTCAACAGAAACCAATACATAGCATAAAAATTATCAAAAAACAGAAAAAAGAAAACAAAATCAAAAGCCTTAATTTTTTTTAGGTTATATTTTATAAATATTGTTCACAATACACACAATTACATATATATACATATACATACTTAAAAGTATATCATTATTGAGGTGTGATAAGTGTGTCAAGATAAGAAAAAAAAGAAAGCGAACTGGTATAAGTATATTGTGGTTAAATGTGAGTAAGAAAGCAAGCACCTTAATTGTTGAGCACCTTTTAATATTTTTTCACTCAAAATATAAAATTTTTTTTTTCCCTTATTTTTGTTTTTCTTGTTTTTCCATAAATATCTAATGATATGAAAATTAACTGAACAGATTTTTTTTTTATTTAAAACGAAATTATATGCTACGTTGTAAATACTTTCATGTATGTATGAAGGTATATAAGCGTGTGTAATAAAAAAAAAAATGAAACGATTTATGAAATCAGATTACCTTTACCTTTCATTAACTATCTTTTTTTTTTTTTTCAACATTGATGTGGTATTGTGGTACTGTCATTGTTTAAAATTTTTATATTTTTGCCGCTGCAATCTCAAAGTTGAAAACTGAAAAATTAAAATCAAAGGTTATAAGAGAAAATTAAGATAAAAAAAAAAATATATTAAAATTTGTTGACGTTATTTTCCCGATCCCGCTGTTTGCCACTTAACTGGAATTTATTGTGAATTTTACAGTGAGTTCACAGTGAATTTCAAATTGAATTTTTAAAATAAATTTCGTTTATGAGAATTATATTTTTTCCGTATATACATAAGATATTTTTTAATTCACATCCCCGCCTAATGAGCAATATAACTAGATATTTGAGAAATATCAATATGGCTGCTACACTAATTAATCGTGTTCCTACTACTTGGGGTCACAAAGCTACTTCCGAAACATATCAGCCGCAAGTAAAAGTGAACCAACTTTTCGAATTCGCACACAATACATATTGCATTATCTTATTTTCTTACAAGCAAAGACCGCAGAGTTCATTCTTCGTTTTATATATAACATCTCCAAATTGATCATCGGGTGAAAATGTCTAGTGAATATAAACACGAAAAACGTTAAGTCTCGACGACCCAGATTATGCACAATTTTTATATTGTAGGTTGAATTACTTCTGAGATTATTTTGAAAGCTATGTGGACGCCAAAATACAATATTATTTTAGTTTATCAGCTTATTGTTATTCAGGTAGCAGACTTATTATACTTCATGATTTTCAATCCTTTTTAAAGTATCGAGACTAAAATTTGATAAACTTGTCTATATTATTTTCGGAATTATCGCTTGAAGGGAGGAACGGACATATAGATGTATAGGCAACTAAATCTAGATCTACTTGGAATTCGACGTTGGACATAGATGATGTACATCTCGTATAATTAAGCTTTACCAAAGCTTAACTATATTAAACCATAAACAATTCAAATTTTAAACAAATATGAAAGCTAAATATCTTGATTTAAGCCGTTCGTGCATGCAATTATAAAGAACTAGTTCATTTACTTTTAAAGTTAATTTCTAAGATCTTCTACGTGTGACGTTAGAGTTTAATCTTATTTATAACCAACAAATATTACAAATAAAACACTAACCTTAAATATTTTTCCAAAAGTATGATGTGAATCAATTGACGTGATTCGAGGATTAAGACGTGAATCGAGAAAATAAAAATAAGTTAGTGTAAACCTAGTAAATTTCATCAGTTTTAAAAGTTTTTCTTCCCATCATAAGAAAAAGAATTTTTGTTTTCTTCTTTCTGATTACCTTTATAGTTTCATCTTAGACTATCAAGATCTTAATTACTGGATTTTTTCTTCTCTTCATCAAAGAAACTAACAGGTACTTTTTATAAACCTTAATTTTTATATTCTTCTTTTTTTATATTTTTTGTTTTAAAATTGCCTTGAAAATTAAAGAAACTCGGTGAGAAAAACAAAAAAAAATTTCTACAGAAACATTGAAGAAGAAAGTTACTTAGTGTGAGAAGATGAATGCAAATCTAAGATTTAATTTGCACTTGTATTAAATAAAGAAAATTAATTGAAGAATTTACCTTGCTTTCCCTAAGGATAAAATATCCATATATAAAGATAAAAATAAATAAAATTGGAGATAAAACTCCAAGAATAAATAGGTCAAAGTTAAACACAAAAAAAAATATTAAAACAATTTTTGTTAGGTCATTCTTATTCATTGAATTTATTTAAAATAAAATAAAATGGAAAATCAATATGCTTGAATGTGGATGTGTTTAAAATGTAGATGTGTTAGCACCTTTACGATATAAGGCTTTGAAATTGGTGATGTCAAAGTAACCTTGAATGAATTTTTTAACTATGAATTATTGCCGACTGTGGCATTTCATATCTATTTTAAATATAACTTACTTTAGGTTATTAACCCTATACAGGACACACCAATTATTCAAATATTAGAAGAAAGATATTTACTCTTATAACATTAAATAATTTGACTGAACTTAAATAATTTGCCTGAAATGAAAGAGGATAAAATGTCTAAAGGAGTTCCAGTTTGAGGAACTGTAGCAACTGTTGATGGTTTCTCTGAGAGACATGTTTGGCTTCCTTAAGTTAGTCAAATGGTTTTAGGGGAATGTATTGGATCGTGGAGGCTTTCCGAATATATAATACTAGGCTTTCGGATGTATAATTAAATTAAATATAAAAGTACAATAAAATAATTGTCAAAAACTGAGGACCTTTAATTAAGTAGAATTTCAATTTGTTTCGGGAAAAATCGACATCAAATTTATAATTTAAGTGTTTAGTATTAAATGTGTTTTCACTTTTCAAAAATTTTTCTTCATCAGTGGTATAAAATTTTGGTTTTAAAAATTTTAATAGGAGTGTTAAAGTAGTTAATTAATTTCTTAAAATTAATGAATTCGAAACAACGCAGTCAGAATTTGCTACACTGTCACAGATCATACTAAATTATACAAAACTAAGTTTCTAAGTTTTACAATCAGCTGTATGATTTAATAATGTTGAATATGATTAAATTGTATGATTTTACCAATCTTTTTAAGATCAAATTACTTGTTAATTGAATCAATGAATGAAATTTTAATTCTTCATAAAAAATTAATGAAGAATTAAAATTGAATTTCAAATACTTAATTCATTCTTCCTGTAATGAAATAATATCAGCAAGGGTAATTACATTTTTTATTTTCTGTTCTTACTTTCTAAAGTAATCCACTGATTGTGAACGCAAAAGTTACCTATAAATTCTTGATTAGAGTATCCACTTTTAAATTCTTAAACACAATATTGAAACAAAACCATATCTGAAATTTCAAAATAAATTTACAAATGTATATTATTGGATAAATAATATGTAGAACTACCACATGGAACGTCACTGCTTACTAGAAATATTTTCGCATCTTCTCATATTTTATCCAACAATTTTTCATAATATTTGAATTTAATCATATTAGCGCTCATCTTTCGATGTCTTTTAGCTCTTTTTTTAAAAAAAATCCTTACAAATAATCATAAAAATAATAATATTCGTAAAAGAAAAATAATACTTACTTAAAAAATCACAAAAATTACAAAATCAGAAAATTCATAAAAAAAGAATTTATGAAGCGGGAACAAATAAAAAAAAAAAGAGTGTTATTTTTCAAAGGTTAAAAAAACTAAAAAAACAAACAAAAATCAAATAAAAAAATTTGAAATACCGTATTGTGTGCTCGTGTATTTTATATGTATATAAGTTCAAAAGTGTCAAAGGATATGTCAAGTGCCTTAAAGCACAAAACAGTCTTTTTTTAAATATTTTACTTATTTTTATCTTAAATATATAGGGTAAAAGCAGCAATTGTTATCACCATCCGGACTTTATTGGTGTCCATTTAAAATTCTGTAGTAAAAATCTTGATGGACTAAATTAAAATCGAGTTTAGCATAGTTCCTATTGTTTTTGTAAATTTGAATTATCCGCATACTCTCGACCGCAAATCGATAAATCAGAATATTGCGCTAAATATACTCGAAATACATTTTCTCGACTTGGAGAGCTCTTTGTAATTTGACAGGATTAATTAATAAATAATTTTAATTAGTAATTTTTGCTTTCCTGTTATTGTCTCACTTTAAATCTAAATAATTTTTGCGATCTCAGTTTTGTCTTTAAGATTTTCTTTAATTTGGTCAATTTATCATTAATGAGTTTGACAAAAAAATTTTTGTAAATTAGAAATCATGTTTTTTTTTTTTTTTTCATATTGCCGAACATTTTATTTTGCAATTTAAATTATATTGGTGGTTTATCAAATTAAAATTCCACTATTCATTGAATTAAAAGTTTATATAGATGAGGTTAACGCGTAATTTTCTACTCTTTTTATTGTTGAGTATGAAATGATTCGTTTGAGAATAGAGAACTTAATTACTCAAGCAAATGTGTTCTGACATTTATATTAAAAAACACTACTAGAACATTATAAAATCGGCACTTTTGATAGATTTTTAAATTGATTTTAATTTTTAACAGAAAATTTTTTACTATTCCAATATTATAGTGTGCCAGTAACGAATCAATTTACCCTATTAATGTATTTTTCATATAATATTTTTATTTACAATAATAATATACGAGTAGTTTTAAGTGTGTACACAATAAGAGTAAACGAAAAAAAATCAACGAAAATAAAAACAAGAAAAATTTTTTTACTTCAAGGTCCTTTGATTTCTCACAGTTTCTCATACAGTCGGTTCCTTTCTTTCTAACTTTATTTTTTATTTTTGTTTTTTCATTCTTTTCACTTGTCGTTTTACTGTTGCCTCTCAAAGGACTTAAAAAACATCCTTAATATTATTATGTTTTGTTAAATTTTTTTCTTTTTCTTTTATTTTTGTTAAAATTTCTGCTTTCATATTTACAATTTCAATCAAAAAATTATTTTTATTATTATTTTGTTCTTATTCTTTTTGCTCCTTCATTTTGTCGGTTTAAAGTTTTATGTGTTATTCTTAGTATTTTGGGAGTCAAAAATTATTGTAAATTTTTTTTTGTATAGCAAAAAGAAAGAGTAAAATGTCGTTTTGATTTTGTTTATGATGGTAGTAAAAATATAAATTGCATAGAATTAGGCGTTAATGCGTGAAATACTAAAAAAAAAAACAAGGGAAAAGAGATGAAAAATAAATATTTTGAAAAAGATTGAAAAGTGGCTTTCAGCTGTACTAGAAAATTATCGATATTATCGATGACAATTTTCAATGGATTTTTTGTTTGCAGATTGCTGAATTGTATACTTAGAATGCAAGAAGATTCTTAGTTTTAATTAGAATTAAAACCTAAAATTCTTAGTTTTAATTAGAATTAAAACCTAAAATTCTTAGTTTTAATTAGAATTAAAACCTGTATTCATAAATAGTTTGAATATATTTAGTTTTCAGTGCCAAAGAACATCTATTCGCGTACAAAAGCATTTTTCTAAGTTTGTTCTACTCAGAGCAATAGAGTCAGAGAGTTCTAGTCAGAGTAATAGAGTTTTTCCTTATTAAAAATCAGGGCATTGAGCAACTTTAAAAAACATTAATAATATTTCATTTTTAATAAATTAAAAGAAGATTTTTAAGAACAATTGCAAACTACTATTGTGAACATGAATATTGTCTACGTACCGAGCATGATTAATTTAAAACGAGAAAAAATAGAGTTGACCGTGTCGATTCTGTGATACCCGTACGAATTTGTTATCCTATGTGCGAATAAATATGCATTAGCTGACTATGGGACGGACTGTAACTTTAAGTTACTATATTAATTTATGTAAAATTTCAGTACTGTGTTTTCAATATTTTTTTAGATATGGCCAAGCTACTGTTGAAGTTGTATGGCAGCTACCAGAAAGAGCTAAGCAATTACAACGACTTTATCAAACACATTGAGCCTACTAATATATTCGCTTGTGTGAAATTGCAATACCACAGCTTTTATAGTTTCTGAGATACAGCCAAATAAATTTTGAAGTTGTATGGCAGCTACCCGAACCAGTTCCCCGATCATATCCAATTTAAATAGTATTCTGGAATTTACTATAATAGCTCAATTAGTTTTTTAGTTATCGTTGGACGGACGGGCGGACGGACAGACAGACAAAGCTAAATCGACTCAGAATTCGACACTGATCAAAAACATACACTTGAGTCTATATCTCAGACCATTATATCTTAGCGTTACAAACGGTAAGGCAAATATAGTAATAATAATAATATAATTAAATGTCAAAATGGGCAATTGTAGTAATTATAAACAAGAGGCCTGGGAAAAACTCAGTAAAGAGATTAAAGAAGTCTTTAAATGTAAATGGGTGTAAATAATACTTCGCCAACACGATAATCAAGTTTATCTGGAGAATATATAGTTTTGAGAGGAGAAGTTGCTGTATTTTTTAAGTTCAGCAGCATATTCTTACCATCACTACGAAATCTACAATATACAAAATTTGACAACTTCGAACAATGCTTATATAAATAGTTTCAATTCAAAGCATTACTTTCTATTTGTATGATTTTCTAATATTGCAAAAATATCATTAAATTTTCAAATCAAAAAATTTTACATATAGAACTGCTAATTCTACAGATTCGATACACACGTTGTTTCATATACCTTTATATTACTTATGTGTTAACGCCCTTTTAAGCCCTAAATAAAAAAAATGTTTTTTTTTTTTAATTTTTAATTTTTATTCAATGACGGTTCAAGTTCAATTTCTTTCAAAAATAAATTCATATTGTACAATCAAAGCACAATATCGTTTTTATTCCCTAATATAAAACAACAAAATAGAAACAAGAGAGAGAGAGAAAGAAGAAAATTTAGGGTTGGGAAGCGTGGGTAAACTTTTTGGAAATATATTTGAAATTTATTGTGTGTATGTGTACGATTGGTTCGTTGAATGTAGATGATGAATAGAATCATAAATGAAAATATAAGGTACGTTACAAATTTTTGGTATGAAAAAAATTTTTCAAAAGAATATAAAATGCTTGTTGTTGAATTTGAAATATATATGAAATGAGTTTAGAAAAAAAAAATCAATGGTGTGAAAACAAAAAAGTTAATGTTAGAATTTTTTTTGTAATTTTTTTTTTGTATTTTATTTGTGTTTCAATTTTTCAATAGTACCTATGATCCTTTTCTTTCCGAATTTGTGTTCATATCTTTATGAGCTCGTATACGATATTTTGGTACCCAAAATATAGAAATGCTTGTAGTAGAATGTTACCATTTATTCTGTTATAAATTATAGTTTTGGAATACTTTTATTTGATTTCTTTTAACTTTAATGTGGAACAAGCATAGAAAAATAGAAAAAAAAAAGAAAAACTTTGAATTAAATTAAAATCAACGTTTATGTACGATAATAAAATTTACGATTATATTAAGCTTAACATACGCATATACCTTACATTATGTTATATATAAATATACATTTATAATATACACATGCACATGTGTATGTGTGTATTCAACAATATATCGGAATGTTCATAAAATAGAATCGCTTTTTATTTTTATGCTCGTATGTGAAAAGATTTTTTTTATTCTTAATTTTTTTTCTTATTTCTTTTGTTTCTCTTTGAAGGATTTAATGCGGATTCAAGGATCTGCCGTTTTCTATTTTTTTTCTCTATGTTTTTTGGATTTTTTTTTTTTTATTGTTATTATTGTGTGCTATTTGATTCAATGTTATTAGAGTAATTTTTCGTTTTCTTAAATTTTTATTTTATTTTTTATTATTTTTTTGTTCTTTTTTGGGGTAAGGTACTTGTTTTTTTTTCTACAATGTATATGTAAAAAAAAAATTATAAACTTGATTTTGTATTTTTTTTTTGCTGCTTTTTTTAGGGGGTATAAATAAAAATTAGAACTATATAGAAAAAAAGCAACAAAATTAAGATAAAAAAGAAAAGAATTGTCATATTATGAAAAGGATAAGGTTTTTATTTGAAAAGGAAAATAAAGGAACAAAAACAAAAGAAAGAAAAATAAGAAGATTTTTCAAGGTTAAAATAAAAAAAAAATTCTTGACATTACGAGAAAAAAAAGCAGATTTTAGGATAGAAGGTTTTCATAGTTAAGATTTGAAAAACAAAAATCGATTTTGTTTAAAAAAATTTTTGAGGTTTGAACTATAAAAGATTAAAAAGTGTTTTGCTAAAATATATTTTTAGATTTGCAGGTATGTACTCGTAAAAAGTTTATGTAGGTTTATTGATCCGAAATTTCCGAAAATTTTTTGGTTTTCTTTTTTAAATTATAGAAAGGGAATTTGAATTTTTTGCAAACTATTTTAAATGTTGCAGTTTTTTCGTTTTTAAGATGAAAATTTTTTATGAAATATTTAACTATATTGTAAAATAAATTGGAAACTAGTGAACGGATTTGATGTGCCTATAGAAATTTTTAATATATTTGAAAAATATAACGTCAACTAGTCACTATAATCTGAACAATATGAAGCATGTAGATGGTGGCGTATATTGTACCGTGTAACTATCATATTTATGAAAATCCACTTTACTGCATCAAAATTTTGTCTTATAGTCGGTTATTATCAACCTCGGAAAACGATGATAAAATACAAGAAATCTGACATTTTTGACATATAAGATCTACCATACGGTATTGCGTGTAACTTACTGAGACATGCTATGTATATAAATACTGTGAATACATAAACATTGTTCTTGAATTTATCGTAAACTTATCGTAAAATTTGAATACATTTTTTATTTAAAGCATAAGAAAAATTATGGTACTGGAACTATATATACGAGTATTTACCCATAATTAATTACTCGCAAATGATTTTTTATGTCAATGGTTTTTGGATAATATTCAAAACGGTTTTTTCTTTAATCATCGAAGATATTTTACAATTTATTCAATTAACATTAGAAGTTCAACTATTATTATAGTTTTGTTGTTAAATTGTTGAGTTATATTATAAATTTTATTTATAGAATTTCCCGAAAAATTGATCTCCGATTCTTACTGTGGAGTGAACACATAAATAATTTACGAGTTTTACAAAATATTTTTGTGTGAATAATAAAATACAAATTCATCTTGGACACATGATTTGGTAATTTCATTTGAAACATAAAATTTTTGAATGAAAATTTTAAAATCATAATAAATTAAGCATAGTAATATCGTAAAAGATAGCGCGAATTAATTAAATAATTAATTGATGAACAATATCCGATTAACGCAATTGACATGATGAAGATTTCTGTCACAATTTAAAATTTCAGTCAAAGTTTAAAGTTTTAGTTTAGTTTGAGTTGGAGTGTGCGGTTTCACGAAGAAATATATAGGACAGTGAATTAAGCCGAATTATGTTCACACAGTGTATTTTAGCCGAGTTTTATCTAAATGAATAAAAATAGTCTTTTAGATTTGGAATGGAATGTAGAATTTGTTTTCAACTTTAGTTGTACACTTTTAGAAATAAATTAATTAAAACAAATTCATATTATTTAAATTTAAATAATAACAAAAAAATAATATTTAATTTTAAAATCTTAATATTTAATTTTTGAAGCATGTAAGATCTATGAATAAGATAAAGACATAGAAATTGGATACGAATCTTTTCAATTTGTTGCCATGACATATACTTACTTCAAACCATTTTCAATTTGCTTCCTAAAATCAAATATCAATATGAAATATTCAAAGATAATTTTAAGTAATTTGATTCTTTCTGGTCTTTTCCAAAATAAATTTCATCCTGCTAAATCACATAATTATATTTATTTAGTAGAAACAAAAATATACGATCTGATTCAACTTAATCAGCAAGAAACCACAAATAAAATATAATATGTACTCAAATGCCATGTTATTCTTAGCAAATAGTCAACCATGTCATATAGACAACAAATACTATGAGCACAGAGTTGACCAAAAATAACTTTATTTTCATATTTTGATAACCAATTCTTCTATCCTTTCTGATATTTATCCTTTATTTTTTCTATTGTTTTTGAGTTTTTTTTTTTTTGTTTTTTGTAAGTTATCGCATGTTTGTCGAAATAATATTGCCTTGTCTTATACTTAAATATTTTTTTTTTTTGTTGTTAGTTTCCTTAACTTTTATTATTCTCTTCAGATTCTTTACTCAAAAGTTAATCCTTGATGTGATGAACATGTACAATTATTTATTTATTTTTTAGTTTTTTTGGTTTTTTAATTTTTTTTTTCACATTTCTTTTGCCAACATTTCTTATTGTTATTTCTTGTTATTTCTTTATCAAAACACACACAAAAAATATGAAGACAAACTATAACTTAAAAAAAGCTATGAAAACAGAAAAACAAGTTACTAAAATAATAAGGATAATGCAAAGAATAATATAAGAAGGATTTATCTCAGCATTATAAAGGATACATGATACTCTTTTTTCTTTCATTTGATTAAAAAACAAAAAAATTGTAATATAGAGAGAAGAAACGAAAACAATCCCAGTTCCAGTTTCAAAAAACAAAAACAATTTTTCAACTATTTGTATTGGTTTTGTGCGGCATAGAAGTTTTTGGGGAGAACGAGACGGGAGAGTTTAATAATATGTGAACATATTTATAAAAAATGGAGTAAATAATTTTCTATGTACATTATTTAAACTTAGTATCCTAATATTCATCCGGACACAGATTGTCGTAAGTGCAAAATTTCATATTTTCCTATTATTCATATACCAAAATTTCCCCAAAAATTATTAAATTTTTAAGTACAATGGTAAAAATTCCAATGTGTTATTTTAAACGAATTTGTAGTTCAGTTAATCAAAAGCTCATAAGTAATTGTTGTCTGAGTAGAATCTGAGTCGAATTTTTTAATTTTTTTAAGTAAGTACATGCTACATTTTTAATTTCAAATATTTTATATGTTGAAATTAAAAAATGCAAGTATTTTTTAAATTTTATGTTGCAGAAATTAACGTTGAAACTGTTGTCCGTTAATGCGACGTGTCACAGCTACCGGGATTTGAACAAGAGGAAGACACTATCTCTGCGAGTGTCCAACTCTGATTGGAGACAGACTTATCAAATGAGGTAGGGTGAGATTGTAATGCATGTATTTGTGAAAATGGCGATAGACCTGTGCGATTTCACCACCTAATCATCAAAATTTCCAAACGAACTTATCTTATCTGCATCTTATTATTTTATCAAATATTTCTTACACATTAGAATTGAATATTTAAAAATAAAAAAAGAGTGTTTTGAATTTAAAATTAAAAGGAAATTGTATTCGGAATCTGATTCAGAGTTGAATAATCTTGAACTCCTACGCTGTTCTGGTGTCATAAAGAACCGAAAATTATTTTTAAAAAATTAGCTTTTTAAAGTTTCCACATAAGCTTTAAAGTGAGTGATCGTAATTGAATTCAAAATTTAAAAAGCATAACTGCATAACTTAAAGTCAGATTAGGAATTGAAAAATTTCGACACAGGCTCCAGAACTAGCGATTAATTTAAAATTCTTTCAAAAGCGGGCTGGTATTGAACATTTAGGAAACGACTCTTATAATGTAAACATAGAGAATATGTATATGGAAACTGTTTGATAAAACAAATATCAATGCGATTTAAAATTCTTTGTTAAAGCTACAAAAACAAAGTCAAGCCGTAGAATTTAATGAGAAAAGCTCTCAATCAAATTTTAATTAAACTTCGACTTAGACCACATCTGATTTAATATGTACTTATTATATATATAGAATACAATATTCAATCATATACTCAACATTTCTATATATATAATAATATGAGGGCAATATGAATGTTTTATATATATGTATACACCGAAAAGATTACATGAAATTTATGTACTTTACTTATTTTTACGCTCATATTTTCTCTTCTCTCTGTTTTTTTCTCGTTTGTATATCAACTTTAATCAAATTTTGATGGCTTAAAGAAGTTATTATAGAGAACTTTATTAAATAATAATTTAAAGTTTTATCATAAAAAACAAAAAATAATAAGAAAAACAAAAACCATGTATAATAGTAAAACTTTTTTTTTTCTCTCGTATCTATGGTTTGAAGGAGTAAAGAATTCCTTAAAGAATTTTTGCTTTTTTTTTTTGTTTTCTTTAAAGTATTAAACAAAAAAAATAAAAATAGCAAAAAAATCTACTTTTGATTAAGACAAATAATATAAATTTCATATATTCCCCACATTATATCTCTTCCATCATATATATAGAAGAAGCCATGTATCAAGGATTCAACTTTGAATTTATGGTTAAATTATACAAAAATTACAAAATTACAAGAGAAAAAAAATAAAATTGAATTTCTTTGTTATTATTATTAGGTACTATTAAGGATTCATATTAAAGGGATATTAAGCATATTTAACATAATATATTGTACATGATCCACAAACACATATACACACATATTAAAATTAGTTTTGATATTATTTTAAGAGGAGGAAGGCGAGTGCTAAAATCTTGCTAAAAAATAAAATTATAATTTTAAGAAATTTACTAGTCGTCACTAAAATAATTTTCGGTTATTATGTAAGAGTTCTGTGTTGAAATTAGTATATATATGTATATATGTTGCTCTATATTATTCTATATAATGTAAGGATGTAACATTAATTTTACGTTATGTACGAATAAATTTTTATTCAAATGTTATGCTCATTTTATTGTCACAATTAAGAAATTTATTTAAGAATTATTTGTAGTTTACATAAAAATGTAAAATTATTAAAAAGTTTCTAATGAAAGTTGACACTTTTTATATGAAAATTTTTACAATTTAGAAATTGTTGTTAAATTAAGACAATTAAGAATAAATTTTATTTAGAAAAATAATTAGAACTTTTGGAAAATGTGTGTTATATTTTGTATATAAAATTAATTAGAAATTCTTATTTTTTGAATTACTGTGTAAAATTTAATATTTAAATTTCCAATGTCATTTCTACAGATTGCAGTGCGTAAATAGGTTCTGGTAAGATTAAAACATAGTTTTGAGTAATTTAACTTTAAAAACTCTCCGAGACAATGTCATATTTCACAACAAAATTTAGCGCAGCTAGTAACAAGAGTAATATTCCAAATTTAATGTTAAACTTCAAAAATAATTTTCTCACATATCGAAAGCTATAAGCCCTGCAGTATTCACATTTAATGTAAAAAAATTCAGTGATTTCTGTTATTGATATTCCTACTACTGCTAAAGTATTATTATTGAAACGGCCATAATTATGATAAAATTTGTCGTGATTATAGAAGCTCCTGCATTCTATATAATTAAATATAACTTGAAATTTTAGAAAACATTTGTGGATATCACAGAGATAAAAGGACTAATTTAATTTTTTTTCTCGTTTTATTAACACTTTTCCAAAAAAAAAAAAAAGTTTTTTCAACTTTTAACTGTTAAGTTTTTTCAACTTTAACTTGTATCGAAACCACAAGCAATTTTTGAATTTTGCAAACATAAAAGAGTAATGATTGGCTTCTTCTACGGCGATACAGTCCAGTCAAACATTAAAATTACCAAATGTCTGTTGACATTAACCGTAATTTAAAACTCAATTTTCTTTGCAATATTTTGATATAGCTTTTTTCTTCCAGACGACAAGTCATAGGAATGTGAAATTCACAGCACCTTTTCGAAACTAATAAATAGTTTATTCCATATTGGGAGAAGTTTTTTCCTTCCACCACTGCATAACACGTCACCGAAAAATATATATATTTATCTTAACTCATGCAATTAACCCTTGAATATATGTAGTTTGGTTTGAAAAAAAATTGTATTTTTACTCAGGGAAAAGTGCTATTTTACAAACCATTGGTTTGCATTTTTACTACATTTGTAAACCCAATAACATTGTAGTACATGATAAAAACTAAAAATTTTCAATTTTAATTTTATATAAATAAAATTTCTACTCCTTCTTATAGAAAATTCCCATTGGGATCATGTAAAAAAATCAAATTATTTTTTACATATATCGGATTGAAATTTAAATATTTTTGTTCCAAAGAATAAAAATATTTTATTTTTAGTTGATGTCTCGAGAGATTTACTCTAACTTAAATTTAAGTTATTAAGAATTCAATCTGATTGCAAATTTTTTTTTATTAGAATTGAAAGACGAATTTGTTTTTAATTTTATCAATTGAATTTTACTATTTTTATTTTAATGAAATGCAAATTTATGTCCAATTACAATTTTAATACTAAGAGCTTCATTCAATGATCATCATGTATTTTTAATTTAATTGTATAATTAGATTTTAATTCAAGTTTTGTAGTGTAAAGTCTTTGAAATTTTGATTTTAGAGAAATTCGATTTTTATTCAACGAAAAAATTTATAAAATCTTGTTTCTAAGTTTTACATACATGAAATCAATTTGATATTAAAAGAGCTAATTATAAAATAATTTGAGAACAAAAGACATAAACAACTTCTTTAATAGTAAACTCATGTTATTCCAAAAAAAAAACAGAATCTAATCACTTTTTTCAAAGGGCTAATTATAATTTTGTGCAGACTTGCAGTTTTTTCCATAGTTTTCTAAATACTCTCTCTAAATATTTCGTTCAATTGCCTCTCAGAAGTTAAGTCAATATACGAGTTTTATAAGCTCCCAAATTTAAAATTGCTTCGGATTTGGATTCACAAAAATAAACGAAAAACAAACACATTTTCATATTAAAAGAATAATTTTCGGCTTCAAATTTATTAGATTATGTTTCTGGTACGTGAGGCTATTATTTTAGTTACAATTAGTATAATGTCTCTCGTATATCATTATAAGACAATTGATTTAAAAATTTTGAATAAGATTTTGTTACGTACGTCCAAATATTATAACTTAATTATTATTTCAGTTTGAAATTAAATTGTCAAAACAAAAATAAATGAATTAAATATTTTTTTTTTATTACAGAATTGTTTGCCATGTTTAGTTTCAAAATCATTTAATTATTTTCAAAAATCGCGGCACATACATACATTTCTACGTGAATTTTTGAATACTTAAATCACTACTTATTTATGTCTGTATATAAGGTATAGAGAATGCACTTACACAATTCCGGATGTTGTTGAAAACATTTGTGTTTCCGGTGTTTAATTTTTGTTTTCCATAAAAATATTTAAGAAACAATTTTATAGAATATGAAAATATCAATTATTTTGTTCTTATTATACTTGTTGGTTGAGGAAAAATTCAATTATTTTAAAATGAATTGGAAAATACCATTAAGCCTAATGACCAATTATACACAATGACGCATCAATCGCTTTAAATTCAGTGCATATTTTTACAGAAAATTTCATTGAACAAAATTTTCATTCTGTATACGGAAAAAGTTGCATAAATTTCTTTAAAAATAACATTATAGCAATAATGTTGTTTTGAACTTTTCACCTCTTTTTTAACCTACATAATATCAATATGCTTAATTTTAAATGTTCTAAGTTTGAATGCTCATAATTTTTTTTTTTTAAATTCTATATTTGTAAGAAATATATGTGTTTAATTTTATTTCTTTTTTGTTGTGTTCTAGAACTCTACAAAAAAAAAAAACATTCTTCTTCTATTCTAAAAATAACTTTGAGTTGAAAAAAAAACACAAATAGATAAAAAAGAAAAGAAAAAGGAATGTGTTTTTGAAGGAACAGTGAAAAAAAATACCAAAATCAGCAACTAAAAACAAAAATCAACTAAATATACTAAAAGCAAGTGTTAAATGTCAAAATTAATAATATAAAGCTAACTATAAACAGTTGAGTCTAGAAATATTTGACAAAGGCGAATTGAATTTTCGCATCTTTAATGGCTTACAAATATTGTTCAGACACAACAGTGTATCTTAACAACAAATCATAAATCGCAACACCACACTGTAGTTTTTGAATAAAATTTACGATTATCAAAAATAATTAATTTGTATTAAGACTTTGTGTTACACGAATGCATTTGTAAATGTCTCGTGTAAACCATATGTAAACCTTTGATAATAATGCAGAACTCAATTTTTAATTAACTATAAACTAACGATTTTCCATTCAGCTTATTAAATCATTTCTTTCGAGGTGAAGTGTTTGATAAAAATTAAATTTGTTAAAAATGGGAGAGCAATTTAAACTTCCATATGAAATTTATATACGGACATGAATTCACCGGAATTCATGTCCGTATATAAATTTCGCTAATTTTAGAAGTTGTAAATTATAAAGAAGAGGCGAATTCAAATCTGTTATTAAATCTTGGGCATCGTTTCTCAAAACTTGTACGAAACGATGCCTAAAATTAATTATGATCAAAAGGCTCAGTTGTTAAATAAATAATTGAGAATAAATGCATTGTCTAAAAATTTTTTTCACTCTTCCGAAACTGAGAACTTTTCCAAATTTCTGTAAAACCAAAAAACTAGCAATATCGTAATTTATTTACTTAACCGCCGAATTCAACAATTTTTTTTTATATCATCCTAAATGTATGCAATAAATTAAAATATTTTGAACAGTGGTACTTTACAGATTAATAAATTTTTTATTAAATTCACCGTAATAATGGAACCAATGAATAATCCACAATTTATATTCTACAGAAAATTTTGATTCAACTGTAAATTATTATTGTTGAACATAATATTTAATTTACATATGGTTATATTTAAAATATTTTTTCTGTTTCTTTTTAAATTTTAAAAATAACAAATTTTAAGATTTTATGTACTCTAACTTTCAGTATATTATAATTTTTTTTTTATACACATAAATATTATGTATTTGGAAAAAAATAAAAATTAACTTCAATTATAATTTAAAGGAAAAATAATGAATCTGCACATATATTATATCTATGTACATATTACGTGCATACAAACATACATGAAAATATCTTGTGTATGCATAGTCAATTAATATTCTTATATACAGCTATTTTTGTGCATCTTCATTTAAGAAACATGGAGTGATATTATGAACTTGTAATTTCATTTCTAATATAAGATTATTGAAGAATTTTGAAGACAGTCTAAAAATAGTTTCTCATAAATACTTGCAAAAATTTAAAACTGAAGTGAATTTATGTAAATGATATTGGGGTTTTTGCAGCTGTTTTTAATTTTAAGAGCGATACTGTATATATTTCTGTGCATTAATGAATTCCTTAAATTTAAGCTTCAATAACTGACTATATTATGAGCGGTGAACAAAAATAAACATCTAAAGGCAGTAAGAGTACTACACGCAAAACATTTTTACGAGAAATTTTAAGTCAAAGTTTTGTTGTAATGAACCCTTCATTTTACACTAAAAATTTTCATTTCGAATACTTGAATATTTATTCATATAATAGATAACTGTCTTTTGAATTTCATTTTACAATACAATTTTTCGCATTGGCGATTTCTCTCTTTGGAAAGCCATATTTCTCTCTCCGTAGTATGAAATTTACACTACTGAAGACACTGAAAAATAAATGTACGACCTATAAATATTTAAAATCAATTAAACCTGGCTCAATTGAACCGAATTAGAATTGTGATTCCGCACAAGTTCGTGTTTAAATTTTACCCAATACCTCTATTCTATTACAATATGAATTATAACGGCAACACTATAAATACAATTACTGCGTTATCTAAATTGAATTTCAAAAATATTTTTAAAAATGTCAAAATTTCTAACATATCCTGAAGTTTACCAATTCTTATACCCACATGTACATGTACTAAATGTATAAAAAGGCGCGCGCTAGTTCATTCTTTATAAAAAAAAAATACAAAAAACAACGACACCGGGATGTTTACATATTTGGAATATAAAATGAACTCTTTTTTTTTTTTATTCTATGTTTTTATTATTGGTTGTTTCCATAGAAGATGAACTGCAACAAAAAAAATAAACTCATCTATAATAAACATGAGAGCAAAAAAAACAACAAATCGTATTTAGTGTTATGCATGTACAAAGGTTGTATTTGAATACAAGTGTGTGTGTGTGTGTGTATGTGCAACTGTATATATTACTTGCACGTAAATAGTCTGTATAGTTCATGCTATTATAAACAAATAGTAATGGTAAGCGGCGCGAGTTGTATATTTTTATCTTTATGAAAACTATGAATATTTTCATGAGAAAGAAAAAAAAATAATAAAATATTAAAAAGAAAACCAACAAACATTTCAACTATATATACAATAGAATCATGTATGTATAGTACGGGTACTAACAATACCATGCACTAAGCGATCAGCGGTAGTAACAGTAGCATCATGTGAAATTTACAAAACCAAAAATTAACAGCAGCTGATTCTTTTTTTTTTTACAACACGATTTTTTTTTTTTTGCTTTCTCTCTTTTATTTTCTTTTGTTTTCTTTCTGGTTGTTTCTTGTGTTACTTGTATCGGCGCGATCATCCCATATGTTGCATCTGAAAGAAAAATTTCGTTTTTTGAATGATTTTTAATTTTCCAGCAATCTTTCTTTTACAATTTCTCTGTTGTTTTTTTTCTTCACATTGTTCACATTAGGAAAGAATTTTCCGCTATTCGTTCATAATTCACATTGTAATTAACGTATTTAGTTTTTCTTTGTTTTATTCATACGTTTTTCGTGAACTTTGTGTGTAAGAAATGTTAAATGATGGAAAATGAAAAATGTGAAAAATAAAAACAAGAAAAATCAAAGAATTTGATTTGTATATGCTAAAAAATTCTTTCTTTCTTTATACTTGGAACTTGGAAATAGTATATTAAAATTTTCATATCGTATACCATTTAGAACGCTGTTGATTCACAAGCTTTGTATAAAAGTTAATATTAACAATCATAATATAAGATTGTTTTAATATAATTTTTTTTTTTTTTCATTTTCTACTCTCTTTGGGAGCATAGGGCATCCACAAAGCTTCGCCATCTGATCCTGTTTTGCGCTAGCTGTTTTATTTCGGACCATGTCTTTCGGGCGCCTCTTCTTTCTTTTTCTACTGATCTGCGCCATGTTTCTTTAGGTCTGCCTACTTTTCTTTTACCTTGCAGATTCCATTCAAGGGCCTTTCGTGGAATATTATTTACTGGCCTTTGGAGAGTTTGGCCAATCCAGCTCAATTTTCTTCTCCTAATTTGGGTGTATACGGGTTCCTGTCCCGTCAGCTCCCAGAGATCTTTGTTGTTGATTATTCTTGGCAAGAATATTCTGCATATTCTTCGTAGGCATTTATTGATGAAGATTTGTGCCGTCTCTTTTCTTTATCAGCTATTACTTAATGTATTATAAGATATAAACACTATGAGCTTTATTAAGAAATATTTGAGTGGAGTTCTTCAGCTTATTTTTCTAACATTAATAAGTTAAATTGTTATACAACAATAAAAAAATTTTCTGAAAGAAAATTTAAGAAAGTAAAATACTTTTATTGATTATTTATAATTAAAAATAATTTATGGAGATTATGAATGAAAAAAAATTGAAATCATTTCCTATGCATGGTGAGAATAGTACTGTACCAGTAAAATTTGCATACTGTCGTAATAAATAGTCTAAACAGTTGTTTATAACGGAAAGCCGCTTTCGATCGCATTATATTTCTATTTAAATACAAAATTTGCGTTTAAAAGAAATTTCTTTAAAAGTGAATATTATTATGGCTTTAGAATCAAATTTCTAGGTTAGGAAAACATAATTTCTCTGTACATGACAGACCATAATGTGGAAACTAATCCAAACTAGTATTTTTAAAAAATTATCTATTTGAAATATTTTGTATTGATTTTGCAAAGAAACAAAAACAGTTTTAGGGCTCAGGCAGACATGCAATTTTTCAATTGCTGTTTGATTGTAGACGTTTGCGTCAATTCAAACCGAATACGTAATAATTCCAAATAAAAATTGAAATCAGTTTGTAAAACATTACCAATTGTTTGATTGTTTAATTGCATGCGATCATACAGTTGGATATGTGCGCACTTGAATATAAACCTATGGAATTCAAATAAGCAATCAAGCAGCTGCCAAATTAAAAATTGCCTACCTATCTAAGCCCGTAATGTTATTATATAATTTCAATTAGTAATGATTTAATATTGGTATGATTCCGGTTACAACTGCTAGAACTGTAAATATTTTGTTTCTTATTATTTTAAATTTTTCCAATTTTCAAAATTATCAATTTTATTAAATATCAAATTTTAATAAATTTTTTTTATTTTTATCTTTTCAGGTATGTTACAAAATTACTGTCCTTGTTATTTTTTTCTATAACATGTTAAACGAATATAATATGTAAGTATATTTCTAAAATTTACATAATATGAAACTTTGACGGAATTGTAATTTACTTATGTACTTACCCTTTATTTACTACCATCTTGAAAATTGTATGCCTCTATGTGTTGTGCAGTTCGATGAAATTTCTTAAATTTTTAAATTTTCAATTATTAATTTTCAGAAATGTTTTTCATGAAAAGGTCGTAACTCAAACCAAATGTGTTTATCAACCGATATTTATAATTTTGTTCAAATTGTTTTGGTGTAGTCATCTGGTTTATATACTGATTAAGTATATAGTGATTGTATACTGAATTTTCTCATTCTTTTACTACTAATTTACACGAATTCAATTTAAAATATTTAAAATGGTGTTTGGGACCCTCGTATATCGAGGGCTGTCTCAGATCTCCGCTTTAGTCCGAAACTAAGAATACACAAGATTGGAAAATTATTTCAATCTGCTTTAATGCAAAATTTTTAAGTAAAAGTATGCAAAAATGTTATAAAAGGTAAATCAAAAGAAATTTTATTTTTGCATTTAACATTCTAAATAATAGTAAGACTTTTATTGACAAATCACCATATTTATATAAAAACATGAATTAATTTGGAATCATTATTTTGGAATGTTAAAGGAAACATGAATTATTGTTGGAATGATAAAATTTGTTCCTCAAAAAGCACACAGTCTAATGATACGTCCTTAATATCTTAACTGATTGTACTTATAACAATAATTTCCATAGGTACATGAAAGTGTTGCTACGATTTGTACTTTCCAGAAACTCTTTTCATGTAAACGAAATGGAGGCATTAATTTTCATACATGCACCAAAATAATATTTTTTTTTTTGTTAATAATCACAAAAATTCTTTCATATCTCTAATAATGGCAAATTATATAGGAAAATTTTCATATATAATTTGCCATGTAATTGATAACAAATTAAATTATAACTTCTCGCTTAACATAATTGTATACATAATATACATGAATTCATTCAACATAATACGAACGTATATATTTAGGTTTTGTATTATAAACACGATGTAATGCATTCATATTTGGAGCTTACAAGGTCCAATAACTTTTTAGGAGTGTTGTTTGAATTTTTTTCTTTCTTTCTTTTTGTTTCAAACAAACAAACCTTCTGTTTTATCAATTTATTTTCTAATAATTTTTTTTTTCTACATATATGTAGCTTGCTCATATACAATGTGTTGTATGTATACTTTAATATTTTTTTATACAAAATATAAACATTGCATTTGTCAAGTGCATAATACGATGGGTTGCATTACAATATCTTTATATTTTATTTTGTAAACCGCAATATTTAAAGCGTGTATTTATAAATACAAACTGTTCATTGAATGTGCATTTTAACAAGAAGTCGAAAAAAAAACGAAAACAAAATATTGAGAACGGGAGCATTAAAAATATACGAAAAAAAAAAATATTGCAACCATTCAAACCCAACCCAAGTATTTTTGCAACATAATGTTGCAAATTTTAGTTTTTTTTTTTTCTCTATATTATTTATTTTATATGCATCACTTACATAAATTTATACATATATATAAGCCCTATCTATATCTACATATAATCAAAGCGTATGTATTTGCATTTCGCGATTGCTATATACAATACGATGCATCGTACATGCACAGCATACATTTCGCTAATTAAGTGTGACAGTTATTTTAACATTTCCGTCTTTTATCTTTATATACATATACGTATACAAATATATATATATATGCATACGCATTCTTGTGTATACAGAAAGACAAATGTACATATGTATGAATGCATGGAGGGTGGATGAATATTAAAAATTACTTCACTCAAGTATATATATATATTCATAAAATGATAGACGAGCATGTGATATTTGTAAGAGATGAGGTGTAAAAAGAGAATAAAAATAGAAATATTAGGTGCGATCGATATTTTTACAATGATTATACTACTTCATAAAATTAATGATGGTGGTCTTATACATATACACATATAAATGTATGTGCATTATATAGGAAAGTTAAACGAAGATATAAAATGAAAAATAAAGAATTTAATGTTTAAGAAATAAATGAAATTTTTTAAAAAATTCTAAAGTTTATAGTGAAAAATACTTTTGAAATTCAAAAAAATAAAATTATTTGAATATTTGAACTGAAAAACAAGCTATATAAATAAAATATAATTAAACGTTGTCATAAAAAATTATATAGAGTATTTAAGAACTTTTACTCAATTTCATGTAAATTATGTCATTAAGAATCGAATATTAAGGAAGATGGAAAGGAGAAAATTTTTCTTAAAAAATAATTTTAAATACCCATAGTTTTTAGTGAAAATTTTATATGTTGAAGGTGGTTCGGATCGCTTTTACTTTTCGATAATATTTAAGAGTATAGGATTTCTTAAAGGCAGCGCAAAATATTTTAGAACATGTAATTGTACGGTTTGCACCCAATATAGAGGAATTTTTGTTGTACGTAGCTATTTAAAGACTTATGACACAAAGGTCAAACAGAAATCAAAATATATGTTGGAAAAAGTAAAAATTGTCACCTCATCGGGCTTATTAATTATACTTGGATATGATAGAATTTAGATTTTTCAAGAAAATAATGGTTTATTTAGATTTACGCTTAGAAAATAATGATTTTTTTTCTCGAAAAATAACCATTAGTTTTCTAATATTTTACCTTGGGATGGATGCCAATTATAATGGTTTGGATTTTTTTGTATAAGATAGTGTAATTAGATTTTATTATTTCAATTTCTTGTTTACATAATTCCAAATTTGGGACGATTGATGTTGCCTTCCATATCTTAAACAATTGAAATTTACCTCTTTTATCCTGATTATTACAAACCCTTCGAATATAATGTTCTGTGATTATATAAAAAATAAATTTAGTTGTTAATAATATCACCTTTTCTTTTAATTACATTTTACCTTAAGAAATTCCCGTACAATTTTTTTGCAAATTTTTAGATCTTTAATTATTAAGAATGTCATATATGAAATTTTACTACTGAAAAATAATACTACTGTAGAAAAATGTAATTATATACGATTCATTCATTATAAATGAAAAAACAAAATATTCAAGTACAATGTGAATCTTGTTATATGTCACAAAAATCTGTACATATATCGCGAAAAGGCGAATAAACCCACGTTAAATATCTGTATATATTATTATACATGTATAATGTACCCACAAACTTTACTTCATTTTGAATTAATGATGTTAAATCATAAAAATTACTTGTATATGATTTGTGAATTAACATTTTACTTTACTTATATATATATATATATATATATATATATACATATTATATAATATTATGTATAATTAAATGTGTCATTGAAAAGTTAATTCTGTTTAACCTCCAAAATGTAGGACTCTTGTCTTTGTATATTTGACATATTTTGTCACCTATAGAAATTACTTTCTATTATGTTAAAGAAAATTTTTTTTTTCACCTTAATTAATTTAAATATATACCTTTACATACAAATAATTGTAAATGATGCATCAGTCAGCATTTTATGTAATAAAGTTGTTGAGAAACAAATGAGAGAGGATGTCCTTGAAAAAAAACAAAATGAAACTGATTTTGAAGTGTAAGAATTACAAAATATTTTTTTTCTTAATTAAAAGACAAAAAATAGTTTTGAAAAAAAAAATTATTTTGAAATATAATTAAAACTTGAAGTTTACAAAAATTACAAAATGCGAAATCTTAAAAATTTTTGAAGGTAAAGTTTTGAAGGTAAAGTTTTGAATTGGTGGTTTTTTTTATTATACAAAATCAGTGGGTTATTAAAAATTTTATTAAAATTATTGTTTTTTAAAAGTCTTATGTTTAAAATTTTAAATATAAAATATTAATGAAGACTCCTAAATGAAATGAGTACATCCACTTTTGAAGAAAACAAATTCCAAGAAAAAAAAATTTTTATAAGGATCCCACTCGTATATTGGTAGATTATAATGAATTCTTAACAAACAAAGGCAGTAGCTTATCTGGAAAATTGGGTTAAAGTTAGTTAAAATCAGAGTTGATAAAATTAGCTCCTTTTTAACATCAAAATAGCGGCTCCTATACCACATTAGGTTAGATTAGGTTAGGTTAACGCGGTCCACGTAGGTCATACACCACATTAATCTAAATGAAATTAAATTTTACAACATGGAATAACTTCTTGGATATGGTAGTTAAAATATAACTCTTGTAATTATATGGTTAGTGATGCTAGATGAGATTTATTGAAAATTTTCATTTTCTTTGCGAAAAATCTGGCAAAATGTGGCAAATTACTAAAATCAATTTTTATAATATATTATAAGTATTTTGTTATCCAATTTTAGATTTGTATATAATTGGAATTATGACATACATAAATAAAATAGAAATTTCGAAATAATGCCAGAATGCTGGAAAAAATCAATAAACAACAGTAATTAATTATTTTGAAAATTTATAATTAAAAGTTATGGGAGTAAAAAAATCTGGCAAGAATCTATCTAGCAAAATTCTTTCCAAAAGGCAGAAAATCTGAAAATTCCAGATAAATCATTCAATCTAGCATCATCTAATTTTACAAATTTTCCTTTAATAAAACTTATTTTAATAGATTTTGTTAAGGAAGAATTTTTATAAAATGTGTTTGATTTGAATTTTCCTCATGGGTTCAAAAGAGGACATAATATCTTTAGTTTTCTACAATTTACAGTGGCACATGAAAAGTATTTATAAATTTGTACTAGTGCTTTTTCAATGTAAAATAATAAAATTCTTGAATTTGATTTTCAATAAACTTTTTGAAGTAATTTCGTTACTTGTTTCTAAAATATTAATCTTCAGAGTTTTAAGTATGGTGTCACTTAATTTTATATGAAAAATTCGTTTCAAAGTAACACATTTCTAATAACACAAACGCATGTGTGTCTAATATAGAATAGATTGCGCTTATTTCAATTACGTTTTACTTAAGTCTTTAATTTATTCATTAAATCGTGCTCTAATTCTGATTTCCTCTTTTAGAAATTAAAGAACATAATCTATTTAAATTCTATTCTCATTTTCTTGTTTTTTTTTTCTTTCTTATTCTAATTCTAATCCGTTTACATTTTAATAATCTACGCATTTTATTTTTTTAATATGCTTTATTGTGCATTCTCATAAAAAGTAATTTTTCCTCTTTGTTTTATTTATTATGCATGATTAAATTGTTAATTTAAGACACTCTTTCAAAAAATAAAAGATGACCGACGTACGCTACAGACAATAGAAAAATGCACATTAAATTTAATATAAAAAAATAATGCCCTCAATTCACTACTTTGTATAACATTAAAAATAATTTTTCCGGTTCCTATAATTAATGACAATAATTAAAAACTTATTATTTTATTAAAATTATTTCAATAGTTTCAAAAATTTAAATTAGAAAAATCTCACCAGTACTCGTAAAAGGTACTTAAAATGAATTTTAATAATTAAATTGCTTACTTGTTTGTTAAAATTTCCGGATAGTTATTAAGTGTTATTAAATATTCATTAATAATCTACTTGAAATTAATATGTTAAAGTTATTTAATTATTTGATCCACTTCTGATTTATAGAAATCTCTAATAATAATAATAGCAATAATTGAAATAATTAAAAAATTTCTGGTTTTTGATAATAATTTATTAATTAATTGTTAACTTTTTAGTTTTATAATCATTATTATATTTGTATATTTGTTTGTGCTCAAAAACCATTTATAATTTGTTATACTAACACTAAATTGATTTTTATTATGAGATAATTTTTTTTTTTTTGATTATTTTAATCGTTCACATACACAACATTGTTTATTAAAATAAAAATATAGATAAAAGGTTAAATGAGTCAATAATGATAAATGTATAAGGTTTACAACAGTTGTTCGAATTTATTTTTCTTCGAAATTCAAATTTCCTTCTGAACTCAATTGCATATTATCAAAAAACACAAAGTGGCGTATAGTGTCGTGTTAATGACCGTTTTATAGTAAACTGCGGCACAACGACGAGTAAAGCCATGTTCAAGTTAAACATATTAAAATTAGTCAGAGTTTGACATTATTTGTCATTTAATTTAAATTTTGTTAATAGTAGACAAATTAATAAAAAATCTTTTATGAACATAAACCTTATATTATTTCATAACCTTTTCAACTAATACTTTAATGATATCAAGAAAAGGTTCAGTGATAGGAAGTAATGGTTCTTATATTAGCAAGTGAAACATTTTGGGAGAAATTTTGAGAAATTTCCGAGAAAATTTGGAGATTTTAAAAAAGATGTTACTGAAAGCAAAAGACCGACATCAAAAATTTTTAAATGCTTTAAAATGTCAATTTGATTTTAATTGTCAGAATACAAAAATTTTGAAATTGCTAAAATTTCGTAATTTTCAAAATTTGTAAAAACGTATTTGAAATAAAATTAATTTTGCTTTTAATTTTATTAAGACTATTCAAGAAGAGCAGGCTGATTTTTAACCAAAATTTTCTTATGACAGTTAAGTTTAAGTTCAATGATGACAGTTAGTGCTGAAACTTTTAATAAAAAATAATTGTTTTTTCTTTTTTTTCTCTTTATTCCTACTTCGCTCCTGGGAGAACCATAGGGCTGGTGCACGATATTGTAGAGAACCATGAACGCCAGTTCACCACGCCGTTAAGTTTACTACGTAGGTGAAGAGCCTACCGTAGTTTACATTAAATATTTAAGTTTATTGATATTTACTATTTTATTTTGCTTATTAAATATTATTGAAATATGACAATTAGTCAATATGTATAATGTAATGTGTATAAAGCTATATAATATTGAATATAATTTTTATAGTGACCTGACTGGGCTTTGAATCCGACACCCTTAGGTTGAAGGACCAGAACAATAACCACTTCACCATTGGTCAGATCTTCAATTGTTTTTTCTTAGGAATTGTCAAAAAAATTGATTTTTGTTTTTGACAACTTCTACAAAAGTTGGAATAAGGAGTTCTCTCTATTTGTAAATCAAAACTCGAGTAACTCGAGTAGCTCTTGTTACTGTTTTGTGTATTACATTTTGTATAAATTATGAACTTACAAAACTACAAAAATTGTTCAAAATTAAAAGCAAATTCGAAAAATCGTACTCTACCTACATTTAAAGTCAAACATTTTATGTTTTAGATTAAAAATCTACTTGACTTATAAAATATTTTTATGTTCAAAATTAATAGAATAAATGACATTAACAAATATGACAGGAGCTTTTTAAAAAAAAATTAATAATTTAAAAAATTCAGCTTCAGAGGCAAAAAAATCCATTTTCTTTTATTTGTCCGAAATTCTTATAAAAATTTTTATAAATTTTTTATTAATTTTGTGGTTGTTGTTATTTCGTTTCATAATTTGTTACATCATAACAATCTTGTCACTTAACATTTTAATTCAAGTGGAGACTTATTTCTTGTATGATTTTATTACAAAGCGTATAAGATGACACAAACAAAACAAAAAACTGAAAAATAATTGAAATTGTTCGAAATTGTTACACTTTTTTTTTTATTTCTTTTAATTTAACTTAAAAATAAAATTCGTATTTTATCATTCTAGTTTTATCATTACTCATTTCCCTACACGAATGACACATGATCTATTTAAGTATCTAAATGGTAACGATGTTTAAACGGAAGTTCATTTCATAAACATGCGTATGATAACAGTATAACAATATTAGAAATGGAAACCGTTATTTTTAAGACAGTACTTTAGTAGTACTTTTTAAAAGACTGATCCCACTGGTAGCTTAATGTGAAATTAAAAAATTATCTCAAATTCTAAAGCAAATTCGATACTTACGAAATTTTTACGGTTCCAACTTCCAAAAAAAGGCAATCACCTTTGATTCCAAAAGTCGTTTCTTATCGATTGACCCTGTCAATTAATCGCTTTTCATTTATAGAAGACCAAATTGCATGTACTTTTTATGAAAAGCAATTTCCACAAACTCTTGGGTTTTGATATTTTTCTGATTATTTAAAAAACCAAAATTGACAAATCATTTTAGCATTTTATAATTTCGTTTCGAATTTGAATTTCACATGCGTTCTGTCAAAATTTACTTTGTTTTCCGTACTAAATTTCTCAATGAATTCAGTAAAGTAGCACTTGTATATTTACCGAAAAATTCCAATAGTTCTCTAAATATAACATTATTCTAAATAATTCTCTAATGCTTTGCAATATCTTCAAGTATGCAAGATCAACTACTCCATATTTCGAATTAATTTTTTGTTGTTTGCTGACATTTTATGCTCGCAATTTTATAGTCTGTTTATTTTACGACATCATTATTGTTTAGTCTTTAAATAAAATTTAATTCAATTTAAAAAAATTTATCAACGCTTTTAACATTTTTGTTTTTTCGATTATGTTAAAAAAGAAGAAGTTTTTTTCATGTTTTTTGTTTTCTCTTCTTTTTTTATTCTTCTATAATGTTTTTAGATATTTGAGATAATTTTGATATTTATATCGAATCGATTATTTCCGCTTTTGTAATATTGTGAATTGTTTTCAGAAATAAAATTAATTTACATGCCATTGTTTAAAATTTTCTTACAGCATAATTAAAATTTTTTGTAAAATCACACGGCAATTTAATTTGAATACTTAAACAGAAAGGTTAAAATGTTGTGAGTGCACGTTCATTTCAAAAATTAAAAATTATAAATAACCATCATTAATTAAAAATTCCAAAATAGGAAAGACCCGAATGGAATGTGGTTAAACTTTAGTCATATAAGCACATGTATGTAAATGTTTCATCCGGCCCGAGAACACTTTCCGAAACATCATTGCTTAACGATAATTTCATTTTACTTCTAGCATCAAGATTATTTTAGTGGGGGCTGCACAATCTCTTAATTTTAATTACTTTTAAACTCTCGATTTCAAAAAGTAATTAAATTAATTTACTAAAATTATTTATTTTAATGTGTATTACTAAAAATAATTCAATAATTATGAAATTTAAAGTTTAAATACTCAAAGTATGTTCCCCTTGTCCAGATTTTTGAATTTACACGTATAATACGTACATTGTCTGAAACAATTTCACATGCTTTTGGAACTAAGTACCTTCCAATAGTTGTACGATTTGCGCTCTAAGATAAAATTTTTTCGATTCTTTAGTAATGCGTCAATGCCAATCTTTCTACTTTTTAACAATCCTGTAAATAATGCCTCTAATAATTTTTTTTTCTACGTAACACTTATTACGAGTATAAGAACTATAATGAAAAAGACTATATAGAAAAACTATAGAAAAGACTATAGAGAAAATTAAATGATAAATAATTATGGAAGTCGGAAGAAAATTGATAAATAACGTTTGTACATAACAATAATTATGGAAGTTGATCGTCCCTTTCACATTTGTCACATTGTTTCGTGAGAAAAATTCATGCCAGCAGTAAAGATAAAAATTAATGACGCTCAATATCAATTTTCGATAAATCATAAAAAATTTGTGGAACAAACTTTTGATGCATGAAGCTTCCCTGCGAAGAAACAAGGAAAACATGGCAATACCGAAAAACGACTTATTGAAAAATAAGAAGTGGTGATCTAAATGATACTTCTATAGCAATGGAAAATGTATGGCCAAGACTGAAATGCGTTGTCAGTAGATGAAAGAAAAACGAAACTCTTTCAATACCTTTAGATAAATGCTCAATTCATATTATCAGTTGGCTTATGTTGGACCAAGTGATAATAATGTTGGACCAAATAGAAGAAGACTTAGGCAAACAATTCCCAACTTTATAAATTTAGTATTATTTTTGAAATAGAGAGAGAGAGACCAACCTGAGTAAATGTACACCATATTTTTTAATTATAAATGTAGGTTGAGAATATTTAATGAATAAAAATTGTATCAGCAATTTCCAAAATATGCACTTAATAAAAAGTTAATAAGTTTTTTTCCCAATTTAATTTTTATATTATCTGTTTTTGGCATCCTATATATATTGTGACACAATCTCTTAATATACCAAAAAAATAATCAGCAAATTACCAATAAAAACCGAAATGGTATGAAAAAATAAAGGTAAAAAATTTAATATTAAAAAATAGTTATAAATGCTAAAAACGATAAGTACACTTATTATACACATAAAATTTAATTAGCATGATTGTTTTGATAATTATGTGCATACAATGTGCGGTTGTGTATGGTTGTAAACGTGTGCAATATTTTTCGTTATGTTATGCGTTATGTACGTGCGTTTCTCATTTTTTTTTATGTTTTCAAAATGAACCAAACTCTTTGCTTTTTTTTTCATTTTGTGATATTTTTTTTTTTTATTATAATTTGTTACTATACCATCCGGTCGTTGGTTAACCATTTAATAATATGAGATGAACAAGCAAAAAAAAATATGTGAAAAAAAATACTGCATTTATACAGGGTACAAAATTTTAACATAATTTTCTGGCAATCAAATAGAGTCGCAGACTTAGGTTTCTTCAAATCTATTGCAGTTTATTAACTATTTCTATTGCAAGAGTATTTATACTTGTATCAGCAACCATAATATTATTAAGTGGTCAAAATAGTTCATTAACTAAATTTTAACAACTATGAATTATAAGAAAATATTCAATTAGCTTCAATTTTCAATATTGCAAGTACTTCTCCTAAAAATTGAAAAGAGAATTCTCCAAATCATTAAGAAACTATACTGCTACTATAGTGTCCTCTTTAATACTACTTATTATGCGTAGAAGGGAGAATTCCCCGATTTTATTTAGAGAATGTCCTGATTTTACATAGTCTGTCTTTTTATATATAAGTGCAAACTTAAAATTAGAATGGAAAACATGTTATGTTTATTACGCTGAACGATTTTGAAAAATTTTAATATCTCGTTGCGTCCGAATGCGACAAGTAGAAATTTACGTGCACGCCATTGCACGATTTCACTACAAGCTGGTAAATACCATAAACTGTACATGGTAACGTTACGCAGAATAGAACCACGGACTTAAGTAAAAACAAATCATAAAATTCAGATCCTTTTATGTCATGGTTACAATTCACTTAAGCTCATCAACTTCTTAAAGACTGAATGGTGATCTAATGCTGCAAATGAACATTTACATTTTTCCCTTCTGAATTCAAATTTGAAGTTCTTTTGTTATCGCAATTTTACTTTTAAAATTATTTGTGTTTATTATTATTTTATAACACCCTGTAATATTTGTATTGGCTACCTTATTTAAAAAAAAAAAAATATAAATAAAAATATTGTTGAAAAAAATAAAAATTAAAAATTATGACGAGCGCTCTATTCTGTCTCTTATATAGTTGGTTAGCAAGCATATCACCGCTCTCCCTTTCTCTTAATTTTATTTTATTCTATATGCCATTTACACTAAACCAATTTTATTTTATTTTTTTTTCATACATTATTTTTGTTCCTATAAATTATACACATTCGGTACAATTTTTAAAAGTCTGGTCTGGTCGGTCGCATCTGCATGTTGTATTAAATTTTTTTTTTGTTCAGTCTTCATATAACCATATTATGTACGTGCAAACAAACATATATAGATAAATGCATCTAAATTTGTATAGACTCCGTTTTTCGGCTTTTAACTTGGTTTAAATTTTTTTCAATCATAATTCATATGATTTCATGGGTTGCCAATTTGATTTCGAAATCATGGAGGAGACGATAGTAATTTGATGATCGGAATATTGATTTTAAGTGTACATATACGTAAATTTATGATAATGAAAACATATGGCCTAATATGTAATATTATAAAATTTTCAGGCTCATTCACAGTATTTGGAGACCTTAGACGGTAATTTCAGTGATCCAACGCTCTTAATATTATTTCAAGAGGTAATGGTGTCTTGGCCCGTACTAAACAAAAACTTCTTTAAACTTTAAACTGTAGGTGGCAATAGCCAATACCCCAATTTCCGAGTTTTCGAGCCTGCAATGAAAGGTTTGAATAAGTGCAAAAAAATCTTTTGAGAGAAAACTTACTCTAAATAAATTTCCGGTATATGTTATCTCTGGTATTTAAATATGTATATATTTGTGCCATCTGTGGGTATTTTAAATGACCAAATTTTTCTTTTTACTATTCGCAAACTTAAACACCAGGGCTGTGACATTTATTGTCATAAAAGTATTATTGTATAATTGAATGCGGATTTTAATTAAAACTCTTGAGGAGCTTTTTGGTTTGGAGCTTTTATGATCCTATTTTTACACATAAACTTTGAGGCGTTTTCTCTCACAAACACTAAAATTTTGCATTCATTTTGAATATTTTCTATATTTGGAAAATTTGGATAAATGGCAACCCCATCTATTCTATTCATGTATATAGTATCATTGCATATTATACCCAGAATTTATAAATGAAGATCACTAGAATGTGAAAATTTTGCTTTATTTTTTTGTTTTCGCAAGCTAAAATGCAAAATATGGTGTATAATAAATGCAACATTTTATATTCATGTGCTTAAAATGTATAATATAATAAAAGTATATGAAATATTGTAAAAAATATAAAAATGACTTGATGTACACGAAAGTAAGCAAGCAAGCAAGCAAGTAAAAAATTGAAGTGAAAAGCGAATTGAATTTAACTGATTGCTTTCAATGGATTTGAAAAATTGTATGCGTACATGAAAATTATCATTGTTATAGAGGTTTCCTTTATATTTGTTCACATATGTGCACGTATGCACGTTACATGCATGTACGATTAAGTTCCTTGGGTTAAATTTGGGTAAAACAGGGCTTGGTAATATAAGAGAAAAAATCGAAAAATAAAAGACCATTTAATTTTTTTTTTCATTTTATATTTTAATTTTTTTTTTGTCATACAAATTTTGTTTTCAAACTTTTTGGTAGTTGGTGAGTAGATTTGATTAGAACCAAAAATTTCCGAAATTTAGTTTTTTTTCCTCTTATGTTTGATTTCTGTTTTATTTTTTTCGTGGAAGGACGTGACTAGAATTTGGCAACAATTTTACTTCTGTTTTTTTTTTTTTTGCGATTTATTTATTTTAAATTTGAACTTAAAATTTAATACATTTTTGGTTTTGATTTCTTTTCGAAAAACCAAAAACAGAATTTTATTGATATTCACGCTTATCATTTTATGTATGTGTATTTGAATATTTTTTATATAACGCGGTAAATGCGACACAGAAGGAAGCATACAGTAAAAGTTTCCAAAATATTATTGTGTATAAAATTCAACATATTGTGTTGCCGTACATGAATATTTATTAAAAAAATAAATTAATACTTGTATGCTGTTAATTGTAAAATGTCTCTAGTTAACGGAAAGATTCAAAGGTTTTCATAAATTTTATAGTTTCACCCAAATCGGATTGATTCTTATGAAATTATTAGCATAGTTTAATTTTCGGTATAAATTGGAATGCGTATATATAGCAATATAAGTAAGAATATAATTTTCATTTGGAATTTAAACTAAAGAATTAAATATGGAAAATCTGGAAATATTTCGAAATTAGGGAGTAAAGTTTGTACCCAATTTTAGTTAATAATGGTAAATGAGGTTTATATAATATAAAAAATGTGCTACTGGCTTAAAAATTTGCCAATCTCTCTAAATTTCATTCTACAGCTTGTTAAAACGATCTGATTTGTTAGAGCGGATATAATATTGAGTATACCTTTAATGTAAAATTATTTGAAAATAAAATCGATGCGAAACAGTCCTGGTTATAATACTAATGGCAAGGAGCTTTAAAGGTAAGAATTATAAATTTCTCCTAGACAGCATATTGCAGTGACTTTCTCAAATTACATTATGAATAAGAATGAAATCACTTACTCGCTAATTTCAATTTTCTCCATGTACATGTATCCTAATTATACCTCCTTTTTAGAGCGGCAGGCCGAAACATAAAGTGGTCCTTCACACATCCTGTTTATAAGACCTTTGTAATTTTTTTTCAGAATCATGTAAAGGTAAAGAATAGAAATTAAAAAATTCTATACCGCAGCCGCTTACAGACGAGTTTTGTCTAACTATAAAAGAAATTCGTTCCCAAAAAGCGAGTGCTGTCACAACCTGGTTCTGAAGTTTTATATTCTCACAATGAGTTAATTAATTATTCCAATTACGTTAATTTCAGTCATTTTCTACATACTTGTATAATCAAAAATCATTCATGCAATTACATTTCACCATAGGAAACATTGAGTTCGTCTCTTCAATTATAGTATTATACTATAAAAGGATTTGCATATCATTGTCATTAAATTACTTATTCAAGTTTGAAATGAAATGAATTATCATTATGATTTATAATACAATTATTATTAAAATAGAATTAATACTATTAAAAATCGTATATAACCCTTATGGAATCAGAACCAATTTGTATTCAAAATACCTTAATTGTAATCTTATCTATAAATACTTAAAAAATATTGTAATTTTTGAATTGAACATACAATAAACCTCAGTTAACATTTGCATATCAGAACTCACCAATATTTTGAATGCATTTAAATTGTTTTTACCCACTGACATTAATTTACATTTCATCAACATCGTTATGATTTATCTCATACCATTCATTTTCAATACACTCATTCATACTTATTACATTTTAAACTATTAAAAATACAAAAAAAAATTTATTCCACTAGGATTTATAAATTCAAAATATTTTGATTATTATTTTAAATTATACACACATAACTCCGATAATATAATATGCATATATAAAAGCAGGATATACGCATACAAATTGATCCCACATATTTACATTATGGGTAAATATTATGCATACATATAACGATTTGGTGTTTTTCTTTTATTTATTTGTTCTCACCCACATTTAATAATGAATTTTTTATTTTATTTTTGATATTGTTTTGAAAAATGTATATTTGAGTGAATATAGTTATTTCGATTAGATATTTAGAATTTTCGATGTAAATTGGTTAAATAAGAATGTTAACAAAGATCTCGGAGAATTTCGGAAAAAATTTATAGAAAAAATAATTTTGAAGCGATTTTTAGGACCCTAAGTTGCTCAAACAAAAATAGTTTTTCCTAGTCCAGTTGTACAAAATTTTAAAAGATCAATGCAAAAACACTTACGGATGTCGAAGTTTTCATACGGGAACATGAAAATGTAAATCAAACTTTCTCAAGAGAGAGACTTGCTTAAGAGCACTAAGACAACATTTACATATATTCTTTTGAAAAGTAATTAGGAATATTCAGAATTGAAAACTGATTACTCTAAAATTTATAATTTTTGAACATAAATACATAAAATTACCCAAAATTAAAAATTCCCGACGGTTTACCCGATCGTATCGATAATATCCCAACTTTGGGTAATTAACCCAGATTTAATAACAGGACTTTTTTCCCGTGTATAAGCAAAAAATATTTTGCATAAAAATTCTTTTAAAATTTTTTAAGTTCTCCCTTTTTGTTCTCAATGATTTTATCGTTCTTATCGTAAGAATCACAGTCGATTTTATCTGTACATGAAAAAATTATACCATGTTAATATTTCAAAATAATATAACATTTTTTTTTAAAAGTTTACTCTGTGTTCGCAGAATTGTAATTTTCTAAATTAAAACTGACAAAAACTCATTTAACAGACTACTGATACTGCTTTTAAAAATTTTCGCCTGAGTGTATGCAATTATTTAAATTAATACTCTTTTATGCTACTATTACAAATTTCTTTGGCTAATAATTGCTGGTCGAATAAACCGATTAGAATTATTTACTTATTTTACAATATTTATTTAAAAAAAAAAGTGCTTTATCAATTTGAATAAAATAGAAAAAGAAATTACGAATTACTCAAAACCTACGATTATATAAAATTCTAAAATAAAAACAGAATACTTGAACGTATTTTTTATATCAAAATGCATTTTTGTGTTTTTTTTTTTTTTCAATAATTATTATTACTTATACATAATTTATTTTAGATTTATATGTGGAAACAGAAATATCCGCACGTTGATATTAATTTGCGTTTATTTGCAAATGAAATTTTGCGTGTTTCATGGCAAATTTTAATTTTTAATATTTTTTTTTTTCTACATGGTAGAAAATGATTTTATTTTGTTTACAATTTGCTATTCCTAAGTATTTAAATTTATAAATTAAATATAAATTATAACCAAAAATACTAGAAATAAATATTAAGAATACACTGAAAAAAATTGTCAATATTTACGTAGCCAAAAAAAAATAACTTACAACTTTATATCTGAAATTGTATTAGAATCTGAAATTAGAATTTTGTAATTAGAATCTTAGAAAATTAGCAATATTTCTGCCTCCACATTGAATGCATAATTATTCTGTAGTGATTTGTGACATATAAAATGTAGCTAGAGTTTATTACTATATTTTCAATCGACCTTGTAAGATTTCTTATGATGCGTACATAATAAACAAATAACTGCGTGTCATTGAAAATTTAGCTAAATATTATGACTGTTTCTGTAACAGAAAATATTCACTTATCATACCCAAATGTTTTTGTTTGTACAGGTTTGTTTGTAAAGTTTTATACGTTGCTATAAAAACTAAGATATGTGCTGACAATTTGGTCAATTATAAAGTTATTTTTTGAATATGAAATCTCAAATGATTAAGTCAAGTTCCTTCCTTTTTGACTGAAATAAATAATTGTGAAAACAGTAAAATTTTAAGCTGCATGGGCAATAATATATGACTTTGAGTAATGAAAACAACTTATATTGCTCAACAGCATGAGCTAAAAAATAGTAACTAATGTTTAGAATGCGGCGCAATAGAATATGGCAGGAAATATTATTTCTTTGCACTATCGCGGTTTCTATCAGTTTTTATCACTAGGAGCGTACAAAACTATGACAGATATAGTCATATTTTTTTTGAGTATAGAACAAGTAGCGAATAGAACACTAGTGGCGGAAAGTTGTCTAATAATAACTTCTTATGAATAATAACACTAAGAATTCAACATGTTGTTTTACAGAAAATAATTAATAACCTTAAAATAAACACTGAAGAGCTATATTTTTGACAATTTCTGTTATAAAATATTTTTGTAGGCGTTTAATAGCATAAAATATTAAATGACAATGATAATCATAAACAATTTTACGATAATGTTAAAAAAAATGAAAAAAGTTGTGAAAACATTTAATGATTCACCAAAAATTATTATAGGTTAATAAAACAAAATATTTTATACATATATATATTTTATATATATATATATATATATATATATATATATATGTATATATGTCTATATACATAAAGAATATATAGTACATTGAACGTTACAAAGTGCAACTGATATCTTAATCGGAAGGTAAAATTCATTTCAAAAGGAAAAAAATAAATAAAATAAATATTTACAAAGAAATAATTTATGTACATATCCATATATGTATATATATATATATATATATATATATATAAATTCAATTGGCTCATTTTACACCACATAAAAAGAAACATCAATTCTTTTTACGAAATACGATGTGTCACAAATATTTTTGTTATATTTGATGGTTCATTTACCTATAGACATTTAAAATTTATATTACCTTTTATATATAATATATATTAGCGGTTATATATCGTCCAGAATGTGCTAAACTATTTAATGAAAAGTTTCTGGTTTGTGTTAGAAACCAATTATTTTTAAGTCTATTTTATTCCGCTAAAATTTAATATCGGTAAAAGTAATAGTTTTGGAGACGTTTCATTAGATTTAAGAGCACCAAAACAATAATTCTTTACCATAATGAGTTTATAAGTCACTAGGGTAAATAATTTATATTACGGAATCATATGCAAGAAACATGTTTTCCAAATTCAATTCAAGTAGTGTTTGCATTATATGTAATTGCAAGTAAATATTGTAAGTTTAGAATTTTATAATTAACTATTTCACTGCATTCCCTAGAAATATCAGCTATGTGTTTGAATGTTATTAAAAATATTTTTAGTAAACCAAGGTGAATTTTGGTCATGAAATAGATGAAGTAAGCATTTTTTTTTTTTTAATAATTATGCGAATATTTCTTGACAATGAACTAAGAAATATTTTACATAAGCATACTTTTATCTTAACTCTATTAATATTTATACTCTTATATACAATTTACATAGGTAACAGGTACAATTATTAACACCCTGAAAATTCGGTACAATAAATATTATGCCAGATTTACTTTTAATGTATGAAGTCTTTTCAAACTTAATAACCAAGCATTTTATGTAATAGAAAAGCTTACTTGACAATATTTAATCAAATTTTGGAATTCTAGCAATAATAGGCGCTTTTGCTTGCAAGTAATTTAAATGTAGTTTTTCTTTTTTAATTTGAAATTTAATAAATTTGGGAATAAGTTTTACAAATGTGAAGGAATCATACTAAATATATAAATATCAAACGACTCTTACATATCTTTTATTATCTACTTATGTCTCAGTTGTATATAAACTAGCCTTAAACGTACAAATTGGTTTCTCTGATATTATTATTTTTTCAATCAAATTTTTCTGTTTATTTTATTAATTCAATTCATACTTTTTCATGTGGAAAACAAATTTGAATAAGCGATAATTGAATAGCTATAAGCGTGTTACAAGCTGTTGTAATGTTCTTAATAATTATTTACTATAAATTGCGTTGTTGTCTATTATTTCCTCATAAAGGTGGCCAATAACTATACATTCAGACTATATCAACAGTTCTACAGGGGTGTCAATAATTCTACATTTTTGGCAATTATGAAAATAAATTTAATTTTTTATATTTTTAAAGAAAAATATTCAATTTATATTTTGCCAATGATCAAATTTTTAGTCAAATTCTACACAAAAACGATTTTATGAGAAATATTTCTTAAGGGTGTCAATAATTGTACCCTTTACCCTATTATAATACTTATACTGTGCTCATAGTTCGCGCAATACGCACGTGTACATGTGCATTTGTTTAAAAATAGCATCAAAAATTTATGAATACTGCGAATAGATAGAAAAAATTTTTTCCTTTATATTTTATGGAAATTATGATTGTCATTATGTTTTATTTCTCATTTTCATTTCAACATTAAACATACAAATGCATATATCAAATAAATTAAGAAGAAAAAAAAATATTTAAATAATAATAAAAATAATAATAATTTTAAAATTTATGTTTTTATAAATAAATCAATTGAATTTTTATGCCACATATTTACAGCGGTTTTGCTGATATGCAATTTAAATTCAGATTTATATTCTTCTACATACAAGTATATAACATGTATGTATGTATGTACAAAGTATAATATAAATTAAATGAATTCAGTCAGATTTGTTTTTTTCTTTATTTTTGATTTGATTGAATTCATAATTTAATAATTTTATCATAGAAAATAAAAATGAAATTCTATTATTCGTTTCTATTATTTGCACGCTTAAAGTTTTATGAACTTTAAATGAATAATTTAGATATAAATTTATTTTATTTTCCAGACTTAAATATGAGCATTTAAATAGAGTATTTTAAGAGATTAAAAAAAAAAATAATTTTTTTTTATCTTATAATTTGTTACGTCTTTTCCAGACATTATAGAGTACTTGAATTTGATTTTATATACTTATAATTTAATAAATTTTATGGAGTGCGAAGGTTATTTGAAATATTCGAAATTTTTAAAATACAAAGTAATTTAAATAAGATGACAAACTGAATATATGTATGTAGTTACGCTTTTTTTCAAAATGTTAAATGAAAAAAAGACATTGAAATTTAATATTGTTGGGGATCGTAAAGAGAAACTTGGTATTGTAAAATACTTAAGAGACAGAAATTATTTTTCATATACTCGTATTAACTATAATTCACTGAAAATGAATTATATGAGTTTTCTGGAGAACTTTTGTATCCAAAAAATTTACTGATTTTAAATTTTGTGATTAACCGTTTGAGTGCGGCACAAATTTTGTGTTGTACTTGGGTATATATAAAAAAAAATTCACAAACGTAGTTAAATAATTAGATCATAAATATTGTATTTTTAAATAAAAAACATAAGAAATAGGGTTTATAAATTTAAATTGTCTTTGATTTACTTCTTTGAAAACAATAAGAAAATTGAAATTTACAAATTTTCCTTGCAAGAATGGTTTGCTGCACAAAGCGCATGAAGCCCTCTTTTACTTTTGCTAACTCCTCTACCCTGTTTGTTACTACATTCTACACACCGCCTTAAATTTCGTCCCGGTAGCTTTTCAAGAGCAAATTTGTTGCTTGGAGTAGGTTCTATAGGTGCCCTATATGCATTATTTCTATGCATCAACCATTCCTTTTCGATGTTGTCAATAATACTGTATAAATTACGGTACAGATTACGATACGGTATAAATTGCTTTCTCGCTCCTCCGCACTCAAACGGTTGAGTAGTTTAATTTATTATTTATTTAAATATGAATAATAATCACAGTAGATACGATTACTAAAGAATTGGGTATGTTAACTCAATTATTTTTCTTTTTCAATTGAAAAGTATTAAACATAATTAATTTATAATTAAAAATATAAATTTTACTTTATATTCAATTTTTAATTTTAATGCCTTCTGAACAAACTGCTAATACTGAACTCTTCATAAAATTATAACTCCCTTCATACAAAGTTTTTGAAAAATTTATACTTTTATGAATGAATATTGACTGGGGATTATAAATTTCCCATTCTGTTTGTAACAATGAAAGATTATTGTATATCTGAGATATGGATATAATTGTACACTAATTCCTCGAGATACGAAATCTTCTATTGCGACATTTCGAGTTACGACATGATATAAATTTCGAGCATTTTTATTCAGCTTGCAATATTGTTCCTGATACGACATTATAAATTTTTTAATTTTTTTTTTGTATATTTTACTGATTTTGGAATAAAAATGTATACCAGTAAAGCAAATACGCCACAATCTATACGGTAACATTTCTATTAAATTACTTATAAGAATGAGTTAGAGGATCTCCTAAAATACGTTAATCATATCTATAAGAAATCATAATATTTATACTCGTAGTATTCAAATTTCACACATTATGATTGCCCTAAAAGTGCAATTATTCCAATAAAATTTAGTAGAATAGTTCCAAATTAAAGAATAATATTGTTATTTACATATCACAAAAACATCCTTATACCGTAATTGGCATCATTCAATGAGCACTACACCCACTTCGGTAAAAATTTATTATTTATTGTCCACTGAAGCTGCTTATAATTTCTTACATACCGTTTGGTACGGCTAATTTCTGGAAAATTTAGTAAATCTTTAATGTTTCTATATACATGCAGAATGTCAATATAAAAAAATTACAATGTTTCGATTGAGAATGAAAAATAGTACAAACAAGTGACATGAGTGATTAATGAACTATGCCTTAAAATCATAATAAAAATGCAAAATATTTAAAAATAAATTTCAAATCAATTAAAGTACTTATATAAAATTTTTTTTATTTAAATTATAACCATTTAACAAATGGGAAATTAATGTCCGCCTTAATTTTCTAATAAGAATTTTACCAAAATTTCGAAATGTCCTTACAGAATATAACAGAAATGACAAGAATTCCAGAAAAGACATGAATTCCTTATTCAACACACTATATTTTATTAAAAGAACCACAAAATTCAAAGTCATTATAATAAATTCAGAAAAATTTGAATGAACCTGACTATAATAAGACGTAGCCATTTTAGTAAATATAACAGAGATACGATCAATTCCTCTATATTTTTCCTTATACAACATTTTTTGAAACAAAGTTCACCAATTATACTTTAAAGTTCATTATGCTCTTCTTGTACTCTTCTATGAGCATTACATATGAATCAGAATTAAAAATATTTCATGCATGAACTTTAAATTTATCACAAATTGAAATCCATATTATATATATATGTACATATATAGAAATGCAATCGTTTATAAAAAAAAAAATTGACATAATAAACTTTATTTATCACTTCCTTAAAAAAAAAACAACAAAAACAAATTTTTATAGAAATATTTTCATTTTACATATTTTCAGGCTCCTCAACTATTTACACAAAAATTTAATATTGTCATAACTCTTTTCAAAATTGCAGAAAGCAACAAAGAACACATAAATTGATAACAAAATCTTAATTTAAAAAAAATAAAAAAAAAAAATATTCACATATAAAAGGAAGCTTAGCAAGTGAAATGCTTTCACTCAATTCTTTAAAAAACAGAGAAAAATAAAAATAAATTTAACATTCTAAACCATTTGTATTTCCTGACTAGATAGATCGCTTACGGGCTTCTCTATATCATTCTGACTCTATTATTGTATTTATATAAAAAATGCTAAATAAAGTTTATGGCCTTAAGATGGCATTTATATTAAAAAGAATTCTTGTATTTTTTAATCAGGTAATAAAAATATCACCATATTGTATGAATTGCATACCATTTAGGCGTTATTTTTCTAGAATAATATTCCAAAAGTATACGTATATGTTGTTCAAAATTTATAATTCAAATGTGACTGTGTTTTTTTTTAAGTAAACAAAAAGGAAATATGCATTCATACATATGCATTGTATACACAATAACAAACAATCATACAAAATTATATACAATCATATACATTATGAATTTTTAGTATCCAAGTTGATTCAAAATAATTTCAGTAACGCGAAATATAACAGTTTTTAAGCTTCCATAGTGTGCGTATGTGTAAATGAGTGTGTTTCTTTTGTAAATGGAATGTTGATTTAAGGATATGAATTCCATTTTATTCCGAATTTCTTACAAATTTGTGAACATAAATAGAAAATTTTAAATACATTTAAATTGTTAGACGTCATATAGTGTACAACTATTTTCTTAATACTTTAAATACCATGTAAATTACAAAATAACTGCATTTTATAGCGTATACTTAATGACGAATGGTTGACCAACCATTTTTCATCAATAATTTTTGAATCTTTTTAAATTTTTTTTTAAATTTCAAATATTTTATTTTAATTTTTAAAATATTTCATAGACACAGCAGGGAAGCCCGTACACTCGTAAGAAATATTTCGCATATTTCTTACAAAATTTTTTATTATTAATGGTTTTAGTTATCAATTGAAAAAATTATTTTACATGCACTTGTATAAAAATTTGTTGCTTTTTAAATTTATCTATAATAGCTTTAAAGATAAATCAATAATTTTTAATATAAGATAAGCTTGTAGACTTTTCTGAAAGAAATCTATTAAATTTGAATATTATCAAAAAATTTAAATGTGCGCTCATATAAATCATTCTAATTGGGAATTATTGAGAATTATATGATTTTTAAGTTCAGTTGCAAAATTTCTGTCTAAATTGTATTATGGAACTCAAAGAAATTCTGTTCTTTATATTCACAATTTAAGATAAAAACTGATTTCTAATTCTAGTGTTGGTTATACCTTTTTATACTTACCCCTGGGAAAGACGCGGAATTTTGATTTTAATTTAGGTGTGAACTTATCTGAGTGATGTAGTTATACAAAGAGCCAATTCATAATGAAAAATTAAGCTAGTTGTTTAAACAAATTTTCAATTATTTAAATTAAAATGGTATTTCTCTACTAAATCTAAAATTAATTAAGGAAATTGGAATAATTGAAATAATAATTTTGTTCTATTAGAATATTGTGTAAATCTTTTGATATATTTTCAAAATAAGTAAGATTTTGGAAAAACTAAGCTCACAATATTTCACGATGCAGTAAATTCTATATTAAATTTTTTTATTATGTATTCGGACAAAGCTCGGCCGTCGGCCAAATAGCGTTGTATAATTAATTGTAGAAATAATATTTGTATCCAGACATTGAATATACGGGATTTTGAGTTGATATTATTGGGCAGCATGAGATTCAAATATACAAGAAAATATTAAAAATTAAGTTGAATTTTATATTAATTTTATTTAGACTTGATAATTTGTAATGTAATGCAAGAAACAACATGTAATCCGAAAATTAACAATATTCTCTTTAGAGTAAATGGTACACTTATAGTAATAGTATAGCGATCACTAGGCAACTCCATGCTTTGAAATCTTTGACAGCCAAAATGAATAACATTATTTAATATAAAAGTAAACTCACAAAGTTACAAAACTTTTAAAGCAAGCAAAGATGCTTACCAAACGCGATTGAAACTAAAAATGCCCATTTTCTGCCAATGAATGTGACAATTTTCTTTTTGAAATTTTTGCAGAGCGAAAGTAAAATTTTTAAAAATATAGAAAAAGTTTTTTTTTTAGAAAAATATTTGAAAAAAAATTAATTTATAAGATCGAAAAGGAAGAATTATTAGAAAAAAAAAGCAAATGGACGGCAATATCAAAACCCTCGTGTAAAGCCCTCATTGGTTCTGTGACTACTTTCCTTACTTCATTTAATTAACTTCGCTTAAAAAATATTGTAAAGTAAAACAAACGAAGTTGTTATTAAGCTTTATAAATGTGTAATACAATGAATCTCTAAACGCATAATCTTAAGCACAAATTCCTCTAAAAACTTATTGTGGTTATAACACAAATTTATTCCAATAGATGGCTTCATATTTTTTTAAATTTCATATCAAATAAATATAATAAAGTTTTTGATATTTAAATTCATACAGTTGAGTTTTTATTGTTGTATAACAGAATTTCCATTCAAAACACAATTTTTATTCTCTCAACTACAGTAGAAGGGTGTACCATAATCATAGTACGAATTGTTATTCACCCATAAAGCAAGCACACCTTATATACCAAAATTTACATAAATTTACAAGCTCTACCCAGTAACACACTTTTTATATTTATTTTTCATTTAAGAACCTTCAACTCACAATTACCAATTGATTGGCCAATGACCAGCGCCATTTAACCGAAAAGCAATTTCATATTTTGATAACAATCTAAAAACTACATGTAAAGTTTTAGTTTTTGTCAAAGAGATTGCAGAATTTTTTTTTGTATTTAATAAAGTTTGCCCAAATATAAGGGCCACTCAGTTTTTCTTTTCTCTTAAAATATTGCCGTTTTCAATGATAAAACCGTTTAATCATAAATCGCATGTTTTGTATTTTGAATTCTTTTATTTTGTTTATTTGTTCTGATTTTTTGTTTTAATTTTTTAATACCACACAATGTGCGGTTCATATTTTATTTTATATAACACTGAGATTTATACATACATGCAAACATACTCATTGTATTAAATGACTTAATAAATAGATACAGCGATATTTACAGTTTTGTATTGCACAACATTTGCAGCATAATATCTCAAATCTTAAATAACACACACATACACGTTCGTTTATATGGTATGTATGTATGTATACATCGTTTGTATTCACATTTTCTATACTAAATGTTTTGTATAGAATAACATAAACGCTGCTGATGGTTGTATAACTAAATAGAGAAAAAAGAAATAAAGAACTGCGATTTTATTGTGTACAAACGCGAACGCGCTGCGATATCTGGAAGTCTCTTTAGACAAATTTTTATTTTTTTGTTTTTTTTTTTGAATGGTGGTTGGTTGGTTTAGATTTACACTATTTACAACATGATTTTTATTTTTTTTTCATAGTTCATTTGGTTCTTCAATTTTTTTCCAATTTTTGTTTATACATAAATTTTATATTTAAAAAAAGCAAAAAAAAAAAAGCAGAACAGAAACTGAAACAAAAACTGATTGAAAATTTATGTTTCATTATGTTTCGTTTATTTCCCTATAATTTTAAACAAAAGAAATTCGAAAGGGAAGGAAGGGAGTATGGGGAGTGCGCGAACCGCGCGACTAAAGTTTCTTTAGAAAAAAATTATTTTGATTGTTTTTTTTTTTTAATTTTTTATTATATGATTTTTGTTTTGTTTATATTTGTTTTTCTATTGCCTTAAAACTTTACTCGGGGTTTTTTGATTTTTCTGATTTTAAAAATCACCTTCAAAAAATTTTCATATTTCATAGTTAGTTTAGTTATGGGTCTTTTTTAGCACTTTTCCAAAAAAAATTTTGAAAAAAAGTGCTTATTAGTTTCACTCTGTCCGTTCGTCCGTCTGTTCGTTTGCCTGTTTACAAAACTTCTACACCATTCAAAAGAGAAACCTGAAATTTTATATGTTCATAGATCAATACTAGAAACTAATTTTCGTAGAACATAATTTTTACTTACCTCCCCCCTCTAGGAGTTATAACCATCCAAAATCATAAATAGTTGAAAAATGCCATTTTTCAACTATTTATTGTAGTAGAACCATATGCATTTTTCAAATTTTTCAAACGTAGAAAAGCAGTGGGTTGTTTCTTCAATCACGGCGTGCTACACCTGAACATTAAAAATACAAAATACCCGTTCAAATTTACCGTTATATAAAATCCGTTTTTTTTTTTCAAATTGTTGATGTCGCTTTTCTTCTAAACTCCAGGTTTTATGAGCCCGAAATTTTAGCAGCTTTTATACAATAACAAATAGTTTATTTCGTTCGTAGAAAATTTTTTTCCATCTCCACCCCCTTTCAAGTTATCGCCTCACGAAATTTGTTAAATTTGAATTTTGAGGGCCTTATATTTCCGAATCCGCGATTTCTTTCAAATTTCTATAAACGTAAAAAGCTAACGTTAAATTCCATGACATTAAAAAATATAATTATTTTTCTTAACTCACGCAATTAACCCTTAAAATCGAGCATTATGTTAACCCCTCTTTAAATTAATTTTTGATTTATTTCAAAGACTGCATAAATGCATCATCCTAAATATATGCAATCCTAGAAATAGTTTTGTATATGAATAAAAATAACTTTAACGTTATGGTAGGTAAACATAACTGTATTTAAAACCAGTATTTTCACTTGTTGAAGAGAAAAGTGCTACAATACAAACCAGTGGTTTTATCCAACTATATTTTTTTTCTGTTTAAAATCATTACAAAATTGGAAACTAAAAACACAGTATAGCAGTGAAGCCCTTAATAATCGAAACAAAACAAAAAGAAAAGCACATCAATTTTGTGAAAAGTTTTTTGTTTTCTAATTAATACGGTGATTGTTAAACTGCTTTTCGAAGTTTCGTATTTGACAACAAAGGTTGGTGGGATCTCACTATTAAGCCGACTGTTTTAAGACCCGATATAAAATTTTCTATATAATTAATAAGCACTTACACGCTTGTGAAGCTTCTATTTTTTTTTCGGGAGGAAAATTATAAGCAACAGAGTTTTGGAAAATGCAAATTTCGTTAAAATTCGTTAAAATCCTTGTATCTCGTTAAATCCTTGTTGATATTTGACAACTGATTCCATACAAAAATTTTTGCCCATTTTTTGATGTCCGAGAGTCTAGACAATAATATATAATATGGTACACTTTATTAAATCACCCTGTATATCTAATGTTATTTTTAATTATATAATGTTGGCAAAAATTTAAAGTTTTATGTGTCGACAGTTGTTACCGAAAATATCGTGCCGATGCAAAAAGCAGCGCCTCCGAGTCTAGCAAGACCATGTCACACCACCTAAGGATCTGTCTAGTCAACAATGATTGAAATGGAATTAAAATAGAAAAAAGTAAGAGAAATATTTCTAAAAGTAGAGTTTTTATAGTGGCAAATTTAATAACGCAATTTAATTACTTCTATAATGATTTTTTTTTAAACTCATCTGCAAGGTCCCCGCATTATTCGGCTTTTAAGTATTGGTAACATTTCTTATAATATATTTATAATAAAAAGCTATTTGAAGGAATGAGGACAGAAAGTGTTCAGGTTTATGAAAGAACAGAAAGACTTTCATGACGCCCAAAATATTGGAACTGTAAATAATATTGGAGCTCGAAATTACTTCTGAAAAGCTCTTGCTTATAATTATAACAATTAATTGTAAAAGAGAAATTGAAACTAATTTTAAAAGAGAAAATAAATTGACAAGAAATGATGGTCATTTGTATGAAAACGGTAGTTGGGTCATAACTTCACATACTATCGCAGGCATCATACAGAGAAATAGCATACGAAAATCAAATTAAAATTTTGACTGAACTGAACTGAATTTTTTCCCGTGAATATTCCAAAAGAAATTCTCATAATGTTAGTAGACAATTAAAACAAATTTTGAGAACTTCTGATTGAAAGTAATTAATTTAAGTCACATTACATAATAATAGCTGATTATGTCTGCGGAGTTTTTTGTTATTATTTTCTTAGTTTATAAAGTTTAATGGTGACTCTTACCCAAAATAAAAAGAAGAAAAACAAAAAATCGCTTATTTTTTCTTTTTATAATTTTTTTTTAAGTTCTCATTTTTTATCGTTTTTATTATCATTTGTTTTTGTTTTCCCTTTTTGTTCTGATTAATTTGAACTTTGTATATAAAAATTAAAAATCGAATAGGTAGACTCCGATTAAAGAATTTTACCTTTAATAAACAAAAAAAAAAATAAAGAATTCAAATAAAATATAAAATATAATTTCCAATCGAATTGATTTGAATGTTAAGTGGAACACCAAATCATTGACTGCAAAATTTGAAACATTTATCAATTAAAATATAGAAGAAAAAAAAAACAAGAAAAGCAGAAAAAAGCATTCCGTGAAATGCTCGTCAATTCACGTACTTTTTAAAATAAATGAAATTGTTTTTATGTTTTTTACTTTTCTAATTTCAAAAATTAAAATTGAGATTTATATTTATTTTAAGCGTTGTACCGTCAATTACAAGGGAATAAGCTAATAGCTAAGGTGACAAAGGTTTTAGCTAAAATTTGTTCAAAAACATAGAATAGACACTTTAGTAATGTGGGTGTTTGCTTCTGGAACGAAATGGTATTAAAAATTTCATTATCAAAATAGGAGACGAATAGAAAATGTGAAATTTAAAGAAAATCGATTGGTAAGTGCCTTAAATATGACCAAAATTATAAATGAAAAATTTACTCATATTTTTTCGAAATCCAATTACTAAAAGTGAATGTAAAATCATCTCACATGACGAATAATATACGAGTACACTCATTTTTATCTCAAATAAGTGAGAAAATTTTAAAAGACCGAACTGAAAGCGAACGTAATATAAAGCTTGTTAATAACTCTATAAAGCTTATTAATTTAACGCATCTGGGGCGGCCCATAATACAACCCATAAATAAATGCCGTCCAAATATATAAGAATTAAAATATAATCAAAATGCAAAGATTAACTTCAATATTTGACAGTCTGTTACAAAAAAATATAATCAAATTGGAATACCCCCGCAATAAAAACGCAATCACGAGATAACCATTTCAAAATTGCTTTATTATCCAATTTTGAATCAGTTGCGTTTCAATATTTACAGCTTGGCGACATTTAGCTTGTTAACAACTTAACTTGTTGTTAAACATTTCGCAATGAAAAGTTTTGTGCTCTTAAAATGCTCCTTTGCATTTATAATAATCTACGATTACAATTATATTCAACGTAAAATTTTTCGGTTGACAAATTTTGAAGTACCTCCTTACATTCTGATTATGTTAACAGTTTAAAAGAACAATAATTTTTAAAGATAAACAAAATTAAATACTTAGTTCTTGATTTTTATCCGATCTTATGTTTTATTAATTTTACCGAAATTTACTATAGTTTACAATTTTGCATAATTTAAGGCGTGTTGATTTTTCTATTAATGAGGACAATATTTAAAATATTCCTTCAATCTTTTGATTTTTAGTGTTCTGAGTCCAAAATTAAGAATGTGCAACCATTATTCCACCATTATTGACATTATAAATGAAATTTAGTTTATAAGATATCTTTCGAATGTCAGTGAATGTTTTAATTTAGTTTATGGATAAAATATAAATTGTATTAGGTTTGTCGCATTGTATATAATGAAGTATAAAAAATCATTTTGTATTATTGGGTTTTTTTTTGAATTATTGATGATTGATTTATTATAAATTTTTTAGACGGAAAATTTATTCTATTGAAATAATAATTAGTTTGCTATTTTAGAAAAAAACAAATTTTTTTTTTTTATTTTGCATTGATAAAAGATTTACTATACAAGTATACTGGAGCATATAGATGTAGAACACAAAAAAGTATACGATTTTAGAATTATAATCTGTAAAATTTCCATTATAACATTTTAGATTTTCATTATATTTAAGCATTTATAATTAGAATTGAAATTTAAATTTTTAAATTAAAAATTTTATTTAATAAATTTTATTTAATAATTTTTAGAAATTTGGATTTATCAATTAAAAATAGAATTTTCTCGATTAATTTTAATTGTATAAAATATTTGTGTCTGTGTAGTGTGTGTCATAAGTATTAGAATATCAATTAATTTTGAATACTTTAAAAATTTTAAATCTATCATTGAACCTATTATATTTTACCTAAATGTGAAACATAAAGGAAAGCAGATTTTACGGAATTTAATTGCCTAATTCAAAAACAAATATTAAAAATTAAAATTCAAATTGATAGGTGAAAATTATAATAAATTTGATATTAAACTAAATTTAAATGTAATAAAATTGAATATAATTAATTTTAATTCAATGTAAATGGATTATAGGTGATGTAATTTATGCGTTTTTTTGTGTTGATATTTGATTTAAATATAATAAAAGTGTGTAAATGACGCAATGATTAATGACATATAATTAAAATAAACACCTAAATTCTAAAAAATCTGAATTGTAATCGCATGTAATAAATTCGCCTTACAATTATTAGTATATAACGATGTTACATGGGGATTACTTTTAATCTTAAATAAATGCATAAATATTATAGAAAATATTTGAAATGTCTACTTAATTTTAATTTGTTTGTTTCATTTAAGTAAATAGAGGTAAATGACGCAAAAAAATATTTCATTTTTATGCATATACAATTAATTTAATTAATGCGTTACACAATGAAAATTTTAATCATATTTTGTAAAGGGTGTTTCAAAATAAGCTCCAAGGCTATAACAATTTAAAACATAAGGTTATAACAATTTAATTTTTAAAACAAATTTACATCATTTATTCCATTTTAATTATATTAAAAGCAAAAGAAATGTTTTTTAATAAAGACCAAAATATTTGGTCCAAATCAAAATTAATAATTTTAATTGCAAAACCGTTCAATATTGTAATTTGATATTTAGCTGATTTTAAGTATGAAATTTGCCTTATTATAAGATTTTTGTAAATTGGAACAAATTCCCGAAATCTTGAATGGTTTCCCCAAAATTAATTTGTTTACTTTCATTCAACTGTGTTAGTTATAATTGTCCAAATTGAATACAATTTTAAAGACTTGAATGTGGAAAATTAAAAATGTAATTATTCCGGTATGTGACATTTGCAGTAAATAAACTGGCGCCAGTTTCGCTTTATTATGACGTACAATTAGAATTGAATTGAATGATGAAGCTTCTCTTAACAAATTATTCTATAAATTCTTAAATATCAACCTTTCTAATAGTAAAACTAGAATTTGTGACTGAGATTGAGTAACAAAAATATTAAAGATAAAAGATTAAGGACTTTACACTTTTACATCCTTTTTCTGAATTTGTTTCAATATACAAATAAAAAAATGTTGATATTGAAAAACTAAACAATAAATTCTATTGCTCTGTACGAAATTTCTCTGTAGTAATATACACCCTGTATATTACATTTATATCTTGTAAACATTAGGATCAAACGAAACAAGCATTTATATGCAAAATAAATTAAACACTTAACCTCATTAGCAAATTAAAAGAAACCTTTTTTTTTTCCTTAACAAAAGAAAAACCATTCATCCATGTAACTTTGAAGTAATTTTAGTGTGTGCCATGTTGTATCTATAGTCTATTACAAAAATTTACTTTATAATGAAAACTGTTTCCTCATTTTTTAAGAATAGTAAATTTTCACCTTTTTTGTAATAAAAAGAAGATTTCTCAAGAAGATATTCTAGATTTTCATTGCGGAATCTGAAATTCTTGTTACAATTTCGGTTAGCGTTATTATGCATTAAATTAAAGTTATACATTTTGACATTATTCTGTGACCACATTTGAATCAGGTTATTTAAATTTGTTTTTTTTATGAAAAATTTTAAAGTAAACTTTTCATTTCAATTTAAAAGGGAAATTAATTTTAATTTTATTTCTGGTGGTTTCGTTATGTTATCAATTTTTGCCTACTTGTCATAAGTTTTAAGTGTTATATTGCCTACTTGTCATAATTTTTCTAATTAAAAATTTATTATTACTGCAATTTATTCAACTAACCAATGTTAAAGTTTTAAATATAATTAACCTAGCTATTCTCAATTGATTTTTTGTTTTGAATATAAATTTAATATTTAAACTTAATCATAGAATCTTCCACATAAACCTATTACTTGGTAATATCATTTTTATAGCATATTATAGGGCTATACGAATTGAAGTTCGCTCTCAATGTATAAAACTTTCGGATTCCTCACGGCAGCTAAAATTTCGTATCTAAAAGAAATTGAGGCTGAAAAGCAATTACCTAGCGTCCTTACTATTTAAATCTTACCTATATTCAGTATTAACCAGCACTTCATTTGATTTAAAGTAAACGTTATTCCCGTATTCCCTTGAATTTTTTTTTATTCCTAATTCGCTCCCGGGAGGAGCATAGGGCACGATATTGTAGACAACCCTACAATATCGTGCATAAACCCTACCAGTTTCTTACGTCATTGAGTTTACTAAGTAGTTGACGAGCCTAACGTAGTTTTAATATTTTTGCTGGTATTTTTATTAATATTCAATATTGTTGATAAATTAGGTAATATTACCTTTTTTTTTTCATTTTTATATGTAATTTGTATAAAGCTATATAATGTTGAATATAATTTTTATTGTAACCTGACTGGACTTTGAATCCGAGACTCCTCTGTTAAAGGACCAGTGCAACAACCACTCCACCATTGGTCAGATCATTCCATTGCATAATAAGTATAAATTAATTGTCTTGTAATATATTTTTAACCATATTTTCCCACTCCTCCTAAATTTATGCTGTTATCTCTCTATTCCTAAATGTATATGCAAAAATATAATAAGATAATTTATAACAATAAAATAATTTTGACTATTACAACTATTTGAGTTAGATGTGATCGAATTAGTGCAGCTAGGTGCCATACAACTTCCAAAATTTTTTGGTTATTTATTATGAAAACTAGACAAACAATAGTGTTAAAATAACAAAAAGAAAGATTTGTATGAGAAAGGTATAGCAATTATCATAACATTTAAAATCAATTATTCGTACAAGTACTAAAGAGTTGACACGTTCAGATTCTTGGTTTTTTTTTTATCAAATATTGTCTTAGATTCCAAGTATTTAAACTCATTAACGTCTTACCCGATAAAAAAAATTTTGACTAACAAAATTTGTTTAAATATTCAACAATAATTTTTCAAGCATTTAAAATGTAACAAAATTTCATGAAGCTATTGCAGAGTAAAATAAGGCCGAATAAATAAATAATTTTATATACCATAAATTTCAAATTTTGGGTATATAACAGTTTAGTACAATTTATAGGTCCTGGTCTTACCATTTAATTTTAAATTACTTTCATCATCATTTTTTTTTTCGAATCCACTTAACTTAATTTTTAAGGTAAATTACACTCTTAATTGTAAAAATATATACTTAAATACACTCTTATATATCTAAACTCGTCATAATAATAATCAAATGACTCATAGATCATAATAAATTTAATTTTGTTCATATTACCTTATAAATTACCTTTCTACATACATAAGTGCCTAAAGTATATATGAAAAAAATAATATTATAAAATTTAATGATAAAAAAATTCGATGACCTTATAAATACTCTTATATACTTAGTATTATACATAAATCTAGTTCTAACAATTTAAAAGCATAGTAAAAAAAAATGGAAAATTCTTAAAAGAAATTTTACAAACTTTTTTTCCCATTTTTGTGGTGTTCCTTAAAGTTATTAAGGATATCATAATTTTTATTTGATTTCTTCTTCTTTATTCTAATATTTTTTTTTTCTCTCTTTTAACAAAACCAGGTGAACCTCTTTATATAGTCTCTTATCTTTATCTTTAAATTCTCTATAAAAAATTTTATGAAAATAAAAAGAATAGAAAAGAAATCAATATATTTAAAATATTGTTGATATTAAGAAGATGAAAAATGATAAAAAAAATGTGTTGACAGAAAAAAAACATTAGGGCAGCTAAAGTGTGTATGACAGAGAAAGAAAAAACACAATTTATAAATCTTTCTTAAAATAGCCTTAAAATAAATTTTATCATTCTAAAAATAAATCTTTTTTTTTTGTGCACATTTAAAGAATAAAGTTTGGAAAAAAGAATGTGCTTAATTGTTTTAGTTCGTCCGGTAGTCCATTGATCCGTTCGTTCGGTCATTCGTTATCAAGTTCTGATCACAAACTTCTATACCTTAAAAGAAAAATTAAGCCACCATTTTTGGAAAAAATTCATTGTTGAAAAACTATTTTCCAACTTACTGAAAGTGTCATTATTATGCGGCATACTTCATTTAAATCTAATTAATTTCATCTCATGTTGATTTATCATCTTTCAAAATTAGCAAAATCTAAATTTTCGGCAACTTATTTCTTTTAAAACTGTAAGCCTTTCAAAAATTTTTTATGTAGAAAAGGAAAAATTTAATTCTTCATTCTATTAAGAAACAGATCGTAATCAACTTAATAAGCCATCTAATTCGACTGTTATATGATAATATTTCTATTACAGTTTATAGTCTCATCCTAAAGGTATGCTATTTTTTTTTCTCCATATAAACAGTTTTTCACCTGTTTGGGAAGGAAATGTACTAATATAAAAGCCTTTACTTTAATACGAATTCATTTCTTCAGTATATTCTTACAAATATTCAAGTATATTGATCTAGATATTTAAATATCAATATATAATTGCATATATATATGAGTTTTTATATTAAATTTATGCTATTATCATTATTATTGTATACTTAAGTGTATAATATATAAGTGTGTATAATATATAAATTACCAAATATTTATTATATAATATTATCTTTAATGGCCTAGTTTTCATCTTAACATCTGATGACGATGATGATCTTCCTTTTATTCTTTCTTTCCTTCTTTTGAATAACAAAAGAAGAAAAATAACAAAGAAAACAAAAACAAATAAGAAAAATGGAAAATTTCATTCAAAAATTATACACGGATAAAATGTTCCTTTCTTGATTTCGATTACATTCACAACATTTATACAAATAAACTATACATGCATACTAATAAGTTATATAATAATAGTATACGTATAATAATGTACATATTGGGATACAATAGTTAAGTTTGTACACTAGAAATTTTCATAGAATTCATTATATCCTTAATGTATTATTACTAATATAAATATAAGTACTTATGTACGAGTATATATAATATATAATAAAAGATGTAGGTAAATTTATTGAAGAAAAAAATTGAAGGACTTTTTTTTTCCTTATTGTTCCACCCAAATAATAATGATTATAATAATAATAACAATGATAAATTCACAATATACTTGTGTTTATAATCTAGATCTTTTATAATATTAACTGAATTTCCAAGAAAAAAGAAAAGAATTTAACACATACACGCACAAAATAAATTGTTTTGTAAGTAAATTAAATTTGAGTTTTTCCATTATTTTTAGAATTATTTTTACAATATATATGATCTACATATACCATATCTATAGAATAACAATGACGTAAAACGAATCATAAACGAAAATGACCCAATGGTGTAACAAAAAGAATAATAAGTACTTGAGTTTCACAAGAGTATTTTTAGCTTTAGTAAACATACGTTAATATTGGCAAAAATTCTCAACTGTCTTATGAACTTATTCATCCTTCAAGTTTTCAAATCTGAAATGTAAGAACGTTCAACTTAAACCTACTTATCCTTGTATTATTTTAATGAGTGACTAGAATTTTACCTTAAATTTCAATCTATTAAAAAGACGAGGTCACAACTATATCATCATCGCTTAAATTAAATTTCAGTATTGAACAGCTCAAAATATTTTAATTTCCAGCAATAGTCAACCAACGATTCAACGTCAACAGTTCAACGTCAGTTAGCGGAAACTTAAATTTTTAAGTATAAACCAATATTCGCTCTTTCTTACTGAATTTGATGCAGCTAATTAAGTTAGCTCCTGGATTTGTATGGCAGTTATTCGAAACTGTCAAATCATTGCACTATAATACTTTTAATTTATATCTATCTGAGCTATATAATCCGATACATATGAATGTCAAATTTTATACAGGCATAATTTTCATAATATTTTTAAATATTCAGAGCTAGCTTTTAGGTTGTATGCAACTACCCGAATCTATTGTTAGAATTGGTCAAATTGCGGTAGAAGCCGATCTTAGCAGAAAAGAAGTGAATCTTGAAAGTTTGATGGTGACTACCACTTTCTCTCTTGAATCATAGGCGTGAAGGCAATTTTACACTGAACAAATATAATCATACAAGTCCATACTTCAGACGATTCCTTCGAGTGGTTACAACTTACTCAAATGTAGGGCATAAAAAAATCATTATCTAGAAAAATTTATAGAAATATTTGAATACTATTTGTAAAGGATTTGATATTATTTCCAATTATTGTGTTGTTTAAAAAATAGCACGCCTTACGGTATGCAAATTTTCAAAAATTTAAAATTTAAATTTCATTTAAAATAATTCGACTATTAACTTACTATGACTAGCTCAAACTTCCCAAATATTTAAAAATTTTAATTAGTTTCCCTTTAATATCATAGGCCTTTGATTTTCAAGCTGTTCATTATAATATTGGCGAGATAATGAAGCCTAACACTTAACTATTTGATTTGTAACCGTTTGAGTCACAATGCATATCCAATTTTAAGTAAAAATAACAAATCTCGTATTAAAATTTTAAAGGAAATATATTCCAAAATCTCGGGAAAGCTGTCAAAATAATATTAAATAGTTAAGTTAATGCTATTGCAAGTTATTTAAAATAATTTTTTAAAAATTAATTCTCTGTAAAGATCTTACTTGTTTGCTTATAAATCTCAATCTTAAATTTTAATATTTTTTGATATTAATTATATTAAATCTCTAACGGATTCTTTTCTTTCTATGCACACCATTTTCCAAATATAAATGCAAAAAATATTCATGGTGTTTCTATTCTTTGAATGTTCTCATTTTTTTTATTAAAGTGATACGCCATATCAGTTTACAACATCACACTTAAAGCTTATCATCTTTTCAAGCATCAACATTTAGAAACAATTGGGACACATCTTACTTAATAAACCCACATAAAAAATTTGAAATTTTCTAGAAAAAATCCCATATACATAGTTACTTAAAGCCTTTGATTTTCGGATGAATTCCAATACATTTCGAAAATTTTCCCAAAATTTTATTCCAAAAGATCAATTTTATATTGTATATTCTAATTCGAACCGAGAAATTTAACTTTTAAGAAAAATTTATGTAGGCGTATTTATATTCAATTTTAATAAAATATACACATGTATAGATAATCGTATATGCAATATTTCTTAAAGGATAACAAGGATATCATAATCAGGTTATTCTACAATATTATATTATATAAGACTGACTTATTTATTTACTCAACTACTTACTTATTTATATTTACTTTTGCTTATTTTTGTAATTTAATATTATCAATTTTCTTCTATGCCAATAAGGACTTCTGTGCCAATAAGGACTTACCTAAAAAAAAGAAAAGAATTTGAAAAGAAAATAGAAAAATATAAAAATCAATTTTATTTTTTTAAGAAAACTATGATTGGAAAAAATATATTTTCATTGTATGCCATATACAATGTATGTGTATGTATATATATAATATGTATTATTCAAGGATTCAATCAATATATGATTATAATAGAAAAAAAACAACAATAATAAATCCTTTTCTATAATAATATGAAAAACAAAAATAAATTTGAAATGAAAAATCAACAAATAACAGAAAAAAAAAACAAGAAAATTAAACTAAAATAGCCCATGATAAAAACAAAATTAAGATAAAAATAAGTTTGTGACACAAAATTGAATCAAAAATTTCTAGCATCATCACATCGTATACAAGAACACACACTCACATACACTAGAAGAATTTGTAGAGTCTATACTAATATAATATGAACAACATCAAAAATAGAAAAGAAAAAAAAAAGGGTTACCTAATGAAGTGGACATTCATTGGTTTATTTTTAAATTGATACGACGTTCTTCTGTCCTTCATTTTCAATTTGGTTATTATCTTATACTTATATAATATGAAAACAAGTTAAAATCAAAATTAAGTCGCTATAGAAAATCACATTTTCACTCCATAGTTATTTTTCTCCCTAGACTGTGAAAAATTAATTCAAAATTTTTACAGAAATCGAAAAATAATTTTTGTATAATCAATCTCAACACATTTTAGTAGGTAATTTATGGGTATTTTGGTTCGAGTGGGTACTAGATGGAGTTGGGATATGTATATCTTTCTGATTAAGTGATTATATAGGAGTTAAATGAATGGAAATTTATTTAACTTCAAATTACTTGCCTAACAGAAGGAATGTCAGAGGAATTTTAATGGTATCTTGGTGTCGAATATCTCAAGATATGTAAACAGCCCTAAATAATATAATCAATACGAATAATTTATGAGTCACTATTATAAATCGTTTGCCATTAGGCCTCGAAAAGTAAAAAATTCATTTGCTATTTTCCATTTAACTTCTAGAAGATTTTTCTTGTGATAAACTTAAAGGAAACTATAGAAGTAAATTTTCAATACAATTTGTGTTTTTCGATTTACATAAATCGATATTAGTCACTACTCTTCGACAAATGACTCCGATAAATATATGACGACAGAAAGTGCAGATTTAGCTATAAATAGACAAAAAGTGTCTCGAAATATTCTCTTTAATTATCCACTATTTGTCAGAAATCGGTTTGTATATTTGCAGGACTGCGTAATGGTTTCGAGACGCATCTTATGCTTCAACAATTGCTATAAGTTTGACAAATGATCTATTGTACACGAGATATCTCAAGAAGTCTCAAAACTGAAGCTACATATCCAGTTTGGTATAGTCTCTCGCCCTTGAAAATTTATCTATCTTAAGTGTCACAATTCTACAGGTTTCGTAAACAAAAATGAGACTAGAAGCCTGAAAAAAATTTTTAAGTATAAAATTTTTAAAATATTTTTTCATCTATTTTCGTTCTCTTCATCTTGCTAATAATGCCAAAATAGATTTTCTTACTTATTTTTTTCTTTTTTTCACTTACTTTACAGTTTCTTTACGAAAACTGTACATAGACTAAATTATATTCTATATAAGTTGGTATATAGAAAAAAATAAAATAAGATACTTTAAAACATAAAAAAAAAAAACAAAAAAAAATAGTTAGAAAATAAGATGCTTTCATAAAAGGATAAGATAAGGATTTAAAAGATTTTTGAGTGAAGGATTCTTAAATTTTTAAAATAGCATTATAAATTCGTTTATATTGTTGTACATGAAATAATAAAATAAAGCTGTCATGTCAAATATTTAAAGAGTGCACACTCGTATAATGTCGGTATTTAATTTTTAAAAATATGAAATTCAGTTGCATAATTTTAGGCTTACTAAAATTCAAATATGATAAAATGTAAGAATTTAAGAATTAAGTAGCTTTAGTTTCTTAAATTTCGAATGAATTCACTTAATTAATAGACAATTCTGTAATGACTTTTTAATATTTCGTAAGTGTCGACTGCAATGTAAACAATACGGATGAGCTACGCTATAAGAGTTTTGAATAGTAAAAATTTGAATTTTAAATAGTTTTAACAGTAAGAAGTATAGGGTACAGTAAAAGTTTTTGATAAAATATTTTTGAGTAATTAACTATCACAAACTTAGATTTCAGTTTGTGATCTGATCAATTCGATTACGATGCAATGCAACGTAGAAAATATCTTAAAGAAGATGTTAAAGATTTGCGCTCTTTGCCATAAATAAATATTAAAGTTCACTCTTTTGTTCAATTTAACTAATTTTCAAGAAGCAATTTTGTGCAGCGCGTCGATTTAAGAGGGTCCAAACAAATAGTTTCTTATTTTACAAATTACTCACGACAGTACATGAAAGCATATTTCTTCTTCAGTTCATGAAAGAATATTTGGTTAAATAAAATATGGAATATTTTTTCTCATAACAACATCACAACAGCCTCAAAATATTTTCTAGAAGTTTACTCGTATTAACTTTTTCCGTTTTTTGTTTTTAGGACAAATAAAGCGAGTGGCAAAAGGACACGTCTAAATTAAGAGAAAATTTTGTCTTGAACAAGAACATATGCACTACTTCGTACCCCAAACAATTCCTTCAAGTAGTTACAACCCCATACCACAGTTAAAATAGTACACTTATAATTCTGACAAATAATTTTTGAATGAATAATTTAAATAGTCTTTGGAACATTACTTTGGAAAGTCTTACCAATATCGGTTTTGAGAAAGTTTTGAATAGTGTTGCCGTAAGATAGGTGAAGTAGATATTAAAAGTAGATTTTGAAGTAGTTCCATATGAAAAACGTAAAGTACTTCTATAAAATTGATGTTTGAATTTTTTATTTTTTAAAAAATCACTTGGGCCAAAATATAGTATTGAGATATAAACTGAGATTATTTCATAGTTACAAATTTCAAAATAAATTTATAAATTTAATTTTATCGTAATTTCTTATATCGTTTGATTATATCGTATCGTATTTTGATTATATCGTATATTTTCTTATATCGTAATTTCCGCAATCAAAACCCTTGTGACTCATTAAATTCACGAATTAATGCACATACAGTCGTATGTGCTTATAACATACAACACTTACATCTATTATTTCAATTAAACAGTTATAACAGAACATTTTAAAATTCTTTATCAATTACTTTAATATAAGAAGAACACGAAGTTTAGAACACTTAACATACAAATTTTTGATGATCATTTTAAATTTTCTTCAAAAATTTTAATATTCTATCATCCTATTACGAAAAAAATTTTTTTTTTATTTCCTCAAATATACACAAATTTTCGAATATTCTTTTGCAGCAAATTTTTTTTTCAAACCAAAGTTGTAGAGGCAAGCTACATAAGACATAGTCATTTATATGTGCCCTTAACAAACACACTATGAGTATATCATTTCATGTAGTATACACACATAAACACAAAGACAAGACAATGAACAGAAAATTCATATAAAGAATGAGGAAAAAAAAATTTGTACACATTTGGGATTAAAATCACCTTCTTCATCTTGTTATACAAAAAAAAATTTATTCGAAAGGATTTAACAATATAAGGAAAAACCAATAACAACAAAAAATGTAAGAAGAAGGGAAAAAAAAATTTATTTGTTAAATTGTTCAATTTATTTACTATCAATGAAGATTAAATTTTTCCTTCTTTAAGAAAATATCCTTTAATAATTCAAAATAATAACACAAGTAAAAATAACAAGAAAATGAAAAAAAAAATTTTGCAAAAGAAAAAACAAAACAAAAATCTGAAAAGAAAATTATGTTTTTTTTTTGTGTTCTTTTTCTTGTTCTTGTTTTTCTGACATAATATCCTTATTCATAGAAAAGGATTTATAAAATAGATTTTTGTTTTTTATTTTCTATAATTTTATAAGAAGTTCCTTGTTTTTTTTTTGCACATATAAGGCATGTGTATAAAAGTACTTCTCATATACTTACACAGTACGTTATATACTTCTGCATATAATATGTTTGTACATAAGAAGTACCCATATATATATATATATTCATATAAACTCACATTTTAATAAGAAAAGAAAATATTTACTCTGTTTACTGTTATACTCATTGTTTTCTTGCTTCATTTACAATACAATATATTCTTTTTAACATTATAAATATATAGAGAGACATCTATGAACATAATATCGTAACTTAAAATTTTTTTTTGCAATATCAATTGTCAGAACACAACAATAATCACACATATGTATATATATTTTTGTTTTAAATAACAAAAATGATCAAAACAACAAGTGAAACCAAATTAAAAGTAAAAGAACAAAAAAGTATTGCTGTCATTGTTATATACAAAATTATAACACTTTTATAAACAATATCACTTACAAAATATCATACGTCATATATTTTATAGATGCGTGTATATTTTCTTAATTCTTTCAAAAGTATAAACAAGCCTACATTTGTATATAAAGTATATACGCAGGAACCTACCTGTGTGTATATGAAACATTGATTGTTATATTTTTATAATAATATAAAATGATTGTAATTTTAAATGTATTCAACTGAGTAAAATGAATTTAGTATGTCTCTTCTTTTTTATACATTATATGTGTATGTATCAATGTATGGCAAGTATATAGGTTTTCTTTTATTAAATATCGGATGTGTGATACGTGGTTATTATAAACTTTCTATATTTAAAAGAATTCAATTCAGAATATTAATAATAATAAAAAGTATATAAGTAATAACAAAGCAAAATAAATCTATCTACTATAATATTGTATAATATAAGATGTTTCAATATGAAATATTTATCAGCTACATTACATTTTTTAAAAAAATTAATAAAACTTAACGGTAACACTTTACCTTATAATTTCACTTAGAAGTCGAAATATTATAACAATTATCCACTTCTTAATACAAATGTTACATATGTTTGAGTTAAATTATTCCTGTAATTGAATGCTGTTCGGGACAATTGTAACACACGTCATATTCTTATTGTTCTATATAGAAGAGAGCTTCTGCCGAGATAATTGGACACATCCCTGAAAGAATACCGTTACGCCGACATTGCCATCGTATAATAACGGCACGCTCCACCGTCTGTTTGCTCTTTTCTGAATATATAACTAATAATATGTCATGATATTATGCATGATACTTTACCTCTTTGGACGGTTTAAAGACACTTAACGTTACCTAAGTTTTTGTTAGTGTCTAATAAATGGAACAATAAATGTCTCGTCAGGGTTAATGCTAAGGCTTACAGCCTGAATCCAATCCCAAAAGATATTTAAAAGTCGCGCATTCAGTCAACTACAACACGAATTGTAACTGTAACGCCTCTCACATCGACCATGATAATTCAAGTGGACAACATGGCCACCAGTAAACTAGAAAGTAGGTGAGTCATCTCTCATGTGTTTGCACACTTTTTTTACTGTCGATTCCACAGTGATATTGTCAATCTCCCATCAAAGGAAGGCTTGGTTTGTTGGCCTGCTCTGCCTCTTTGTTATTTCATTTACTTATTTTACAGAACAAAATCAAGTATAAAAACTAAGATAAAACATCAAATTATTCTGCTTTTATTAATTTAAACTTAAATATTTCAGACTGCTACTCCGCATACTACTCTACTTCATATAATACTGGTGAACTCTATGCATATACAACATATTGTCAATATAAGATTGTAATAATAATATTGTAAAAATTGGCGTAGGTAGTATGAACAATAGTCTTATTTTCTACTTTTATGGTATACAAAAAATGTTAGAGCCTTACACTACAAATGTTAAAATGGTGGTAATGGTGGTTTTTCTTTTACTTTTCTCCTTGTTTCTCTTTCACTTATTTTTTTTTTTTGCTGGTTATTAAATAAAGGTATTAAGGTAGGTGTTATATCGGGACACATTATTTTTATATGTGAACAGCTTTTGTTATGAGTTTTTTTTTTATTTATACGCACACATACACACCATATGCATAACATAAAAATATCCTTTAAATATTGTACTTATTTTGTATATAAAAATGTATGCGTATGTGCACATTATATTGATTTTTATTATATTCTCTTTTGTTATGTTAATATTTCCCTGCCATATTGTATATGGGTAGGGTGAGTATGTGAGTATGTACATTGTTCGTCTTACATTTCTTTTTATTATTATTCCTTAATAAGAAGAAGAAGTATTAAGATTAATTTTTCTTTTGTTTTGTTCTACTATACAAAATTTTTTCTTATCGGAAGGATATTGAAAATGAAAAAGCATAATAAAAATTAAAAAGAAAAGGAAATTTATTTTTTTTTTTTTCAAATTATTTTTAAAATTTCTGGTGTTATTCTTATGCAAGGGAATTCTGAATTAAATTTGAAATATTTTTTTTTTTCATTTTAAGAAGATTTTAACATGGCAAAACAATATTCAACTTTTGCAAAAGGATATTATTCTATACTCTAACTTCTGATAACAAAGTTTCATGAACAAGAAAGAAGAGTTATTCTGAATAAGATTTTTTCGATATTTTATGAAGCACACTTAATTTTAATGTTATTACAGCCATTTTACAAACAATTTTTTTTTTTTAAGATTAAAATTAAAATTGCCTATTTTTAGGTGAAAATCGTAATGTTATATTTTATGTCATCTCATTCCAATTTAATTTTCATCTCTATCAGCTAAGAATATTTTAATAGTCATTTTGAATAAAATATTATACAATATTTTTAAATGAAGCTGTAATTTTAGTAAAATTTTATAAATAAATTTTAAAATTGTTCGTGTTCTGTAAAATATTTTGCAAAAATTTATCAAATAATTTTGAATCTATTTTGATTTACAACTCATAACGCATTGATTTTGGTCAGCAAATTTTTATTAGAATAGAAGGGTTTACATGATTATTACTAATAGTTTTATTCCTGTGAATGACGAAGCAAAATTGCAAACAATATACCATTTTAAAAGATAAAAATATGAAATTTATCCATTTAATTAAACAACATTAATTACCTACTTAAATTGATTTACATTTTATGTTTGACTAAATCGCACCTATTAGCTCCAATTACTGCACCCCTAAAATAACAATATTAAAACATTGCAATATAAATAACATAAGAAATATTTCAAAAATAAGGTAAAATTTACAGGGTGTGTAGTAAAAAATTGCACTGTTGTGCACCATTTTACAGGCCCTCATGAATGGACAAAACTTTGGTATGTAACATTGGAGCTTTCTCCAATTTTAGCACAGCTAGAAACTTTGTCAACTGAGCTTTATTTTGGTATATGAGTTGTAATGCTACCTGATCTGGTTGAAGAGTTATTGAGGAAAGTAAAGATTTCATACCAAATTTTTTTCTTTATAGACTCAAAAAAACGTACAACAACGGTTCAAAATAGCGTCTTTCTTCTGTTATGCAAATGTACAACTTAATCACCGAGTTCCTCTTAAATTTTCAAAAATTCATTGCCCGGAATACGAGTATATACTGTGTCTTAAATTGAAACAACAACACAATGGCATAGAGAAGTGCACTGTGATGCAAGGCACCCTGTATACACAATGTGACCATCTTCACATTTTACGTTACATCTTCATGTCGATACGTTATAGTTCAGAGATGTCCAAGCTCTTTGATAATTCGAACCATTTTTCCAGATTACAAATTATATTCACAGTAAAAGTGATACAAATTATTACCCTCCATAGTTTAATATCAAATGTTCATTGCAATGAAAGCTTACAAATTCAAAATTAGTCTAATAATTACGGAGGATAATTATACTGATTATCTTTAATCGACAAATTTTTTATCATTCTTAACTTGAAGGGAAACACATTTCAAAACACGCACGGAATGGCAATAATTTTTTAAAATATAATAGCACAAAATAGAGAAAATCTTGGAAGATATTATTATCGGGAGCCACAAATAAATTTTCACAGATCCGTACGTAGTTGCAATTTGGCCATTTCTGTTATAGCCATGTTTAAGTAATATGAAAATTTTTTGTCATATTTTGATTTTCTGTTGGCACACTTAAAAATAGAACTGAAAATAAGTCACTGAATAACACATTCTTCATTATCAGTCCCACAAAAATCAGTCAATATCTATATTCGTGAGAACAAAGTTGAATAATAGGTATGGAACATATTTTTCTTTTTTTTTTTTTGAAAGGGAAAACTTGAATGAAAAAAAATGGTCATTATATGGCCGTATTGCTCTTAAGGTGCAATATAAATTAAATTTTTCACAAAGATTATTTTTATTCATTTGTAAGATAAAAATGTCAATTGAAATAATTCGTGTACAATATTATAAATATAATTAATAAAATTTTAAAATATTTAATGAATGCCCTTAATATTAATTATGATCCGGCTATTTTCGAATGTATTTATGAAAATTATATTCCATAATTAGTTTACAAAGGGATTTTATTAATTTGGTTGACTGTTAATATATAAGTTATTACGTATACCTATAGTATTACACGTTACATGCGCCGCACATAATGAATAATGATTTTCAATGAAATTTTTCATAATTTTATAAACCTTTAGTGTAATTATGGGCATGGAATAAATTATTAATTTTATTCAATGCATTTATAATCCTTTTTAATAAATTTTTAGTATACCTATATGCCATTTTCATAATTTTTTCTAAATTTCTTTTTAAATAATTTTAAATTTTATGGTAATTAATACCCTATTTATGGTTAATAATACCCTATATTTGGCTTGTGTTTTTCATATAAAACGTAAAACTTTTTTAATTGTCTAGACTAATATAATAGAAAATTCCCGAAATGTATTGAGTTTAGACATAAAGAGTATTACAATTAGGACAATATTAATTTTGTAGTTCTAAGAGTACATTTTAAAAAAAAAAAATATGAATGTTGTAGTAAAAATTACGTTAAATTTTATAAAACTGAGCCGAAAATGTATAAACGGTGTCCAACGTTTAACGGGATACTTTTATATTTCTAAATTCGGGTTGACTTTTTAACAAAAAAAAAAAAAATTATTAAAATACATGTCCCAAAACAACGTTCTGATTTCTACGTCTTTTAAGCTAATTATCCTCTCTATTATGAAGTTTTGGTCATTGGCTTGAACCAGATTACCATGCTAAAAGTAAACCTTGTAACAATTTATTTATGAAAATAAAGTAGGTTTCCCTAATTCATATTAGACAAATTTCAATTGATTGAAGGTCTCATAATTCAAAATTGCTGCAGTATCTAAACACTAATTTTTTTAATCTTTGAACTGGAAGCTTGCTTAAACACGTTACTCTTTATTTGAAAAGAGTACATTTTTTCCATTATTTTCATTAAAATTTTAATAATTTTTATTGCCTTCTCTCTCCTAAAAGATCTGTATTTCCAAAGTCAAGAAAATAGATCATACTTAAACAATTTGTTTTACAGTATTAATTATTTCTAAACTCTAACATTTCGTCGGCTGGATGCTATTTTAATCAATACGACATATTTTGTGAATCGAGCAAAACGAGTTTGAAGTTTAGCAGCATTTTATTTCAAAACTAAATTATGGAATTTCTTAAAATTTTGTTAGCAGTTTTATTATAATTTTAAAGGTTTCAATATAAAGTTTCGCTGAATTTCGTTGAAATGATCGAGAGTTATAGCAAATTAATGAGAAAAAGTTCAGTACGATTTTGATCTATATCCACCGACCCAAACTAATATAAAAGTTAAATTGTATATATCTATAAAACTGAATGATATACCGAAAAACGGATTACAGGTTCTGTAAGGTCATTATCGTAAACCTGTGAAAATGTTCTTGAGTCAAAAAACATGAAAATAGCGTATAAATCAAAATAGTACTCAGGCGACAACTAGTTGAATTTTAAATATTTGTTCTCTGTTTACACCTACTTCTATACAGTGGAAAAAAATAAACGTATTCGTGCAATAGTCGCCAAGTCGCGTTATTAAAGCTAGCATATTTATTAATTAATTTTCATTACTGCCACAATATGAAATTCAAAAAGGATTACCTCATACACACCTCATTCCAAATAAATAATAAAATTTTCGCTCTAAATTCATGTTCATTTTTATTGAGCAACCTTCTGAGAACACCTTCTGTACGGGACTAAAATAAATATTTTGCAACAATTATTTTTCATTTTGCAATTTATTTTATTTTATAAAATTTATAGCAACATTGGCGGTATATAAGGAAAACAAAAAACTATTTAATGCACCTGTAGAGAGAAGAGAAAGAGAAAACTTTTCAAATTCTTTTTTTTTTTTTTTGCAAAATTTAATCTCAATTTTAATTACTTTATTAAAGGTTCCCAAATTGCTTAAATATTTAAAACTGAAATTTTTTACATATCCCACATCAGCACATACACACTTAGACGTACGAAAATATATAAAACATTTTTTTTTTATTTTATTCTCCTCCATTTCTCTCATGATTTATCTTTTTATATTATTAAAATGGATTTCTACTATTTATTAATTTATGTCTACAATTTACATAATATAATAATGAAAGTAAGAGAGAGAGTGACTTGGTGTGGGTATATACATTTAACCATAGCCAATGTATCCACAAAATTAAACCGCTTTTTTTTTAATATTTCCATTATCCAATAAGTCATCTCAATTTCTTCTTTTAGTTTAATTTACCTCCCTCTATCTCTGCTTTACTCCCTTCTCTTCTTCCCTTTCCTCTCATATTAATATCTAACAATCTGTTTATCTATCTATTCCAATACGTCTATATGAATGTCTGTTCATCTCTTTCACTCTTGTAAACTAAAATTCTCTCATGCCTCTTGGGCATTTTGTTTTACTATTTTTTAATTTTTTTTTGTCTGCCAACTGAGAAAAAAGACAGAAAGGATTAACATTTACACACTATAGACCAGATCCTACCAATTTATTTTATATATGTACGAACATAGACACATACGTCTTCTATAATATATTTTATCCCTTTAAATTAAACTCTACAGGAGAAAAAAAAATTTATAATTCATTTTTTTATTTTTGTTTTGTTTTTGTGATTCTCAATATAGTTACCTACTCTCTACTACTCTATACTCTCATCCTATTATCCTTTTATCATATCTAGTATATTTACGGTTTTGTTCCTCTGGTTTAAGTATGAAAAACGAAAACTAAAATAAAAATAAGAAGACAAAAAAAAATTAAAATTGCATTTACTGCATTATATTCTGGGTACAACAACAAAAAAAAAAACAAAAAGCTATAAAAAAAGTATGTACTTTAAATATATTTCCGTATTAGGGTTGACAGTCGTACTAAATTTGAAACAGATAATTAATAGTTATTTTGATCTTTCGGGTCCAGATTGTCAATAAATTTTCTCTTACGTTGCCAAACTCGAAATTGTTTTCGTTTTTTTTTTAAATATTTTCACTGCATTATGGCTAGTATCACTCATAAAGGCTGTATTTCTTTCATAGGTCCTCTTGTCATAAGTTTTATCTAAGTATATGATATATATTTTGACTTGTTATGCTGTATACCTCGTGTAATTTCTTGATATAATTAGTAATGGCACATAGAGCCACGTTTCGATCCCAAAACAGATGAAAGAAAATGAAAAGCACATGGAAACGAATGTTCAACTAGTAAAATATAAATGCAAGACGTACTTTAGGGTTTTGATACTTTATTATCGCCTCTGACTTATTCATCGTTATTGAACCCTCATGAATTATTGAATATGTTCCATTTTAAAATCACGACGAGTACTTCAGCGTAAAGAAGTCACACTTCGTAATAAACGAAATTCAATACACATCGAACTGCGTTGGAGTCTCCGGTAATTTTATTAGAAATTCGAAATACAAACAGACAAAGCTCATAAAATATATACTCAACAATAATAATGCAAATAAGAACTTAAATACGAGGTTTTTTTATAACTTGATGAGGAGCATAAATAAGCCATCACAATTGCTACGCGATGGTTGCATTTTCCTTTCAAATTACGGAAATGAAATCATGGGTTCATCAGTGATTTGTCAGATTTGGACTTATAAAAATCATTTCGTTCTAAATTTTCACCATTTCGTTCTAAATTATTGTAATTTAAAGGTTGATCAATTGTTTGGATTCTTGTAACGAAATCAATACTGCCCACTCCACTTTGTTTTAGTACCTACCAAATTCTTGTTACTACAAGAACGTCAGGCACTCCTTCTTAACAAAGGTATTACATTTTTTTTACCGCTTAAAAGAATTTTAACTTTTTCTATATGTTCGGTCGTTTTTCTATAATTTTTTTTATTGTGCTGCCTGCCTGCCTGCCTTTATCCTTTTGTTATTTCCGTAAATTTCTTTCCTTTTTTTTTGTTTTCCAAATTACCATACGTTGCAACAGTATAGTGGCTGAGTAACTTTAAACAAGATGACTATAAAAATACAAAAAAAAAATTGTTTGGGAAAAAATCAAAGGAAACTAAAGTACAAAAACGGATTATCCTTTAAACGAAAAAAAAAAAAAACGGTAAAAAATAAAGTTTTTTTTTTTTAGACAGGATATAAATTTCTTTTTTCGTTTAAAATTTTATGACGTGGCTAACCGCCAAAAAAGAAAAAATAGCAGAATGCAAATAACTTTTTTTTGTTACTTTTATCCTTTTTTTCATTCTTTTTCTGTATATTCTACCCTTTTTCCATCTAAAAACGACTAATATACACGCAGGGTTACCAGAGAGATTCAAAATATAGAAAAGGAACAATAATAATGTAAAAAAAAAATAGAAAACCAATAAATGAGAATGCAAGAATAGAGAATTGAGATTTATAACGGTTTTTTCTAGTTATATAAAAACCCAACCACCAATAATATTGGTCTCAATTTTTTCCTGTTTTTCTCCTGCCATAAACACAACTATATGAAATAAAACTGTTACTATTTTAATCTTAAATCCATGCTTATGCATATGTGCATGAAAGCATGTTTGTGTTCATGGAATGCATTAGTGCATTTTAAATTTCCTATCATTTCCATTACAGGAGTTCCTTTTTTATTTGTTATTGTATATTAAAGGATATTCTTCCTTATACCCCATGTAGAGGTTCCGTACTTACCTGATATTCTCTAAAATTCTATCATAAATGAAAAAAAAAATGTAATAAAATTATTTTTTAAATGTTTGTAGCAAAAAAAAAAAGAAATTAATAATAAATAAAATTTAATATGTTTTTCGTCAACTATAGGATATCAATATTTTGTATGCAAATATTTTTCAGAAATAATAGAAGGGTCAGCAATGAGGAATATTTACTCAAATTGAAAGATTCAATTAAGTAAATATTTGAAAAAGTTAGTTCACCTAAAATCACATTAAATGCAAGGAGAATCGGAAATTCTGGCGCAAAAGTTAAGCTAAGAGTTTCTTTTTTGAAAATATTTCATATTTTCCTCGGTACAGGCGGAGGCAATCTTTCAGACACTTTCTTTTTGACCAATGGACACTTTTATAATAGTTCTTAAGTCAATTTACTATAATTTGTCTCCATTGAGACAAATGTGACCACTTCATGGTGAGAAATCAACGATGACAGCACTAAAAAAACTTACCCAATATTCTTAGTCTTAAGCGACGCACCTCCTGTATATTAATTTACACAGTCAAATTTTGAGGTTTTTGGAAAAATAACTACCTTATTAAAATCAACTATTTCTCAATTTATCTTTGACAGATTGCTTGCATTGTTTGATGAACAAAAGACTGAATGATTTCATTCTTAAAGCTTTATTTTCTTTTGAGGAACGGATTGCTAACAAAAGTTTCTTATAAGGTTCGAACAAATGTATATATTTAATATTAATTAACTGATTCAATTTGTCTTTAAATTGGACAACTCCTGCTATTACAAAATAGCATAAATAAGTAATCGAGTCAAAATGTCTAAAAATGAGAAAAATTAATAATGAGAAATAAACGTCAAAATTATTCTGATTCTCTCTTTGAAATTTTCATTTGACACTGTCTTGTTTCTTTCTGATTACAAATTCTCGATTGAATTATTAATCAGAAAGAAACAAGACAGTGTCAAATGAAGAATTGAAAAGAAATATTTACAAAAAATTTATTTAATTTTTTTTCGCGAAAACTCCTTAATAGCAGTTTACTCAAATTTTCTTTAAAAATTTCGATTGTGATAAGCTAATTACCCTCATAAACTTGAGAGTTTGAACTTAACAAACCACTACATTCCTCGGAGTCATAAATAACTTCTCATGGTCTTTGAGTGTTGTACACAATAATTTACTGTAATATATTCAAGCTTTATCCAGATCATATTATATAATAAGTATATATATCACTAATAGTATATATACAATATTAAAGGATAAACGAACTATACACATACGAGCATATATATAGCCATATATGCACGTATATTAGGAAAAATAAAAAAAATATGTTAAGAAAAATTTTTGCACATGAAATTGCATATATATATATATATATATATATATATATATATATATATATATATATATTTATATATATATAAATATGCATTAAAATATCCTGAATGAAATATTTTTTAAATTGGAATGCAAATTTTTTCATTTCCATTAAATAATTTTCCTTCTTCTATACACTCTCTCTCGTTCTTTATATTCTCCTATATGATATACAACATGTTAAAGATTTCGTTTACCCTCTCTCTGTTTACCCTTCTCTTGGCATTCCATCAATATTCAAAGTTGTATTGTTCACGTACACGTATGCTTTACAAACCAACATACATTTAAATATTAATATAAAATGTAAATGTAAAATTGTAAATGATAAGAATGTTAAAATTATAATGATTATTGATATTGATAATGATATTGATGATTATTATTATGGTTATTTTTGTATTCAAGTCAAGCCAAAATCTATTTATGTTTGGATTTTGTTTAATATATTTTCTTTTTACATAATATACATATGTATATGTCAATGATGTTGGTTGCCGTGTGTGAATGAAGTATGTTGATGTACGTATGTATAGGTATTTAAAATGCTAACTGGTTTATTCATTTTTTGTTTTATAATCTATGATGTAATATTACAATACTTAAAAATTTCGATACATTTTAAATAGAGGGTATTCCCACAATTATTTAAATTTGATAGAGAAATTTAAAAATCGAATGGAAATTTATCAAATTAAGAAGAAATTACAATAAGCAGGAAAAATCATAAAATTTCGCGCAGTTTTTCTACAACTTCTTAAAAAAGTTATTAAGTTATTTCTTTAGCTTGAAAATTGTTGCATACAATAAATTATAAAATTACGCTATATGGAGAAAATCATACTAAAATTCCTAAACATTAAATTTCAATTTTCTCAATTGTGCAAGGGTATAAGACTTGCGAAAACACTTCTGTTTGGGCCGACAATAATTAAAAATTCAAATTTAAGTATGTTTTGTTATACTTAGAACACAATTAATTTCATATAGAAAATCATATAGCACTTGCAGTTACAAGAGAACTGTGTGTGATATTTTAAACAGAAAATTGACATTCGTGTAAGTGATTGGTCTCGAAAAGTTCTTGAAACACCTGTTTTATCACTGTTTTAGCACATATTAGTCTGCCGTAAAGATAAACTGTTATTCTTTAATAAAAACGTGAACATTTCAGCTTTACAATAAATTCTATATCTTAAATTATAGCCTCATTCTATATCTTAAATGATCTAGTCAGTTTTGCTAAATTCTCTTCTCTAATTTCTTTGCATCTCTTCAAATCAAAATTTTTATTTTTTCAACTCAAATATGTCAATTTGACAATTTATCATTCTAAGTGTTTTAAGGAAAATTTCCAGCAGAGACATCACATTCTGCTGAGTTCGCCTACCTATCAATCACTTTGGCATTTTAAAGTCATTTTTATTCAAGACCATTTCGAATAGATATTACAATACAATTTTAAAATTTCAACACCCATTGCAAAATTCGACCCTCTCCATTATCTTCACGCTCTCTTTATTTTCAATAAATTTTCCAATAACTTAATATTCTAGAGGTCACATCCTGTATATTCTCCAGAATCATATATAAAAAAATTTTCCATATTTTTTCTTAATTTCTTCTATTGTTTTTTTTTTTTAAAATCTATGGATTTTATAATTCCCAAAGCTAGTATTGTAAACAAAAGAAATGACTAGGAATTTTATATGCATCCTAACACTGGTTATACATGAGTGGTTGTTTCAATCTTCCTCTCTTTTTTTTTTTTCATATAAATTTTCTCCATTTTTTTATTCTTCAATTTTTTACGTTTCTGTTTCTTTTTTTCTTGTTCCTCTTAAAAATTCTTTCGTATCTCCATTATCATGATAATATGAATTAAGCCAGCTAACTGGCTTCTACCTCATAGAGATGCTATACACAGAGCGAAAAAAAAAATAAATACACAAACATACATAAAATTTTATGAAGATGACTTTAAATGGATCAACATTTCCAGACACCATTAAGGTGAATGTAATAAGAAAAAAAAAGCAAAAACATAAAATTGTTAAAAAGAATAAAAGAAAAACGAAACAAGAAAAAAGAAAAAGGATTTTTGTTTTGTTTTTTTGCGTCCTTTTGTCTATGAAATTTCTATTTTGTTTTTTTTTTTTTCGGTTCTTTCTTACTTTTGATTTTATATGTGTATTCGGTTTTGTTTTTTCTTTTCCTTTTGCATGGCTAAGTGTGAGGCTTGCCAAAGATGGATACGTGAAACAAATACAAAAAACGTAGACTTTTATAAGAATTTTTTTTCATTTTGGTTATTCTTCTTTTTGTAACGTTTGTCTTCTCTATTTATAGGTATTTTAAATATGTACAGGACCTTATTTTTATTATAGAGAGCACACATATAGAAATAAGGAATATCAAAAAATAAAAAACCGAATCCTTTTTAGCTATTTTCCTTTATGTTGTTTTTTTGGTTGTTCTTTAAATTACAAGGATGACAATTTATTTACCTATTTACATACATACATAAAAAAAGAGAAAATTTTCGTATTTACATAAAAATTAAAAATAAGGTTAAAGAGAAAAATTCTCCAAAAACAAAAGATTTGTTTTGTATTGTTCTTCAAAGATTTTTTAAAAGTGACAATTTATTGGAAAAAAATTAATTTTTAAGTGAAAATTTTTGCATATCAAAATTAATAATTTTTTAAATTTATTATATTTTGACTATTGATCGTAAATAGTATTATTTTCATTTCTTGAATTGTGGAGACAACAATATTTTTAAATCAGTATTTAAGAATAATTTGGAAAGTAGTATAATAAGCATTTCAATCGCTTGTCATATAAAGCGAATGGAAAGCTAAAAATGCTTGATATGAAATAAACCTAGAGAATTGTTTGTAAAGTAGCACATTCCTCTTGGACAAGTATTTTTTTTTTTTTCTACTAGGTGAAAAAATCTCGAAAGACGAAGAAGGACGGCTCTATCTGCCTTTTTCCTCCAACAGTGGGGGAGCGTGACTCCTACCCTAAAAAATCACCTAATTTCTGAACGAATAAAATTGGTCCTACAGACCAACTATTATCTCCACGCTAACTTGCTTTTTGCGTGCAGGAATTAAATACCTTCCATAAGGAAATTGGTATTTCGTGTTAAATCGAATGGTCTTGTTCGTTTAAGTCTTTCTGTCATAACGCCATTGTCTAGCATCCGAGCTGCTTCCATATTTACATGCTGTTCAAACCAATATACTAACTATTTAAATTACCTTATTAAATTACTAAAATATATCAAATTATTGCATACATTTAGGATGAATTATAAAAAAAAAACATTAAAGCATTAACAAAATGGTTAAATTTAACGGTTAAGCGAACTAAAATAAATAATTATATTTTTTGATGATAAGATATATTAAGCCTTAAGGCTATTTGCATTTGTAGAGATTTGAAAAAGTTCGCAATTTCGAAAATATAAAGCGCATCACATAATTCGAATTTTACAAATTTCGAGTGACAATAAGTTCTAGGCCCCAACTATGTAATAAGATTTTCGTGTTCGGAAAAGTGGTAAGTAGTATTGATCAATTTATATGGTACTACCTCTTCATTTCTCCGAATATGAAAACCGTTTCACGCATATCGAATTACATAGTAAGGCCTCTGAGAAGATGAAGCTAGACAAAAATTTTTTGTAACGTGGTTAATTATTTCTTGTTGCTACATTTTCAGATTTCTACAACTTTCATATGGCTTGGAGATACCGGTTAATTTTAACGATATAAGGTCAACCACAATTTTCCTACCACAATTTTTCAGAATTTAGAAAATTTCTTTTTCTACAAAATTTTGTTCGGCGAAATGTTGTCCTATAACCTTTAAATAAATTTCTTTGCTTACTAACAAAAATTTTTCAATCATACCTTGTACATTTTGAGAATTGAAAAAAAAAGAAAAACAAACAAAATGCAAAACAAAAATCGAATCTCTATAGAATATTAAAATTAAGGTATGTTTGTATAACCGGCAAGATATGATAAGGTCACAGAGAATTCTTTTTCATGTTTTCTTTAAAGGATTCTCATTCATTATTGTTGTTGCATTTCCTCACTTCACTATTTTTATATTTTAGTGTTTTATGAATCGAATCGAATTGAATCGGGGTCGTTAAAATCATTCGCACAGATGCTAATTTTACAAAAAAAAAAAAAAGAAAAAACCAAAACAGAAAGAAAAATAATATCAAAAAACAAAGCAAACTTGTACAAGAAATAAAATAAAAAAGGATATTCTTGTCTTTTGCTTGCTCTTCCTTGATCTCCTGTTCTCTACAATTTAAAACGATGTTCTTAGATTTCATCTACCAAATTCTATTTAAAAAGCAAAAAAATTTATTTACTTTGGTGGTTTAAAAAGTAAAATTCAAGTTTACTTATAATAAAAAATGTAAATGGTATGTTGCAGGTATGAAGTGATTACCGAATTACCGATTCACTCTGTAATTGTTAGAATTGTTGTTGGTGCTTCTGTTTTGATTCTATTTTGGTTTATTTGGAATTTCAATGTTTTTTTTTTTCATTTTGATTTCGGTTGATAATAAAAGAAGGAATCGAAATTAGAGAGTAGCCTTGAAATTATTTTTATTTTTTGATTTTATTTTTTTTTTTGCTCTTTCTTTATTTATTTATTGAATGTTCATAGTATATATGGGATAACAGGCGAAAAATTGAGAGCAATGAAATGAGAACATTACAGAAATAGAGGAAAATGAAAAAAAAAAGAATAACGTATATATAAAAAGTAAATTAAATTACGTGATTAACATATTTAATGGTGTACCATCTGTAAATTAAAAAAAAAATTGAACAAAAAAAAAAAAGAAAGGCAGTCGCGATTAAAACAAATGGTTTATAAACAAGCACATTTCATTTCAAATATTGCCAAAGCTTTAGAAGGAATTTCGGGACTTATGATAAAATATAAAGAAGAAGTTTTGTTAAAATTATTTTTTCATAACCAAATCTTTTCACATACACAACATTAAAGTAATGATTTTGAAAATTCCGTACTAGTATAACGGTTTAATTCGGTTGGAATTGTAAGTAGTTGGTTGAGGAGAAAAAAGAATCATTTGGGGGAATTAGTACATGGAATAAATTGAGAAAAAGAAAAGGAATTAAAAGAATAATTTTGAAAAAAAAATTATGCTAGCACCGTGATATAACAATTAATATGGTAAACTAATATTGAGGTGAATTAAGAAATATAATTGATTTTCTTATAAAATTTTGTTATATTATTTATATGAGGCGATAACTCTGAAATATAAAAGAAGATTAGTAATTTTGACCTACTAAATAAAATATTCGCTTAAATTTACAATTTAGAGAATTTGGACCTGCCGTTTTGCAAAAAAGAAAAAATATAGACAAGGACCCATTTCAAAATTTAAGATAGTTTGTAATAGTAAATGACCATAATAAGATAACAGTGACTAGGATTTTTATTACTTTATAGAAACTATAAATTGAGAAAGAGATAAAATAGTTGAATAAGTTTTTTGTAAGTAAAAATCTATTTACAGGGAAAATGTTACCTTTTTATTAAAATTTGTTTGTCTTAAATTTATAAATTTATAGTCGAAAGTGGACTATGGAATACACAGACAGACGAACTGACAATATGAATGAAATTAGTGCCTTTTTTCCCTAATAAGAAACTATCGAAATCTGTTTTAGTTCTATCGACGGATATACTAAAAAAATTGTACTAAAGCAAAAAAAAAAGATCAAAACCTAAATGTGAAAGTAACGAAAAATCATTCAATGCTCATCATGCTTTTAACCTGATTAACTTGAATCTGGGCAAAAACAACAAAAATAATAACAAAATATCTTAGATTTGAATTTAGGTAATAAAATTAGAATGCATTAGTGTAAAAGGACCGGATTTTAAATATTCAAAAAAAAAAAAAAAAATCTAAAAATTAAAAACTATAAAAACTATTGGGGAAAAAAAATTCACAAAATTAAAATATTGATTTTCTTCTTTTTTTTTCTGGTTTTTCCCTCCTGGCAAAAAAAATCAATTTAAAACCTGAAAAAAATAAGAAGAAGCAAAAACATGAAAAAAAAAAAATTTGCAATTTTTGGTCATTACACTTTAAAAGGTGAAATCTGAAACTGTTATACAATTCAAGGACATTATGAATTAAATTTAATAACGGTGTATTAAGAGAGAAATTTTTTTTCCTCCTTTTTAAACAAAATGACATTTTAAAAGGATATAAAAAAAAAATGTAAAATTTTTTTGTTAGTTTTTTTTTTTTTTTTTAATTTTATTTTCAATTTAAAATGTGTGCATATAGTTCAAATTGAAAATTTTTAATATTGCATTAATGTTGATTTTTAATTTTCATTAATTGATAAAAAACACTTATACATTTATTTTAATAGAAAGGATAACATGTAATTTGTATAATTATTTAATTATTATTATAAAATGTTTATAATAAGTAAATGGTATACACTTAAATTAAATTATCCTTATACCTTATTAAATTATTCATAATATCCTTGAGAAAATTATACTATAAGAAATTAATTTTAATTATAATGGGAATAAGAATATAAAAATTTTGTATGTATATGAAATTCGGACCTCATATAATTTCTCTCATATAGACAAATATATAAGTTTTGAAACTGAAAATGTTTTAAGTGCAAAATTTTTATTATTGGAAAATATGAAATAAAGATTATGAAAATAAGAAATAATAAATTTTAAGCTTTAATTGTTAACCTCTAATTAATCGAAATCTACACCAAATATAAATTTAATTTTTAATAAATTTCGAATGAAAAGAAGCCCAAAATTTCTTACGCGAATAAAAATTTACAGTTGACACGATTAATACAGTTTTTTAAAATATTTCATGTTTGGGTAGAAACAATTCAGATTATAAACACAAATTCCTTATATTTAATAGTTTTGGTGATATTTTTTCCAATTATAATAAACTTATTAGTTGTGTGGTAATGAGAGACCATTTAGGGAAAAATCAAGTTCAAATTTACTACAAACTTCAGAGATTTACGTGTTTGAATGTCATTGCTTTTATTTTACAAATAAAGCCCCGATGTTTGCAATGTTCCACAATGTTTACAGACCAGTATTGTTATTTTCAACTTGTTTTTCAGTAGCATTTTGTCTCAAAAAAAAAGTAGTACCGAGAGCATTAGCGTGGTAATTTGCGATTATCATTAACACCGAACAAAAAGTAAAGCATCTGCCTAAATAGATTATTGGTTAAAATTTATTTCAAACTAGATTTCGTTTATAACAACAATTATATTTTTTTGCAATTTTTTTTAATTTTAAGAAGCACAAGTTTGAAACAGAATTTTGTAATGAATTAATAAAAGAAGAATAATAGAATTGTACTAGTGTTTTTGCAGGAAAAATACAAATGACATTTTTATAAAAAATACGTTTTCTAGTATAAATCACGGCTGACAGATATTTTGTAATGTCAATTTATAAATGCAAAAAAAGTAGTAAAAATGGCTTTGTCGTAGTATGGTAGTATAGAATGCTAAAATGTAGTAAAAAACTACAATTGTAGTAAAATTAACAACACTGTTACAGACTCTTTTGCTGTAAGGTGAACGACTATAATATTTCGAACCTATTTTTATATGTTTAGCGTTTTAAAGATTAAACCCTATAATATATTTGAAAAGTTTAAACTTATTCCTTTATAATTAGTTTCGCTGAGTTTAATTTTAATAATTTGAAGGTAGCATTTATTTAAAAATTTAAAAGTGATCTCTGGACTTGATTTTTGCCTATAAGAACGTTCAAGATACATGTCGTAAAATGAATTTTCCAATAATTCGTTACTTAAATTTTCTTAATTATTTTAAACAAATTAGTGAAAAAAGTTGACAAAAAATGTATAAAATTAGAAAAAATAAACCTGAACTGTGTTCTTAAACCCAAACTGTGACCTAAACCCATTTTTTTAGAGAAAAATAATGAAAAATATTTTTTTCTGAAATTTTTGATGAAATTATAACATTATCTAAAAAAATTGAACCGTTCATGTGCCACAAAAACAAAGAATTAAATTAAAACCATTAAGAATTTATTAGGATAACCTTGGAATTAGGATTTGCTTCAATGCTAATACTAGATGTATAAAAAGCCTATATATTTCAAGTCAAACAAATATTGATCCACTGGAATAAAGCTTTATTTAAAAGACAATTATTTTTGCAAAAAAATCACGACTTCTAAAGCAAATCCCATCAAATCTATTGAAATTCAAAAGCAAAATTAATTTTAATTTCATCAAAAATTTATAAAAATTTTTCAGGTTTTATGAATTAAATTCGAAATTATTTTGCTGTAAAATAATTTAAAAAAATAAAATCAATTTTTCCAAAGCGTTTTTTATAGATAAAAATTATATTTTCTCTTTCTGCCGAAAAAAAAAATATTTTAAATCGATAAAATGAAAAAATATTTTTATATTTCATAAAAAAATTATTTTTTGGATTTATGCCATAAATCATGTTTTTTTTAACAATCTTGTTATTTCCGACATGTTATAAGCTTCTTCCTGTGCTACACTTACTCGTATGTACACAATTTACCCTACTAAATAAAATATGAAATTTGAAAATCAATAAAAAAATTTTAATCTTTTTAAAATTTTTAAATTTAATTGACATATTTTTAGTATACGAGTAAGATTAGAATGCCATAAAATGTTATAGGATAAATCAATTCCAAAATGTATGCCAATAATGGTAACTCAAAAATTGCATTTAAAAAAAAAGTGCTCCAAGTAAAAAAATTTTCAAATTTAGATTTTATTTTTGAGAAAAATTTTTATATTTTTTCCCTAGTTTTGTGTACAAATTTGAAATTCTACGACTACAGGGAAAAAAGTACTTAAGTCATTTTTAGTAGATTTTCAGGAAACTGTTTTTATATTATTAATTTTACACGGATAGTTTGTTTTGAGATGTTTCCCTAATTATTACTTTTCCATTCCTAGGAGGTGCATGGGGCTAGTGCATAATATCATGGATAGTCATGCCCCAGTTTCATTGCGTCTTAAAGTTTTAACTATGTAGGTGACTAGCCTGTCGTAGTCTTTTTTATTTATATTAAATATATAAGGTTATTAATTTTAATATCGAATATTAAAATCGACCTTGACCGGGATTTGAACCCGAGACTCTTCGGATTCAACTTCATTAACTTTAGTAGAGTAATCAAGGTTAAAAATGATTTTAAGACGAAAGTAAGTCGGTTTTAAGAAGCTTATATTGCTAATTTCAATTTACAAGTAATTTTTTTTATAGAAATTGACCAAAGGGACAATAGGTGATAGGTACACAGAGAATAAAATATGAATGACAGCAACAACAAAAAATTTTTGGAATTTTTGACTTAAGTATTTTTTCCCTGAAACTAAGTAGAATTAATTCAGATAACGTACATTAACCAAATTTAATTGAAGCGTAGATGGTATTATAGAGACTAAGAAGGTATGTATAATAAATTTGTGAATTCTTTAATTTGACTTAGGCAATTATGGCTGGTAAGATGCAGAATACTTCGTTGTTAGAATCTCGTTCATTGTATATCTGCAGTTTCTTGCAAAATTTAAGCAACTATAGTGTAAGTAATTAAATTGCCATATTTATGCTTATAGAATGATAAATGTTTAATTTCTCAAATTTATTGGGATTTATGAATGATTTTGTTTTAGCTTACAATTATTATACTTTGAAATATTTAAGAATTGCTTTGAAAACTTTATAACATGCTAGTCGACTAGAAAATTCATATAAAAATTGTTGAATTGTCTTAAATTTAATAAATAAAAATTTAAAAATTTTTTAATAACATTTGAAGTACTTACAAATGTTTACAAATTTATAATTAAAAAAAAAAGGCAACAATCTTCTGCCTATATTCAATAAAACTTGATAATAATAATTTGCATTTATACTTAGACGGATAGTAATTAAAAAAAAAATATTTTGTTTTTCTCATTTCATTCATTTCAATCAATATTTAGTAGACTGTGAATGGACATACTATAAAAATATGAATGAAGATTCTATCAACTATACATAAAATTACAGCAGACCGAAATTGATTTCCTATATCTACATAAAAATAAAATTTTGTATATACATAGATTTCCGTATAGTAAAATAGATAAGATGAGTAAGCATATTGGTTCTTAATTATTAATTTATTAATAAACGGTTAACTAGTTCACAATGAATATGGGAAGATTCACAATATCTTCTTCTACAAAATAAGAACGTATGATGGAAATTATTCTTCCTGTAATTTATAAAGAAATCATAAAATTTAAAATTTAAATAATAAAAATTTACATAAAATGGTAAAACGAGAAATTTCAGGTTAAATAAATAATAATGAGCTCTGCTTTTACTCTAAACGGTTAATGGCTATTTGTAAAAGAAACGGAACTGCATCAAATTATCCAAACTTGAATTTAAACTGTGCCTAAAATTAAATTTCTTATATTACTCTACAGATATTCGAAAAACCCACCACACCAATTATTTTTATAACAAAAACAATTCAATAAATTTCTGAAATAACAAGTATGCTTACATTTCAGTTCTAATAACAACTTTTAGGACGTCGTGAAAAAATTATCCAAAAAATTTAAAAAAAAATTGTTCGTTTTAATTCCCTTTGTTTCTCTCATTTAAAAATTTCTATGATCTTCACTCGAAAAAAAAATATTACTAGATCTGTTATAGTTTTGTAAGTCGTTTTCGTTAATTCATGATAGCAAACTGAATTTTTCATGCCAAAGATCTTTTGAAGAATCGAAAATCTTTTCTAGAACTAAATTTTTACATATTACTGTTCTCTTTTTAACTATCTCTTCGATGGAGAGTCTCAAATTCTGACAGCTGTGCACCGTAATAGTTACAATAACAGTAATTGTTGGAAAAGTGTTGCCAACACTTAATATAGAATTCCCGCTCGTAGTGCAATAACAAAATTGTAAAGATATCCCAATTATTTAATGACAAATATTTTTAGCGTAGTTAGTAAATACATGGAGCAACAGTATTAATAACATCTGAAATTTGTGTGATTTACTTACAAATTTGGTTAATCTCAAATTTTTATTAATATTTTACACTGTTATAATAATATTTTGCAAAAATAGTGTACAAAAATATTATATTTCACTATACAGTGTTTCCTTTAAATCTGACAAAATAACCATAATTTACTCAAAAATCAATGTTCTTAGTCAGAAATATATGACGAGAAGACAAATGCATACTTCATTTTATAAGGACATAATTTTTATATAAATTTATTTTCAGCTTTTTTTTTCAAATCCCTTTGTATTTTTGTGATAAATAGGGTAAAAAAGAGGTTAGGTATATGGTTAAATGCTGGCATAATCATTTTGGTTAAATTAATAATACTCGTAAATAATGAGCTCGCCAGTAGTACATTGCAAAGTAAAGGGGAAACAGTACACCGCAACCAGAAAATATTGATCCTTTGTGCCCCTCACCAGTAGTTTCATTATAATAAGAATTCATAAATAAATTCATAAATTAATTAAACAATTGTTTTAAAACATTATATTGAAAGGATATCATACAATATAGGATTCTCAAAATTTTCTTAAATGACTCCATTATCGCGAATTACATAATCTATATCTGTATATTATACATACATTTTAAATTTTATAGTTTTCAGTAGGTACTTACCCATAAATTTCACTTGATACACTTTTATTTTCATTCAATATCAACTATTTAAGAATTTAATAAAATTATCATGTGAAATTAAATAATCATATTAATATGAAGCTGCAAGTTGAAAACAAAATTATATTTTAAATAAATATAACCTATAAGTATGCAAAAAAATTTTAAATTTAAGTATGTATTCGGTTCACATAGTGTTAGTCCTATAAGTTCTATAAAAAAAATTAATACAAACGGAAAAGTCTTTTTAAAGTTATTTAATTATACAATTATTGTGCATATTAAAAAGTAAAATTGAAAAAATAAATGGGGGTTAAACACTTCATTTTTATTACAAAACTCGACTTTTTGTGTTTAAGGTTTTTTTTTATGTTTTAGCATATTTGCAATAATTTTTGAAAAAAATGTGCTTATAAATCACAAAAAACTCAAATGTCTGGCTATTTTTTTTATCTACAATTGTCTTAAACATGATATTGATCTACATTCATCCCCTATATTTCACACTCATGCTCCAAAAATCTTTAACTTTTCAGAAACACAGATAAAAGGCAGTTTCTTTCTTCAATCATAAAATATCATAAGCAAGTATAATGTTAAATTAGCCTGTATCAAATGAATAATGACTCTCTTAAATCAGTTTTTTGGTAATTTTTGGTATAATTTTTCTCTTAAACAGAAAGTCAGAGGAATTTAAATTGTCAATAGTTTGCAAATATCATTAATTTTCCTAGATTTCTCTTTTCCCTTTTTGAAATATTTTATTTCGGAATCAACATCGCTGATTTTGAATTTTTTACAATTATTGTAAAATTTTTTAAGTATTGGAGTATAGAAAAGAATAAACAAAAAATATACAACTGCAAAACAAATGGATGACTTTAAATCTAAAATCTTTCTATATTTTAATATTTATGCCATTTGCATAGCGGCGCTCTGGGGTTAAAGCATTATTATTTATTATATTGCAATATTTTATTTAAATTCCATATTATTCCTATTGTTACTGTAACGCGTGCAACACAACAACTAAAACAGATTAATTGTAAGTAATTTTAAATACTAGTCTTGCAGAAACTGATCAAGTTTTTTAAAATTCCACCAAGACTTAATTAATATAAGGTTTGACACTTAAGAAATTTATTTTTTTCATCACATAAGAATTATAAAAACAATCGTGTAATATTCCTCCTAAATATATGCAAAATGACGTAATAAAATAAAATAATTTACATTTTAAATTTATCAATTCACAAAAATATTTTATTACTAACATAAATTTATAAAAAGGAAATCTGCTATTTTACAAACCATTTGATTTAATTGATCTATATGTTTATTTTAATTTTTTTACTTTTTTAATCTCAGTCACTGTTTTTTTAAGTATGTGTAGATATGAATGAATAATAGTTTTATTCTACATGTTTATATACATATAGAAATACAAAAAAGAACAAAAAAAATTATTTATCATGAAAATAATTTAAAATAATTTAATTTCCTTTTATCATATCCTTATAAATATCCTTTTATCACTATACATTCATTTTTCACATTTTATTTTTTTTTTGTTCCCTCTCTCTCTCTCTCTCTCTCTCTCTCTCTAGTCTATTGAAATAAATTTTATTTATAATAATATTTTTGTAACTTTTAATTTATTATTTTATTTTATTTTATATTTTCTGTTACCTCAACTTCCTCTGGTAACTTCCTTACAACACTAATTTCACTTTACATACTTGTATACACACATGGTATTGTAAGCAAAGTAAAAGCATACATATAGGCCTATTTATATAAGTAGACCTATAGCCATCATTATTTTACATTGTATTTTATAATATCATATAAAGTATATACATGCATCCTGGATCATAAAAAAAAAAGAAAAAAAAAACATAAAACAAAATATAAATTCACAATTTTTTTTTTCATTATTATTATTTTATATTTCTTTTAATAATTATATCCTTTTTGTGTCTAGGAATAAAATGAGAAAAAATAGAAAATATTTACATGTTATATAAAAAGTTGAAAAATATTATAAAAATGAAAACTTCTTTTAATTATTACCATTAATTTTCATATTTTATAAACATCATCATTTAAATCAAACACACATACACACGTACAAATACATTCATTAAATATAGAAATAAATAGAATTTAATAAATAAATATAATTAATGAAGAGCATAATAAAATAATAAACACGAATTTGATGTGATCCAGCACAATTACTATAGAGAGTGTATTTTGTAAATGAAGTTATGAAATCTCAATTAATTTATTCCTATTAGTTTAATGAAAGGATTAGACAAGACCGTAAAGGACCGTAATTAAACAATCCTTTAAAATCTGAATAATATTATTTATTTACGAAAACTAGCTAACGGTAGTACGTTATACTTACAATCACCTATAGAAATATGTTAATTTGGTTCTTATAGGAGATTAATATTTTGGACCCCAATATTTCTTGGAAAATTTTGTTGGAAAATCTCGTTGACAAATTGAATCCCAATATTAAATTTTAAAAAAACTTCGCTGATTATTTAATTTTACATTATACTTATGAATAAAAATGTAAAATTAGGCCCTAAGTAGAAAATTTTCGTATTCCGAGCCCCGAATATTTATTAAAAATGTTTTAGTTCCAATTTTAACAAACTAGGATTTAAATTAAAAATTCCATTTATTGACAAAATAATCTGATCTGATAATGTTATAAGATCAGATTCTGTAGTAAAGGAGTGCAGTTGCATTTAATTCCTCTGAAAAGCTTGCTATGTATATATTAACAATATAATGTTAATATATCGAGATTATACATATAAAATTTCAAAAGAAAGTTATTGCCGTAGTAATAATTATTACTAAATAAATTTAATGACCACAACAAATTTCAGATATAAATTTTGAATAAAATCTATTTACTCGAGTCTAAGAAACCTAAGAGTGCTTGAACAGACAGAAAAGCTGGTATACAACAAGAGAGACAGATACCTTTCCGAAAATATATTTTATTTACGTTTCCCTCTATCAACAAAGAAACACGCATATATATCGGTCGAAAACCCGAAATATTATTAAATTTGATGTTATCATGCAATACCTCGCTTATTGTATTCAACAATGTTGGCAAAAAAAAGAAACATGAAACATAAAACATAAACGTGGTTCGTTGATATAGGTTCATATAAAACAAAAAAAAAAAAAACAAAAAAAAATTTATAATAATTTCACGCTTCTAAAGCTAAATAATTAAGATATTTAATAAATAAAACGGTAAAATAGGACACGTTTAGCATTACCTGTCAACAAACTCAAGTGATAAAAGCATAAAAAAAAAGTTTATAGTTGAAGAATGCTACTAGTTTATTATTTTCAATTCAGTGAAATAACAGTAAAAGTTTTTTTTATTATATAACAACATTTTAACTACATTTTATTATTTCATATTTATTTTATTTACATAAACTCCTCATAAACACATTCACATGCACAAACAAACTGAGAATTGAAAAGAATTATGAAAGAGCATAAAATTTCTTTCTTCCTTGTATATGGCCTTATTTTTTGAAAAATTAAGCGACAAAATTTTTATTTTAAAGACTTTAAGAAATTAATAATAATTTTAGGTTTGGAAAATTCTTTCTTATAATAATGAAGTTTTTTGTACTTTCCATATAACAATTTAGAATGTATGACAACATTTTTTACTACATAAATTAAGAAAAATCTTTAATTTAACATGAAAAATTTTTTTAAGATTAACAGCTGTAATAGTTGTGCTAAAATAATAAGTTTCTAACATATAGTCTTAAAATTTTAAAGTGTCGAAAATTTTTAAATAATTTTGGAATTTTTAAAATCGCTATAGGTTAGCGATTTACCGGACTTGGACTTGAACTTTATCACTCAAATTTGCAGATTTTTTATTTTGTACACCTTAGCGCAATATTTATATGCAATAAATGCGATCTTAATTATAATAAGCAAAAGAGTTTGAAATTAAATTTCCAAACTGATGCAAAAGAGTCCATGTTGTATTATCTCGAATGCTTGAGCAAAAGTTGGCTTTCATTTACGGTTTTGAAGTTATAGATTTACAATATAAGCTAATAATTATAGTTTGTGTTCCTTTTAGTAGATTATAACACACACTACACTACTACGGAATAGTTGCGAGTATAATTTTTGAATAGATAACATAGAGACTATGTGAATTAATGAAAAGTATAAACGGTGTGAATTTATAAATTTAAATACTGAAGAAATATAAAAATATTAGTTAAATATTTTTAATATTAAAAATTAATGTTTTTATATAGCAAAAACTTTACCTGTCGAGGTAAATTTGCGTAAATATTTTTCTTAAATACCTTTTTTCACACATATGCATAGGTTAATTTATAATCGGGACTACATACACCTAAACTGTTATACGTTAGAAGTGATACACATTATATGCGGTGTTTATGCGGTGAAACAAAAATTTTATCATGAAATTTCAGAATTATGAGAACAAACACTTTATTATAAACGAATTTGTTTAAAATTGAAATTGAATAAACCACAAGAACCTAGATTATTGATACAAGGCTTAAAACAGATACACTGAGCAAAAAAACAACCTAAATTCAAAAAAAACCACTTTGAATCAAAGTGAAATCAATATGATTTCCGAGTAAACGCGTTTTTTTTTAATTCAAAAACGAACAACTTTGATTCTAAAATGCTAAATTTTCATTGAAAAACTACTTTGAATCAAAGTAGTTTCATATAGATTCAAAGATGGTACATTAATATTTTGAAAACGTTTTAACATTGTTTCTAAAATGTTCATTTTTAATTCAAAAATTAATTGATATAGTTTTAAAAATGTTCGTATTTGATTTAAAAAATTTCATATTCGATTCAAAAATGTTCCTTTTTGATTTTAAAATGTTTATATTTGATTTAAGAACGTTCGTATTTGATTTAAAAATGCCTAATATCCATTTGAAAACGAATATACTTACTTTTCGAAATTAAATTTGTAATAATGCTGTAAAACAAAATCAATTCTGTAAATAAAGTCCGGCTTTTTAAAAAATTTTTCCATATGGAAGTATTAAAATACAAACTATTATTTTATTTTAAAGCTTATATTTTCCTATAAATATTACATACTTAATTATATATCTTATATTTTCACCTCCAATGAAATATATCTATATACTTATTATTTAAATTATATGTTCTTATATCGAATGTAGGTTCCTCCATTATATATTTGACAGAAATTTTAAGGTGGACTAGTGAAATATGATATATTTTTGATATACATATAACTAGAACTTCCTCTAATACAATACCACTGAAAATGTTCGTCAAAATTTTAAAGTAGAAGTCCAATTGTATAATATTTATTTATCAGCTTGCTAGATAATTTCTTCTAACACTGCGTTAATTATCGAATCTCTATTTGCGTTACTTAATGAATTAGACGTTTCATTTATAGAGAGTTGATATTTCCTAAAAAAGTTATTAAGAAAAAGTTAATAAAATAAATAATAATCATATTGAATTTTTTTCTTTAGAAAATATTTTTACTTACCTTAAAATTTTGTAAGGGATAGCCACATAAATGATTTTTCCCTAAATTTTGCTCGAATCCCCTCAGATTTTCCTCCACCATTTCATCTTTACTTAATGTATATGTGAAAGGCTTCTGAAAGTTATATCAACCGCTAAAGAATCGTAGTAAAAAACATTGTTTTGGTATTTGCAAAAACTTTAACCAAAACACATGTTTACGAAAGTACATGTACCTCTAAAACTGGAAAAAATATGAGACATTTCAAATTCGTGTAGCAGCTTCATTAAATTCTCATCATCTATCATTTTCGTTGGTCATTCCTATTTCTACATCTTTTGAAGCTTCTTTATTATTGCTTCTATCCCTGGTGAGGGTACTCCTTGGTGATAATCTGCAGCATTTCTCCGTCAGCTTTATAACTACCAACTTGAAAATTGCTAATTTTTTTACTTTCAATAGTTTTTGCAGTTTTAATATAACTTCTGCCACAATTAATTTTTTTTTAAATAGTTAATTTTTCAATTTTTAATTAATTTTGTAATTTTATATGCATCTCAATAACTAAACACCTCAACTCTTTACAAAGTCTCAATTGGAAATGAAAAAAATGACAATATATTTCAAAACAATATAATTTCAAAATGTTTCAATTTTAATCTAAAAATGATCAACTTTATTTCAAAAACATTCAACTTAAATTCAAAAACGTTGAACTTAATATCAAAAACGTTCGACTTTATATTGAAAATGAACGAATTGTTTTTTATTTTGAAGGTATACCAAGTAAGAAAATTTAGATTCAAATAGGTTCATTTTTAATTTAAAATTGGAACAATCTAAAATCAAAAATGACATTTTTATTTCAAAGCTTGCATTTTCAAATCGAAAATGCTACTTTGAAATTAAAATATTTAAACTTTATTATGAAAATGTTCACTTTTGATTTAAAAATGTTTCGTGAAAAGTTTTAAAAAATGTTTTATAATGCCACATTTTTATTTCAAATACGTTCGTAATTAATTCTAAAATGCATTTTTTCGCTCAGTGTAATTACTTCATATAAAGGACAGAAATTACAGCACCTCATAAATATTTGAGAAATCCAAATATTAATAATTCGTTTATGATTTTCTGTATTTTAGATTGTATGTAGGAATAAAACTCCAAGGATTGTCAAGATTTTCCCAACTACCCAATTTTCGTTCAACTACATTTCAACTATTTGTTTCTGAATGTATATTTAATTTCAAATTTTCTCATAATTTCTCACAATATGCACCAAAACATTGTGAATAAGATCATCAAAAATTCAAGATTAATTCAATTAATTTTTACATCGTAGTAAAGTTTCGCGTGTTGAGCATTCAAAAACCTCAATTCCAAACAAAAATTCAATTGTCAACTTAAAATATCGTATAACAGTTTAACGCATCTATCATTTTACGTCTTAATTTTCAAAAAGTAAAATTTCAATAAATTTTTCAACTTAAGCTCTTAATACCGAATACTCGTAACGTAAGTACTCCGTCCACTTTATCACATAAATTTTTAATTTTTCAAAAATTCCTTTTTGAAATTTTTGATGACTGCATACAAAAATGTACCCAAACACACATTTACATTAAGGTGTCCAATATTTCTTTTTTTATTTCAATTTTCAATTAAATAACCTAAATTTGCGAAAAAAAAAAAAATCTAAAAAAAAATTGTTAAAGCCTAAATGAATAAGAATTATAACACTAACCAAGGACACTTGTATTTAAAGTGCAAAAACTTTCATTGTTAATAAATTTCTCGTTTTCTCTCTTTTTACTAACCGCATTGCATACAATAAGGGAGGTAATGTGATCGCATCAAATTACGGATTTCGAGTTTTCGGTTGGAACGCACTTCCCGATAGTAGTGAAACATAAATAAACTTAGACAAATGAAACATAAATAAACTTAGACTTATTTTTAGACAAATGGGCGCACGTGTGTATTTCAAATTCAGCTGAATCGATTTTGATGAAATTTTATATGTGAGTTTATTTTAGTTATGACACAGATTGATTAACTTTTGGGATTGTCAGGCCTCGGAAACTAAACCTTTCTGCGGACCGATTTTACATTTTTGCTTAACATATATAAAGAGAAAGTATAAACCAATTTTCTTGAAATTTTATATTAAAATTTGGGGTATTTAAACGATGAGCCTATAAATTTTCTGAAAGGATTAGTGCTCGGAAACCAAACTGGAGACTGATTTTACTTTTGTTACCATATTTCATTCCGTAAACTTATGGAAGTTCTTAAAATTTGATATTTAAGTCCTGTTAGTTAACGAAACTAACTTGCAACTTTTCATTGAATTCGGGTGGCACAAAGCGAAACCATATTAAGAGCCAAACTTATGTTTTTCGAGGACTATGAACTTAAAGCTCACTATTATCGTTAAAATTGTAGAAAAATGTTTAAAACGCATTTTCGTAACCTTATGTAACACTCACATTAAACTAGACAATATACATTCAGGTCTAGTGCATTCAGGTTATGTGCTGATCACATCAGATTTTTTTTTTTTATTTTGGATAACTGTTAAGATTTTAGTTTTATTTTTTTTCTGAAATCCTGTAAATGAACTTTATGAAAAGAGAAATTATTTTTCATATATAAATATATGGAGTTTATCCCATCCGGACCAATGAACATTTAGGTACTTATCTTGTGTGCACCGCATAGAAAAAAAAACGTAAACGTGGAGAAAAAAAGGAAAAAATGTCAAAATTTTTCATATAAAATTTTTTTTTTAGATGATTTTTATTTTGTCGGATAAAAGAAAATTTGGGTCATACAGAAGGTTGTGCGAAAGATTAATTTTTTTTTCTCTTATTTTGTTAAATTTGTTGTTAATAGGTTTTGTAATTTTTATTTTTTTTCTAATGATGAACCTTTATTACAAAACTAAATAGAATGCGTCTATACATAATAAAAGTAAAGAACCATTTAAAAAGTAATAGAAAAGGAAAATTAAAGTTTTTGTATACCATAGAAAACCAAAAAGTGTAATAATGTATTTCTTTTAGTCTCTTGCTTTTCACCTCTTTGGAACCAGTCACCTAGAAGATGAAGAGGGTAGAATTTGTGTACAAGAACAAAATTTATATGTATAACAATTCCGTCCTTAAGCTTAACACTTATGAATCTATAAAATTTGTGTTTAAAACGGTAGATTGAAATTTATATGAAAAATAAAAGATTTAGTCACAAAACGCAACTTCATTCCATATATTTAGAAATTCCCAGACAACTCAATTTAATTGAATCAAATCGAAAATAAAATTTTGAGTATTTTCCAGATCTTATTGCACTGGAGTTCCGAAATAATTACTAAACAAAAAGCCTTAAAATTTTGAAAAACTTTTTTTCAGCAAAAGTTTAGAATTTAAAATGCATGACTTTAGATTTCTTGCCGGAGCTGGATAGAGAAAAATATTTGTATAGGTTCTGTTTTCAAAGTTTTCTTGTGTTTGTTATTAAAAATTGGAAGATTTCGTATTTATGTGCTGCACAGTAAAAATTATCGTTTAAGTGTTATTCATTTTTGAGAACAATTGCAAATTTAGTATTAGAAACAGATAAGTTGTCAATTTCGAAAAGTTAATCAATTTCTAACACATACTTAAAATATTCAGTTTTAGACCGGAAAATCGTTTGAAATTAATGAATTTTTCCTATTTCTATGCAAAATATTTTTCGATTATTTAAAGTAAGAAACGCTTTCTTTGAAGATTGATTCGAAATCTCGGCTTAAGATTTCTTATTCAATTATTATATTTAAATCGGAATAGGATAATTCATTTTACCCCTGTGGACAGAGAAAAGGTTACAGAAACTTATGTTTTGCCCTTATTTTTCTGCACAAAAGATCTGAGTTCAAACCCAACTCTTTTGTGCATAATTTTAATAACGCTTTGAAAAGAATTCTAAGTCGATAGATAAAAATTATAGTCACATACTTTATAATGTGCTAAGTTGAGTATATTGAAATTCTATGGCTATGCACTGAACACATTCACAATGAATCCGTTCTTGAACTTTATTAAAATCAATTTTTAATAAAACTCGGTATAACTAGTGAGACCATATTATTATATTTCATTATAATTAAGTAATAATGAAGTGGCTTCCTAAGAGAGTCATTCAAGTGACTCGATATTATTCTCTTGTTTTAAAATATATGATTTATGGAATAATGCAATTATACAAGCGCTATGAGACCAATAATGTATGATATATTCATGATATGATGAATAATGAACGAACATAATAATAAATTATAATGTTGATAATAATAATGACAACGATAATGAAGAGAGGCGTTTCTCAAAAATAAAATAATAACAAAAAAAAAAATAAAACCGGGACTAAAAAAACATATTTTTTTTTTGCACGCTATAAATTATCAGGGATTAAATATCCTTTATTGTGTTTTGTTTCTACTCAGTTTTTTCTTCTCATGCACATTTCATACTGTTATATAGATCTGGTCTTTATTGTCACTGTTTTATTATATTTTCGTTTAATACACAAATTAAAAGGCTACGCAGGGCTGGATTTATATAATGAAAGGTATAAATATTAATGAAATAATGCCTGTACTCGGCCTTTATTCCTACTACACGATAGAATTGGCAAATTTTGAATAAAAGTCGTTTGGTTCTCAATTTCAAGGAAAATTCTAAATTTGATAGTTAACAAAAAAGAATCATTTAGGTTGATTACATATAGCATGGATTATCAAATCAATATACAAAGCGCCTTTACTCTATTGTACTGTAAGTAATTTTTATTTTCAAAAATTTTTTTACTGTTCTGCTAAAAATAAGTTTGTAATTACTGGCTCGAGTGAAATAATCTTACGTTTATGCTAAATTAAGTACGAAAATCTTTAACATCATGTTAAACAATTTTGAGAGATGTTGTCTGTCGTTACTTTGCCACAATTTTGTCACAACATCCATGATGTGAGCTACAATTTTCATTTTCCAGGTTTAGATTTTTAAGGCCTGGAGTTAATCTTCGTTTCTAAATAAATTTAGGTAATCTAAATATCAAAAAGAAATTTTGTAAATTAAAGCATCAAAGTATCAAATATTTTTCTACTCTGATTGCCAGTTTTTAACTGAATTATTCTAATAAGAATTTATGTTTTAATTTTTAAGGCCAAAATGTAAGAATTTACGGTAGGAAGAAAAGCAAAATTTATTTTCGAATGATATTTATTACATTTAATATTATTTTGAGTGATTTTGAAATTGAATTGATTCTAACACCCCATTTCAACTGATAACAAACACAAACATTGTTAGCGTCCGAGGTTCGATTACCAAATTAATTAAAGTAGCGGGATACTTCTAATGCAGAGGCAGTAATCTCCTGATACTTGTTCTATGAAAAAGTTTTTCTTTAAGCATTTGCCTCATCTCTCTTTTTGTGACGATCCGACCCTGTAGCAAATGTATAGTTCAAATTTACATTGCATATTGTTATTGTTTATTTTTTCTTCTCGCATAAATTATGAATTTTTCTTTTAATTTTTCCATGTTTTCCTTATTTTCTTGATTTTTTATAAATTTAAGAATATATGAATTATAATTTCATAATGTTTTCCCCTCATTTTTTCACCATATATTTTTTATTTTGTTATATAAAATTATGAAGTGTGTATGTAAACTTTAAAAATGAATTAACAACATTTTATCACTAAAAAACAAACCACAAACACACACCACATATTCTCTGCATAAAAAAATGCGTATTTAAATGAAAATTTACATTTTAACACACAAACAAAATACAAAATTTTTTATAGACATTGTGCAGTATGAAGAAAAATAAAGTTGGGTCAAACCAATGGTTTGTATTGTAGCACTTTTCCCTTCAACAAGTGAAAATTCTGCTTTTAAATACAGTCTATTTGTACCTACCACACTATTAAAATTATTTTCATTCATATATAAAACTATTTCTAGGATTGCCTATATTTAGGATGAGGCATATATGCAGTCTTTGAAATAAAGCAAAAATTAATATAAAGAGGGGTTAACATAATGCTCGATTTTAAGGGTTATTTGTGTGAGTTAAGAAAAATAATTATATTTTTTAGTTTTATGGAATTTACCGTTAGTTTTTTGCCTTTATAAAAATTTGAAAAAACTTACGGTTTCGGAAATATAAGGTGTCAAAAATTCAAATTTTACAAATTTCAAGAGGCGATAACTAGAGAGGGGGTGGAGATGAAAAAAAATTTTCTTCTAACGAAATAAACTATTTATTAATGTCTAAAAGCCCCTAAAATTTCAAAGTTCTACATTATGGGGTCTAGAAGAAAAAGAGATCAAAAATTTGGAAAAAAAGAACTTTAGATAACGGTAAATTTGAACGGCCATTTTGTTTTTCTAAAATTTAACTATAGTATACCGCGCTAGGGGAAGCAAATCGCTGCCTTTCTGCGTTTGAAAAATTTCAAAAATGCTTATGGTTTCATTGCAACAAATATTTAAAAAAGGCCATTTTTAGGGTTTTGGGTGGGTATAACTTCTAGAGGGGGGGAGATAGGTAAAAATTTTGTTCTACGGAAATAAGTTTCTAGAAGATCTATGTACGTATGAAATTTCAGCTTTTTATCTTCAAGGGTGTAGAAGTTTTGTAAACAAAAAAAGTGTCCACGGACGGACGGACGGACAGAGTAAAACTAATAAGCACTTTTTTCAAAAAATTTTTTGGAAAAGTGCTAAAAAGTAAAGATTAGGAAAATAATTTTTTTTTTATATAATAAGGATATTTGCAAGTACATATTTGAAATGAAAACAAAAAAAACATTGAATATTATGCATGCAACATGAAAACATGAATATGTAGGCACCACATTAAGGATAATAGTAACAAAATTAATAGTGGAAAAAAAATGATGAATAACGAATGAACGCAATGAACAAATAGTGGATAATGGGCAGGTTGAAAATGATGTATGGGTAAGAGGAAAATAAAACTAAAAATTTAGGAGAATAGGTCAATTCATTCTTAAAAAACCAGACGCGAAAATGGAATGAAAACTAATATTTTTAAAAATATAAAAAACTCAATTATGAGAAGTTTGAAAAAAAGTGTAATAACAACTAAAAATAGAATCGATTAAACCCCACAAAGCTACATAAAATAGCACTCTTTTTTTCTCCAATTTAAATATAAATTTAGAATTATATGAATAGATTTTATTCAACTAATTTTCGGATATCACAAAAGTTTGCATAAATTTAGGGGAAATTTCAAAATAATAATTTTAAGAAAAAACTTAAATTTTTAGCAAGGATAATTACTCTTTAATTCCTGATTTTATTGAATTTAGAGAATACTAGAGAAGTTTAAAGAAAAAGAGAACCGAAAATTTACATTTTGCACATTATTAGGGCTAATTACTCCGGGGAGCAAAAACACATTTTGTTTAATTAAATTGAAATATTGAAATTAAAGTTATTGACTTTTAAAATTAATAAGAAATCGGTTTCGAATTCCGGTCAATTTACCAGTTCAAAAACTTAGAATTTGCTAGCTGTTTTGTTTTGTGATTAAAGAATAATAAATATCAGGATTTACAAAAATTCATAAAAATTCTCTGTATACATCGGACAAAATTCAATTAATTTTCCATACTTTGGAGAACTGTATTTCGAAAAGAACAGGGGTCAACGTAACCATTTTATTCTATAGAAATAATAATAGAAATTCTGTTGAAAAAATTATTTTTCGATGAAATTACGAGTACAACGTTTTACTTTGAACAGTGCGATAATTTAACAAACAAGACCGATGGATAAGCGGACCGACAGAGTGAAAATAATTTTTTTGGAAATATGTTGAAAATTTGTAATAGTCAGTTGTACATAAAAAATAATATTCTTAAAAAAATAAATTACAAAATACTTAAAAAATTAATTAAATGAGAAATTTTATGAGAATTTTGTACAAGTTAATATTAAATACAAATTTGAATTGAATTTAATTCTTTAAAAATGGCTCTGTTTTTTAAGAACATCATAAGAGACATTAACACTTAATTTACAAAACGTACATTGAGTATTGTAATTTAGATAACATTAAACTTCAGAAACAAAAATCGAATTGGAGAATGCTTTTATAAGAAAATACAACCAAATATCTAAGAGTGTTAAATCAATAAAAAGAATTTTAATATTCAGAGAATTTTAATATTCAGAGGGCTCAAAGAGAAGCTTAAATTAATGAGATTAGAGATTTCGAGATTGGAGAATAAAAAGAGTTGATCAGTAATCATATTTTACGCCAAAATACAGCTTTAGCATAAAATATAATTACAATAATAAATCTATTAAAAAAAAAAATTTAACATTAAAACAAAACTAACAAAAACCAATAAATTTCGAAGCTCAAACACTAATAAATTAATAAGAAACTTAGTCAAATAAATATTAAAAATGCTATTTTTAAATTATGTGCCAAGTATGGTTACCCAACAAAGTTTTACCCATAAATTTATAAACTTTTTATTTATAAAGTTTTTTTTAATATTTTTAGTTTTTCATATAACTTTCTGTAGTTAGAGTTTATTTTTAGAAAAATAAAATAATAAATAATTAATAAATAAATAAAATTTAGTGAAAAACCCCATGTGTAAACATAATTAACAAAACACTAAGGATAGTTTTACTTTAGTACAAAAAAATCTGCCAATTTGTACGTACACGCTATTCAGTTAAATAATTTAAGAATTAAAATAAAAAATTCAAATTAAATTCAATATAAAATTATATTGAAAATAAAAATTCACAAAATGTTCAACAAAGGACAAACTCCGATATTACTATAACGGTTCAATAAACAATGCTATTGCATAATAACTAGCAATAGTAAATATTAAACGTGATGAAAAATATGAATTGAGTACATATATGCATTTTTTTTTAATACATACAACGATTTGATTTGATATTTTTCAAAGCCACGGCAGAAAATGCCATTTTGTTCTTTTCTGCAATTGTAGAATTCTGAAAATAATGTAATCACTGATATTTCGAAAAATTGCATATGCTGAGGGGCTGCAGCTTAAAAAAACTAAAAATTTGAATTTTTTCTACAAATTTAAAATATTTGTTATTTTAATTAGCAAAAATATTTACTCAAAATGTGTATGAATTAATGCACTTCATACAACTGCTCTAAAACATGAAATGAAATACTCAAGATTTTCTACATTTTCCAAAAGAAATATGATATTGGAAATTAGTTTTAAAAATACATTTAATTTGCAACATAATTACAAGAAATTAATGTCTCCTTTTGCCTTAATTATGAATTGCATTCGTGATTACATTGAATTGTTAAGATCCCGAGAATACTCCAGAATTATTTCATTCCCCATTTCTTTCTATCTCTCATTTCAAAGCAATCTTAATTCAAAGACGTCATGGATTTCGTCTTTTGTTTTTTCATAAGTTTTCTAATATTCATATGTTTCTAGGAAATAAACAGGTGGAAATTCTGTTTTCGGAGCGTTCGGCGTCAGAACTATTTATTTAAACTATACAGAGGACTATAGAACTTGATAGGACGCAAGAGCATTCTATTTTTTATAAGATTTCAAGAAAAAAAACATTACGTTGAATACGAGTAGTAACAATAGTAATAAATTATACGTAATTTCTATATTTCACAGTAATTAATATTTGAAAGCTCCAGAAAATTATACAAATCTCATATAATTCGAATCACTAAACCCGTTTTGTATTAATACTTTTGTGACATTCAAAATTCATTTCCTAATTTATATAAATATTATTCCGAATTTAATATAAAATTTCATATTGTAACGTTGGAGAAAATTTGCACTAACAATTATTATTATTAAAAACCATATTCGCCTAAAAATATGCAAAATTTTCAAAATTTAAATTTAATCCTCTTCAAAACCATACAATGCATAAATTAAATTTTAATATAGATTTTAAATAGAATTAAATGACACAATCAAATAATTAATAGTCAATCATCAATATTTTTGAAATTTCATATAACTATTATCCTTGCATTCAATCTTTCACTCAACCAACTATCATACTTCAAAAAGTTATCAAATGTAAGAAATTTTTACATTAAATTCTCTACTATTTATTCTACTTTATGTAAAAAAATTTCTTTATAAATTTATAGTCAATTGAAAGGTTAAAACTATAATATATTCGAAATTCTAGTACGTTTCAAATAATAGAATATTCGGAATGAGGAAGAAAATAATTTTGCCTAAAGTGAATGCAATTTTTAACATAAGTTTCATATTCCGTTCGACATAATTTTTAAGTTTCTGATGAAATTCTGAAATTTTTCATTATTTAACAATTTATTCAGGATTAAATGTTAAATTTCAACAAAATATATATATATTTAAATTTATAAACACACACATATGTATGACATGTACATAAACATTTAATCATACATACATGTAGAGTATATCACTTGTACGTCATATTTTAAACTTCTTCGTCATACTTTGCAGTCATTTCCTTTGCTCCAAATTTTTCTTGTCATTTTCTTTCTTTTTTTTTGTTTTTTTCTGTTTTTTAATCCATAACCAGTTCTATATTTAGTGCATGGCCTTATGTATATATACTTAGCTATCATAAATATAATGTAGGTATATGTAATGTACACGTAGTCCTTTTAATAATAATATAGGAAAAAATATTCATTCAAGGAATGTTGTAGGTATATATATGAAAAAAATTTTATATAAAATGGAAAAATATCATACCATCCGATAAAATGTCTCAGGTGTGACTTGTAAAAAATCATTTCCCTCATAAATTTCAATGAATTATAGTACGTGATGGATATGATATGGGATCTAAAAGAATAATAAGCAAAAATAATAATAATAAAAAAAAGAAAAACGAAAACACTGGGTGTTCCCTAACTTAATGATATTTCAGCAACTGGCTGACCGAGATCCTAGATGAAAAAAGAATCTTTAGGAACATTTTTTCCTTAACTTATTCGAATGTGGAAATATTGAACGCTAAAAGCATTCATTTTGTTACATAAAATAATTATTACGTCTATGGAAATTTTTTAATATTTTTAATCCAAGGCTCAACTTGCAATATAAATCTATTTTAAAATTCATGAAATTCTTTACTTGGCCACCGTACACGTTTCCGGTTTGAATAGTTTGAATTTCATAAGAATACGTAAAAATTTTGAGCCTATACTCAATAGCTGAGGGAGTAGAGAAACACAAAAACTTTCCAATTGAATTTTTCGTTCCTTAATTTCTCCATTTCGCTTTGAAAATACTTTTAAGCCCAGAATGTCCTGTACATTTTATATTTTATTTTTGATTCTCTACATACATACATACACACACTTGCATAACTATCCTTATTTTTATTTTTCCACAATCCTTCTTTTCTTTTAGTGGCTGATTCTTCCTTTCCTTCTTCATATATCCAGTTTTTTTTTTTTTTTTCTTATAGCCATTCATCTAAAATATGATGTTTCGTTTATGAAATGAATATATTTTGTATACATGGTTACTATATAACATATTTTTATCTAGGCAGTAATTGTGAACCATATAATTCCATTTTGGGTCGGCATATAGAAATTCATCTTAAGCCGCCTGCAGACATTATTAATACATTTCGTTGCAGAAATTGCATAATATTCCCCGGATTATTCTTAGCTTACGGGGTTGTTAATTATTCGTTTTCATAAATGTCATGAAATTGCTTAATAATAGAAAGTAAGCTTTTCTCTTAGTACGATGTAGTGTTTTCTCGCAATATTAGTGGAAGATATTAATTAAGAAATTTTTTAAAATTACAAGGAATTTTTAAATTCCATTAGTGTTAAAGATGAAAATTATAATCAATTTTAGTTTCAAATATTGATTTCTTTGGCAGTCTCGGTATATCTGAAGTTCTTATCAGTTTGACTTCATTTCATTAAAATTTCTATCTGAATATATAAAATCGTTCGCTTTTAGAAAGAGCTAATCGAATTTTAATTGGACTATACACTTGCCAAGTAAGCTCAGTTTAATTTTTGATTTGAACTATAAATTTGTGCTGAAAGTCTCGATTATAGACAAGTAAATCGAATATATTTTTTAAGTCCCTATTTAAGTACATTTTGTGAATTAAATTAAAGTTTTAAAAAATATTGAATCTATTATTGAATTGCCCAACTTTATTCAAATTCATTAAACCATCCACAACAAACAGAATTCAAAATTTTGTATATGGGCCAAAATAATTAAATTTTTGTACTATTTTGGCCCGTATACAAAAAAAAAAAGTTGTATAACTTTGCGCTAGGCCTATATAAAAAAATTTTTTAATATAAACCTTTGCATAAATGTTACACATATATACACACACACATATATATGTACTCATATTTTATCACTTAAAAAAAGGTTTTTTTTTTTCTTCACTTATCATTTGTACGTATAAAATTTCCTAAATTCTCTGACCTCAAACTGCCAAGTCATTTTTATGCTATTTTCGGTTCGAATCATTCTTATAACAATTTATGCTTTTTATCATAATATATAAGAGATTCATATTATATGTACATAATATTATGTAAAAATAAAAATAGAAAAAAAAAACATGAATACATTTATGTACTTGACTTCTATCTATTCTGATTATACAATTTTAAATAGTCTTATATCATATTTAATCGCGTCCATGTGGAAATTTTTTTATATCAAAAATTCACACATGTGGCTCCTAAATATATCAAATATACATGAGATAAGGATATTTTTTAAATTCATATATATATATATAAATATGTGTATATAGCACGCATATTATGTATAAATTTCGTTTCTCTAAAAAAAAAAAAAGTAAGTATTCTTAAAAAAGGAAATATTCACAACTCTTATACATAAAATTATCGTAGTTAAATAAATTATTATAAAAGAATGCAAGAAAATGCAAATATAACAAAAAGCAAAAAAAAAAAAAAATTAAGAAATTTATAGTAGGTCAAACCATCTTAAGGATATCCGCAATAATGAATGAATTTTACCCCAAAAACAAAACAAAAAACTGAAACTTCTTATTAGAAAAATGGGAAAATTCCCCATAATAATTTCTAAAATAGAAAAATTTTACAAATTAGTTACAACATTAACAGGTTGTAAATTTAAAATATGATTTTTTTCGAATATTTGGATGAATTGGGGCAGATAGAAAATTAATTCGGATTTAAAAGAAACACACACAATGGGGAAAATATGAAAAATAATTTTATTTTTGAAAAGATTTTTAAAAATATCTATGCTTCTTAGCTTTTTTATGCCATCCTCGTAGCATTCAAACAATACACCATGTTGATCTAAAATAATGTGGAGCAGAAGTTTCTTAACCTATATATATAAAAAATTCTAATTCATAAAATTACAATAAAAAATCTTATTGGACACCTAAAAATATGTAAGCAAAAACTTACACACAAAGTATAATTTTTTTATAGTTGAATATTTTTAAGATTTTTTAGTTTAATTTTGGTTTTGTCATAAATTCCATCATAATAAATTTTCTAAGAAAGTTCCTAATTACAAATTTTCAATAAATTCTTTTTCAATTTCGATTCTGTTTCAATGATATACCGCAACCCGATATCCCTGAAATAGCAATTTTACTTTCTTTTATTTTGCTTTTCACTTTCCGAAATTTTTAAAAACAGGTTCATGGAGTTTTGAAACAATATAAATTTGATTATATTGCGCTCGGAACCTTATTTATTAATTATAAAATTGCAGAAAAAATTATGCAATCTGATTTCGACAAATTCTAATAGATTCACTCCAAAACTATAGTAACTATAATTCACTCAAAAAATAAATTAACATGAGGAGTTCAGTAAAATTTCCTCGAAAACGAACTAAACAATTGGTCGTGTCTGAGACAAATTAAAATCAATCGGAGTATTAGAAATCATTTTACATTTTAAGACGGATTTATCTCGTAAGCATTTCTTAATGAACTGAAATTTTCAAGTCATAAGGTGAAAATAGAAAATTTTCTCATATTTACATTCTTATATTCAATAATAATCGCATTTAGTTTCTCTATCAATACAATTATAACTCAGTAATATCCGCTTAAGTGCATCTAAAACAAAATCAAATTTTTGTAAGCACTCTACTTTTGTAAGGTAGAGCTCTTAACCAAATCCGTTTAACTGCGAAAATGTTTGACACATTATTCAAAATATTGAAGTAAAGATGAAATTTTAATGTTTATCATTATAATATCATTAGACGTATGCGCATTCTATGAAAACAATTTATTTATGTGTAAACGACTTATTGGATGTAATGGAGGAAGTAAAGTTTCTAAAAAAGATTGACGAACTTAAATTGGAACCTGGAAGCAGCTGAACAGGTATTACGTATTGGATTGTATTAGTATTTTATGCACTATGCTTTTTCAACAAGTGGGTAAAATATAAAAGAAGAATGAAAGCACTAATACAATTTATGTCTTCATACAGTTTTTACAGCCCCGATTAATTCCAAAAATTTAAATGTTACAATATTTTATTTATTCAAAAGAAAATGTGTATAAGAGCGGAATAGCCACACTTTCTAAGTTGGATGAATTATTAATTTTCACCTAAATAAATACCTATTCATAATTTCATAATCAAAGACATTACAAATGGAAAACGTAAAATTTTATATTATTTCAAATTCTCTTTAACTATAAAAGATTTAACTGGATATTTTTAAAATAGTGATAAAAATCCTGATTTTTATATCACTTGTTTTAAATATAGAACTACATTCACAAATATCCTCATAAATCGTTCTATTTACCTTATACATAAACTATAATCATAATCTTATATACTTACCTGCACCTGTATTATATTATACACATATATACAAATTATACATAATATTTAAAATGTGCGTGAATTTGTATAACATTTTATTTTTTAATGGGAATTTAATTATAGTAATTAAAAGTATAAAAATACTCGTATAAGAGAAAAAATACAAAATATTCCAAAAAAAATTGTACATAAATAATAAAAAATGAATTTATTTTATGGGTAAGGATATGTTCATGTTTTGAATATTGAAATGAAGAGAAGAGAAATAATAACAAGAAAATAAAAAATTAAGAGAAAAAATATTTATAATCCAACTTGAAAACTCTTTAAATATACACAAATATTAAATACAAAAATGTGTAATTGTGTATGTGTTATACAACATATACAATATTATGTACGTAGCTTTTCATATACCAATTAAAAAATGAAGATAAAAATCTTTAGAAATTACAAAAAAAAAATTTACAATTTAATTCTGTAACACACTCAAATTAATTTGAATTTAAAAAAAAAAATTGTGGGAGAAATTTTACAAAAACAAATTTTTAAAAAAAAAAGTAAAAGCATAAATTAGAAATTAAAAAATAATTTTTTTTTTTTTAATATTTTTAAAGCTCCAAGAATGAAAATTGCCCCCAGAGTACTATAAAAGTTTACATATTTTTATTATGAAGGTATACAGATTTAGAAAATTATTTTAGAGGTTAATACTCTGGGATTTTAAAAATGAGAATTCTAAAAACTTGAATATTAAAAATTCTCTCTCATCACTTAAGGGATTGAAAAAAAAAAAAAAGAAAACAAACATCTCTAATAATAATTGAAATAAAATTTTAATTTTACATACCATTTACCAATATGACAAGACAACAAATATTAAGGCTACAATTATAACAGTATTACTAATACTGTTGCTAAATACTTCTCTTGCTTGAATTAATTATTTGTTCTAATTTCTCTTCACTACCTTCTCTTTTTGTTTCTCGCTCTATATGTTGCTCTGTTTACTACTTTCGTAATAATTTGACATAAATTGTAAAAATATGACATACAAGTATGTCATATTTTTGACCTCGAATTTCATAATATTTTTTCTATTATATTTAAAAAAAAAAAATATTTATTTTAACCTTTCCGGAATAAATTTCATCCATAACCTCAATATTTTAAAATTTTTTGTTTTTTTGCGAAAATTGCGTTCTTGTACACACGCAAATATAGGTACAATATGCAACCATTAATCAGTGGTGGATTAAAAGTATTATTAATAAATTTTTTAAAATTATTTATAGTTTTTATAATAATTATTCGCTTCAATAATATCAATATTGTTTTATATTATAATATTAAATGTATTAACTATATGAGCATGTATTAGAAATTTAAATTTAAAATATTTCTTAATATTATTAAATAAAATGTTGATCTTCAAAATGTGTAATATAAATACAACAGGCCCTATACAGAATTATTAAAAATCCTATCAGTTCATCTTAAATGACAAGAACTTTTTTTATGATTCGCAATCCGTTTATATGCGCACTATATTTAGGTCCTCTGACAAATCTTAGTATTATACATTAATATAATAATTACTTATAATCCTCATAATTAATATTCGTGAGACCTCCGTATAGACCACAAATTTTCACCTGAAGTATCTTAGCCTTAAGCGGGCCATAGTCTTATATTCACACAGCAAATGTTCAGCTGTTTTATCCTCTTCTAAGCAGAGAGTATACAGCTCACTCTCCACGTTTTCAAGCGAACGTTATGAATGGACAAGTATATTATATTTAAAGTATATTATTAAATACATTATTAAACTTAAATTTAAATAAATCAATAAATTCCGAGTTTCATTAATTCATTTTAATAGAAAAAAGTGAGTTACATTTTTGAATTAGCCTAAAAGTTTACTGTGATGTAAGGATTCATTAAGAACATACAATTCAGTTCGAACAATAGTAACTAATGCTAATGATTATAGTTTACCAGCTACTAAGCCTGTTATTAACCCTGTATTTAACCCAATTGGTTCCTGAGATATAATTCAAATTCATTTTAAAGTTGTAAATGAACGCTCTTCAAATCAGTGTTTTCATCTAATTGAAATTTAAAAGTATTCTGATACTATAGTGTCATAAATTTTTAGGGAATATTTGTTGAATATTGCCAAATTTAATCTCGAGGCATATTCGAGTAAATGACCAGTTAGTTAAACGGATAGACGAACAAATATGACTAATCAATTCAGAATCAATGGCTATAATGTAATTTTTGCAGCATTACAAACAGTGTGGTGAATTTAAACTAGACTATAAACATACTTACATAAATATGCATAATTATAATAACAAAATGAAGAGGTAAGTGGACAAAGTGGTTAGCTAACATTTTGACGTAAATCGAGCTTTTCGGATAGAACATCATTAAATTTCATATATTTTCAACTGTGATTACTCTTATAGCTAGAAACTTCTCGCTCTTATAACTAGAAGAATAGAATACCAAATTAACATAGGAGTTAAATAACAAAAAAATTAATAGTCTTACAATTTGTTAATGAAAAAATGTGTCAAGATGCAAAAGTAAGTTAACTTCTTGTCCACTTACCGCTTCAATCTTCACTTCTTGTTAGTAACTCGAAAATTTTAACTCTCAAACGTTTTCTTTACAATTTTTTTCTGCTCTACCAATCAAATTTTCGTCTTCTCAGTTTTTTCGCCTTCTCGTTGTGGGCCACATACTTGTATTCTTAAATTAATCCGACTCTGGATCGTTGAATAATTTTTGCTCTTAATTTTAAAAAAATATATTTTAAAAGGTACTGTTATGCGTTAAGATTATATACAAAATCTCTTATGTTATACTTGTATATAGTCACACACACACAATATTTTAAATTCATCTTTATTAGAGAATTTAAATTCTAAGATTGCGAACAATTTTTTTTTCTGTTCTTAATTAATTTTAATATTTTAAACATGAACACATGTATTTCATGCTCGAGTAAATCCTTTTTTTTGTTCTTGCTTTTTTCTTCTTGTTGTTTTTATATTTTCTCCTCTTGTATGGTTTTAACTCTTTTTTTTTTTCTTATATTTTTTTTTGTATTGTTTTTATTAAGGATAATTGTTTTTATGTTGTTATTTTTGATTTACTTTTACGCTTAATTTATGCAGAATGATTTATATATATAAAAAAAAAATCATAAAATATGAGGAGAAAAAAAAGGGTTAAACAAGAGATCTAGAGATAATTTGAGGCAATAAATTGAAATCGTTCAAGTCAAATATTTTAATTTTACAAATTTTCTTTACAAAAAAATTATTTATAAAAAATGAGATTAATTAAAATTCATATTTGGTTTTGAAGGTTGAAATTTATAGGAATATGCACTTGTCAAATCAATTTATAATATTGTGCTTACGTCAGTTAAAATTTCTAAATGAATAAAAAAAAAATTGTGGCTGTACAGTGTATGACTCCATAAAATGATTCGTAAATTGTAAGTATAACAATATTTAGTAAATGTATGTAAAACCTTGACTAATTGACAATAAAATTTTACTGCTTGTTAATCATATTTAAGTTATTAACAGGGTAAAAATGTGAACACTAATATAGTGGACGCACACGAAAATTTCAAGCGGAAATCGATTACGTTTTAATCGATAAGCAAAAACTAAGTGAAACCGGCTAAAACTGGCTGAAGTATTAAAACCAACACCTATATTATTCAAATCAAAATTCATTAGAATAAATGAGAGTTATCGGGGTAAAGGGCTATTTATACCCGATTACCTTCTTAAGGATTAAGGGAATTTTAGACAGTTACAAGACTCTTATTAATATATTACAAATTTTCTGCAGTGCTCATTCATTCTTTTTTTTAGTACTAATAGATTAGATTCGAAAAAAATTATAATTCCTTGCAAAACTGTTATACTTGTTACACTATCACTACATTCATTAACTTTACTAATGATTTATTTGTAACATTGTCATAATATTATATTAATAATTTACAGGTTATTATGAACCTACTCTTGAAATTTGTTGCTGATTGAAATAAAAAATTCAAATTCTTTTTTTTTAATTAATAATTTATAATATTAAATCTCAATAGCGGAGAAAATTAAAGTGACAGTAGCCTCTCTTTTTAGTACATTTTCACTCACTTACTCTGAAATCATGAGACTCTGATGAATTGTATTTTATATCATAGCAAAGGATGACATAATAGTATTTTATATTATAGGAAAGAAAATACTAGTACTATAATAATAAGTATAACAATTAAGTAAAGATACAAGAAATAAAAAAAAAAAACAACTCAAAGAGAACTCTTAATTTTTCAAAATTTTGTAAAATTTGTGAGAAAATAAATTTTCAATTCAGTCTCTTATTATCTCATTTCTCTTCTTATGTTGACTTAAACGAGATTATAATTTATTGCCATTGTATAACAAATATTATAACATATTATATGGAGATACTTATATAAAATTTAATATAATATTTTTATAAAATATTTTAATAAAATATTATAGAATAAACAAGCACATAATATATATATATATATATATATATATATATATATATATATTTAATATTAAATATTTATGTAGAATTTATAAATGTTATACATGTATGCAATGTGTACGCAATATTATTAGAAAAACATGAAATTTTGCTAAATAAACGAATACAAACTGTATGTACGTTTGTATATACACACACATTTATGTATATATATATGTAAATTCATCATATGTTACAACACAATGTGAAAGGATGTGATGAAACTCAAATATTTTTACGTTTTTCTTCTTCGATTTTTGTTTTATCTGTTTAAAACAAGGACAAATTTACAGAACGTAGCATAGTAACAAAAAATATAAATATTTGCTATGAATATATATACATATAAGAAGCATATACCCTTGCTATATAGCAGTATAACACTATATTATATATAAAATTCTCAAAGTTATATAGGATAAAATAATAATGAAAAATTTTCATATTTTTCGACCTAGTGCCATATTTTTCGCAAAAAAAAAAATAAAAATAATTCGAAGTGAAAATCTAAAATGCAAGAGAAGGAAATTTATAGGGCTTTTATACATTGTATAACACAAATCTAATATATATATAATATATATATGTTATCTCTACATATATATATACATCTTTAAAGGATGCTGTTACTTTAAATTTAAGCTGACAAAATAATCCAAGAATTTCAAAATCTTTAGAAGAAACGAAGATGACATGAGTTTGTTTAGACAGTTATAGAAATAAAAAAAATTATATTTTGAATAATTGCCCAAAGAATCAATTGGACTATCATTGTTTTCAATTACTTTCCATATATTATTTTGCATTTGACTGTTATATTAAAATTACAATAAATCTATAGTAAGCTCTTGGAGTATATACTCAATACTTTATTATTACAAGCTTCGAATATAGTAAAATTTTTCAATTTAATTTAAGTAATAAGGAATTATACAGAAGAGAATTGAATTAACTTAAAAGTAACACCTTAAGTAATTTTAAAATAAATCAAAATATAGTATCATTTCTCACGGGACAATTAGGAAAATTAAATACAGAATTAAGAAATTAAATTACTTATAATTAAAAATACTTGTACGTGATTTTTAAGCAATACAGCATTTATATTCATTGTAACTCCTGAATAATTATTAAATTTGTGCAGGCACTCTTCTCCATATATAATACTTAAAAAATTGTATATGACATACTACGCATAATATAACAAGAGAATGTCATATGAACAATAAAACCAATTTAAAAGACGGGCAGTAGGGGAATGCTTCTAATTGAGCTGCGGACAAATTTAGAATAAAACATACAGAAATTGAAATTATTGGCAATTTGTGTAATCGGTTACCAAAATTAGCTAAAATTAGTATTGGCCAAGAATATTTAAATATTGAATTTTATAATTTTTCATCTTATTTCCGTTCTCAAAATACATTCATTTTGCTTATCAAATTTTTAAGATTATTTTACTATGCTCATTAAAAATGGAAATTTCAAATTAAATTAGAAAAATTATAGAAATTTTAAAAACCACAAAATAGCAATTTTAAACTTATATGGAATTTTTCAAAAAATTTTATGTCCTTTTTCAATAACTTTAATAATACGACACAAACTTTCAATATACATTCCAAACTATTTAACAATTCTTTTTCAGTAAGTGTTAATTTTTAACAATCATAAGAATATTATTCACTTAAAATTCATTCTATTGTAAATTTATGATAAAACCACAACAATATTGCATTGTAAAATTAAAAGATAAGTCTGGAAATATGAAATTATTTTTTTAGAAAATTAATGAATCTACTTAAACCTTTTAAAATACGAAAATAACACAAAAAAAAAAAAAAACAATCACATGGCAAATATTTGAATTTTTTGCATCTATATTTCAACTAGTTCACATATTTTGGATTCATTTCAAGACAAAATTGTCAAATCTTTTCATTTTTAATAAAATTTACGATATGAAATTGTATACGTACATATATGTATATAAAAATATGCCTGAAAAGTGTAACAATATGTAGAACAAGTATAAGTGAAACTTTTCAAAAAAATAGAAAATTTAAATTCTTCATAATTCCAAAAACTCTTAATGGAATATGTATAGATGGAGGCACAATAGTAAAATATTGTAGAAGTAGTTTTTTTTTACTTTTAAATAGCAAAATTTTTACGATATGTACAAAGTGTTCGAGTATCGATGTTGAAATAAACGGAATTGAAGAAAAATTATTAAAACAAATTTTACAATTTTCGCATTTTTTCTTGATCCATAGGGATTAAAAGCTTTAAAAGCATCGAATTTTTACATTTTTCCTCATAAAACGTAAAATACAATAGGCAAAGCAGGCTTGATATATGTTCATATGAAAGCTCACTCCCTTTCTAGTAACATGTAACAGACAATTAAAAATTTTTTGTTTTATGGGATATTTGAGACCTAAACTCAAATTTTAAGAATTCTATTCAATTAAAATTTTCATGAGGCACCAATTTTACACACAAAAACATATGAAAAATAGTTTCAGAAAGGAACAATATTCTTTAGTATTTTTTTTTCGTCACATAACTCTAACATATTACTACACCCTACTTTCGGAGTAAAATGAATTTCACTTCAACTTTAGAAATACTATAAAATTTCAGCCAGCCTGTAGAAGCAACCTTCTTAATAGGCAACCACTTGTATACTCATGTATTTTCGCGAACATTTTGTAGTAGGTACTCCTATTGTATATTGTTGGAATTATTGTTCAGTTTTGTGTACTTAAATACAAACATATATTTTTCCCATTTTCATTCATAAATTTGAATTGCATAAAAGGATGAGTTTTTAAAATTTGTAACACAAAAAGGAAGAATAAAATTTTCATGAATTTGTTTTTATTTTTATATTTTCTTCATATTTTAGACAGTGTTTTTTAGAGCAAGTACTTTTGTATATTCGAAGAATTTTTGAATTTATCATTCCCATTGTGCCATAAATTCGAAAATAAATTTTGTAAGAATTAAAAAAAATGGTGTATGAATTTAAATTTTTTTGTTTTTATTCGGAAAATTCTAAACATTTTTCAAAAATCAATTCTGTTACTCTATAAATCTACGAAATTGTGATGATTTCAAGAACAAAATTGAAAAATAATTTTATGAGTAAAGTATCTACTCCTTATTCTCCTTATCTTTTATTCAATTATATTAAGTTAAAGAATTTCGTTTGGGAATTTATTCAATAAAAATGCTCTCTGAATATATGAAAAATTTTAAATTTAGAAATGAAAGCAATCTGTTATACAATTTACAGCATATTATTTAGTTACTGCAAGTATACCAGTTAATTGTTAAAATAAACGCAATTCAAATATGAGGTTTTTAAAGTTTATAATTTTATATATATACAATAATGCAACTCATTGTTTCTTCCCATTCTAAATAGAGAAAAGTGCCTCTACTTATCAAATATGTAGCTGGAGAATCCTTGAATTTAATGGAATGATATTGTTCTTTTTACTTTAATATTTTTTAAAGTTTTTATACTATTTTAGAAAAAAAATTAATTTACGATTATTTCATTTATGGAGAGTCGCCTAAAATAATGGAATTCAGGTTTAGTGTTCTGTACACAACATTAATCTCTCATTTAAAGTAATTTTAGAAAATGTACGACTTTAAGCGCAAAATTACTCATACACTTAAAAGGAAATGAGGTTTATATGCCCAATTTTTTTATAAGAAAAATTAATTGCTGTCATTTTTGGATTATTTACAGAAAAAACAAAATCACATTTAACGGGACTTAAATGAATTACATTAAAGAAATGTATTAAAAATTTCCAGAGATTTATACCGAATTTTTCTGTGAAGGCACAATTTTGTAGAAAAGATTTCTGTATCTGAATATTTTAATATTTGTTTTGATTTTTATGTTAAAACTTAACAAGCAAAATATAATTTTAAGTAAGAGCCAAAAAGGTCATGTTTTTAAGTAAAATTTCTTTATGTCAGTACATTGCTATTTTTCAATACATTTAAAATCACTTAAAATTTGTATAATGAATTGATTTCGGTTATTTTAGTAAACAATATTAAAAAAATTAATTGAAAAATTTGAAATTTTGCTTGTCCATTTTTTGTTGAAAGAAATTGTAGGAATGGAGCCCAGGTTAAAGCGCTTGTCCAAAATAGAGAAAGATTGAGAGGCTTTGTGGAAGCCCAATGTTCCCCATATTAGTAATAAAAAAAAAAAAAATCAATTTAAAATAAAGGCTCCAATTGCAGGCTTGTTGTACATAATTATATTTGAAGTCGTTCTAATTAATTATTAAAAGTATTTAAACCCAAATTAAAATAAAAAATAAATGGATTTTTTGTTATTTTTTAAATAAAACATTTACTTGCTTTATAGAGGGTTAATTTACAATATATTAAATGAAATCCTTTACAATACCTTTGCAAAATTAAATATACATAAAAAACCAAAATAAAATTATATTATTAAAATGTTTTTAAATATTATTAATTACCAATATATTATTACAAACTACGAAAATGTAATTAATTCACTCATACAAAGAAAAATCGTATATGTATGCAGTTATACAAGGTGTTTCGCATAAGGTGGCAAAAAAATTTCAGAGATGACCATTTTGCAAAAACAATCTGACGAGCTTTATTTCGAAATTTCAAACACTCAATCGCCTATGTAACCCCGACAGTTATTCTATGTCGCATAGTTCCGAAGTTATAAGAATTTATTGATATGCAGGAAAAATCTGATATTTTGTTTTTTTTTTAACAAGGTGTAGCTTGAAAATGAGTATATTTGTACCCCACACCCTCGTCCCCCTCTTATACAAATTTATGTTGGAATTGATGCGTGAAATTATTTGCATCTTATGCAAAACACCCTGTATATTATCATTTATTATGCATAAAAATCACTTATTCATCTACTCACTTGTATATATATATTCACTTATTATATTAAAGGCATAATATGACTTTTTAATAATATTCTTAATTATTTAAAGATAAACTTTTTAACCTACTTAAATCTTTATTTATTAGTTCAATATAATGCACAATTTTATTTTAATAAAATATATGTGGGGATTAATAAAGAAAATATGGAAATGAAAATAAATAAATAAAGAAATAATAATAATAGGGAAAAAAAGCCAATGTTCCTCAAATAATACTGTAAATTATGTGTACAAGGATTATTTTAATGTAAAAGGAAAAAGAAAAAAAATTAAAATTAAAAAAATGTACGCATATGTTTGTAACAAAAACTTATAAAAATTACAACGAGAACTCTACAAATGCAATTTATGAAATTGTATAAAAAGGAAGCGGTTTAACATAAAGAAACTTTCAAATGTACTATGACTTTTCCTCTATAGTAACATTAATAACTTTATATATGTACACCTATGTACACTACGTTAAAAGAATTAGAGATTAAAAGGAGTTTGACTTCAAAAAGAGCACATGCACTCTTTGGTTTTTTCTCCCTTTTATAGTCAAAGTAATGTAATATGCAACTTTTTATAGTTGGAGATTTTAAAATGTTTTATACGCTATGAATTAAAGGGAAAAAGGAGTATTTTAATGCATTTACAAGCTATAATTTGAATATTCTATAGTTCAATGTTCAAATATAAAGCGTACACAAAATTAAATAAAAGAAAATTATAATTTGTTTTTGTTTTCAAAAAATTCAACAACTGCTAATTATACCTACAAACTAAAAGATCACGGCAATTATTAATTCAAAGATATTATTTTTTTTTAATAATAAAGTGGGTCAATAGTATCAGAAGATTCGATAGATAGCCCTGAAATAAGGTGACAGAACGGATTCAGACGAATAGAAAGTATTAACAAAGATTTTAACTGTCTCGTTTTTTCAAAAATGGTTTTGCCGAAGAAAAAAATTCAACTTTTAAGATTATGATGCACAAATTATGATGCATTTTCCTATAATAAGTTTCCAATGGACATCTTAATTTCACAGCTCATACCACATATAAAAGCATTTAGATTGTAGATTATAGGTTATTGAAGGAAGATATGGGCAAAGAAACTCTTCCCCTCCGAACACTGCCACCAGTTATAGCTTATTTTAGCCCTCCGATATTCCATAAAAGCATTTAAAAACTTGGAATTTAGGGGAATAAAAAAAATCTCATTGCATACATTTAGGCGAAATTTAATATTATTTATTTATTTTTTGCTCTGATACAATAGTATTGAATTTTTATAAATTATTTAACAAATATTTTGGAAAAAAAATTTATAATTGATTAGAAATTAACGGAAGATATACCTAGTAAAGTAATGATAAAATAGGAAAAAAATATTCTTCTACCAAAAAGCAAATTCGTTTTCATATGAGGAGCAAAATTGAATTGAAAATTTGAATTGAACGCAATTTCGTCTTTTTTGGAATTTTGATTACTAGATCCTACTAAATTGGTATAATAAATTGGAATTTTTGGTATCATAAATGGAACAATATAAAATTCACACAGGCAATCCTGAAAAAGAATTCTCTTGGAAAGATATTAAAATATTTGCAAAGAGATTAGAGAGGAAAGTAAGTTATAATTATGATCAAAATCACTAAAGAGCACAATATTAAACGGAAATTAATTTACAATATATTAATTAAAAAATGTGATAAGTTTAGGCCAAGTTTCGGTAAAATTTGATTACGAATTTATCAATTTTAATAAGAACATTTTTAAGGGTTATTATGTAATTTCAAGAACTTCACTCAAAATTATAAAAAATTGAATTCGTTTAACTTAATTTTATTTTAAAATTTTTTACAAAACTATTAACACAAAAAATTAGAATTATCTTAAAAATTTTCAATTTTTTCAGGTCTAATTCGTAATTTTTAAATTATATTATTTTAAGATATTTGTAATAATGTTTTCAATTTTTTTTCTTTTTCAGGTAATGATAAATTTGGGATTATCTACAATATTCATAGTAATTGATCAAAATATGGAGGGGTAAATAAAATATTTTTTAATATAACAAAAAAAATTTAAAATAATTTAGCAAGATTATATTTTAGCAAAATTATTATACCATGCCGAACTGTGTCAAGAAGTTTATTTTTAGCATCATTTCTAAAAAAATTTTTGGGAAAAATAGTCTTATTAATTTCACTTTATAAGTCGGAACTTTCTTATCATGCTAAGCTAGTTTTACGTATAAGGAATAATTTTTCTGTCCAAAAAGCAAAAATGTTACTTTTTCTAAATATTATTGACTTCATTTTATTAGGAAAATAATTTTTTCCATTCCCTGCTGAATTACTTAAAATCTTTTACTATTCTTTTGTCGGACAATAAATTTTTGTCGAAATTCTATAAAAACAAGTTTGTAACAATATTCGTTTTCTGATCCAAAAATATGCTTTATTGAAATTAAAATACAATTGAAAGATGGCGCGCTATTTGCAAATCATTTAGAAATGCAACCAAATTTTAAATACACTCCATACTACAATTTATAATGTATTCGCATTTTGGGATGACAGCTTTTGCAAATAACGTTTCTGATCGCAAATAATTAAATTTTGTTGCTTCTAGAATGTTTGCAATATGTTGCATTAAATTTCGTCCTATAATCATATGCATTATATTAGGGTAACAAAAGATTAATTATTATTGAAATAATTAATTATTTCAATAGAAAACATTAATTAATGTAACCCTAAACTAAGTTAGAAGATATTTAAAAAGAAATGTGCTGCTTTACAAAACCATAGTTCAAATATAACCAACCATTTCTATTTAAACTCATATACATCAATATTTTTCAAATTAAATACATATTACGAGAGAAAAAAATGTATGTACTTTACAACACCCTAACAAATAAAAATTTTTTTTTTGAATCTTTGGGGAATAATTTACCCAAACTGTCTTATCTCTCCTCTATATCCTTATATAATAGAATATTTTTAATATTGAAGGATTACGCATTTAATTAATAATTTTATTATAATTAATTTAATTTAATTATAATAAGTAATATATGTATAAACAAACACGTGTACCTAATATTAATTGAAAAATATTCTTGAACATTTTTCTAACCACATTTTATTCCCTCGTGTATAATATTAAATTTTTTTGTATATTTACTTTTTATATTGAAAATTATTAATTTCTCCCCTTGTTAACAAATTGTGTATTAAATGTTATGTACATAAAATGCGTTATATTTGTGGTATTTAAAATACCCTAATAATAATATTGTACTTCTCATCGAAAAAAAAAAAAAAAAATTTTACAAGAAAATTATCTTACTGATTTTTACAGTACATAAAATTATAAAAACAAACAAACAAACAAAGATTTTAATTAAACTAACAATTCTATACACACACACACACAAATACACATGTGAACACATTAAAATTGTTATATTCTTTTATTACTCTATTGAATATTACATGACTATTACATTGTAAGTATAAACACATAAGAACCGCTTTTATAAAAAAAAACAAAAACAAAGTCAATTTCAATACAATAAATGGGAAATCGGAAGGCGCATTTATAAGTAAATGAACTTAAATAGTATGTATATGTATAATAAAACTCTTTGTTATATAATACGAGTATAACACAAAAAGACTTGATTTTCTTTTAAATTTCCTTTACATTTCCTTTTATTGAACAACAAAACCAAAAAAAAAGGTAAAAAGGGCACTTATAAAATGTTAAAATCAGTATTTTTTAAATACCGTATACGATATAAAGTACATATTTAATTCCGTATTTGAAGATTAGCAGTCTGTTATATTGAAAATATTATTGTTCTCTGTTCACCATGTAATATGTATGTATGTATAAGAGAGCTTGTTAAGCTTGTATATTCGTAAAGTAGCTCTACCTGTTTATAAGCTTTGTATTCTTATATATATATAAATATTAAATACGCAAATTTATTTTATGTTTCTTAATCGAGTACTTGTTATATGTCAAGTGGTTGATTAAGTATTTTGATTTTTACAATAACAATATTGCATATATTGTATAAAAGTATAAATTGCCAGGATCTATCGTTAAAATATATTGTGTACATTAATGTATAATTGTAGTAGGAGACAATATGAGAATTTTTTTTAGAAAACCAATATGAAATTTACAGATTTTTTTGTTGTAAAACAATAGCAGTTTAAAGAAATTTAAAAAAAAAAATTAGAGAAATTTTCAGATGATCTCAAATTTGCTGATTGAAAAATAGTATTTTAATTGAATTCTCCCAAGGATTTTGTTTCAATAAATTACTTAAAATTTCAAAAATTTAAACTTCTTTTAAATTTACGCTTTAAATTTCCTAAATTTTGAAGACAATACAAATGTAACGTAAAAATATTTGGGTATTATAGTGCAATTATTTCACAGTAATCTATGATTCTTATTAAAAGACCGATAATAGCCGATATAAAAAAAAACCTTTCCTATCGATATCGACTTGAATTAGATTGTATATAGTTGCAAACAACAGCTAAAGTTAAGTTGAAATTTACACTTAGTAACTTTATTTTAAATTCGAATTCTCTATTTATACTCGTATGCAATTTAATTTATTTTCTAGAAAAATTTTATGAACTTGACCATGAAAGTGGGACCAAAGTTTAATATCTTTTTAAAATTAAATTTAAATTAAATAAAATAAAGTTGGGTCAAACCAACTTGTGCGAGTTAAGAAAAATAATTATATTTTTTAATGTCAGGGAATTTATCGTTAGCTTTTTGCGTTTATAGAAATTTGAAAAAGCTTGCGGTTTCGGAAATATAAGGTGTCAAAAATTCAAATTTTACAAATTTCAAGAGGCGATAACTTGAGAGGGGGTGGATAATGATATATTTGATAATGTCTAAAAGCCCCTAAAATTTCAAGCTTCTACAGGCTGGGATCTAGAAGAAAAACGACATCAAAAAATTTGGAAAAAAGGACTTTAGATAACGGTAAATTTGAACGGCCATTTTGTTTTTTTAAAGTTTAACTATAGTATACCGCGCTAGGGGAAGCAAGCCGCTGCCTTTCTGCGTTTGCAAAATGTCAAAAATGCTTATGGTTTTATTGCAACAAATAGTTAAAAAGGGCCATTTTTAAGGTTTTGGGGGGATACAACTTCTAGAGGGGGGGAGATAGGTAAAAATTTTGTTCTACAGAAATAAGTTTCTAGTAAAGATCTATGCACGTATTAAATTTCAGCTTTCTATCTTCAAGGGTGTAGAAGTTTTGTAAACAAAAAAAGTGTCCACGGACGGACAGAGTGAAACTAATAAGCACTCTTTTTCAAAAAATTTTGGGAAAAGTGCTAAAAATACATTTTTCGGTGTATGTTCAATGTTTTCCATTGTTTCTTAAGTTTTTGAAAAATTTCCCTTAATGATTTAGCAAATAAAAGAGTTAATGAATAAGGAATTTGTAAAAAATTTGTTGTCTAGCAGAATATTAACCTTAAGATTTCCAAAATTCTTCAAACAATACCAGTATGAAAGCGAAAACATGTAGGTATTACATATTAAGTATAGCGCAATTTTTGCATAATAGCCTATGACTCTTTCATAAAAAGACCCATAATAATTTGTTAAGAGACTTTCCTATCAATTTCGACAGAATTTAATAGCACTCTATAGAAAATAAAAATCTGATATATACAAGTAATGATACTAGAAAAAGCATCTCAAATATACAAAATATACGACACAATTTTTTTCTCATTCAAGTAATACGGAACGATACCCATTTTTTACGCAATAACAATGTGTTTATAACATATTGTTCACTTACGTTCTTGTAAGAAGCAACGTAATACGAAACAAAATATATTTGAGTGAATTCTCGACCTGTATAATCATTGTTTTAAGAAAATATAAATTATCCAGAATATTATCCACAATAATAATCCAGAATTAGCAGGAATAAATAATTGCACTAGGCAAGGCTAGCCCATACGCTCCGCATTCTCATCTAACAATTATTTTATTAAATAAACAACTTTCGCACTTATAAATACAAACCAACAAAATTAGTACATATATAAAATGTACTATAATTTTTAATTTACAAAATAAATTTATTATTTTTCCATTTTATTATTTTCATAACAAAACTTTGAAAAATAATCATTTTAAATTTCAAAATTTAGAAAAAAAAAAGAAACAAAATTCAAAACTTTCAATGTGAAAATTAACTTCTTTATTCAAGCAATTTAACTTCAAAAATCAAAACTATATAAACTTCATATTTTTATAAATATCTCTGTAAAATTCAAAATTTAATATTATCTATTGAAAACTATTTTGTTAAACAAAAAGTAATGTAAAAGTTTTTTTACCGACCGTATTGTGTATACAATAGGTAGGTTATGTGATGGCAACAAACTTTGCATATCAAGTTTTCGGTGGCAATGCACTCCTCCATGTTAGAGAAGTGTAAATAAACTATTTTTAGCAACCTGTCGGTCTGTCCGTCTGTGTGTGCATGCGTGTATCTCAAGTTCGACTGAACCGATTTCGATGAAATTTTATATGCAAGCTTATTTCGACTGTGGCACGAATTGATCAACTTTTGGGATATATCAGGCCTCGGGAACTGAACTTTTTAGCGGGCTTGTTTTACATTTTGACCATTTTGAAGAAAATATTCAACCGATTTACTTGAAATTTCATATATATAAGCCTTGCTTGATCGTCTGCGAAACCTTCTAACTTTTGGAAGAAATCAAGCATCAACAACTGGACGTTTACTAATATAATTTTTGAATATATTTACGAATATAACTTTTTTGCGTATATAAAGTGAAATAATCAACCGATTTAATTGAAATTTAATATTTAAATTCTTCGTATTACAACAATAAATCTATGAATTTTTTAGAAAGATCAGGGCTCGAAAACTGGAATTTCTTGAAATTTGATATTTGAGTTCTGGTTGGTACTGAAACTATCTGACGAGCATTTCAGGGAATCCGGGTAGCACAAAATGAAACTCTACTAAGAGCCAAATTTACATTTTTCTAGGTATGTTAACTATAAGCTTACTAATGACCTAAAAATTAGAAAGAAGTATTTAACAGACATTTTTAAAATATTCTACAACACTTTCACTTAATTAGACAATACACAATGCGGTCGGTTATATGCTGACCACATCAGATTTTTTTTTCTAGATTTCAACAAAAATCAACGCGCTCCTCTACACAACGCTTGTATTATTAAATTTTCCATATATACAAACTTTTCCACACCCAAAATAAATGTGTTTCGTTCCGTAGAAATTCAAAAAAAAAAAAACTTTTAAAATTTCTAAAATTTCAAAAAATACCTTAAAAGGATTCCATCTCTATTCTATATATTTGTACGTATTGTGTGCGTTGTTGTATTTATAAAGTTGAAAAATATTTACAAAAAAAAAGGAACAGAAATCTTTTGAAAATATTTGTTAACAACTTAGAAAACTTATAAATTTTTTTTTAACACAAAATTTAATAGGATTTTGCAAATAGGATTTACAACATTTATATACGAAAAAATGGAATAGTTTTCAAAATGCTACATCAACAATTTATTACAATATAGAAAATAAATGCATAGAAAATTCATAAAAAATATTGTCGAACAAATTTAAATAAAATGTTTAAAAAAATTTTTGTAATCAAAACTATTTCGAAAACTTTTATGCATATAATATAGAAATAAATGAAGTCTATATATGAGCAGTAGTCTGAGTACTATACCAAGAGTCAAAATAATTGCTGAACTCACTTAAAAATCCGAGAGTCTGAATGAGATTTCTCTATTCAGTTGAGAATAGTTTAATTACTAGAACAAGATTATTATACTTAGATATGAGACAGAGCCTTTTTAAAAACAATTGAATTGCTATTTTTATACGCGTATACGAAGGTATGTTCAAAGGGTATACTAAATTTGCCTTACTGTAAGTAACTCTAAGTAAAAATGGTTTGAGATAAGACGTAAGTGTTTGTTTTTGATCAAAGTCGGGAAGACATGGTTAAATCTTCTGAGTCGATTTCATCCGTTCCAACTATAACTCAAAAACTAATTAATCTAACCTCACCAAATTTTTATAAATGATTTAAAACAGTAAATCAACTTAAATTGAATGTGATTGAGGCAGTTGTTTTACTAGCTGTTGTACAACTTCAAAAACTATTTGTCTACATCTCAAAAATTATTGAAAGTGATTATTATATTGAAATTTCGCACAAGCAAAATATTATAAGAACTGTTATGTGTAACAAAAATCATTTAAATTATACTTGATTCCTTGTGGTAGCTTCAAAAGTTACTTGGTCATATCTTACAAATTATTGATGCTACAGTATTGAAATATTTAAAAAATAACTATATGGTGAAAATGACCATTATTTTCGGAAGAAGCACTTATGATGATAGCTGCCATAAAACTTCGAAAGTTATTTGCCCATATCTCAGAAACTATAACACTTTAAGAACTAAAATTCCGCAAAAGAAAATATTTTATTAAGGCTCTTATTCAATAAAATTAGTTGAAATTTCTTGACTTCTGATGGTAGCTCCTATACAATTTGAAAAATCATTTGCTCTTATATTGTGGAACAATACAGAACTTAAAATCATTCACTCGTATCGGGGAATCAAAACGTTGACACGGTCACTTTTATCTATTCTCGTGTTTTTTACTTATAAAATTGTAGTCGATTGTGAAATAATAACCAACAACATTAACATACTTCCGATACTCGCATCTTCTCATAAAATTTAAAGTGTTGTATTTAGTATATAAAAAATTAAGCTAACGCAAACTAACTGATTTATTTTCTTTGTATAAAAGTTTTTTCTTAACAACACTATATTGCGTTTTCATATGAATTTCATTTCGGAAAAAGGGTTAATTTAATTGGAAATTCTTATTAATTCATTGTTATTTTGCTCCCATTTTGACCATTTGTTTGCAAATTTCTCAATTTGTTTTGGAGATTTATTTTTGGAATTTTAGCAAATCTTTTTTCCTTTTATGTAATTTAAATTAAAAACTCGAAAATAGAAACAAATATTTTCAACTTTAAACAATAATTTTAATTATTTTACAAGATTTTTTGCGAGATACACTTTGTTATCCAAAATAATAATAGGTTTTCGAGCTTATTCTCACAATAAGTTGTGTTATTATCCAAAAATTTCACTTTTAATTTGTTCAACCTCTAGAAAATAAGTTTTAACTCTATTTATTTATTATTTATTAAAAATCATATTTGGTATTGACCCGTTTGGTCATTGCAATATATAGCAACCAGCTACCCTGTGCTATTCGTTAATTCGAATGCGCTGATAAAGGTAGAATTTTATAATGGTCGAAGGTAGCATCAGCTCGGCAAGATGGAGTCCTACTGAAGAAATAACAAATTCAAAATTACACTATAATATTTAAAGAACAAAATATTAGAGCTTAAACTTTCAAACTACAACAATAAGATAAAAAATTTCTTTAAATTTTCCTGCATTTTCAATGAATTGTTTTCTATTTTACTATCCGTTGATTGCCTTTTGTTATGGTGAAATTTTAGTAAAGAAAATTATATTTACTTCTTATTTATTAAACTTACATAAATTTTGTTTTTAAAATTATTAGTCTAAATTGAGATTTTTACAAAATTTTACAATTATTTCTTATGTTTACTTCAAAAAAATTTCCAAACTACAATATAAATCAATAATACAAATTGTCAGAGTTACTTTAAGGATAATAATGCTTAATTATTAAAGGACGGGTAAAAATCGGTCACTGTTATATTGAAATAATTGAATGATTGCGATATCCAGCTGCAAGCGTCTATTATAAAGGATGAATTGAACGAAATAATGGCAACATTATTAAATCTATGATTTTATCAATTATTGAAAATCGTAACCGAATAACAGAAACTTATTAATCATTCTTTAAATAAAATATTTCTATATATACGATCTTCTATAAATTCGAAACACAAGAATCATTATTTAAATATCCTATTGTCTAAACATTTACATTTCAAAAATTCCATAATTAATTTAAATTCAAAAAATATTTTATCTAAAAATATTCTATTTCTATATTAAACACCTTGAAATAAATAAAAACGTTCCTCTCCTCCCACAAAAAAAAAACACCTTTTAATATTCTTTAAAAATAATTGACTTATATTAATGTACACATAAACATTGTATACAAACACACATATTCACATTAATTATAAAATTGTTACAATATTTTTGACATTTTAATTCTTTAATTTACCAAAAAAGCCACTGTACTTTATATTTATACAAAAAACCTAAATGAAGAGACTTATTTACATTTAAAATTATTATGTAGGAAGGTACATAATGTATATATATATATATATGTACATAGGCATTCAATATTTTAAATACTTAAAATTTTCTAGGAAATTGTTTAGGAAAAGAAAAGATTTCTTTCATTAAACATTTAAAACATTTATATTTAAAATTACTCAAAACAAAAAATGAGAAAAATTTCCCCTTCTCTTCTCTTACTTGTTAAACCATCATAATTTCCTTTTTTCAACTAACTTTTATACTTCTCCTTCTCTCATTTCAAACCATTCAACTTTACTTTTTCTTTTTCTATACTTTAAACTTCTTATTAATGAAGTAATTAAGAAACAAATCCCTAACACGATGATGATGATAATGATAACGATATGATGATGATGAAGAACAATAATGACGAAAAATATAAAAACAACAACAATAACAACGGCAACGACGAGGAAGACGACGATGACGATGACACCCATGAAACTTTTAACCATAACCATTAAAATAAATAAAGTTCGGAAAATTCTTCAAAAAATATTTCTCATATTTTTCCTACATTTCTAAATAATATTATTTATCATTGACAAAAAAAAAGTTAAAGTTGAAAAGACAAAATATAAATTTGGAATAAGTTGGGGAGTAAATATGAAAAATGACGAAAATGTCAGACATGTTATAGATAGGTATTTTTGCGAGAAGAAAATGTACAATATGTAAAAGAGAGAATGAAATTATATTTATGAAAAAACTCGGATCAAATCAGCGTATTTTAAAGTAGCACGTTTTCCTTAAACAATTTAAGTTTTTCTGAAAGCCATTTTTTTTTTAAAATCGACAATATTTTATTTACATTTCAATCTCCTGATTCGAAGAGAAACCCATGACTGCAAGCCTCAGAGCGGAAACATAAATCTAAAAAGAGATCAAACATTAACATAAAGGCCGAATTTTGAAGCTAGTCGGAGGATAATTAGGATACACAATACATATCTTGTTGTATTTCTTCAATAGAAAATCTTTTGCAGTTGGCTCCTCTGTCTTTATAGAAATTTTGAGAATTTCTCTCAATTTCGAACACTTAAGTTTTTGAATTTTGCTAATTTTTGTTAATTTTTGATAATTTGAGAGAAAAGCCGTAATAAAAGAAAATTTAATCCCAACAATATAAGCTATTTATTCATGTCTATAAACTGTTAAAGGTCATCTCTAGGTTGGCAACTCAGGAATATTAAACATGTTAAATAAATTTAAGTTTTTAAATAAAACTTATTCACGATAACCGGAACTTTAAACAAATATTTTGTTGATGAGTAAGATTTGCTTTTGTTATTATTATTGCAGAAAAAACAAGTCGTCAACTTTTTAAACATTAGAGGAATAATCAATAGAATAAAGCGGCCGAAAACAGCTTTTTCAGGACATTTCTTTTAGAGAGCTTTAATTTCTTACAAATTTCAAATGGTCTTCCATATAAAAATTGATTCCTTACACAATGGGCCAACAAACATTCAATACAATTAATAAGAACAATTTTATCCAGATATTTTAAAAATGTGCTAAATAATAACTTCGAAATACTTATAAATAAAATACCAATGTCTGTCTGGTTGATTACTGGTTGCGTATTACTTATCCAAATATTTATGCTTGGAATTTATAATAGACCTACATGTAGACTCATATTGTATGCCTATATTACATTATATTTCGACTTATATTCATACGCACATATTATGTATACATATATGTATTTTACCTACATACATAATAATATTTTGTAATGTTTATAATAAGAAAGATAAATGTCCTTAAATTATTACAATTTTTTGAACAAAACAATTATTCTCATTCCATCAGCAACAGAAATATTTTTAGTTTTAATAATTTTTAGTTTTATAAGAAAATACACAAAAAAAAAATAAAATAGAAAATAATGTAAAAACTTATACTTCTACATACATATACATACATATATGTAGTAATTCATCCACTATCCACAAGGGGGTTATAGTTTTTCCTTATTTTTTTTTTGTTATGTTATTCTTGTTCTTATTTTTCTTACTCCATGATATTTAAGTTTTAATTCTAGACATTCATATATCATTATTATTCCATACACTATAGAAATATTTGACTTACATATTCATTGTAAATATACTTATATTATATATAGACACAATCATGTGTAATATCTAAATTTGTATATATATATATTTTTTATATATAATATTTTAAATATATGCATTTGTTATATTTGCGTAATATAATATGAATTTTCATACAATTTTGTAATGTAAATGGAGTGTATATGAAGATCAGGGTCGTTTCCAGAAAAAAAAATAGCTTTTTTTACTCTAAAACTCAATAATAACACCAATTGAGTTGAAATAGATAGATAACCGAAATTAACAAATGATTTAGTTTCGGTTCGAAAAAATATTAAATACCGTAAAACTTCAATACATTTTTACCTCTATAGCGAGACCACCTTCATAATCTATTCATATTTTCACCACCCTTGAACTAATTCACGGTCTTCTATTAAAAATAATGCCTCTTTAATGAGCAATACTCTATTTATATAGAAAGTTTGAAAAAATGTACTTACGATAAGAAAAAAATTTCTCTGAAATTTCCTTCAAACTCATTTCAACTTATAAATTTTAATAAATATTTTCATTTTAAGTATAGACAAATAAAAATAAAAACAAAATGAAAATCAAAAACTCAAGGGAAAATGTTATTAGAATATTATGTCTATGTATATATACCTAAGTGACTAACTCTAACCCAAATGTCGCTTTAATGTTCAATTTTATTTGATTTTATCCTACTTTTAGAAAACATTGTAACTATTTTAGCTAGAGCAAGAATATCGAAGTAAAACCATATTTAAACATCACGATTCTGCATGTGTTCAAATCCATGAAGACTCCACAAATATTATTCATTCATATAATAGGAATATTCATACGAAAACCCCAATCTTCCTCGCCCTATAACAAGGAAGCCATTTTTAATATAATAGCATTACGATATAAGATCTTTGAGTATAGGATTTTTGTTGAACTTAAAATAAACCATCTTTTTCACAATTTTCTTACTTTTTACACTGCGTGTGGAAGAAATATAATTTATGCAAACCTAAATATCTTACGATATTACGATTATGAGGATGAAGAATTCCAAAATCAAAAACATGAAAAATCCAATTATTTTAAGTTGCATTTGAAAATTATTAGAAATACAACCTTTGTAAATCAATAATGCCATCAACTTCAACCACTATTCGGTACGCTTTTTGGAAAAATTTCAATCGTACGGTAGGAGCAACACTTAAAACCCGACTCTGTTTAAACAACAACATTTTGTGCAACTCCATTATTTATACAGTTAAATATTTTAAATTACCAGACTACTATTAATAAGAAATGAAATATAAGGATAAAATAAGAACAAGAAAAAAATATAACAAAAAACTGAATGAAAAATTCCACTCCAAAAACATTTATTTGTTTTTTTTTTTTTTTTATTTTCTGCTGAATTCCTTAATTTAGTAGTAAAATGTGTGGAATATAATGCATTCCACCACCATTATTATAAAAATGAAATTTATAACTTTTGTACTATGTCATTATATTCGCATCTTATTTAAATATATAGTTTAATATTATACATACCACGCTATACATATATATAGTAAATATCTAGACATTTATTTAGTATACAAGTTAAATTAATACTTATTACACATACATAACCATACGAATACACCATATATAATTACATGAATATTAATAATGTTCTTGGATCCTTTTACAGGATTTTTTCTTATATCTACTTATTTTCTACAATACACATAATATGTACTCGTATACTAGATAGAATTTATTGGCTTTATCATCGATTATGTCACATATACATTATATATACAATATAAGTTTTTTGTACAAAATGAAACAAACTAAAAGTATATGTACTCGTACAATAAAGGATGATATATTATAAGGATATAATGTATTGTGAAGAAATAAAAATCCTTAAGAAATATTTTTCAAAAATACATGTATAGAATTCATGTATATTGAAGAAAAAGTTTGAAGAAAATATTGTTTTCTAACACATAAACTAAGTAAGTATAGATGCTGGAAGGTTATATTGTAAATTGTTGTTTTGTATAATTTAGTATAAATGTTATACTACGTTACTTACGTTAAAAGCTAGTATGTAAAAATAAAAATTGATTTGTTGCTAAGTAAAAGTGTACTCAATAATTAACAATAGTTTATAATAGTTCTTGTATAGAAGCGGATTCTGTTAGTCTTAAAATTTCCACATAAATTCCAAATATCCAAGTAATTTCTAGATGAACCCTGACTTTAAAACTGCTATTATACGATTTATTACGCAATTCATTAATTAAAACAAGTTGAATTCACAGTATTCATGGAAATCACGGAAATTGTTTTTTTTTTTTTAAATTAATTATACCGAAAGTTAAAATTAACCAAATTCAGAGCTCTCTTGGTTATTAATGAAATTTCAAAATTTCTTGCTGTATAGCCTTTACATTTTGAATTTTGCGATTAGTTGGATAAATTTCAAAATTCGAATGATAATATTGCAAAAATTCTATAAGACTGCAACTATTATTTGCTACATACTAGCTGGTAATCCTCTGGTCTGTCTCCGATTTATATAGCGTGCAGGATATCAAAATTTTTAAATTTGTAATTTTATAAAAACCTGTAACTTAATAATTAGATTGAATTTTTCATATAATTTCAAAATATATTTTTTTTTGTTGCAAGTAAAAATTTGCCAAATCAAGTAATGAACTTCCTCACAGCTTAATCTGAAATCATCTAAAAAATTGACGTAAAGTTTCGGAACTTAAAGCAACATTGCCAAAAAAAATGCATTTTCACTTTTGAAATTTTAATATAAAAAATTATTAGCCAAATTTAACTGAGGCCAAATTTCTTAAAATCAAAAATTTAAATAAATATCACTTGTAATTATAATTTTTAATTTTACACTGAGGCCCATTATTTGCACATGTTTGTATTCATTATAATTTTAAATGCTATAAAATTTGCATAATTTTATTACGCTTTTTTTATACATTGTTTATTTCAATTAAAATTTTTCACCATAACGAAATTCATTGATGGTCACACATGTGGAATATTTCAACATTTTAATAACAATAAACATTATATGTGACTTCATATATACATAAAAAACAAACTTCATATCGAATGATCCAATATTCTGTTATAGAATATAACAGTTCGAACGATTTAACTTAATACTGAATATAACAGTTTCACTTAATTCTGAAATGCAATAATAATTAAATTTTATTATTTTTTAAAATTTTAAATAAAAATTTAAAAAAATTTCGAAAATAATATAAAATTTTTTTTTTCTTAAACATTTCCATTTAAAATTAAATTTTATTTAAATAAATCACTCTGTATGTACACATTATATGGGTATAAAAGCACTCATTCAAAAAAAATGTAATACACATTATATATGGGTACATTAAACTGCGTATAAATTTATTTCAAGAATTTTTCACCTTCTTTACATAATAATAAATTGTATGTATATATATAAAAGGCGGAATATAATATTTTTTAGATCATTAAGAGTTGCCATATACTTTAAACTTTAATCAATGTTTAAATTTAATTTTGAATTAGATAAATATTAATTTATTTAATTTACATGTAATTTTCGGCAATTTCAAATTTTTAACACAATCGGAAGCCGAATCTTAAAAATTGGGCTTCTAATTAGAAATTTTTACTTTATTTTTATTATTCATAAAAATTGCGCTTCTAATTAGAAAAAATTTATTGAAAATTTATTTTTATTTTGACAAAACATAAATTAAAATTATAATTAATATAAAGTTAGATTACACAAAAAACAATAAAATCACATAAATTTTTATAAATATCGACGCAAGGAACGCCAGTTCTTCCGAGACTAATAAAGTTAAAATAGATTTTTTCGCAAATACTTCTTAGTAATTCATTAACATCAATTTGCATTTCTAAATTCGAATCTTAAAAATTATATTTGACTGTTCACATACGCATACTTATTTGTATCACAATAACTTCTTCTATAATTTGTGACAATATCAGTGCTTTTACAATCAAACCCAATTTTGTCATAATAGCAAATATTTTTAACACAGCTTTTATTATAATGACAAATTAATCAAGAACTTACAATTTTGAAAAATACTGGTGCCGTCAACCAACTTGTGTTATAACAGTAACGGCCTCGAATGCTTTATTAAAATTATTGTAGTATTCGCATATAACAAAACTTTTCAACGAATTTACAATAAAAAATAATTTTTGACTTTCACAGCTAAGAAGTGGTAATCGAAAATGATTTTCTTGCATCAACCACAAATATATTATAATTATATATATATATATATATATAGTAACATAAAAATTCATATTATAACTCTCGTAAAGTCTCAAAATTTTGTTAAGAATTTTTCAGTAACAACAAGTTTTAGAATATTCAGTGGTGTTGGCAACATATTCAAATTACATGTAGGTATACCTTAAAGCATGAACTGGAAAATACATATCCATATATATATATATATATATATTATATATATATATATATATATATATATGAATATGTCACACATATACCTGTTATAAATTCATACATCATACACGCACACATACACACATATTAAAGGATATGTAAGAAAATGATTTTTCTTAAATTTCTATATGGAAAAAAATAATAAGACTTATGAGAAGAGAGGAAAAAAAAAATTTTTGCTAAAAAAAAAATTGGAAGGAAAAAATTCAGATATCCTTTAAGCGAATCAAGCATTAGTGTGCATGTATGTATGTATATCTATCACTATATTTATATATTTTTTGAATACTATACGTCATATGTTCGATGGTTCAGAAGATCAAAAGTTTAAATGAGTTTTGCCTCACGAATGGTGTAAAAAGGATATTTACAAAAGTCAAACTTTTTCCATTAATTTTTTTTTTGTGTCTTTTTTTTTTATTTTTTTTTTTCTTTTATTCATTCTTTCGATATTATTTTTCTCTTTTATTTCTGTTGTTTTTGTTTCTTTTTTATTTTTTCCGATTCGGGTCCCTACTTTTCTGTTTTCTTCTTATAATATTTAGACGGTGAAATTTTTTTTTCTATATTTTATAATAAATTTTTTACAAAAGAAGAAGACAACATTTTAAGAAAGAAAGAGAACACAAAAAAAAAACTAAAGAAATATAGACAAAGAGGGGCTTAGAGTATAACCATAGTAGTAAATAGGGCACACACAGTGAGAGTTTAAAGGTCCCAGAATGAAATAAATTTTATTTTTGCTCTTCTTGTTTTTCTTTATTTTTAACGGTTGTTCAGTTGTTCTTCATTTTTTTTTTCCAATTTGTTTCTAAAAGATTTTTTTTTCTTCAATATTTCTGCTAATGCTTTTTTTTTCTAAAAAAAAAAATTATAATGCGAAATATTTTATGATGAAAGTGACTACTGCGGTCCGCAATTTGTTTCAAAAACAAAAAAAAAAATTTAAAGAAAAGCGAACATTTAAAAAAGAAAATCCATAGTTGTACAAGAAAAGAACAATAAAATATACAAATAAAAAAAAAAGAAGAAAAAGGAAGAAAAAAGGATAATAAGAAAACGATTGGGAATATGTTAATGTACGACAAGGTATAGGACTATGATGACGACGGACGTCGCCACTTAAAAACGATTGAATAGAAATTTTTTTTTTCTTTTCCTATATACTTCTACTTTTTTTTTAATAATAAATCAGTGATGTTGAAAATATTTGAAATTATTTCAGTTTTCTTGAATTTAGTGAAGAAATTGAATAAGAATTTCCCGTGTCAAATATTGTATGTTATTAAATATACGAGTATTATATGGGTTTATACGGTAAATGCCACATTTGCATAAAAGAGTGCTAGTACCAGTATGCGAGACGGTCAATCCTACATATTCTCGTTTTTGTTTTTCAGCTTAATTTTCATATTTTAAAATTTTCTTAAATATGTAGGCAAAAATAACTCCAAATAAATATTAAAATTATCCAAATTAATATTAAATTAATTTTACTCAGTTTTCTCATAATATTGTTTATTAAACTTGTAATACAGTTGATTATATGACAATATTTAAGTATATAAGATTTGTTTGAAAATAATTTTGAAAACCTTACAAGATAAACAATATTTTATAGTCATTAATCAATTTTATAAATTGATATTTTATGTACATAATATATTAAAAATTTATTTTAAGGAATCTTATTCATGAATTTTATATAAAATATGTAGATAATTTTTTCATTAATCATATTTAAAATCATTATTCATTAACAAAATAATGTCATACTATGGGTTGATCATATTATATCTAGAGTTTCAAGTCAAGATAAATTAAAATATTTGTAAAATTTTAAAGGTATATATTCGATATTGTAATTAATAATTTTACATAAAAGTTACAGTCTTAAATAATAAAGGGGTTATAGTCTTAAAATGTTTACAAAATATCTAATAGGTATCTATATATAAACTAATATTTTCGCTCTAAATAATTTCATATTTTGAATTAAAATTTAAAAAGTTTATAATAGATTTAAATGGAATAATTTGAAATAGTGTGGTTTTAAGAGATTAAAATTTAATTGAACTAACTTAATAAATTTTACAAACATTAAAAAAATGTTCTCAAAATTTATTGTAAATTTGAAAAATATTATAACTGATTCCGTATGGCGTTGAACCCGAAATTGTAGACAATAGAAAAATGTTAAATAACGAGCTACGAAATTATTTGAATGTAAATTTCTTTATACAATTGCAGAACAGGTGGATGATGTAATCAAAGGAACAAGTGAGGGTAGAAATATTATAAAATTTTTCTTCTTGAATTGGAGTCGAACCAACGAACTAATGCATTCTAGCTCTGATGTACAGGGGTATGAAGAAATTGCAGACAAATTGTGAGATGTTATAGGCAATCTTCTATCTAAAAAACACAAAAACAAGAATATATAAATAGGTGCCTGTTAAACTAATGATATTATACCTAATTACTCTATGTAATTGCTTTGTAGTTCAGTTGGTAGAATGTCCACTTAGAAAGCTGTAGGTTACTGGTTCGAGTTCGGTTTGAGAAAAAATTTTTTTTTAATTTTTTTGCCTTGGCTCGTTCCTTTGATTACGTCATTCACCTGTTCCCCAGTAATATGAAGAAATTTTCATTAGTTCATTCTCATAAGAATATTTACAATAAATCCAAACAACTACACGTTCTATTCGTAATTAGTTATAATATCAGTTTTTTTTTCTATTTATATTCAAGAACTCTTCTTAGAAATATTTGGAATGGCTCGAGATACAATTTGTCTCATTTTCAACTTATTCAATGGAAATTTTAAAGTGAAAAACAAAAAATTTGGAAAATGTTATTCATCAGTATTGAGGAGCTTACTTCTTGGATTGTTCCGTTCCTCATATTCTATATTTTCATGAATTTAAATTACTTGAACTAAGTAATACGAGTATAATTTTAAATACTTTTACCGAAAATAATGTTTTTCGTTTCGTTTGTGTTCGTACTGCAATTCGTTTGTGTAAAATTTCAGTACTCTAATAGCACTATTTCCTATAATATTTGACAGAATAACTTTCGCAGTTACATGGTCATGCAATTTCAACGGCCCTTATCCATACTGAGAGAATCTTAATAAAACTTTTGCTCGTTTCTTTTAATTTCCAATATTATAGTTTCATTTCAACAGTTTCCAAGGTATGAGAAAATAACTTTTGCAGTTGTATGGCTTCTACTCGATATTCAACAATAACATGCTATTCAAATATGGTTTTAGAATTTACGATTTAAAAATGAGTTATCGCTGAGACAGGGGACAGAAATGGACAAATCAATCCACTATTCAGTGTTGATCTAAAATATATATACTATAGCGCCTGTATCTTAAACTTTATTTCATAGCACTGCAAGCTGAAGTTCCATATTTATAATGCCCTTTGAACATGCGTTCTTTCAGATTCATTAATAATTAATATTCACTATAAATTTTCTTAGAAAAAAATTTCGGAGCTTCCATTACATTATTATTTTAAATAAAACAGTCACATTAAAATTTAGAAAACTGGGAACCTTGTAAATTCGCATGGATCAATTAATCAAATATTTCTTCTTGGCAATTCTTATGATAATTTTTATCTTTATTTTACCTCGTGTAAGACTCTGTAGCCAACATTTTACATCACTGTTTTATGAATGCAAGTTTAATTTAACAAAATAAAAAAATTAAATTATAAATTGTAAAAAGAAAAAAAACACAAATTCAAAAGCAAAAATAGCAAAAACAACAAGAATAGCAAAAAAATTTTCATAAATAAAGTAAAAGACAAAGTTTTTTTCGTTTTTTTTTTCAGGAAAAATGGTTCTGCTGGACATTTCGATTTTCCTATTTTAGTTGGTTTTCTTATTGTGATTTTCACAATATTTTTTCCCTTGTTTTATTTTTTCGCCGTTTTCGACTTATACTCCTTCTTTTTTTTTTTTTTTTGTGTTTTGAATTCTTGACTTTTGTATTATTAAGAGGGTAACATCAGGACCCAAGAAAAAAATCAAATTTATTTTTTATGTTAGTAGTAGTAATAAAAATAATAATAATGCAAGAAAATATTTATTATACAGGAACTGAATACATTTGGAAAACATCTTCTATAATTAAAACAGATATTCTTTAATAAGAAAGCACAACGAAAATTAAACAATTCATTAGACTATGAAGGCGGAACACGACTTACTTCAATTGAGAGAGGAGAAACTATTATAATTGTGTTATGATAGGCGGCCTTATGATAGCCGATATTTTCAAAACGAACCATTTCAAAGAACTTTAGCTTGAATTTAAGCAGAAAATTTTTAATTGTGGTATGGAAAATTTTAGAGTACCAAAATCGTATGGTACACTGTGGACCTGTCAAAAATTATCTCTGATTAACACTTTATTCAGAAAATTTATTGAGAAATTTTGGTCAATTAGAAAACTGAAAAACTTTCTATTATTTAGTCACTGCGATTATTTCAATGACTATGAAATAGTCATTGAAGAAAAGGCGAATTAGGAGACAATGTCATTTTGAAGCGACGTACATATTTCAAAAAAATAAACTTAATATCTTTAAAATTGGTCTGTTCATACAAGTTCTGTTCACCTAATCATTAGTAGCATTGCTTTCCTTTTAAGAAACATCTAAAACTTGTTTTATCCTCTAAAAAGTAGGATCTTGTCACATTGAACACAAAAAGTTACGTGTTTTTTCAACTATATGTGGTCGTATTTGCGATAGAAAATTTCATTCAATCTGACACCCTCTAAAAACTTTTTATTTCAAAAATTTGAAAAAATAAATTCCATTTATTGCATTTTTCATTCTTTGATGCTCCAGTTAAAAATTCGAAAATTGAATCTGTCATATAAAAATTTACGCATCATTTCAAATTTAAACCTTACTATATAAAATTTTAAAATTTACAAAAATTTTATTCTATTTATTTTTTATATTTCAATTGAATCTTAAAAAAATTTTATTTGACAGTGAAAATCATGAAAATGGTGTATGAGTGTTTTTGGTAAAAAAAAAGGCATCAAATACATGATCGTGTTATGTGTGAATGTCTGAGTAAATTCTTTTCTTGATAAATTCTGCTACGACTAATTTTCTGCAGCTTTAAATATTATGTATGTCACTGAGGCAGTTTTTCGTAATGAAATGGTTTGGCCACTCCTTTTATGTTTAAAATGGAAAGAAACGGTATAATATTAAAATTTTCCCGACCATCTGGAATTTATTTTCAAATATTTGGATATGCATATTTAAAATCTTAACTATAAGGAAATGAATTATTTTTCACATGTTCTCGTAAAAAAAGTCTTTTTCGTTAATTAAGTAAAATTCTCTTAGTTCTTAGGAATGGAATCACTGAACGAATATTGTATTATTTATCAACATACGGAATCAAAACAGCTGTGTCACATACATATATTGTCACGTAACGCTCTAGTGGTGGTTCGACAATTTGGCTCCGCAAGGAACAATAGGTATTTTGAGAAAACAAAACTCATTTTGGAAGAAGAAGAGGGAACCAGTGAATATATTAAATCTCGTTACAACAGACATTCATTACAGCGAGAACTACTGAGATTTGAAAGCAATTTAAAGAGCAAATCATTACTTACCCTGATCCATGACAGATAATCGACCATGCAAACTCTGGCCATTTTATATAGAAGAAAGAAAAGCAATAAGACGCAAACATAGTGAAATAAAAAGAGTAAATGAATAATTTAAGAACGATTAAACTTCCAAGAAAACTTAAACCACTTACTGTTTTTTTGACTTAAGAGGCAAATACCTTCGTTAAAAATAAGTAAATAATAGCCCTTCTAGCTCTTTTTCTTATTTCTCAATTATGTATTTGCACATTTTCATTCATAAATCACAGCATTTTTAAAACCCCTATATTTAACTCCTCAATTTGATCAATTTCTCACTATTTACTTTCTCTTTATTAAATCGAGAGAAAAGACGAAACAACAAAAACAAAAGTAAAACGAAAATTTTTATTAAATGATTGCGGAAATGGCGACGACGACAGTAGCGGCATTATCGGCGGCAAAAAACTTTTCATACAAAGGAAAAACGTATCCGTTGTGTGCATTTTACAACAATAATTGAGAAAAATTTATTTTTTTTTTTTGAAAAATGGTTCAAGGAAATAAGAAAATAAATTTATTGTAATTTTTTTTTTTCTGAAAATTTTTAATAAATTTTGAACTGGAAATTTTCTTAATAAAAAAAATAAAATAAAATTTCGTTATACAATTTAATTTTTTTCAAAATGAATCGATTTCGTGCCCTTCTTCGCCTTTTTACCCCTCCAAGTGTCCTAAATACAATGTTTAAGTTAGCGATGTCAAGAGAATGGGATACGGAAAGGATATTTATTATTGTATTGAAAAGAATTATTTGTTTCCTTTCTCTTTTACTGTGAGATTTTATTAAATAATAATAAAAAAAAAAGAAAGTTTATAAGTTAAAAGATTTTTCTTTTTTGGGTCGATTATTCGCTTTTCATTTTTTAATGCACTTCAAATAAATGAAATTTAATTTTGGTTTGTCAATCGATTAAATTTATATTGCTAGTATAAAAGAAAGTAGCAATTTCACCGCACGAATAAATATAACAAAAAATTTAAAACTTTCATACGAAAAAATATCGGATACAAGAAAGAAAATAATATATCGAGTGAATTTTAAATCAGGCAATTCTGGAATTAATTCTCAGTGAAATTATAAAGGTATGTTTCATTTCAATATATAGTCCTACTTAGTTGGATTTTATTCTACGAGTATTCGTTATCCATTCAAAGAGCTTAAATTTTTATTCAAAATATTTAATTATCCCTTCTTTTAGCATATAATTTCGTAGAAAATTAAGATCTCTCGCTTTCTTTCGATCAGATTAAGAACTCCTTAAAGTTTAAACAAAAGATGCTCAGCGTTCCCACTTGGATACAATTTTTGCTATAAATTTAGCCTGGATATACAAATATATTCAAATCTAATAAAATGCCGAAATTAGCTCGTATATTTCTCGTTTACTAAATAAATATTACAAAACTGTTATGGTACTGTAAATATTAAATCGCGAAATTACTTCATCTTCAGCAAAAATGTTATTTGCTGGCTTTGCAAAGCAAATTTTCAAATTTGTTAGAAGAAAGTAAATTAAAATTACTGAATTAAATGAGTAGCCCCTTTTCCTGTATTCAAATCTAGAACATTAAGACACGAACGTACCAGAAATATTTTGGTGTAAGCAAAAAGTTGTTTTTAGCACTTTTCCAAAAATTTTTTGAAAAAAAGTGCTTATTAGTTTCACTCTGTCCGTCCGTCCGTCCGTCCGTCCGTCCGTCCGTCCGTCCGTCCGTCCGTCCGTCCGTCCGTCCGTCCGTCCGTCCGTGTGTCTGTTTACAAAACTTCTACATTCTTAAAGATAGAAAGCTGAAATTTAATACGTACATAGATCTTTACTAGAAACTTATTTTCGTAGAACAAAATTTTTACCTATCTCCCTCCCTCTAGAAGTTATACCCCCCCAAAGCCCTAAAAACGGCCTATTTTAACTATTTGTTGCAATGAAACTATAAGCATTTTTGAAATTTTGCAAACGCAGAAAGGTAGTGGCTTGCTTCCCCTCCCACGGTATACTATAGTTAAATTTTAGAAAAACAAAATGGCCGTTCAAATTTACCGTTATCTAAAGTCCTTTTTTTCCAAATTTTTGATGTCGTTTTTCTTCTAGATCCCAAACTGTAGAAGCTTGAAATTTTAGGAGCTTTTAGACATTAACAAGTAGTTCATTTCGTTAGAAGAAAATTTTTTTCCATCTCCACCCCCTCTCAAGTTATCGCCTCTTGAAATTTGTAAAATTCTAATTTTTGACACCTTATATTTCTGAAACCGCAAGTTTTTTCAAATTTATATAAACGCAAAAAGTTAACGGTAAATTCCATGACATTAAAAAATATAATTATTTTTCTTAACTCACACAATTAACCCTTAAAATCGAGCATTATGTTAACCCCTGTTTATATTAAATTTTGCTTTATTTCAAAGACTGCATAAATGGTTCATCCTAAATATATGCAATCCTAGAAATAGTTTCGTTTATAAATGAAAATAATTTTAATAGTGTGGTGGATGTACATAGACTGTTTTTAAAAGCAGTATTTTCACTTGTTGAAGGGAAAAGTGCTACAATACAAACCATTGGTTTGACCCAGCTTTATTACTGAGTGGGAATACTGATGATGCTATTTCTTGCACACTCAAAACAAAGCTGTACAAAAATTAGATGTTGGTGTTCTGCATTTTTGCTTCATGAGTTCCAGCTTTCTCTTAAAAACCTTCAGAATATCCTATATCGTTTAATAAGGAAATGATATCTCAGCTCATAGCATGAAAGAATAATATTAATCGCAGTTTACCCTTTTATTATCACAACAGAAAAAAACACTATATTCTATTTGACTTCGTTCTTTATTGTTTGCAGATTAGAATAATGTTAATGCAGGTTGCCTTTACTAGGACTAAAAATTCAATTATTACGATGTTTTAAACGAGTATCTTAATTCTATATTGTATCGCAAATATTCAGTATTTATTTGTCAAATTCACAATAATCTCAAAGTACGGTATTCACAATATATTAACTTTGGAGTTTAGATTTATTTTTCAAAAGTAAAAATAAGGCGTTTTACACATTTTAAATAAATTCATAGTTAAATTAATAAATTGCTTGTCTGCGGTCACAAAAATACAAATTAAAACACTTTATTAATAATAAATTTTTTCAAAATGTCCAATTCACATACTACTTACCATTCAGAACTAAAAAATTTTATTTTGCTCCACTTAATTTAATAATCTTTCACATCATCATCCCCAATCATCATCATCATTATCATTATTATTACAATTTTTATTAGTGAATTAAATTTTCATATTCCCTTATGTTTTCTTCCGACATTTTTCCGTATACTCGTACGAGTATTAAACACAAAAATCATCTTACGTTTAAATCGACCGAAAAACTTCTTACTCACTTCATTCATTCTATATAACCGTAGTAAAATTTTAATTATACATTTTAAATTTTAAATATTAAAAAATTTTAATATTAATTTTTCCTTTCCCTTTTTACTTTTCTTATATTTATTTTCTTTACTTTTACGATCCATTTGAATATCTTAAATATTCAAAATATAATTTAGATAAAAAATATTAGAATTTCAAAGATTTTTTAATGTTCATAAAGGCGGCAGCGTCCGTCAATATTAGATTAGTATTAAAAAGAAAAAATATTATCATAAAATATCCATATGTCTGCTACCATTGGTACTTATAAGAAGTGTATATTAACATTTTTATTACTGACACTCAATTTAAATTTCAATGACACACATATTTTTCCAGTAGTAAAAAAGAAGTGAAAAGAGCCAAACAAAAATGAATTTTTTTTTTTATTACCATTCATTCACAGAATAAATTATTATTATTCTTAATAATCGTATAAAAATAAATTTAATATAAAAATTAGGATCCGAATAAATTATTTTTTTCTTTTAATTTTTCGGTCAACTTTAAGATATCTATAAAAAATAAAATTGGGTCAAACCAATGGTTTGTATTGTAGCACTTTTCCCTTCAACAAGTGAAAATTCTGCTTTTAAATACAGTCTATGTATAGATATCACACTATTAAAATTATTTTCATTCATATACAAAACTATTTCTAGGATTGCATATATTTAGGATGACGCATATATGCAGTCTTTGAAATAAAGCAAAAATTAATATAAAAAGGGGTTAACATAATGCTCGATTTTAAGGGTTAATTGTGTGAGTTAAGAAAAATAATTATATTTTTTAATTTCATGGAATTTACCGTTAGCTTTTTGCGTTTATAAAAATTTGGGAAAGCTTGCTGTTTCGGAAATATAAGGTGTCAAAAATTCAAATTTTACGAATTTCAAGAGGTGATAACTTGAGAGGGGGTGGAGATGGAAAAAAATTTTCTTCTAACAAAATGAACTATTTATTAATATCTAAAAGCTCCTAAAATTTCAAGCTTCTACAGTCTGGGGTCTAGAAGAAAAACGACATCAAAAATTTGGAAAAAAGGACTTTAAATAACGGTAAATTTGAGCGGCCATTTTGTTTTTCTTTAGTTGAACTATAGTATACCGCGCAAGGGGAAGCAAGACACTGCCTTTCTGCGTTTGCAAAATTTCAAAAATGCTTATGGTTTCATTGCAACAAATATTTAAAAAAGGTCATTTTTAGGGTTTTGGGGGGGTATAACTTCTAAAGGGGGGGAGATAGGTAAAAATTTTGTTCTACGAAAATAAGTTTCTAGTGAAGATCTATGTACGTATTAAATTTCAGCTTTCTATCTTCAAAGGTGTAGAAGTTTTGTAAACAGACACACGGACAGACGGACGGACGGACGGACGGACGGACGGACGGACGGACGGACGGACGGACGGACGGACGGACGGACGGACGGACGGACGAACGGACGGACGGACAGAGTGAAACTAGTAAGCACTTTTTTCAAAAAATTTTTTGGAAAAGTGCTAAAAAATTAATATACAAAAAAAATTGAATTTAAAAGTAATGATATTTTTGACTGTAAATAATTCCAAGATGGCAACACTCTTCAAGTAGCCTATAAATAAACTAGTTTTTCTCTAAATTTCAGTATTGCTTTAAAATTATTTAAAACTATGTTTAACAAATTTTAAAGAAATTGTACGATAGTTGCCCTTCAGCTACTTCTACGGCTAGAATGGAACCGACTTATCTTTTATATAAAAATCGTGGCAAATTCTTTGTCTCATAAAGTTATTAATTTTTTTTCAATACAAACAATACCATCTTCCTGTTGAATCTCCAAAATTATTATTATATCAAAATTTTCATTAATTTTTAATGAAATTAAAATTTTCATTAATTTAAATGTTAATTTTCATTAACACAGGCGTCACTATCATTAAGCCTGTTTTTTCAATAGTAACTCTTAGACAATGTTATTTCAAGAATATTTCGCAATATAACTCAAGTAGGTATTAAGAAATCAATTAGATTTTTTTTTTTCAATGTAGGCTTCAGTTCAATATCAAATAAGTATTAAATTTTTTTTATATATGTATAAATTTACTCTATATTTGCTATTGTGTATATATAAAATTTATTTACCTTCAAGATGAAGTTTATAATGCAGGTATACGTAATGACAATTATGAGCTGACAATTATTACAAGTTCAACCTAAAAATCTCACATAAGAAGCATTTTTATTCAAAATATTGTGCAATATTCCGTCACATAATGAAAAAGATTCAAACTGAATTTTTTCGAGATTGAATGCATATGAAATAATAAACTTGACTGACATTATAGAAACTTGTGAAAAACCGCGTGAAAATTTATATTGGCAAAACAAAAATTCAATTAACCAATCATTCTGTTATGGGTTATGAAAGTCAAAAATCAGAAATAAAATTAAATGAAGTTTTGACCTTTAAATTTAGAATTAGTAAAGCCTTATATCTAATTTGGATTTTGATACTGAATTTGATAAACCTTACCATTAAGAAGCCTGTCAACTCGCTTTGTTCAAATCTGTCAACTCGCTTTGTTAAGTCCAAATGTTGTTTCACGTGGTAATTCAATCTTTAATTTAGTGAATTTCTCAATTCCACACAATTTTTTCAACCATTATAAATGGAAAATTTTTAATATTCTTTGAACATAATATTGTCTCACCTACATAATAGTCCTATGCTAGCATAAGAGCTCAATATGTCCCTATTAATAATCAATTTTTCTTCTTCATATTTCTACTGAAAAAAAAATAAAATAAAAAGGATTTTCTTCAATCAATATATTATTAAACTTATAAGTACGAATGTATGTAAGCACATAATTTAATAATTTTTGCAAAGTCCTTTCTAAAGAAAACGAGAAAAAATAGAGTTGACCATGACCACTCTGTGATACTCGGTGATACAAATTTGTTGCGAAAAAAATATGCCATAACTGACTATGGGACAGACTATGACTTTAAGTTGCCGTATTAACATATTAATTTATGCAAAATTTCAGTACTGTGTTTTTCAAAATACTGTGTGTGCCAAACTACTATTGCAGTTGTATGGCAGCTACCAGAAAGAGCTAAGCAATTTTAACGAATTTTATCAAACACATCGGCCCTATCAATATATCCGCTTGTGTGAAATATCAATATTACAGCTTTTATAGTTTCTGAGATATAGCCAAATAAATTTTGAAGTTATATGGCAGCTACCCGTACCAGTGCCCCGATCATGTCCAATTTAAATAGGGCTCTGGCACTTACTACAATAAATTATTTGTAAAAATTTGGTGAACTTAACGCAATTGGTTTTTGAGTTATCGCTGGGAAGGATGGATGAATGGACGGACGGACGGACGGACAGACAGACAGACAAAGCTTAACCTACTCAGAATTTGACGCTGATCAAAAACATATACATGAGTCTATATCTCAGAGCATTATTTCTTAAGGTTACAAACAGTAAGGCAAATTTAGTATACCCTTCGAACATACGTTCGTACGAGTGTAATAAATTTATAAGTAAGTGGAGTAAGTGTTGTATGAGTTTGCACAAACAAAATATATAAAATATACTTGGAATATGGTTAAGGATATAAAATATTGGGTTTGCAGTTATTTTATTATCGAAAAATTTCAATATCTTAAAAGACCTTTGTAACACTTGGTACCATAAAGCTCATTAATATTGTTACGAGTATTATATACGTATAGCGAAATTTTTGTAAGTTTTTGTATTATGAATAAATTATTGAAACAAAATATGAATTTAAATTTTTATTTAATTTTTTTATAGTGAATTAAGGTTCCTTAAAAAATCAATAACTTAGAAAATTATTAAATAAGTTTATAAAGTTGCCCTTGTTGTGTAATAAAATATTAGACTTTAATAGTATTATAGTTTTACTTAATAGTTTCAAGAAATCATAATTTGCAACTTAACATTGTAACAATATAAGAGAAACATTAAAATTAAGAAACTTTTTTAGAAATTAGATTTTCGCTAAGAATATTTTCTTTTTACAACATAACGATATTTCAATGAACTTATAACGTGAATTTCAGTGAACAATAAACTCATAAAATTTAGTTTATTTAAATTTGATCAAAGCGACGTCTGAAGCTGGTTTAAATCTAAAAATAATTAGAGTACTATTTACGCCTTTTATCGTCTTACGAATTCTTTAAAAACATTTTCCTAAGAAAACATACCGTACAGGATTAATTGCATAATCAATCTTAAACCGTTTCTTGTTTTTTACTTGTACATATATGCTTTAGAAACTATTATGTACCAACTTTTATCAAATTTTTGAATTCGTAGTATATTTACTCAAAAATGAATTAGATCAATTTTTTTAGAGATGTTTTCCTAAATTCAAATTGAATTAGGGATGGAAAATGTGATACAATTGTATCAAAGAAGCTCAACTGGAATATGATACCTTCTGTACATTCATTACATGAAAATATTCTTTTTATAAGAAATAAAATCCAAAACCTTTTTTTGCATTCCATTGAATGCAAAAATTTATTTTGTTCATCAACTTTATTACTACTACTATTATTTATTGCACATGTAAACCCATCGTATATTGTTATTTGCGATTAATAAGCCATGAATGATTTGTCAAAAATGTTAAATTTTTTGAAATTGCCTAACACTAACGTATCACTATAATATAATATACAAGTATGCATATTTATATTGTTATTGTAATGCATTATGTAGTAAATATTACACAGATTGATATATTCGCACTCTTAGTTCTGATTTGGTACGCTGAGAAAGCCTACAGTGGTACTGTAATATTTTTTGTATTTCCCATCACGGTTTTGCATTCTATGAGTTTCTGAAGAATGATAATAAAAAAATGATAATGAAAGGTTTGTGAACTTTTGTTCAAATTGCAATATTTACTAAATTAATTGCTTTAATTTCATTTTTTTTTCACTTTTTTTTTAATATTAAAATATTCAACCACAATTTTAACAATTTAAATTTCTTTTTAAAAATTTAAACAATTGCACGAATTTTTCAATCAAAATCATCTATTGAAATTTATTATAAAAACTCTTCAAGTCAGAGTGTTTTAAAATTACTAACTAAGGCTCCTTAATACATAAGTGTACTTATTTCTTGCGTCCACTATAAAATATAAATTTTTCAATATCGTTCATACACTTTTAAACTTATACATTAAAATTCAATACGATTGACTAAAAAAAAAACTTTAATCGTGTTTAAATTCAAAAGTTAAACTTTTACAATTCATATAAGCATGAATTATTCAATATAATGGAATACGAGTATTTATTCAATATTATTGCCAGAATATAAACTTGAAACATTAAGTGTTCATACATGGTAACTGCGTATAACAAGTGTACATATAATATTTTATATGTATACCCTTAGAATACGCACATATCATACGAGTATACACTTAAAATGTAAATAAAAATGAGAATTTATTATGCAATTTAGTATAACAATTTATTTGATCATCTAATTTAATTGCCGTAATAATTTCTGAAATGAGTTAAAAATTATTATTTTGTCTTCACTTTATAAATTGTTTTTTCATTATTGTAACACTCACTATAATTTTATGGACATCAAATAAGATTAAATCAAGTGTTCGTGCAATGTTTGAATAACAAATTTTCAATTTTGAATTTTATTATTGTTGTTTTTGTTTATTTTTAGATTTTACAATAAGTACGAATTATTTGCAAAATTAGTAGAGTGTCAATGATATACTTGTCTGAATAATCAAATGGATGTCATTTAATTACCGATTAGTAAATATAGACCTAATAATGAGTGTATGTAAGGTACTTGTAAATGAATTTTGGGAAAGAGTATTACAAAATCAAAATTTACAAAATTTACCAATTTTTTTTTATATTGACTGTTGTGACAGTAAATGATAGGGTGAATATTTTTTATGTTATACACTTATACTGGCTTTGTAACAGAATAATATTTGCTTTATTTTACTAAATTTTGATTTCTGAGCCAAATTTAGAATAGAAACAATATTGAGAAAAATTAACCCTTTTTCTTTATATTTTGATTTTCCACCCATTGGTACATTTATTTACAAAATTTGAAGTGATCAAATTGGAATTTGAGTAGGAAATGAAATTGAAAATCCACGATAATGAGTTGAGCGGACGTTACGCGCTCCGAATCGTATAAAACATATAATGCTCCGAATTAAAGCGTAAAAGCCGAGCAAAACATGCATTAAAAAAATTCTTTTGCTTCTTTAGTTTTAATATTAAGTTTTGAAATCAGCTTTATATATGATCGACAATACAATATGGCAATACGGAACACTGGCAATGTCTCAGAGTTCTAAAAATATCTCGATAGTTTGAATATGATGAAACCTCAATGAAATTTTGAATCAGATCAATGAAGAAAATTTCTAACTTAATAATTTCAATGCTGATACAATTTCTCTCTTTATCGGTAAGTCTCAATTTCTTTAGAAGTTATTAGTATAGCCCGCTATACTTTACGTATATTTATAATAAGCATGTAGTGGGTTACCTACTAAAAATAGTAAGTGATTCTAGATTTTGTGTCGAATATTTTATAACATGTTAGTTTACAATTTATAGCTGCCTTTTGAGCAAAATCTTGATAATTTTTAATTCAATGAAAAGATTTTTCAAAAGAAAACAAAAATTTTAAATAATTTAAAGTGAACAATTTATATATACGTATAAGTTCATTGTTCGTATACTTTTTAAGAAGAATAACATAATTTTGAACGTAAGAGGCACTTAAAGTATGTAAGACAATTATTATAGATTTTTTTTTTTTTTACACTTTCTCTTATGTAAGAATATAAGTGGAGATGTAGAATAAAAACGACAAGTTACTTTAATTCTATATTTAACATCATTTTATACTTTCGCTTTAAAATTTTCTTAAATTTTCATATTCATATGTATAGACATTATAAACACTATATAGGTAAGCATACATTCGTATATACATATAGTCAACTATATAGCTACTATACCAGCTTTATATATAACTTTCATACAAATAATTTTTAAATTGAAGTTTGTCAGCATTTTAAAGATTAGGTGCCAATATGCGTAAGTTATTGGATATGGAAGGGTAGTGTAATGGCCTACTAAAGAAGATTTCAATGAATGAAAATAAAACTAATAATAAAAATAAGCCTTTCATACTTATATTTATGCCTAGTATTCATACTTAAATTTTGTAGTTTATTTAATCAAATTTTTCGACACTAAAATTAAAATTCTTAAAATTTTTATTTTGTAAAATAATTAAAAGAAAACTCATCAGGCATTTCTTTAGATTTAAAAGTCGTAATCAAAAGATTCTTTCAAAAATTTTTTGATTTCTTTTAAATCATAAACTCTTTATATTTACAATTCCTAGATCTCTGGTTATTGTAAATTTTTTCGTACTCGTAACTCTAATACATCACATATTCGAAGTTATAGTAGCTTGAGTTTTTAAAATAGTTATAAGATATTTAAGTGTAAACGACAACATCGAATTCAGTACTCTGGTATCGATATGACGTCGTATTGTAGTTGTAGTTGTAGCGTGTAATTCGTTTAGCTTATTAAAATTCTAAGTCATGGATTTTAACTGAATGAAAATGTTGCTGTCTTATATTCTACACACATTACACTTACAATAGAATTACCTCTGCGTATACGTATATATAAATTTGTACCATTGCATGTAAATTAGAAAAAATTTGTGACACACATTTCACTTTCTAGCAAAGGATAAAAATAAATAAGAAAACGACAAAAAAAAAAAATGTAAAATTATTTCCTCATTTTGTAATTTAAAGTGTTAAATACTTTTTGATTTAAAAAGTATACAAAATAAATTCATGTTTATACTCCCCTTCCGACCGCCACCGCCGCCTACCCTTCTTTTATCTTCCTTTGCTCCGTCCCGGGTTTACATTTTTTTTTGTTTTATATTTAAATTAAAATACACAAATTTGCTATTAATGATGACAGGCGTCGCTGTATATAATAATATGTAAAATTGTGCTACCATCAAAAATTTTGGTAATAAGAAAGAAATGGCAATTTTGACAGAGGGGAGGGTATAAGTCGATGCTTGTATTTGTAAAACAAGAAGATTATATTAGAGGATATAAAGTTTATTTTTTCTTTGTTTATTTTTTTAATTTTTTTTAGAAAATGTGAGCCTTAAATTGAATTTATAATTTGATTTTTACTCTTTTGTTTTTTTTTTTGCTTTTGTCGTTTTTAATTTTTTTCCTGCTTCCTTATTCAACTGTGTTATTCTTCATTCATATTCTTGTACACAAATTTTTTTTTTAAAAATTTAACATCAACATTTTTTCTCATCTTGCACTATATACTAATCATATGATATCCTTAAAAGAGAACAACAAAAACAACAAAAACAAAACAGTAATGAAAGTGAAATAATTTTTTTCTATTTTTCCTTTTTTAATTTTTGTTTTTTCATAAGTGCTTTAAGGATTGTATGTTGTAACATATTGTTAGCATTTTATATAACGTTTTGTCATATCAAAAAAAAAATGATACACATATTTACAAATACGTATATTTATATGTTTGTACTTATATAAATTAAACGTAAATATTTATATGGTTATCAGGGCTGTTAAATCCTTTTGCAATAAAAATTGAAGCGAAGCAAACCTCTCGATTTAGCCTAAAATAGCATTCTTCACAGAATGTAGACCCAAAAATACGGTAGAGCAAAACTAATTGTTAATCAGTTTGTCTAGTTTTCCACCTTACTGATGAGTGTCTAGTATAGTCTGCTTGGCTCAAATTTGCTTTATTATTATGATTAATTTAAGCATGCATGTTGCTTAACAAAAATTTCTCTTTCTTTGAGAATCAGTACTCTGCACTGCTCCCACCGTGCAAAAACAAACTTTGGTGAACACGAGTAATTATAACACTCATACTTAGTTAACAGAATTCTGTAAAATAACAGAATGTAAAGAATTCTGTAAAATAACAATGTAACAGAATTCTGTATTAAGTAAATTTTGAACACATTAAAATTTATTTCTGTGTTTACTTAAGCGTAAAGCTAGATTATCATTCTAACTGATATCTGTAATATTAACTTAAAATTTATATCGAAATCTTATTGCATATATCGAAAATTTTGTTTTGCAAAAAAAAATAGTTCTGGAATTAATGTTTTCAATTTTGAAAATGAGTAGCTGAATTTTCAACACACACAGAAATAAGTGAACAAAGGGGATAACTAACATTTTGACGAAAATTGAGCTCTTCGGATAGAAGAACATCATTAAATTTAAAATATTTTCAACTGTGATTTTTCTTATAGCTAGAAACTTCTAGCTCTTGTAGCTAGAAGAATAGAATACGAAATTGGCAATGCACATAAGAGCTCAGTAACAAAAAAATTAATAGCTTTACAATTTGTTAATGAAAAAATGTGTCACCAATGCAAATGTAAGTCAACACCATTGTCTACTTACCACTTTATTTGCTAACTATCACCAGTTTGTTGTACAACCCTGATATGTGCGGTAAATATTTTAACGGTATAAATATATGAATGCCTGTATTTAATTTATTTTGCTTCTTCTTTTAATTTTCTTATGGAACTATAAACATACGAACACATTGTGTAGACATTTTTGTCGTCATAATTTTATAACTTTTGATTAAATTTAAATTTTTTCTCTTTTTAATAAAAAAAAATAAATAAATTTGTTAATTCGTAATTTTGAACGGAAAAAATCTTCATTTTGTTTGTGTTCTTATTTTTGGAAATAAAAGTAAATAACTTGACTGTTTTTTAATAATTCTAGACTATTTTGGAAAATTTTATTAAAAAAGGAAAACAAAAATAAAAAAAAACATAAAGGAAGAAATAATTTTTTCTTTGTTTAACAATAATTATGTAAGAAATTAAATTAAATGGAAAATTTTTAAACAAAAACAAAAAACAATAGAAAATAATGGAAAATAGGTGAAAATGAAAATATATGAGAAAACAAAATTTAACACTAACCGTCGTTTCAGTGCTTGTTTCAGACAAGGGCCTTACAACACTTTTTTTGGAAAACCACTTTGAATTACTCAAAAACTGTTCGGTAAATTTCATCAAAGAAATTTTCAATTTTAAATGAAGGTAGTGTGCTCCGTTATTTCTTAAATTATAAGAGTTCAATATATGCAAATGAAGTTACAAAAGATTTTATAAAATAATCGTTTTTTGCCATTAGCCATTCTCTTATCTCCAAAAATTTTAGTTTCATGATCATTAAATTATCGAAATCTTTTTTGAGTGGTCATGGCCATGAAATTGCTGATCTTTTTTCAGAAAGCATTGGCTTAGTGCATGATATCGTAGATAACCATGGACCAGTTTCTTGCGTCATTGATTTTTTCTAGGTAGGTTACAAATTACTTACAATAAAATATTCGATTTTCAGGAAAATTCGCGTTAAAAATTACTTGGCACATAAAATAACAAAATGATTATAAAATATTTTAAATCTTATTGAAGATATAGGATAAATTTATAAAGGCTATATAAGAAATCATCCCCAAAGAAATATTACAAAACTGTGCAAAAAATTGTGTTTGTTCAAAACAAGCGTTCATTCAAGTGACGCTATATATGTGTTGAACAATTTATGAGAATAAAATTTCATGGGAATAATCAAAACAAAATTTATTATATCCTTAGAGTATAAAATTTTCACTGCTATTTAAAAAATAATTAAATAATTTTATATTTATGTAAATATACACTTTTTTTTTTTACATATAGACAATGTTATAGTCTCTTTAATTTTGATTTAATTAAACGAAATAATTTGATTAATTTCATTTACATTTTTATTATTTAATATTTATATTTACATAATATATAAATATATATACGCGTAAACATATACATACAAACATAAATTACATATTATACGAATTTAATTACTAAACAAATATTTAATTGGAATTATTTCACAAAAAAACCAACAAAATAAAAATTTTAACGATAATTTAAAATAATAATGGATAAATTATAATTATGCCTAAAAATATGCAAATTGATAAAATTATATGCATACTTAAATTTATAATTTATTTTAAAGTATTCCGGTAAATAAAATTTAAATAAATAAATTATGTCAATAATAAAAAAATTTATTTAAAACAATTGCAATTTTATTGTGGTTAAAATTTAATAGCCTTTTTAGTTAGAAAAGAAATTAATCATGATTTTAATTTAATTTGTCATAATATATTTTTAAATAATCATCATTATTTTCGTCATCATAATATGTTCAACATATAGGTGCTCCTATATCTAAGATCTTTGAATTTCAAGTACTTGAACTAGTAAAATTACATAAATTTATTATTTACTCAATTCAGCTTAATCATGAGTCTCTATGGGTGGAATCGAACTATTTGAAATATAATATAAGTTATTATTAATATCCTAAATGCCTTTTGTGTGAGGTAGAGTTTTTGTAACCGAATTTTTGAAATCTTCATGCAAATAACCATAGTAAACTTATACCATCCATAATATATAGTATAGTCTCAGGCTTAATATAAAAAAATGTCCATGATAAAAAGAATTTGGAAATTGCTGTTTGTTCCAGATTGACCTGGAAGAGTCTTTTTAAGAAAAAAAGCTCAACAATTCAGAAGAGACTCAAAGTGGATGAAAAACAATTTTTCATACTCTCCACATTCTTATGATTATTATGATTATATGAATATCCACATATAAAGTGAAGGTGTTTTGTTGCCACATGTTACCGTAGAATTTTAATAGATTAATATTGTAAAACAAACATCGTATATAATTTGTTAAAAATATATAAGTATTTAGAAAATATTATAGTTTCCGCTAAATTACACTGGGAAGTAGATGCTTTGCACAAAATTTTTACTGAACAGGCAGATTTGTAGAAAAACAAAACAACACACTGAATAGATAAAATTATCCATGATAAACGTGCTATTGAATCCAGTCTATTGATAATGTGTTATTATATTGCAAGTCTTTGACAATAAAACAAATTAAGAACTATGAATTAGAATGGATTCGATCCAGATATTTTATTTTCATCGAATATTTAACTGTTAAGGTAATTAACCAGTAAAGGCTTTAAATTAACAACAACTCTCTTATAACGTTGCCTCCGAAAACATATTTTTTTTCTAAGCTGTTTTTTTTTTCATACAACCTTCCTAACCCCCTAATATATAATTAATTCCCTTTTAATTTTTTCCGCAATTAGTATGATATAAAAATTAGTGTGAAAGAAAGAAAAGTTATTTTTGCTACCCAATTTTATGTGAAAGAAATATTCACTCTTAATTAACGCAACACTCTTAAACAAGGCATCTTATAATTTACTATTTTTAATTAAAATTTTAGGTACATTATACATATGTACTTTTTAAAATTAGATGCTACTCATCAAAATTTATATTAAAATTTAATCTTATTTGTAACATCAATAATATATTTTCATGTGAAACTATATTGTAGCCGCAGATTATTAACCTGAAAAGTATTCTATATTTATTATGATAAAATTCACACACAGTGCTCACTTATTAATCCCTCAAAAATTTTGATTTTATTTTTAGCTACATATACTTTTATTCTAAGTAAATAAATTAAGTATGTACACATATTTTTCTATTTTTAGAATAATAACATACATTTATAACATTGTCTAAATTAAATTAAAGTGTTAACATGTATGAATATAAAATTACAAATTTTAGAAATTTTTTTTTAACATCCTTTTAAGTTTTCTATTAAATTATGAAAATTTTAACATCTGTTCACATAAAGTACACACACGAACACATTTAATAATAATTTGATTTTAATTCTCCCCCGACTTCAAAAATTCCATCTATTTGTAAGAAAATAAAATGGGTGCTTTTAAACCACGAATAATTTCTACTTTTTATATGAAAATTTTTCATATTACTATTTTCATCCAAAACCACATAATCTACATTAATATTCTATTTTGTGTAATTTCTAAAAATATTCTAAAAATAAGTTAAATTTAATTATCATAATTTTCATGTTTTTCCTATATAATTACAAATTATGAATGCAAACTCTATGATAGATTAAGAAAGAAAAAATCAGTTTGATTAAATTTTCTGAGATACGTTTTGTCAGATTTCGAAAAAAAACAATTTTGAGAAAAAAATGTACGTATTAGTGTCAATCTGTCTGCCCGCATTCTACTAGACTATTCGCGTTCAAATTTTAATCTGATATAGATGTTAGTATGTAGCAGTATTGCTCTACAATAAATTGCGTCTGTACTTCTCGTTCCTCCTTCTCAAATTATAGTTTTTCAAAGCCGTGAATATATTTAATCGAATGTAATCAACTTTGCAAATTAATCGCTATCTCCAACCAATTACTTCCGGAGCAATTTTTCTCCTTAGCAGCAAAACCGAATATGTAATTTAGAAGTTTATAAATGTTGATAAATTTTTTTGCAGTAATTTTCTCAAAAATCCGTTCTCTGCAGAGTTATTCACTGTTAAGGTTTACAAAATGTAAGCTTATAGGGTTCCATTTATCTTTCATACTGTATATGAACTCTATCGAATATTTCTATAAGAGAAAAATGTTAAATGACTTTCTTCTAAAAGTTTACCATTATGTTTTAACTTCAGTTGTAGAATATATACAATTCAAGCTCTATACATTAGTGTAAAATTTTAGAAAACATTGATCTAACGACCACATTTTACTAAAAAATTTTTACAAAATTATATAATAATGAGTGAATTATACGATAATTAGTGAATTTGTTCAACATAGACGATCTTAAAACTTAAACCTATTGTTGAAAGGAAATGTGCTTTTTTACAAACCATGGTTTTTAAATTTTTATGAATAATATTGTAGATAATTATTATTTTATCTAATTTTAGCAAAATAACAACAAAAAATTTTTAATATAAAAATTTTTTTGTTGATGTGCGAACCCTACCACCTGATAAACCATCTGTCAAAATTTTTTATTTTTTTTTTTTGCTATATTTTTACATAATTTTATCCTTTCATTTTTAATATTTCATTAATATAATTTGATACTTTAGGAAGTCATACTTATATATTGACATTACATTTATACATTTATATACCATTGACATACTTACTATTAATATTAACACCCTGCCGTTCCTTTTAATTTAAATTTTTTGTAAAATTTGTTACTTATTTTGTGACAACAAAGCGTCTATCATTTCATTTTCTTTTTTTTGTGTTTGATGAGTAGACATTTAATCAATAAAAATAACTTTTGAAGAGGCAAATTTTATTATATACAAGGGCATACATCTAACATTCATAGTATGTGTATATGTAGTATAATTTATCAAGATTATTTTGTCTATGAATTTTTAAGATTTTCAAAATTTTTACTAGGGTAAAAAATATTTTTTGGATGGTCATAGAAAATTGCATTGAAAATCACTATTGAAAAATATTTTAATTTTAAAGTTAGATATTTCAAAATTAACTGAGATTTATGAATCATGGATGGTATTATTGAATTATTATTTCGTTTATAATAAGAAATTTGAAAAAAGAGTTCGTGGATGATATCGCGTTTTCAAAATTGTTATTATATAATTTGCTGGCATAATCATGCAGTCAAAGTGGTTTTTTTTGCAAAAGATAATTTAATGTTGTTTTATGTTTAGTTTTATTTCAATTTTTGAAAAACTAAAATTTAAAAGTCAATATTATTAACAGATACGTACCATGAAATGATCAGGGAACCTTCTGTCCCAAATTCATTCTGCTCAATAACTGGTTAATGATATTTTGCTTCAATTCCTTATTCTTTCAGCATTTTTGTTCCCTATTGGACTTCTTTGAAATATCTTTTTATTTGCAAATCAGAGGATCATCTTGAAATTTTGTAGAGAACGAGCGAAAGGAATAGAATAGACGTGCAGACTGAAAACAATTTACTGAAACAAAAGCATTTCTTTTTATGCTTACATTTGTTACATTATTGTAATCTAGCTCACTACAGCAGCTCCTTAGTCATCTTAATTGATCTTTAAATATTAAAAAAGACGATTTGAATTTTGAAAAATAACCTACTTAACGTTTGGACCTTATTTTAGAAATATGCAATTCCTACCATTTTTTTCATCTTGTTCTCATAATTATCAAGAACAAACCTGTTATATTAAAATTTTCACCCCATATATACGTCATTTATAGACGTCATTATAGACACACACACACATATTTTCATTTTACTTAAAGTGTCGATATAAAATTCCCACTTTTAGCACTACTTTTATTGTAAACCGCAACAATTTTACGAGTATTGTAACTTTAATCTTAACTATTATTTTCGAATAAGTGAATGGGAAACAAAAGCAAAAAAAACAACAACAAAAAAAATAATAACAAATGATTGACAGTTTTTTTCATTTATTCCCGAAAAATTGAACAAAAAAAAAAAAACCCTAAAATGAACGTAAAACAGAACATCAAGCGTTATTTTGCTATAAATAAAAAGAGGGTGTCAATTAGTGTGTCCTTCTTCTTCTTTTTTCCGATATTTTTGTTTTTCTTTTTTATTTTATGTACAGCAGCTTTCTTGAAGGGTACTCCAGATCCCTTATTTCTTTTAACATTTTATTAAAGTGTTTAGTTGCTCTTTTGTATTTGATTATTTTTGATTATAACTTTTGAAATCCAATTCCGAAAAATAGATAAAAGCGTGTTATAGAATTTTGTATTTTCAATACAACACGCTTTTGTCTATTAAAGAGGCAAATCACACAAAAAAAATTTGTTTTTTTTCGTTTTTTGAAAACAAAAAATAGAACAAAAGAAAAAGATGAGTAAAGATAAAAGAAAAGCATCGTGGCAATACCAGGGCCCACATCATGAGGGTATAAATCATTATTTTGATGCGACTGTCTGTGGTAGTGAAGCAAATATGCGTAAAGTGAAATAATATTAAATTTTTGGTACGTTTTGAATCTCCGTAAATCAATATTTCTTAAAACAATGTAGTTCAAAAAATTCCAAGATGGTCAAATTAAAAGTGAAAAGTTATATATTCAAATAATTTTGCTTAAAAAACCTACCACTGCGAGTACGTAATTAAGCTTTTTAAACTTCGCAAATCAAGGGAAAATTCAAAATCTAAAACGATAATATTGAATTAAATTAAGCGAAATCAGTTCAAATTCCATTTCTATAAATTTTTCGGGAAACTAATTAAGTTCGACTTACGCAACACTTCTTTATTGCCACAGAAATATTGATAAAACTATTTACATACAAATTTTCTAATGTTTTCTTTTTATAACTGAAATAAGAAGTACATTATACAATCTAAATTTTTTTTTATTTCGCATAAGATATAAAATACAAACCAGTCGATAATTTTTAAATTCATATAATAAAATGATACCTAAAATTCGGACATTATTTCAAGATTTCAATATTGACATTCATATGTTTCAATATCGAGAGCAAATGCACACCTACTCATAAAATGATTCCTTGTATTACAAATTGGATTTTGTACAAAGGTATTTGTTTTGATAGAAAAGCTATATTCATAGACTGATATCAATTAATTATAAAAGTATTTCTCAAATGAATCAGTTAAAGCCTTACCAGAAAGTAACAATACAACGAATAGATTTACTTAGAGTTTATAAATATGTATAATTTTTTTCAGCTCCAAAAAATCAAATTTCAGTTTAAAATATTGTATTTGCCGAATTGTGCAGCATCACAGTATTATTATGGCAAACCGAATTGTGCCGCTTGTTATACTTTAATTGAGTTCGAACTCTATAATGCAGTAATACAATAAAGTTTTTAAATCTTATTGGACTTAAAGTTTCTTGAAGTGTTAAATTCAACTGCAACATAAATTTTTAAAATAAATTTGAAATCATACCGGTACCGGACATCATTTCAGTCACTGAATGAATGTTTTTTTTTCAGGACTTTAATAACACTTAGTTTTGTAAGTAAAGAACAAAATTTCAAAGTTTTATTCAAAATAGACATGTACATATTTTCTTAAACAACCATTCACTGGCACATTGCAAAAACAAAAATATATCGAATCGAATTACGGTATATAAAAAAAATAAGTGTCATCAAAATATGTTTTTTAATTTTATATAAGTGTGATGACAATACGTGTACTCATAATTCTCAATATTCTCCAATTTTAAAATAATATTAAGTGGCAACATGTTTAAAATAATAACAATAGCTGCCATTACTACTTATAGATTCGAATGATATGATGTCAATCAATGTTGATGTCTATTGTAAAGGAAAATAAATGACCATATAAATTGGTTAAAACAACACTAACAACAGCAACTCAATAACTGTTATATAATTTTTTTTCATTTACTCTTATATTATATTTTAATTCTAAATTAAAATTATCACTTTGAGATTGTGATGGTTTTTATCTTATATTTACATGGAATGATATCAAAAGGCACATGTGTATTTATACATATGTAGAAAGATGACAATGTAAAAATACTATTATGAAGCAGAAGTAAATAATTATTAAAGTAAGCAAATCATCTTCATAGCCAGTATTAAGACTGTGGGCTAAATGCGTTAAACCTGGCTCATTTTTCTCTTTTAAAATTGTTTTGGTTCTATGATCCTTTTATTATGTCGCATTTAGTCGTAGAATGTGTTGTTAGTTGTAAAATACTGAAAAAGTAGTCCCAAGAGTTTTCATATTCACTCTTGGTTGCATTAGGTGTTTTACATAAAAAAATCAGCATTTTTGGTTCTTTGTGCCCGTACAAACGTATGTTTGAAGGGTAAACTAAATTTGCCTTACCCTTTGTAACGCTAAGAAATAAGGGTCTTAGATATGGATTCAAGTGTATGTTTTTGATCAGCGTCGAATTCTGAGTTGATTTAGCTTTGTCTGTCTGTTTGTCCGTCCGTCCGTCTATCCATCCTTCCCAGCGATAACTCAAAAACCAATTGCGTTAAGTTCACCAAATTTTTACAAATGATTTATTGTAGTAAGTGCCAGAACCCTATTTAAATTGGGCATGATCGGGGAACCGGTTCGGGTAGCTGCCATACAACTTCAAAATTTATTTGGCTATATCTCAGAAACTATAAAAGCTGTGGTATTGAAATTTCGCAAAAACGAATATATTAGTAGGGCCAATGTGTCTTATAAAAGTCTTTGAAATTACTTGGTTCCTTCTGGTATCTGCCACACAACTTCAAGAGTTTTTTGGCTATATCTCAAAAACTATAAAAGCTATGGTATTGAAATTTCACACAAGCGAATATATAAGTAGGGCCAATGTGTTTGATAAAATTCGTTAAAATTGCTTGGCTCTTTCTGGTAGCTGTCATACAACTTCGATAGTAGTTTGGCACACAGTATTTTGAAAAACAGTACGAAATTTTGCATAAATTAATCTGGTAATACGACAACTCAAAATCATAGTCTGTCCCATAGTCAGTTACGGTATATTTATTCGCACATAGGACAACAAATTCGTACGGGTATCACAGAGTTGACAAGGTCAACTCTATTTTTTTTCGATTTGCCTAAATCTGGCGATTTTTGCTTAAATTTTATCCTTTTTTTTTTGAATTTTTTAATTCTTGTTCCTTGTTGCAATCAATTATTTTCTGTAACAAAAACAATACTTAATATTTAATAATCCAGTAAAATTCGATTAATGCTCTAAATTTGACATTACCTATATGTAATTTTTTTTCTGTTTGGTATATGTGAAAATATTATGAACTCGTTTTTTCTCTAGAGACTCAGTAATAGAATAAGCAAATATCTGATCAAAATAAATCATACTTAGAAACAAATAACAGAAAAATAATATCCAAGGGTCCAATACCCAGTTTAATTCTTACACAAATTGCTTAGTTACAGTTGGAGTATTGGTTTGTACAATATATATTTACTTTTATATGTCTATAATTAATCAAATTACACAAGTACGTCTACATCTTTCCATGTGATCGGAATTCGAAGAAAACAATATAATTATATCGAATTGAAATGGCATTTTAGATAAACAAAGTAATTTAATTACCATCAAGAAACGTTCACAAAATAATTAAAGTATTAGAAATTTAAGTGTATTGCACAGAATTGTGGTTTTAAAATTGGCCGAATCGAATAGTAACAGTTACCTCAAATTCTTGCATACAGTTAAAAATAAGAATCCGACGCTGTATAACAAATACTTATTAAATTTTAGTACAAAATATTTTATGAAAACTACAAGCATTCAAATTTCAATCAGCAAACCACAACAAAAGTTACCACAATCCTATTGACAATATTTTCAACTCCTGATTATTTCAACTTATTCTTAAGGATATTCTCAATAATAGTTTGCTCTATAAGAACACTAAAAAACAAAAATAATTATGAAAAGAATTTATGATAAAAAAATTTACAATTTTCCTAAATTTCTAATTCTATTAAAAACAAAAAGTTTAATTTAATTTTAAATCAAAACAACAATGAATTGAATTGCCTTTAAAGAAAATTTCACAAAAAATTCTGAATGAAAAACTTTAATGTTATTAAATTTGAATCCTTTTTTATTTTCTTTTCTTATTACTTTTCTTCTTCTTCTTTTTTGTATTTTCTTATGGTTAACAGCTTGTCTCCGATTTCTTCTTCTGCTCCGTCACTCTTGTACATAAATTAAAAGTTTTTCACTCATCTTTTACATGATAAAGAAAAAACCAAACTGAAATGAAATTTATTAATTTTTTTTCTCTCCTGACAAATTATTATTATTTTTGACACAAAAATTTCAAAATTTAATTCTCTTTATGTGAAAGTGTTTTGTTTTAAAAGTAATTTTATTTCTTAAAATAAAAAAAAATCTTCTTCTGCTTTTCAAGTGTTACCGTGTTTACTTTTCCTTAATTTTCAAAGTTTTTCTTCATTTCTGAAAAGTTTTTTGTTCTTTCTTTTTTATTTTGCTTTTTTTTTATGTTTTTCATCATTTTGACTTTAATGCTACAAGACAAAACTGATGTTCAGTTCATAAATTTATTCTTTCAATAAATTTTTTCCCATATTTTGGTATTTTCCATCATAATCTCTTAGTTTCCTTTTTTTGTTTTCTTCATATTTTTATTTTTACATTTCCTCTCTTATTTCTCTTTCTTTTTTTTGGTTTTGGTTTTATTTTGATGAATACTCGTGTTAGTTTTGCTCTCTCTTTGCCTTTCAAAATAATTTGAATCTTTTTGGAAAAGACAAGAGTTTGATGAGGAGAAAGGGAAGATGAGTGAGTGAACACACATTATAAATTTTCTTCAAAAATATTTTATATATAAATTTGTTTTGTATTCATTTTTATTTATCTTTCTCTTTCACTTTCTATATTATGGAAAGTTTTGCAAAGAATTTAACTTATGTTTATTTTGAAATATGATTGACATTCAAAATGTAAGTGAAAGTTTATAATAATAAAGTATAAAAGAGTATAGAATTGAAATGGAATTGAACAGGGCTCTATTGTACCAATGAATCTAATATTTGCCCGTCCGCCGTCCGCGGATCCGTTTACATAACTTGAAAATAGAAAAGACAGAAAGCTGAAATTTCATATGTACGTAGATCTTTACCAAGAACCTATTTCCGTGGAAGAAAATTTTTACCTATCCTCCCCTCTCTCTCTAAAACTTATAGACTCTTAAAGGCCTTAAAATACTATTTCTACTTATATTTGAAAAAAAAAAACCATAAACATTTTTCAAATTTTGTAATCTAAAAGTAGAGTCGTGCTTTTTCTGCAGGAACACAACATAATCAAATATTAAAAAAACAAAATGGCTGCTAATATTCACCGTTATACACCATTGGTTTTACCCAAGTTTTTTAACTTTTTTTTTTTTTGATTAATTAATTAAATAATGAGTGTGATAGAACAAGGCCGTGATTTATCCTCTTTTCTCTGTCATTCGGCATATCGTCAAAAAAGTTTGAAGAGATCTATGAATTTTTGAAATTTTTAAAAAAGTAGTATGAGCAGCTACACACCCTGAATGTCAAATAAATTCGTATAAAAATATTGTCGAGAGAACTCTACTTTTTTTGTTCCAATATTTTTTGAAAATCGAGGTATCCAAACATCCAGATCCGGAAAATAGTCCTTGGAAAAATTCAGAAAAAGTTTATCTAATATAATCAATCTTCTAATAATTTTGTTCCTCACCAATTTACTAATTGCTGACGACTTGAGCTCAACCAAGGCTAATATTTCATCATAATATTGCAGGAATTAATTTGCTTTCAATAATTTTACTACAATTTTACTTTATTGTTTGGGCTAAAAATCTGGTATTTTCACTAGGACTCATTGAAAACTGTCAGAATATATAACAGACTCAGTCGAAAATATGTTATGGTACCCTATAGTTACACAAAAACTCAATTAATATTTAACATTTTTAATTTTTTTTTTTTTTAAGCAAAAATTCATATTTATTTTTAGTCGTGTAGAACATAAGGCGAATTTTGAATTATAGAGAGCAACAAGAAAAGAAAATTATGTGTTTTTTTTTCATTTCTTCAATAAAAATAAATAAAATAAAAATTCAAACTTTTTTTTTTATTCAATTCAATTTATAACACAGCCATTTTTAGGGACCTTATAGAACGGAAAAGTAAAACAAAACGTAAAGGGAAGGCAATAACGTAAAACATTTTTTGGTATTTTCATTTTTATTTTGAATTTTTTTTTTCCTTCTCTCTCTTCAAAATTTAAGTGTGTTTCCTAGTGATAGCTGGTTGGCAGTAGCTAGAGCTATAACAATTATACTAAATGCCATAAATTATATTTTCAACTTTTGTTTTATTTTTTATTTGTTATTTTGTATTTTGACTTTACAACCAAATCAACTCTTATAATTTCTAAAGTGTTCTACAAGTAAAGCTTTTTAAAAAATATTAATTTTTTTTTTTTTACAAAAGAGATACCAAAATTTATTTACCTATTATACGTATGTGAAATAGTAGCAGCCGTCACATCGCCTGTTCGATATTATACTTTACATTTATGGTTAAGTAGTGCTAAAGAATAAGGAAGGAAATTCTAAGTATGTAATGCTCAAAAATGAGGAAGATGCATATGGAGATAGAACTGAAAGGATTTGAGGTTGGATATTTTGTAAAGATTTTGTTATTTTTTTAATTTTTCAATACGTTTAGATTTTTTTTAAATTTATTTCTTTAATATTGCCATTCCAGAATAATTTTCCAATTTTTTTTGTCTATTTGAATTTAAAATCAAGAGCTTACAACAAGCCGAAATAAAAAAGTAGGCCGTTGAAATATAGTTATTAATTCTTCCAAAAACAAAAATTTGATTGGCTCAAAGTGTCGTAGTAGGAAAAATTTAAGGACCCTTACTCTTACATTCAAAATGGAGTTTTTACTATATTACTGTACAATTCAGCTAATAGATATGATTTGCTGAATTGTTCAGTTATTTAATTCAGCCCAAAGTTTAATTTGCGAGTAACTAAGCAATATTAGCCGAATTTAAATGTTAACAATACCATTTCCTTGAATTCTGTAAGGCAATAATAAATGGAGCAGAATAGTTAACCCAATTCTGCGTTAATATGGATAGCTGAATTTCGCTTACATAAAAATTTATGAATTTGACTTAGACAAATTTTTTTTTACTAATTAATTTGTGGAATTCAAGGATAATCATATTTCATTTTAAATTCTATATAGAAGTTCTCTAAATATGGGAAATAAAGCATAATTACTCGACTCCCGCAGCAGTTATATTTAAACTGTCTAAATGCGGCAAACAATGAACTTATTGACGCCATAAAACTTTAACATAATTATAGATCCGAAACGAAGATAAGCTAATTAAAGCACATCTGATGTTACCTTGACTTACTTAGCAGTAAAATATTCCAATTACTTACTGAGTAAGTTAATTTTGAATTAAATCTGCGTTTGGGAATGCAACTGTAGCTAAAATTTTGTTTTCCCTACAAGTGTTGCAAAATTTATTAATTTATTAATTATATATTAACTATTGCTCACTTTATTTTATGTCTCCTCAAAAAATATCATATTAAATGGTCACCTCATATTATACAATAATTGTATTACATGATTCATATATATGTATACAAACCAACCATACCATTTTATTAAAAGAAGGAAATTATAATGTGAATTGAGTTGGATATTATGGAAAAAAAAACGAGAACCAAGAAATAAATTGTCTGGTGTCGAAGGAAAAAAATCTTGCATAAATTATACATAAATTTATTTTTTATATTTATTTTTTATCTTGTTCTTTATTTACTCTCCTTTAAAGAGAGCTCATGTCTTTTTCCCTGCCCGTTTTATCAGTTCAACAATGTACATAACTACAAAGAACAAGGAACTTGTTTCAAGGAGGAGGAGAGAACATTGAAATAAAAAGTGAAAGCAAAGATAATATGCAATTAAATTTGATAGTAGCAATTTTGGAGGTTTTCTCTTTGATTTTATTTTTTGTATATTATTTTTGGAATTTATTTTCTCATCTACCACCACCCTTCTTTCCTTTTATTTATTCTTCATTCGTCGTTGAGCTGATCTTATATTCCTTGCTATTTTGCTACCATTCTGTTATTCTTTATAAAATATTTACGAAAAAATTTCTTTTATCATATATGCATAAAGAGAGAACTAAAACACAATATTCACACACATACTCACTTATAATGCACACATAAATGTGTAGAATTTTATATAACAACACAAGGGTTTTATGAGATTTTAAACAGTAGGTTTTTGTATGGTAAATGTGTGCACAGTGAAAGCTAACTAACGTTTAACAAGAAGACAAAAACAAAATTTGTGATATTATTTGATTAGCTTTCATATATACGGTAAAAGAGTTTATAATGTACGGTAAAATATTGACATAATTTATATTTGAAAATTTTAACATATTTTTAGGCGTTTCAAAAGAGGGTTTGATTTAGAAGATCAAAAAGTATATTTTTTTTTTTTGGTTTTTCTTGTTTTTAGGATATATAAATAAAATTGGGGAAAAATTTAGCCTAATTTAACTCGAGTACCCAAAAATCTAGGATACTTGCATATACACGTGTACACATACTTATATATGAGAGTCATTAATATTAAAAGTGAAAATCAAAACATGAAATTTTATGATTAATTATTTTTTTGGAAGGGAAAATTTTTTTCGAAAGGAAATTCGAATAATTATTCTTTTTTAATTAAATGAAATAGAAAACAAAATTTTAAGGATTATTTTTTTCTTTCTGCTATTTTCTTTTTCACTAAAACGAGTGGGACTAATTAAAAAATTTTAAAAATTTTTATGCCTTCAGATTTTTATAAATTTAAACAATAATTTTTTGATAAATTTTAATTGAATCGATTAGAGATTTAATTATTAAGATGAGGGAATTTTGGTTTTTCATTCTGGAATCCAATTTTTAATTGATTATGTAATCCAATTAAACAACTTAATGTTCAAGGATGGCATACTCAAAACAAATAGTATAATATGAGTGAAAAAATAGTTTTAACCTAGTTTTTAGTTAACTGAATGAATTGAATACAATATGAATTGAGGGTAACTGTATAATACTCGAAAAAATGCGTTTTTTCTTTCCTCCTTATGGAACATGGAAAAATTTAATTTTCCATAAATTAGTATTGTATCGGTAATTTTTTGTTCATCTTAATTTTACTCATAAAATCCTTGCCAATTCATTGATTTTTTTCAAGGAAATTGTGCTAATAATAAATGTTATAAATTCAAAAATTGTTACTGTCAAATGCGTACGAGTTATGCGCTAATCAATTATTTACTAATGAGTAATAAGATTATGAATTAAAATTATCGTTTGTAATAATTTGTAAATTTTATATAATATGACTGTTTTCTCCTCATCGAATAGTATAATATCTTGGCTATACTAGTTTACTATATCCTGATTACACCTAATTACACCATTTTGCCACAAAAAATAGCTGACAAGAGTAGCTAGGTGAAACGAAAGCTTAAAAAGTGAAACTAATATAAAAAAAACTGCAGAATAGAAGCTACTCTATACATGAAAATTAACGAAAGGAATATGTAATTCGAAAGTCCTACATATCTTATACAATTTTCTTTGGGTTTTCTTATGAAACAAGTTCTAAATTTTTTTACATCCTTTCAAATTCTATGAATATTTAAACATGGCCTTGTAAGTTATTGTATCGGGGAAAGCTTAATTATTTCTTCTCATACATTGTTTTGAACATTTATAAAAATTAATTTACTAAGTTTATAAGTACACATATCTTGTTCTAGAGTTCGTTTATGCTCCGAAGTAGGCAAACAACATAATGGAAGGATAAAATCGATTTGGAGGATTTTTGTTTTATCTTCAATTTTAAATTATTCTACCTGTGAGTTTCGTTACTCTATTTAAAGTCATTTGCTCCCTCTTAAAAAGTAAAATAGTTAGAAACTCCATAGGAAGTCTTTTAACTGCTATTTTTACTTGGGATTATACGTTAAAATCGGTCAATAAAAATGCCTAAATACAAAGCAATTCTTTTTCCGTTCTTTGAATATCCTAAAATTGAGCAGAACTAAACTATTTACTCCTATCATTACATAATAATTATTTTTATTTTATTTTTGAACATGATACACTGAGCTCATTACGAATTCTTTTTTTTTTTATTCAGTTTGTTAATTTCTAATTGTTCTACTTCATCTACAATTTAATTAGTGAAGAATAAGAACAGGTTTAATGCTTACGCACATCAGGATTGTCACATTAATTCGTTCAATGTTTTTCATCAGTAATTTTTTCTATATTTTTAATTATTTTTTTTTTTGTTCTTATTTTTGTACAAATACCATTTATACATTAAATTAAATATTAGAAATATTTAGAGCAGGAAGAGTTTATGTTTTTTAATATTCTACACGTAACATGTGAATGCTTCAAGAGAAATTATATCAGTCAGTTATAATACGATTTGAGCAATAATGTATTTGCAAAAAAAGAAATTCTTTTGTATAAATCTAGCTATCATTAATCTATCTCAAGCTAACTGCTTGAAATTACATTATTTACAATATGAAATAAAATTTTATTAGTGTATGAAGACGAGATTTTTTGGATATATATATACTGGACTTATTACCGTAGGAAAACGCATTTTTTTTAGAAAACATATGAAATTTTCATATAGAACTCTGAAGCTATCCAAAAATATTAGTTTTACGGATTGATTTAGTTTAGAATCAAATTAGTGTCCGTTTAATTTAAAGGAAAAATTTCCAATATTAGAAATTGAAAATGTGTCCAAATTGTACTTGTTCTCACATTCAAAGAAATTTTTTTCAAACTGTTGAAACTTTTTATAAAAATTTACTCTATGTGTTCAATATCAAAATATTTAAATTATCTACTAAAACAAAAATAAGGTTTTATTTCATTCCAAAAATCAAATTGTTCAACGCTTTAAAAAATGACTGGACTCATCAGAAAATAAATCAGTTGTATATATAAATAAACTTATACACTCATTCAATTCAATTGATTCATTTAAAGTTTTCGACCCCATGTAATTGAAACAACTAAAACAAGAGATTATTTGGAATACAATAATACCGTATTTGGAGAACGTAAAAATAATTTTAATATTTTAAATAAAAAAAATTCATATTATCTGGAATAATTACCCAATTTCCAAAATTGAAAAACTCTGAAGACTTTGTACTCAATAAAATTTGAAATAAAATCCTAGAGCCTTTATTTACATAAATATGACTAAGGTGCTAGATAACAAAATAAATTCACAATAATCAAAAAATGCAATCAATAAATTTAAATTGATTTCAATTTTCCCCTAATAATATTTTGATTATAAAATTCAGATTATGTTACTTTAGAATTGTATTAAATTTGAAAAAGAACAAAAGGCAGAAAGAAAAAATTTGAAAAATATTTTTTGGAGCTTAAATGATTTTCTCGAATTTTTTAACTTTTTACTTCAACATTTCAAAAATTTTCCCTTTAATATTAAAGTTTTTTTCGTTTTTTTCCAGAAAGAAAAAAAAATTAATAAAAGAAAACAAAAAAAACCAATCAAAACAGAACGATAACTAAAAAATAAAACAGGAAAAACCAAATCCATCCTGATTTTTCCTTCTTTTCTTTCCTCCACCACCCATCTCCTCCTCCTTTTGTACTTTTCTCTGTTCTTCTTCTTTATATTCCACGCACATAATTTTCTTTATTTCCTATAATTTTTTTTTATTTTCTTCTAAAACTTTTCTTAAAAAAATGTTGATTTTTTTTTCTCAAATATTTTTTCTTAAACTCTTAAAGCCTATACTCACGCTTTAACCCTCCATAAAATCAGAAAAAAATAAAATTTTTGTTTTCCTTCTAAATTTTTTTTTTTAACTTTTTTCATATTTTTTCTTTTAGTTTTTTGTTGTATGTGCGCTTTTCATATAAGAGTCTATTGTTCTCGTTCATATTGTCGGCAACATTTCCTTCTGATAATTCAGGAAATTTTTCCTCTCTATTCAATTTTTTTTCTTTTCTTCTTTTAAACTTTTTTTCTCTATACATTTTTTTTCGTTCCCCTTTCTTTTCTAATATTTCATTCATTTTTTTTGAAATATTGACAAAATAAAAATTGTTTTAAATTTACACAATGTATTAAGATGTTGGAATAAAATAAAAATTTCATAATTTCGCACTATGAATTTAAAATTGTATCCGATACTTTACCAAGATAATAATTGGAAAAGTTTTTTTTTTTAGAATCCCCTATAATTATGCAATATATATTAAATTACAGTAAGATAAATAATTTCTCAGGTATATTTGAAATAATTATATATATATATTAGAGTAAATTCGATTTAACTAAAAAAATAATTTATTCTTACCCTGCTTTATGTCAAAAATCCTGCAATTCTATAAAAATTCAAATTCGTTTAGATACTCCTCCTGAAATTATGCAAAATATAATGCCAAAATTCACCTCTGGTTTTGAAAAATTATAAGAAAATTTATTTATTCTAAATATTCAAATTCAAAAATTTTTCAATTCCATTTATTTATTGAAATTATGTCGTATATTTGATCAAAATAACTAAGATAAAAATTTAAATATAATTTAACATACTTATATTTTTCTTATAGAACATCTGACGCTATCAACTGGAATAAATATACCCAATTCCTCTCAACTGTACTAACTTACTAATTATTAAATATTAACAAATATATTTATATATAGTAACCTTTCAAATGTAGTATTCATTCTGAAAAGCTACAAAACCATAATTTTCAAGTATTCGCCTCACGATATGCAATATTAAAATAAAATTCCTGTTTTAATTCATAATACCATATTGAAAATTTATAGAAACAGATGTTAAGAAGAATGCCTCACTTAATCTGAAAACAAAAAGAAAATAAATAAATAAATAATAACAAAAAATAAAAAAAAAAAAAAAACAAATAAATACAATAAAATCACTTTCTTTATTGAGCATTTCTTTTTTTTCTTCAAAAAATAAAAAAAATGCCGGCACAATAAAAAAGACTAAAAACTTTAAAACATTCACAAACCTATACATTTTCTTTATATTCTATATTAAATTTGTATGTGTATATATTCAAGAACGAGGGACATGGTTATATAAGCCGACATACATAAATATATATGTATACAAACGGCTATATGTTTCTCTGGTAATCTTAAATGTTACTACCGCCTTTTGTTGCTATTTTTATTATTTTTTCTGTTATTTCTGTTGATTTTACGATTGCCACTATTTATTTAATTTCTTTTTCATTTTTTTCTACTCTATATAATATATTTTCAATATTTTTGATATTATTTTTGTTATTATTTAAGATGGTTGTTCTTTAAGATTGCTATTTCTTGTTTTATTTCTTCCCGTTTTATATTGCAATCTACTTTGTATAGACAATGATTTTGTAAAAAGGACAACAGTTTTTTAAGTCGCGGAAATTAAAATATTAAGAAATTTTTTTTTAAAATTATTTTTATGATTTAAATTTTAATTTACATAAAAAATTAAATTAATTAAGGTTAGGTTAATGCGGCACCCCAAAGAATACACATAGAACACCTAGGCCCAATGTTGTGCCGCTGGATCTCTCCTTTTCCATCACTCATTTAAATGCGCCCGAACTTCTCAGAAATCGGCCAAGATTTTTTATGAAATCATGATGGTAACTGAAGCTATCGCAGCATATCGAAACAATTAACTTTAGCTTATAAAATATTTAGTATATTCGTAATAGAACAGTACATTTTCGTTCATCTCATGTCATGACGACAACAACAGCGATTACACCATAGCATAATAATTAATTTTAAAAATAACATATTCTATAAAATATTGAGCATTACTCGTATTAGAACAGTACATTAGTATCTCATCTCATATCATGGAGGCTTCATGTCATCTCATCTCATTAGTAGTATCTCATGTCATGGCGGCAACAACGGCGACAATAGCATAGCATAACAATTAATTTAAACATTTAAAAGTTTCGTAAATAATAATCGCTACAACAGTATATTTTCGCTCATTCCTTTATTATTATTACGCTCCTTAACATTGTGTAAAATTCGAATATTTAAATTAAACTGTTATATATTCATTATTTTTATAATATTCGTATAGCATTGTTATACATATTATATAATTCGGTATTATACAATAATGTATGTATTTAATTGAAATTTATATTATAATTTCATCTCATTCAACATGCTGAAGGTGAAATAATGTAAATATAACTAAAAATTAATGTAATATAAATCTAACTATAAATACTGTTATACAAATATATTTTCAATATTAATGTATATGTATATATTCAATATACATGTAAGTATATTGAAAATTTTTAATGTGCTTATATATTTCTAATATTTACATAACTTCGTTTTCCTACACATACCAAAGAATCTATATGTAATGTAAATTTCGAGACCTTGACATAAAATTTCTCTCCCACATCTCAAAAATATCATCTAACAGAAAATTCAATCGATTATATTTATTAAATTAAGTATAAAACATCTTAATATCGATAATACGGGTATATAATCATCTAAAGTAATTGAAATTTCGCAGTTAATTAAATATTTATTATGGCAATATTGAGCACTTACTTTGTGTGTGTAATGGAGGCGGAATTCTTAAAAAAAAAAAACAAATCAAAGGTATAATTAACTTTTGGTTTTGTTTTTTTTTTTTCTTTTAAATTTTATACACTAAGGTTACATTATATTTAAGTTACTTATATAAATTTGTTATACAAATATTAATATATAAGTTTTATATGTATAAGTGTATATAAGCAAATTATTTATATATTATGGTAATTTATATACTCTTAGTAAAATTAAATTAAAATTGAAAATGTGGCGTATAATTTTTAATCACAACCAAGAGAAAAAAGCACAATATTATTTTGTTTTTTTTCTGAAAATAGGTCATTTAAAAATTTTAGAAAAAAGGATATAAATTCAATGCTTGTAATAAAATAATTTGTATAATACGTTTGTTTTGTATACTGTTCTAAAGTATAAAATAAAAAATTAAATTAAAATTTTTGAATAAGTTTTTACACGCAGTAATTTGAATATCGCCGGAATAATAAATTAAATTAATAGCAATAATATTAAATTAAATGCTAGAAAATATTGAATTCCTAAAATCAGCAGCTGTTTATCGTATATAACACTTAATTAATAGTAAGTAATACAAATTGTTTAATTTGTTGTAAATAATTAAAAATGTTTTAACTCCTCTGTGCCTTTATTCAAAATTATCAATTTCGGCTTTAACTTTATGGTTTTTATTAAAAAAGAAAAGTTGCCGAATTTTCCGGAACCCAACAATTTCTCATTTTCATTGTCGGTGCTTTGACTGGTTATTTTTGAAATGTGTAAAATTATTGAAAATTAGAATTTTATTTGTAGTAATCTTCAATACTTTAGAATTTATTAAACGACGCTAATATTATTTTAATTTTAAATTTAAACATATTACCTAACATTAAGGAATATATTGCAGGAACCAGTTAAGCTTTTTACAAAATCTTATTTTTTAAAATTTAAGAATTAGGAAAATTGTATAGAAAACGTATAACTGGTGGCATGAAAGGGTTAAAATGTGTTCGAAATACCAACATTCCTAACCGAAGTAGAAATGTAAAGTTATTTACCGTCAATAAATGTGCATAATTATATGTACTCTTTTAAACTATTTGTTGATATCAACAAATGTCTCTTGCGTTTTATAAGCTCCAAATTTCATAATTAAGAATTCCATATGCTGTTCTCAAATATTTACATAAATATATTACACTCTTTTGAAATAAGGTTCAACTTATATCTTATTAAATTTTTACCGATCTCATTGTATACATAACAAGAAAGGTTATGTGATGGCAACTAATTTCGAATGTTGAATTTTCGATATTGTACTTCTCTATATGATAGGGTAGCGTAAATAAACTATTTTTAGAAAGATATCGGAAACTGAACCTTTTTGCGAGCCGATTTTACATTTTTCTGTGTAGAAAGAGAAATAATTAATTTCTAAATTAACTGGGCAAATTTTTTAGAGAATTCGGCTGGCTCAACGTTAAAATCTTCTAAGAAACAAATTTACATTTTTCTTGGCATGTTAATTTAAAGTTTGCTACTTTTCCCGTAATTGTAAAGAAGTGTTTAAAACGTATTTTCATAATTTTCATAGTAAAACAATCGCTTAACTAGACAACACAAATTGTGGTGAGTTATGTTTTGGCCACATCAAATTTTTTTTTTTAATAATTAATAAATATTTTTCTTTATAAATACTTGTGTAAACGCCTTTTTATTTATAGCAAAAATTTGTCTTAGCTTCTTCATTCGAAATTCGAAACTGAGGTATTCGAAACTGAGCTATGAGAAAAATAGGTAACTGAGGGTAACAATCTAGAGTGATAATAAAAATTCAAAGGACACAAATTCTATTCAAAAATCTGGAATTAATCGAAAATGCACTGCTCAAGTCTATGCTTCAACACAAAATTTATTCAATGTAAAAAATTAAAATTTAAAAATTAGTCTCTTTATTAATTTAATCTTCCCCATTTTATACCAAATTTAATGCAATAAATTTAATTCATCAATTTTTCTTCCGGTTTTTTTAATTTGTAAAACAAGGTTAAATGTAATTGGTAAATTTTTTTTTTTTTTGTTTCCGTTTTTAACTTTTACACATGAAAAGACCACTTTGAATTCAAAGCTTTTCTCTGTTTGTCTTAAAATTAAAAAAGTTGTAAGTAGAAAATTAGAATTTAAATTTGATTATTAAAAATTATTATAAGCATAATTAAAGATTCATTTCCCAAGGCCAAAATTCTTTCAGTTTTCTAAAATAATGTTGTACTCGTATAGAACGAGAACAACAATTTTTCTTTTTCTTTTCTAATATTTTTGTTTTTATACTTTCTAAATATAAATTATCGTTTATATTATGTAATTTAAAGAGAAAAAACAAAAATATGAACAAAATAAATTTCCTTATTAAGAAAAATTTTTAGATTCTTAATTCCAGGAATCCAATTCCACAACATCAGCAGCATCAATAACCAAAAAAACAGCAAAACAACAAAAAAAAACCATACAAAAAGAAAACAATAAACAAAAAAGGAAAAAAAGAGAACGCGAGAAGAAAATTTTTTAATTCTTTTACTTTTTGTAAATTTTCTTACTCGAATGGCGGAACACAAGTTGGCAAACAAAAACGAAAAATAAAAGGAGAAAAAGAAAACTCTTTTAACAATGAGAAATCCTTTAAGAGCAAAATGAAAAAAACAGTTTTAAAAGAAATTGAGAAAATCGTTTTCTACAATTGAAAAATAGGATTTTTTTCTCTTTTATTTTTGCTATTTTTTTTGTTTTTGCTCGCTTTCCATTTTGTTTTTTTTTTTTAAACGTTTTCGCTTTTCATCAAAAAGAAAAAGAAACTCTAGAAAATTTTATAAAGAGAATTTTGTATTGCTTTTTGAATTTTTTTTTTTTTTTAAATTCATTTAATTTATAATAAAAGGGAAAAAATGGGAAAAAGTAAAAGAGAAATCGAAAAAAAAAAAAAATAAAGAAAAAAATCGTGAAAATTATAAAATTAATTTAAGATACTATAGGATATGGGTGGCCCCCAATAGGGAATAATGAAGAAAAACGTAAAAGAAGTGCAAGAGTTTCTCACATTTTAATGTTTTTTAACTCAAATGTGCTTAATTAGAGGAACTAAAAAAGCGAGTTATTTGATATTAAATTACGATAGTGCACAGGAATCTTAAATCTTAAGACGTTGTTACCTTTACTTAAACTTAATCCAAATTCAACTCAAACACAAATTCTTAAATTCAATCAAATTATTACCATATTATATTGGAGTTTTATGAGTTCTGGATTGTAAGCTTAATTCTACCTCACCCTGCTTGAGTAACAGATAACACATAAATTATCTCGATTGTATAATTTGAACTTGGAAATTATTACCACAGATAATATAATTAAATCGAGAATTTTTTGAATCAAATACAAAATAAAATGCAATAGCTCATTTAATCAAAATTTGTGTGAGTTCTTTTGTATTTATTCAATTCCTATTTAAAAGATTTTCAAATTTAATTTTAATAAAAATGGTAAATTTCACTCAGTTATTAAAAATTGTCATTGAAATAACTTTTATAATGTACTTCCTTAAAAAACAGCAATATCAACTTTAAAATGAAGATAATTCGTCGTAAATGTAGTTTCATTCAGCATTTAACTACATGTATACATATTATGAAATTTCATTCAATTCACGATTTTCTAAATTAAAATTAAAATAAATTGTAATTTACGAATTTGATATCTTATAAAGGAAGAAATTTTAAAATAAAAAGAATATGGCACAATCTTTTATTAGTTAATATACTTGTATATTTAATGTGACAGTGCTATTCCTGCTTATACTCGTACAGTAGACAAAACTTTTGTATAGAGAACATGTTCACATCTCAACAGATTCGGAGTTATAGGGGCTTTACGCCAGTTTTGACTGATTTTTTTACTTTTTAATATTTTAAGTAATACTCCTTGCCTGTGGTAAGACAAGCGCATTATTGAATAAGATTAAGAAACCTCAGAATAAGAGCTTTCTTATAAAAATACATAAATTATTACGAGTATAATCTGTTCAAATTTCAGAATCTCATGATTTTAAAGTGCAAAAAATTTGAAATTTTAAGTTTTCATTCAAAAGTTAATTTTCTAGGTGACGTAACGAGGGAGTTTTCTTCAATTAGCAACTAGTTGTCTACTGATTTTCAATTTTGTATATGGGTCATTATCGTACAAGTTTTGGTTTAGAAGTTATTAAGAAAAATAGAGTACTGCAAATTTTATTTGATACCAAATTTTTTTCTTCAATGTTCTCTTCTGTTATGTAAATGTTCAACTTAACAACCGAGTTTCCCTCACATTTATAAAAATTAACGGCCTGGAAAATATCAGTTTTGGAAAGTCAGTTTTGATTTAAATAATCTGTATAAAAATTTTAAATATATTATCTTGATGATTTCGATCTATTGTATACTATTTTAGCGACATATGAATTCAATTATGGATCCAGTTTGGTTGGAAAGCAAACTACGATTGCTTTCCAACCAAACCAACGCTATCTTGATAAATTAAATTAAGCTTTTGTAAAATATTAAAAGATTAGTAACACAGAAAAATGCCTACATATACATTCATCCAGTATTATAAGCGAAATATTAAATTTAATTAATACCTTACAAATTATTATTGCAAAAAATCAAATACAAAAGATTCTATTAAGAACACTTTTATTGGAGCAAGCAAGAAGAATAATAAAAATAAAAAGAAAATTACAAAGGACATAGACAGTATTGTGTATATTGACTACATCTTATACAAATACTAAAAAGGAGTGCGCTTATACTTTGAATAGAAAAACCATAAAAAAAATGCTCTAAATCACAATTAAATGTGTTAAGACTTAAGAAATTGGTTCGGGTCAAGGTTTTTCCTTTTACAAGAAAACAAAGAAAAAAAACACAAACTCCTTATATTAACATCCTTCCACTTTTTGATTTTTTTTGATTTTTTTTTATTCCATAACCATTTAATTTAGTTATAGGATTGGTTTAGATTTATGAAGATAATAAAAATAATAATTATTTTTAATATTGTGTATTAAATTGTATTTTTTTTTTGTGTGTTATTAAAGTAGATTATCAGATTAATTGTATAATAAAGAGGAAAAAAGGCTTTTTAATTATTTTAATCTTTTAATTATAAAAATATTAAAATTTTTACAGGAAATGGTAGAACATGCGAACTATAAAATGGAAATAAATTTATTTTTTATTGTAATAGAAATAATTATTATTATAGAATTTAGAAAAGAAAATTTTAATAATTAAAATATTATAAATTAATTAGTATAAGAAAATTAATTTAATTATAATAATGATGTTAAACTTTTTAAAATAACAAAAAATAAATAATTATATGCTCTTCACTTTGTTGTTGTTAAGAAATTTAAGCTATATAGGAATGGGTATATGTTAGAAAGTGCAGAATATGAGCTTTAACTTCTAGATTGTAGGGACACTAAAAATATATGCGTATTGTGCTCATTAGAATTGTTTATAAATTGAGTTTTGAAACTAGCTTTTTCATAAACAATATTGGAATTTTGTAAAGCTCAAGATCTTTAATTAGAATTCAATTTATAATAACAATATTGTTTAAATCAACATTACTTGTCCTAAATAACCATTATTATTTTGGGAAAGTAATGTTAATTTAATTTGAATATATTAGAAGACATTTTGAAAATATTTTAAATTAAAGGAATATTATATGTACATTAATTTCGAAATATTTATGACCTTAACATGGTCTTAACCTTGTTTTGCCTTAACATTGGCAGAGGTAAGGACGGAACTGTACAAGGAAAATGTAAATTTACCTAAAGCATAAAAAATTTTCATTAGAACCATTAAATGTTGTATTGCATAAAATGCATTAATTTGATTGATCTGACGAGAAATAAATATTATTGTTCTGGAAATTGATAAATCCAAACTCAAAACACAATCCCTATTTTTAAGTAGATCAGATCCTTTTCATTTATACTCTTATTATGAGAAAGGCAGTCTACATTTTAATTGAATATTTTAGCTGAACTCGAACCATAATTAAAGAAATGGCATGTAAGTACTTAATAAGCCCTAAAAGTTGTTCAACTACTATAATTTTTTCAAACTGACACATTCGAAATTTAAAATTTTGAAATTTGATGAAATTTTTCAGATTAAAAAACAAAATTTCCAAGAATTTCATTTAAAAATTTCTTATAAGAAAATTATTCGTTACAATCATAATTAGTGGTGCTTACGTGATTGAGCAGTGAAAATAACAAAATACTTGTTAATTATGTAATTGTGATTGAAAATTTCAAGCTTTCAAGAATATTTTAAAAAAATTTTAACTCACTGTTTAATAAGGTGTTAAAATATATGAAAATCTGAAAAATTCTTAAATAAAAATCCCCATTTTCTTTTACACTTACCCTATATTCACGAGTTCATGTCCCTTTTGATTTTATATTTGCAAGAAAAAAATTCTTATATTTACGCTTAGTGAAGAGTAAAAATTTATTTGAAGAAAATCTCAAGATATAATATAAATTTTTTGAGCAAAGCATTTTGATTAAAAATTTTTTTAACCATTTACCAAATTTTACTAACCTTTGAACCATATTTAAATTTAATCTCAAATTAAATGCGTCACAAATATCACAAATTCAAAAAATTCTTGTATAAAATTTTTAATTTCACGGTTATTATGATCAAGAGAAAAAAAATGATTTCTGGAAAATGTTATACTCGTAATGGTGTGATTAACATTGTTTTTGCTTTCGTGTTTCAAAAATGAAAATTTCATTCATAATTTAATTTTCTATTTAAAATAATTCAGGATTTTTGAGCAATAATTTTAAATAAAAATTTTTTTTTTAAATAAAATGAAGAATTGAAAAATATTCTTTAAGGTTTTTTCACTAATCTTACAACGAGGAGGCTAAATTACAACATTAGAGTATTACGGGTTTCTCAATTATCTTGAAATTGTATACACCAATCTTGTATTGTAAATAAATATTTCACCGAAAATTTTAGGAGCCCTTAATTTATTTGGAAACTTGAACTAAATATTGGAAAAAATTTGAAATTATTAGAAATATTTTCTAATATTTTAAGCTTCTATTAAAAACATATTGTATAGTAAGTAGGTCGATCATTCCGCTTTCAATATATCACGGCCAATACTGTCTAAATAAAAATTAATTTATTTCAACATAAATCATTTTTGAAATGCTATAGAGCTAACTCCATGAAATTTTATTAAAGTTGAGAATTCAAAATCAATTTTATTATATACAATGGGCAAAAACTGAGGTTTCCGCAATATAAATTCAAATTTAATTTTGTATTCAATCATTTTACCATACATTTACAAAATAATTATATGCTATAAAAGATGCAATTAAATACATAAACAATAATTACAATTAAGTACTATACAATTAATTTCATCACAATTAAATACTCGTGTAATTTCTATTAAATATCAAATTAAATGAAAATATCTTAGAAATTTAAATTACTCCTTCTATACCTTTGATATTGCTTTTCTACTAATTAACTTAAATTTCAAATTACAAACAAATTGAAGTATTAGATTGCATGCCAGAATCGCTATTATAAAATTAATTATACTAAAATTAGTAATTGTTACTTTACTACTGTACCGTGTACGCATAAAGTGGAATTGAAATCAATTATTTAGAAATTCAACCCTGAAAAACACAAACACAAACCCCCATACATTCAATCAAACGCAACACTCAAAATAATCTAAAAATAAATTTTTCTTAATGAAGAGAGAAAATTTTTCTATTTTTATTTTTCTCAAACTTTAATTTTTTTTTTAGTCCTTTCATCTTTTATTACACTTCTTTAATTCGCCTGCGTATATGCTACAAACTAACTGTGTATAAAAAATTTGAAAAGAAATAAAGGGATTAAAAAAAAATTTTTTAATTTTTTTGTATGCATATTTTAATCCTTGACTTGGATATTTTGTATACACCAAAAATAAAAATAAGAAAAAAAAGCAAATTAAACCTTTTTGCAATTATTATTTGTTTTACAAATTTTAAATTACTTTTTAGTGTTTTTATCGTTTTCTTCCAATTTTTTCATTTTATTTTTTATTGTTAGCACTTTGCCAAAAAAAAAAAATTTAAAAAATTGTGCTTATTATTTTCACTCTGTCCGTCTGTCCTAGTACATGTTTACAAAACTTCTACGCCCTTTAGAATAGATACCTCAATCATATGTACATAGATCTTTACTAGAACCTTATTTCCGTAAAAGAAAACTTTTACCTATCTGCCCCCATCTGAGAATTGTAGCCCTCCCAACGATCCTAAAATGCCTTTTTTTGACCAATATATTATGTAGCAAAACCATAAGCACTTTTTAAATTTTGCGATCACCGAATAATAGTGGCTAATTTAATCTCTCCTATCGCGAAACAGTACAGTTGAACCTTAAAAAAAAAAACGGGCATTAAAATTAATCATTATCTGAAATCCGTTTCGTTTTCATATTTTTGAAACAACTTTTCTCCTAGACACGCTGTATGAGTTAGAATTTATTTCGTTAGAATAAATTTCACAAAATTTATAAAATTTTAATTTTTGACATCTTATATTTTCAAAATTGCAAGCTTTCTCAAATTTATATGAATGGCGAGAGCTAACGGTAAATGTCATGCAAACCAAAAATAAAGTTATTTTCCTTAACTGTCGCAATTAACCATTAAATTCGAGCATTATTTTAATATTTCTTTAATTTTTTTTTTTTTGCATCATCCTAAGTGTATGCAATCTAAGTGTATGCAATCTTTGAAATATTTTTGTGTAGGAAGCAAGTAATTTTAATAATGAAGTAGATTGATTTTAAAACCGGTATTTTTACTTGTTGAAGGCAAAAGTGCTACTTTACAAAACACAATTGGTTTGATCCAACTTTATTTTATTGTTTGAATTCTTTCCCTTTAATTTCCCATATTTAAAATCTCACTTTTTTTCTGTAAAAATTGTGAATTGTGAAAGCACATAGCGCGTATATTTTTTTTTTTTTTTTTGAAACAAAAAAAGTAAAAAGTTATAAAAAGTGGGAATTAAAAAAGTTTCTTTTCTCTTTAATTTTTATTTTGCAAGCGGTTATTAAACTTTTTTCTGGTTTTTTTTTTTAATTTTCATTTTCGTTGGGCAGTCAAAACCTAAATACATAAAAAAAAAATTTGAAATTGAATTGGAAAATAAAAAAAACGAAAATGAATGAATTGCAAGCCCAAAGGAATTCAAAATATTTTTTTTTTATTTTTTTTATGTAGAAAACAAACTAAAATGGTTTTACTAACCTCTGAAAAGATAAAAATAAAAGTAACAAATAGAAAGAGAAATCAAAATAACCTAAAAAAAAATGGTAATTTTTAATTTAATTTTTTTTAGACCGCGTGTCCATGACCTAGAAAATAATTTTTATTATTTTTCTATATAAAACCTTTACTGAGCAGTCTGTAATGAGGTTTCCGATAGAATACATAATTTTTTCCACCATAAATTACAATGTTCACAAATTTTGATTTTTTTTTTTTGTTTGTGTTTCTTTAGAACTTTCGGACAGAACTGAAAAAAAAATGAGCTTAACGAGTTCATGTTGTCTATATAGTAATTTTTTAATTCGCTTATCCGCCCTCAGTTTATCTAAGTACAAAAATTTCTGCCACCCTTTGATGCGAAAGCCGAAATTTTACAAGAAAAAAATAAATTTATTTGGAAATTTATTTGTTTACAAGTTTAAATGGGCACTTTCTGAGAGTCCGATAAATTCCATTAAAAAAATTCATGTTTGACAAATTTTAAAAAGCTGGAATCTTCCTCTTCCTACTATAAAGTATCAAATACCAACGTGAGAAAATTGCTGCTCAAAGTTATAATATTCGGAGTCCACTTCGCTTTTGAATTCTTAAAAAATCAATTTTTTTCATAAGAAACTTTATTCCCCCTTATTCCTCTGCCAACCTATTGTATAATTGTTTGAAAGCTTCATCAAATTTCAGTGAATTTTGATAGTAAAAATTTTGTCCATATTGACCTGACTAAACGATCAATTTGACCATCAATTATATTGCTATTTCTACTAATTTTTTGCTCTCGTCCTGTATGTAACTATAAGAGAATAAGAGAATATAAAACGAGAAGAATTTTAGTAAGGTATTATTTTTCTCAATATTAAATTTTTTTAAAGGAAATGTGCTGCACTACAAATCATTGCTGCGACCTAAATTTATGGAAATTACTTTTATGAAACAAAAATATTTTCTGTTTTTCTTTTTCTTTTTTTTTTTCAAAATTGTGTAAGAACAATAATAAAAATTTCATTTGATTTTTTAATTTAATTATAGAACGGAAATTTAATTTTAAATAAAAAAAAATAAAATTGCAACTATACTAACTATATTGTTATTATATTTATAATTTCAGATAAATGGCATTGATGTTAGCCAAATGCCTCATGAAGAGGCTGTACAAATGTTCCTTGAAGCACCTGAACCAATTGTAGTTGAATTACGTCGTAGACAAAATGACACAACACTTAAGGAAATTAATCCATCATCAAATTTATCAAGATCATCAAGTTTTTCACAAGTAATAACAACATCAGCAACAACAACAACAATACCAACATCAACAGCTATAACATCTTCGAATGTACAACAATCACATAATAATAAATCACCAATAAAATCATCAGTAAAATTAGATAATGATGGTAATAAAATATTAGAAAATAATGATTTAAATAATATTAATAATGAAAATATAAAAAAATTAACAATACCTCAATATAATAAAACGCCGACAGCAGCGACTACATCAATAACATCAACAACAACAACAACAACAAATAATATATTACAACAATCAAATTCAGTACCATCATCACCAATTAAAATGTCAACAATAACAATAAATAATAATAATAATTATAATAATATTAATAATAATAGTAATAATAATAAAATAGGAAAATCACCAATAAAATCAATAAATTTTAATGATAATAATAGTAGTATTGCTATTAATAATAGTAAAAATTTACAAAATTTAAATTTAGAATTTCAATGTAGTAATAATGATACAAATAAAAATAATTCAAATTCAACAACATTAATTGCCTCATCAACAACAACAACAACAACATCAGTAGGAACAACACCAACAATATCAAATACAATAATGATAAATAGTAATTGTAATGTTACATCACCTGTATGGAAAATAATACGTATGGATGATCAAAATTATTTAACAACATCAAAATCATTACCAACATCACCATTATTAAAAAATCATCAAACAGCAATTATACAGCAACAACAACAACAACAGCAGCAGCAACAGCAACAATCAATATTAAATGATACAATAATTAATAATAGCAGAAATCAACAGCAACAACAACAACAATCTATTCAGCAAATGTCTGCATCAACATCATCATCATTACAATCAAGTCAATCATCACCATCAGTAACAACAGTTGAAAATCAAAATAAAAAATTAATATCAACAGCTGTACAAACTGAATCATTTACAACTGAATATATTTTTAGTACAACTGAACATCAATCATTAGTTGATGATCAATTAATTGAAAATGAACATAATTTATTTGAAGAGTGTCTAGCACCGGAAATTGATATTGAGGTAAGTTTTTTTTATTTATTACTATATTCTATTATACATACATTAGTATATGCATTATAAAATACTTAATATATGAGGGCATCTTTTTTTTATAACATCCCTTGAAATTTGAAAAATTTTTAATTACCTACTGTACGTGAAATACGTGAAGATATGTGATGAACTATATACTTATAGGTTAATGCAGTTAATCATTTTATAATTTTTAGATGAAAAAAGGGGTCCCAACAAAACACAAGAGAAAATATTGTAGTTTAATATTGAAATATTGAAAAAAAAAAATATTTTTATTTTTAAATTAAAAATTTTTTTAAGAGTATGGAGGTATTATTCATACACACATGTGTATGTATGACAGGATTTTTGAAAATTTATTTATATGTTTAAATGTGATTGGGGTTCTGTGAAAGTCAAAATATTAATTAATCTCTGTTGGAAAAGAAAATGTTATTAATTTCAATAATAAATAAAAAAAAAAGCATAGTATTTAACGGTGGCTAAATAGTGGCTTTTCAAGGCAATTATAATCGACTTTTGACAAGGATAGGGAAAACATTTTTGTACAAATCGTGCTGGAAATAAAATCAATGACAAGAAATTTTTGATTCGTCAAAATGAAAATCAATAAAATCAAAAATAATGAAATTTTTTTGCTTTTTAGATTTTATTAGGGCCCTTAAAATTTTGGCATACAAATGGTTTTCGTGCTATATCTTCTGTAATATAAAAGATTTCTCAACATTTAGTGACTAAAATTAAGGTTGGGAAAAGTGGACGAAATTCTGTAAAAAAAAATTTCGAAGTTTCAAAAAATTTCGAACCAAATTACCTGATTAGAAAACACTGAAAAAATAAAAAAAGGGAATAATTTGATTTTTTCTAAAGTTCGAATGATTGGTATTCCGAAAGTAAACAAAATACATAATCAAGTAAGTCTATTTTATAAGTAATCTAGTAGGTTTATTTTAAGTCCTTTACTAGACCTTTCAGAAACAATTTGTTTAAAACCTCTATCTTTTTCGGAACGGAAGTTATAATCAAAAAAGCTTAGATAACTAGAAATTTCGTTAAAATCCCTGTATCTCGAAAACTCTTGAGATTTCGCACCTAGTTCGGAACAAAAGTTTTACCCATTTTCGACCCTTTAACCAAAGGAAAGGGTGCCTAGTCTGCCAAAAAAGTTGTGCGAAAACGGAAGCCTCATTGAAATAATTAAAATTAGGTCGGGTGTTTTAAAAAGAAATTTATATACCTCTCTTTATACATCTCTTTAATACCTTTAAACATATAAATCCAATTCTTTTAAAATCTAATAGGACATTAAATCAAAATCTTAATTTATAAGTTCTATAACAAAAGTTCTTAGGTACAAAGGTTTATCTATCAAATTTGTTGTAATATAGCGTCCTGATTAGAAATGCAGCTAGCCAGACCAATAATAAATGTTTGAAAAAATCTAAATTTTCTAATTTTCAAGCAACTGTAGCTAACTATATTTCTGTTAAAAATATTTCTAATCTATTATTGCCACATTAATTTTGAATATTTTACAAAATCTATCCATTACTTTTAATTTCAATTAAAACCCATTCCATATATTTTTTCCAACTTCAATTACTATCCGACTAATAAACTTTTCTCATATACCCTATAGTAGAATAAAAAAAAAACTTTAATTATAGGAAATTGGATATCTATATACGCTTTTAAATAATTCCAATTGTCATTTCAAATAATGAAAAAGCTTAACTAAAGAATATGAGATCCTATTTTAATTTAATATTTATATTAAAGATTTATCTTAATTTTTAATGGCATTTCTAATGGTTTATCATATACAAATAAAAAAAATTTTAGTATAACATTTTATACACGTTTGTATATAATTATATATATTTTAATAGACATTATTACAAACAATATTAAAAGTTCATATCTTTTATTATCTAAAATCTTTTAATATTAATTTATATAAAATGGAATATTTTTAATAATAATAAACATTGAATATCTTTTTGTTTGTTTGTTTTATTATATTTATGCAAACATATAATGCCCCCATATATACATATATATTGGTATATGTTTTGATATATAATATATATATCCTTTATTATAATATCATTTTCTATATTGACAACAATACACAAATGGACTTCAAATATCCTTTATTTTATTAATATCCTTATTTTCCTATACATTTATATATTTTTGTATTATATACCATTTAAATCGTATATAATATTATAGTCGCATTATATTTTATATTTCGCATGGATTATGCTTAATTTCATATTATTAACTTCCTTTTAAAAAAAAAAAAAAAAAAACAAAATGTAGATCACATTACAAGCCATTGGGGATTATAAGAAATAAGAAAATAAAAATAAACAAGAATAATAATATTATGATTATTATATATTTGCTCAATACTTACACACATACTATACGATATTTGTATATTCGTTATTGTTAATATCGATACAATCGATTCTCGATAATTTTAATAAGAGAAATTAGAAAAATAAAAACTCCTAACTATATTATCAGTGTTTTGTTATGGAAAATGACTGTGTTACACTCAACGTTCAGTGAGAACGACAATTATATCGTAATTAGGTGATATCGGTGAAATAACACTCAATGGAAACGACAAAATTCAACGACCTGTTTTAAAATAAGTAAAGAATATATTGGTGAACAGTGATTTCATAATATGGCTTATTGGTTTGCTAGATTCAATATTTACTTTGCTACTTTTGTAAAATCAACTAAACTGAAAGAAAATAAATATTTTTAAAATTTTTAACCAGTTTCAACAACTGATTTTTATTATCTTCCAAATATGTATATTAAAAATTCATAAATAAATTTATTTTATTTAAATACATTCACTTGATAAACATTTGTTTATAAAAAAAGGTCATCTCTGTTTTGAATTATTTAGAAATTAACAAACAGCTTTACAACCAAATGTGTTCTAGTTCCATTAAGTTTCGTTGGTCAAATTTCCAACTGTAATGACTAAATTAAAATTTCATTTAATTCAACGACACCGAAATTTTTTTTTTAGTAATATGTAGTCGTTGTCGGTATCGTGCGGCATTTTTATTGAGCGTCAAGGGTCAGAGAGTTATAAATTCAATATTATAATGGCTTGTAATAAACCAACTTTGAATGAAAATTTTTAATTTCATGACTGTCTCATAAAAATTGTAAAAAATTTTTAATGAAATAAGAATGAAAAAATATAAAAATATTTTGGAAATTTTTCACTATAGCCTCAACAATTTTAAATGCAAAAATTAAAAAATAAATTTTTCATAAAAATTAAGAAAAAAACCAAATTAAACCAATTATATTATAAATTTTACTAATACAACATCATAGTTGTGAAATTAATAAGTAATGTGCTTATTTACACTAATAATTTAACTTAATGGAAATTTCTTCATGCAACTGCAGAACAGATGGATGACGTAATCAAAGGAACGAGTTAAAGGCAGAAAAATTAATTAAAAATTTTTTCTCCTCGAACTGGACTCGAACCAGTGACCTACCGCTCTCTAGACGGACGTTCTACCAACTGAGCTACAGAGGCATGAAGAAATTGCCGACGAAATGTTCTCTACATTGCTTTACACTGTAATCCACATGATTACTAAGTATTCACATATTAAAATTCAATTAATTGACTATAGTATTTGTAGCAGTAAGAATATTTTGAGAAAATTCCCAGTAATATAGGGTCAAAGAAAATTTGCCCAATATCGCTTTATGAAATGAAGCACCAAAGAACAAATATTTTCATTTCCGTAAAAATTCAAAATTTCCTTTTAACTGCTATTTCTTATACATTTATAAAACATCAATATAAATTTAAAAATTTTTCAAAAAAATAATTTTTCATAGTTTTAATTTTAATTGAATTTCCAATTGTCACAATTCTTTTTAATCGTAAATGATTATAAACTAAATTTAGTAAAAGTATGTATATATGAAATTTTAAAAAATGTCTATATACAAACTATTACATATACTAATAATATAATAAATTTATACATAACGTACATATTTTGCACCTAAAGAAAAATACTCAAACAAATGAAGTATATTATAGTAACAACTATTGTGAACGTGAACCTAAACTCTAATTTACTACTCTAATTTACTGTGGAACTGTGGTTGTCCAATAGTCAAGCTAGTTTAGTATATTTAAACGAAAATTACCGTGACATTTGGTAAAATTAGAGCCATTTTGTCAAAAGACTGTTACTTCATTTAGAAATAAATGCAATCATCGTCTATATTATTTTATGATATTAAGGTTCTTAATAATGATATCTTCCATAATTAAACAATATCATCTCGAAATATTCTAAAATTTTTAAATTATAATAAATTTTGTAGTGTTAATTTACGATTTTCATAAAATATAATGAAAACGAGACTAGACTAGACTATAGTTGACAAGACGGTCAACTAGATGATTTGTAAAGTTGACCGTCTTGTCAACTATATGATACCCGGACAAATGAAAATTTTTACGAGTCATTTAATTTCAACGAACTTTATCATGAATTTAAGAGCCATAATAATATAAATATTTGCTTATACGTATTTACAATGTTATACCTTCAATAATTTCTGAAATAAAGCCAAATATCATAAGCGGTCATGATATTTTAACAGCTTCTATCAAAAATAATGACAATTTCATAAAATTTTGTTGAAAAATTTTGCTTCGTAATGATAAAAAGAGCCGACATCGAAAGATCAGAAAGCAACGTCGCTATTAACGCTTAGATTTGAAATTTTCAACTATTGAAAATCTCATGCACAATTAGAGTTAATCAGATCGTTATAATGCATGTTATTCCAGGGATAACTTTTCTGACACCTGTTGTTAAAAACTCTTTGAACCAAAAGGATCGATAGGCCGGATTTTTGCTGTCTCTATGTCTACTGAACATCGAAGATCAAATTTTTATCATAAAAAAATTTCAATACTGTATTGCCTAATGATCTTAGTGTAACATACCAATATAATATAATTGTATGGGTGCAGGTGTGACAAACATACATAAATACATTCCAATTGACATAAATATAAAAGTTAAAAGTTAAAATCAAATATTTAAACGTTCAAATTAATTTGAGTCTACTCTATTTAAATGAATAAAAAAAAAGACAAAAAAAAAAAAATAAGAAAAACAATAGAAAAAATAAAAATTTCCTTTTTTAATTCTTCTCTTTTTGTATATACATGAGTATTAGATATCCTTATCTTAATAAGTCTATATAACTGAAAAAACAACAAAGTAAAAACTAATCAAGGATAATAATAAAAAAAAAACCAAACCAAATGAAAACCAACTAAAAACCAGAAATAAAACCAAAAAAATCAAAAGAAAAAAAAAATTGAACCACTATTAAAAGTGCTTAAAGCCAAAAAGGTTCACTAACATTTTTATTTACTTTAAGTATATTTTACATACAAATTATATATATATATATATATGTATTCTATGTATATAAGGTTATACCTAAGTTAATATTAATTTTAAATACACACACATACAAAATATGCTTCTTATACAAAACTTCTTATATTTCATATTTTTTTTTTGTTTTTGCTTTATTAAAGTAAAATCAACAAAAAAATAAAAATCATTAAACATTCTGTTAAAAACTTATATTATTTTCATCATTTAGAGATGGAAAAGGATAAATCTAGGATCATCAGAGAATTCTGTTTATATTCAAATGTAATTTGTAAGAAAAATTTAATTTTTTTTGTATTTTTCTCTCTGCGTTTTGGATTACAAAAATTTTAACCCTATGTAAAATTATAGATGATATTTTAACCTCGCACCCTGAAAATATCAAAATAAGAACAAAAAAAAAAACAAACACAAATTATTGTTATTATTATCCTTCATTCTTCTCTCTCTGTCTCTCTCTCTCTCTCCATTTATGTGTGTACATTAATTTGTACTGTTCCTTAAAATTTAATTTGTTTATTTTTAACATCCTTATATTTTTTCGGTTCATATTGTTATTGTTCTTCTTTTTCTTCTTCATGGTATTATTATTCTTGATTTTAAAGGTATACAAAATATTTTTTTGAAAGAATTTTAGTTAATATTTTAGTAAATATAACCGCACAGCGTTGACGCTTCATAATGGTAAAACTTTTTAACTACAAATGCTATTAAAACTACAAAAAAATAAAATGAAAACAAGAAATTAATTTTAATTTTTATTATTATGATTTTTATGTATTCTATGTTTGTCTAAGTATGTATATAAATGTAAATATTAAAATATTTTAAAAGAATTAAAATGAACTTTAATGAACTTATATATATACAATATAGTAGTTAAAATATTAAAGAGAATATTTAAGGATTTTCTTAAAATCAGATCGTGAAATTTAATGAAATTCTTATAGTAAAAATAAAATGTATAAATAGATGTATTAATGTATATATACATATATAGACCATAATATGTATATGTGAAAGGTGTAAATATTTATTTACATGCTATTTATTTTATTTATACAAATAAGTTTTTAATCATATTATAACAAGAAATGATGACACTATTAAATTACAAAGTATAGCATATGATGGTTTCCTTTTTGAATGAAAATTAAATATTTTTGTTTTTGAAGGAGATTATTGTATTACTTGAAATTAATAAGGATATTATAGAGTTAAAAATATATAAGAGTATGTAAATAGATATTGGGTTATTTAGGGCAAATATAAATATGAGTATAAATTGACACGCAAGCTTTCAAATCCAAAAAGTATTTAAAGGCGAGAATTATTGTTAGTTTATCTGAAAACATAATATGGGGATCTTAATATAGAGGAAATAATTTCTCTTTAATATGAAGAAAATAATTTACTTGGAAATATCATTAATTCAATTTCGAAATCAGAAAATAAATTAAAAAAATCTGTTGAAAAATTTTTAAAAAATTAAAAAATTATAAATTTTTTTGAAAAAATTTTTTCCTTAAATATTTTGTAAGGTACTTTTAAATAAACGACAATATCTATAAAAAATTGAAAACTGTTTAAGGTCTGATGACTTTTGATTAAACTGAATTGATCTGAAATTTATAACCAAAAATTAAAAACATTTGATAGTTCTTTTAAACTCTCAATAAAAAATAATTGCCGCCATCTTATACTTTAAAAACATTTAAAATATTAGTTCTGGCTAAAATAGATAATTCATTCTTCTTCTTCTTCTTTCCTCGCCTTTGTCTCTATTCTGGGTCGGCTCGCCTTGTCCTAAGCCTTCAGGAAATTCTATTCTGAGTTGTCTCTGGCGGGATGTTATTTACCACCAAATCTTTCTGGATATTACCAAGTCACGTTGATTTTGCTCTTCCATCACCTCGTTTTTAATCTCTGATGTTAAAAGCCGTCTTTATAATATGGTTATCTCCTCTTCTGCTGACATGTCCATACCACCGCAATCCGTTCTCTTTTAATTTTGTATTTTGAAAGTAAAATAGATAATTCGTTATAATACAAAGTGAAACCTGTTCTAGGTATCATAAAATTGAGAAAAATATGTGAGTTATTAATAATTTTTTTAACGGGCGAAAAATAAACCATGCAAAAAATTTACAAGAGAATTTTATTTTAGGAAGATCTATTATTTACCGTTAGACAAAGTCTGAGGTAAATAATAGATCTTCAATAAAAATTTTCAAAAATTTCTATTGTATCATCTATTGTAAGGGTCTTGAAAAATTCCTTCAATAAAAATTAATAAATGTTTTTTTTTTATTTCAGAACTTTCAATTAGTTTATATTTTAAATTTTTAAATTTTCACAATCTAATATACAATTAGAGTTATCGAGTTTCAACTTTAAAATTGGAAATAAAAGATTCACAAATATTAAAGATTTCAATGTTGTCGCTGATAATTTGTAACCATTTACATTTACACACACAAATGTCATTACACATTAAAGCAATTTTACACCTTTAATTTTCAATACAAATAATTTATTTAAAGAGTAAACAACAACAAATTACATAATTAAAAGTTACCCGAATTAATATATTATCGTAATGTGAGTAAATTGTTATACAAGTAAAAAAATTGGGGAATTTTTTTTATATATATATAAAGCACTTTAAAATACCTTTAGGTTATTTTAAAACATATTTAATTTAAAAATGAAATTCCAAACATATTTGTACAATTATTTTAATGATTAATTATTATATAATGAACAAAACAGAAAAACAAAATGATTTTTGAGGGTAAATAAAGGATAAATTAAAAATAAAGGGATTGAAGGCAATGTGGAAATATTTAAAAATGTTAAGTCAATATTATATAAAATGACAATGATATCAATATTAAATTTGAAAAAAAAAGGTTAAATAAATTTTAATAAATTAAATAAAAAATCCTTTTAAAGGAAATTTATTTAATAAATATAAAAATCTGATGTGGTCAGCACATAACCGACCGCAATGTGTATTGTCTCGTTAAGTGAAAGTGTTACAGAATATTATAAAAATGTCTGTTAAATACTTCTTTCCAATTTTTAGGACATTAGTAAGCTTATAGTTAACATACCTCGAAAAATGTAAATTTGGCTCATAGTAGAGTTTCGCTTTGTGCTACCCGAATTCCCTGAAATGCTCGCCATTTAGTTTCGGTAACAATCAGAACTCAAATATCAAATTTCAAGAAATTGCATCAATTCGTTCCATAGATATGGTTAAAAATGTAAAATCAGCCCGCAATCAGTTTTCGAACCCTGATCTTTCTAAAAAATTTATATGTTCATTGTCTTAATACGAAGAAAAAATTTATATTTGTCCTGTAGCAAACGTACATTTGCTGACGCCTGATTTCTTCCAAAAGCTGAGAGGTTTCGCGAATGGTCAAGCGAAGCTTATATATGAAATTTCAAGTAAATCGATTATATATTTTTTTCAAAAATTCAGTTCCCGAGGCCTGATATATCCCATAATCCGTGCCATGTTCGAAATAAACTTACATATAAAATTTCATCAAAATCGGTTCAGGCAAACGTGAGATACACGCGTGCACACAAAGACCGACAAGTTGCTAAAAATAGTTTATTTACACTTCCCTACCATGGAGAAGTGCATTCCCACTGAAATCTCGATATGTAAATTTTGTTGCCATCACATAACCTACCTATTGTTTACACAATACGGTCTATAAATATGCGTGCGAATTAAATGTCATTATTATAAAAATCAGTTATTTAATGAAATCAGTTTTTTTTTTCACCTGAACACTTTTTAATACAGTTATACTCGTACGTATATAATGTCATTGTAATTCTTTTAAAGAGATTAATAGAGTTACAAAATTACTACATATGTTATGAAAATAATGTATACGTATAAGTGTAGTATTTTGCATTATCTGAGCTACTTTTAGGTTTCTCTGATAATCAGCTTACATGAATCAATCAATGTGATTAACTTTTATGAAATATATATTATCGCCACCCACTGGTTCCTTACAGTTCTTTTAAAGTTTAGTGTATAATTTCAGATGTGTATCTCAAGTGTTTTTAAGGAAAATATAACTTGTAATCAAATTTCAAAATTTTCTTATCAGTTGTTGCGGTTCCAATTATATTCTAATTTCATATCGAACTTAATTAAATCAAATGCAATTCTCTTTCATTAAGCAGATCTAAATTCAATTTTCAAAACTCAATAGATTTGCGTTATTTATCTGTATATTATATTATTGAGAATTTGTAATTAAATATATTGTTGTACTTCAGGTAACCTTGTTTACTCTATACAAATACAGGGTGTACGGGACTTAATGGTATTTCCGAAGCAAGGTGATAGAATGATTTTAGACGAACAAAAAACACATATTGACATTTTACTTTTGATGCCTTACTTATACGGGAAATGCAATTAAGTCGCAGACACCCTGTATATTAAAAATACAGGAGCAAAATCTTATTCCGCTTTATCCTCCGAAATGGCTCAGAATAAGATAAAAAAGCTTCTAGTTTTCACATGCTGTTTTTCTTGCATTGAGTTTTTTTTTTTGATACATTTTTTCAAGGTTCTGTTCTCAAGTTAAATTCTACAGTACTTTTGAATATATCGCATTAAGAAAGATGTTCTGTAATTTAGCGAATTAATGCAGAAAAAGGAAAAATCTACTCCAATTTACTCTATGTGCTCAACGATTTTAATAATATATATAGGAAAGATCCCTATAATGTCTAATATTTTAATATTATACAACTAAGTAGTATAATTCGTATTTGCAACTAAGTATTGAAGTTAATTTATCTTAATTAACGCGATTACTTTAAATTAGAGTGTAAAGAAACAATTAACCTTATATAAGACCTTGCTACAATAACATTAATGCGTACACTTTTAATTTCAAGGAAACTCTTTTTCCTAAGCACATTTAACTTTCCCGAACTTAGTTACTTTCAAGATGATTCTTCAAAAATTAATAGTAGAATTTTTAAAAAATGTTAAAATTACATAAAAAGTATAAAATTTAAATTTTTAAATTAGTCTTGATATTAAATAAGGATTTGTTATCCTTTTTCTTTATTTTTATTTTATTATTTTGTTTTGTTCCATTTTAACTCTTGTAATAATATTGTTGAAGTGTACTGTGTGTATAAAAAAGAGTGCTTAAATCACCATAGAAGATAGTGAAAGTACTTACTTTTTACTGTATACTTTGTTGTGTTGCTTTTTTTTTGTTTGTTTTTTTTTTTTTTTTTGGTTCCTTTAAAAATTTTTTTGTAAAGTTTACCATTAATTTGATTCTTCGTGTGTAGTTTTAAGAAAATGTTATTGTGAGATCTGCTTGAACAAAGTTTTGATTTCAGTGGTACGTGACTACAAAAGTAATTTCATGTCCTTTGAAATAAATAAACAAAATTGTCACTGTTACTTCAATTATATCCTGCCATCTATTATATTCAAAAGTTGTTTATGCACTTATAACGTCCAATAATTAGATAAGAAGAGTGTTTAAAAATAAGAATTTGCGTTGCATCTTTTTTGTCTCTCTCCCTTAGCAGAAGTATTCGCAAGACTCGGACATTCTTTATTAGTCATGAGTATATAAATTAAAGTTGATGACAAACATGACATTATGAATTTTAACGAAGGTTCTTGTTTGTTTATAAGCACATTCTTTTTCTGTATTAAAGTTAAATCTAGTACGTTGTGTGTTGACATTTATGTTGAGCACTTAAACTAGAATCGACTTAAATGAATCTATACAATTCGGAGGATTTCATATATATACATTTGTTTCTCTTACAAGTTATTAACAAAATTTATATTAAAAAAATTAATTTAGAAAAATTTCATTCTTTTGTACTTCAATTGTTACTGCAATTGTAAGAACACCATCTTTGATTGATTAGAAGTATATTGTGATGCTGTCAGCATCTTTTTTGTAATCTTAAAATATAAAAAAACATACGCTGCTTTGAGTGGGACCAATAAAACGTAACTGACCATGACAAATTTTGCATATTTTTCAATTAAAATTATCCTAAAATTGAGGAAGACAACTATCCAACTAGCCTCGTTTTAAATATATTCATTACTTTAACTACATCTATTCTTGTATAATTTTAGAAGTTTTTCATATACACTATAATATACCTTACATATATTCCATATACATACATAAAATCTTTAAAGAGTCACTTTTGAATTTACTGTTGTTTTTTTCCCCCAACTTTCTAATTTTTTAGTTTTTAGAAAACTTTTTCTTTTTATTTAGTGCGTACTTTGTGTTGCATATAAATTTTTTTTTTCTTTACTAATTGTGTCAAGTGGAGACTTTTATATCCAAAAGTACCATTTTAAATATTTAGATAATATTATTAAAGTATATAAACCACTACACTATTGTAAATATTATAATATGTGTATGATACTAGAACTATACTCATACATTATACACGTGCATATGCACACATACTTTAATTTAATTAAATCAAAATGTTTTAATTGAATGAAAATGAAAATGTGCGTTTTAAAAGAGTTTTCATTTTTTTTTTTTCGTTAATTATTATTGGACAGCCATGTCCATACACGACAGGATATGCATATGTATATATTTATGCTTCTCATTCCAGTCTACATGAATTCATATTATATGTGCTTGATTTTATAATACTTGCATTTTAAGACTTATTTGTACTCGTACATTTATTTAAAAATTTGTCGAGAATTTTAATTTGTTCATCCTTGTAGAATGTTCTATATTTATTTTATGCAAAGTTTATCTTCATAATTTTTCAATATTTTCATAAAATATATTTATACTGTTATTTAATTGATATAGGCGCTCTATAGAATATATATATATATATATATAGAAGATTTAAAACCTTGAATTTAATAATTTAATCAGAAATTTAATTATAAAAATTATTCTACTAAAATATAAAAAACGAAAATTTAACAAGTACATGGATGAATAGGGTTTGTTTTATTTTCTTGACCGTTGCATCCTGAGATTTGTTTATTCAGGACTAATTCATTAGCTTCATTAATTCAGAGTTCAAATTGGCATGCGAGGTGTAAAAACCTTCTTGTTGTCATGTAGAGTTACAATAAGCCATAAAATGCAAAGCAATATCTAGTCTTTTGCAAGGGGGAAGACAAGATATTGATGTGACTTTGAAGGTTCTTGAATTTGCTGTAGCATGAAAATGGTTATTCGCTGGATCATTACCGTCAGCAAATTTGTTATTTAACAACATTTTTCTCTCTCCAAAGCATAGCAATTAATCTACAAATAAAAAATAATTAAAACTTTTTTTCTAATTATATTCTTTGTGGAAAATAATTTTAATTTTTTGATCATTGTTTAAAAAATCAATTAAAGCAGCCATTCTGAATTCATAAATTGAAATTAAAAAAAAATTTTAATGAAATATTTTGAAATTTTTTTCATTACCTTTGTCAATATAATTCATTTTCTTCTAAGGATTCTAACCCACAAATTGACTAAAATTAATTACAATAATTTTATCAATAAATTTTTGTTTCATTGAAAAAGGGATAAAGGTCAGTTTTCTATTTCAGTTTCAAATAATGACCCTTAAGAAATAATATTTATTATGTTTATTATTTTTGATGCCAATGATATGTTAAAAAAAGAAAAAATTATGATTAAAGTTAGAAGAATATTTTTTAAAATTAGGTCAAGCACTGATACGAGTAAAAGGAGCTTTAGAGTTAATTTTAGAGTTAATTAATTTAAAATTTAGAATTTTAGAGTTAATTAATTTTAAATTTATAAAAATATGTATATAGGTAAATTATAATAATTTTATATAAAAAATGAGCTTAATGACAAATAAGTTTAAAAATTTTTTAGTATTATCAAATTAAAATTAACAATCAAATACTAAATGATACTGGTCTTAAAATTTTATTATATTATAAAATTGAATTATTTTAATAAATTTAGAGTTAATTGAAAAATATATTATAAAGTAGTCATATTAAATTTTAAAATCTTTTTGCTATACATTTTTTAATTATATAAGTTATTTTAATATTCTGTAACGAATTATAAATCTGGTTCTACTATGATGTTAAATGCTGTACTGCGGATAATCGGCAACCTCCATATTAATAATCCGATAAAAAATCAAGAAATAATCCAAAAAAAGACAAATTCACATTTTCTGAGCCTTATACCTTTATACCGAACCGCTTTCCTTGTATACACCCAAATGGTTACTGAAAGGTTTATATAAAAATAACTTTAGTGACAAAACGAGGAAAAATAGAGTTGTCAATTCTGTGATACCCGTACGAATTTGTTATCCTATGTGCGAATAAATATGCCATAACTGTCTATGGGACAGACTATGACTTTAAGTTACATATTAATTTAGCAAAATTTCAGTACTGTGTTCTTTAAAATACTGTGTGTGCCAAACTACTATTGAAGTTGTATGGCAGCTACCAGAAAGAGTCAAGTTATTTCAACAACTAGACACATTAGCCCTACTAATATATCTGCTTGTGTGAAATTTCATTACCACAGCTTTTATAGTTTCTGAAACTATAAAAAACCAAATAAAATTGAAAGTTGTATGGAAGATACCTGAATCAGTACCCCGGATCATATTCGATTTAAATAGGGTTCTGGAATTTACTATAATTAATCATTTGTGAAAAGTTGGTGAATTTACCTCAATTAGTTTTTGAGTTATCGATGGGGCGGACGGTTTTTGACGCTGATCAAAAACATACACTTGAATCTATATGTAAGACCATTATTTCTTAGCGTTACAAATGGTAAGGCAAATTTAGTATACCCTTCGAACATACGTACATACGAGTATAATAAACATAGAAAATTGCTTGATGCAAATGACACAATAACTGAATTTAAGAGTTGTACAAGTGAATGTTAAATAAAAGTAATAAATGCAATTTGCTGGGAAAAATATAATTTTTAAACAATTTTAGCAGATTTTAAAACGGACATTAACGACAATATCACAGAACATACTCGCATATTTCGTTTTTTTCATTAGCCTGGTGAAAAAAACGATTTTTCGAGAGAAACCATATACTCGTACAAGGTATCCGATACCTATTTTTTTTACAATCCACTCTCTCCTCTCCCCCCTCCCTCCTTACAATTTCTTGTTGGAAATTGATCAAAGAATCATCTTTGAAATTATTTTGCCACTTTATGTGAAACACCCTATATATACAAGTATATAATATACTTTCGCCTTTTATACCCTCATAAGAACATTTTCGAATGATATCCCAAATAATTTTTCTTTCGAAATTCAAATATACATTGAATATACAGTTATTATTTTCGCTATAGGTATTTCGTATTTTACCCTAAAGTTATGCAATATTTTTATTTTTAAATTTATTTTTATTTTTCTTATTTATTTAATAAAATTCAACTTAATTACATTAATTCTACTTTATTAATAATTTGTACACTCATATTTTATTTCCCATAATATAATTATTAAATGAACACAAATTAATTTAAAAATCATAATGAATCTAAAATAAATAATACATAAATATTTTAATTAAAATTCAAAAATTCTACGCAAGAAAAAAAAAATATATTAAATTTAAATTAATTTGCTCTAAATATTCATCTCTAAATTTTTACATATTTTCGAATTATTATTAATTAATTGAAATTCATGAATATTATGTAATGAAAGCAAAAATATTTAATATATAACAAAAAATAAAAATTAAATAAAAATAATTTCTTAATTCAACATGAAATTTTCATAAATTCATTTAAAATATATGAAATGCATTATTTATAATTTTATATACAAATTTGTGTATGGAGGAGTGTGTATATAGAGAAGGAAGTATAACAAAAAAATATAGCATATTTATTACACATTTAATTTCTGCATTAATTTCATGAATATTGTATTAAGTACAAACATACGAGATTCCTACATTCTCATATAGAAATTTATATATATATACGCACACGATTCCGGACTATCACATATATACATGGATAACTGTACATACAATATAAAATATTCAACTTTCACCAGCATTAATTATTCTCTTTAAAAAAAATAGAAAGAAACAGTGAAAGCCAACATTAATATTTATATTCTTAATTTCTCAATTTAAAATTTAAAAATAAAATGCATATATGAATGCATATACATATTTACATATATATAAACACACATATATATATATATATATATATATTTGTTTATTTACATTTAAATTTAAATTATTACACAAATATACGAGTACCATTATTGTATACACATTGTATATATTTATATTTATTTTTCAACACGATTCACAATTTTCACCTTTTAAAACAAATATTCAAATATGTACACAAACATAATATTGTGTGTAAAAAATATTTATGTATATAATGTTCCTGTATATTTTTGTTTCTGTAAATTTTTATTATTATTAATATTTGTATTTTTTTTTGTAATTTTTGCTTCCTTCTTCTTTTCATTTGTGTAAATTTCATCCTTTTTTTATACATCGTCATGTATAAATATTATAAAAGGAACGAAAAAATATAATAATAATGGGATCCTTGAAATTATATACAATTAAATAATGCAAAAAAAAGAAAATAAAAATAAAAGCACATATAAAAGAGAAAAATATTACAAAGAAATTTTAATTATTACGAGTATTATTACAGGATAACAATACATAAAATATGAATTTTCTTTAAAGAATATTACATATTCCAAACAATATTAATTATATGAAAACACCTACAGAGTGGTCTCAAATGCATATGTAACAATTTGTTTGATCATCTGAATATTATTTAGGAAAAATGGTACATTTATTAATAACAAAACTGGTAAAAATGATTATCCAATTAATAGGCCGAATCGTGCTATTCAAAATTGTAGGTAAACCTTTAAATGTGCCTCGCTTTGGTTAGAATTTGTATTATACACATGTCAATGTTGTTCAAGAACTCATTTGTATTATACACATGTCAATGCTAAAATAAACAGAAGCTCCATTTTAACATTGACCACAAATTGAAAATTCCAAAACAAGAAAGTTTTGATTTAAAACAAAAAACGAAATTTTTCTCATGTACAAACAATTAGTTCAAAATTGCAAACAATAGATGGGAAACACAATATTGCAAGAAAATAATGTAATGAATTTGCGATATATTTTTAACTATTCTATGAAATCAAAAGAGTTCATATAATTTAACTGTGCGATACTCATACTAATTTCGTTATATTGATGATTATTTAGTCACAAACATACTAAACTAGCAACATTCGTTTATAAGTGCAAATATAGCACGGGTCCTGCTTTATATCTCGATATACTGCGTTTATGAAAAAATGGTTAGCAATTTCTCTATCTCTATTTTAAATGAGTCTCTTATAAAGTCATTTGTGAGTAATGCTTAAGTTGAAATGATTTCAATACGTTTACCTGTATACATTTACGCTGTTAATTACATGAAAATATATTTAGTATTTCCATTTATTTATGACCAATTCAATTGCCATCTATTTAATGACAATCAAAATACTCCGTATGAACAATTAACCACCGATTAATTTATATAAGAAATCTCGTATTTCATTATTATCAACTGCATAAAAAATTCATCTCGATTTCCCCACACCCGTACCTCTCTATACTGTATACGCGTTATCATAAATATTTTCAATGACATTCAACTCTATATATCTTTTATATGACATAATCAAAAGGGTCATAATACAATAGTAAATTTAAAAATGTGTAACAGTAAATGTCCATTAACATATTGAAAGAGAAAAAGAAATTATTTTTGTGCTTTTCTGGCACTTCTCAAATACGCGTATATTTATATAGTGCTATTCATATTTACTTATTTTGTGCGATATAATTACAATCACAAAGACTAAATTATGATTATACTTTGATATGCTTTCACTTGCAACTTAACATATAACAATATACAAAAATAATAATGAAAATTCTTTATAATTTTTTTTTACTTTAATCTTATATACGAAACGCACAATAATATAACAATAGTTTAAGAAGAAAGATTTTTCTTTCTAAAATTTCTTTGACACTTTAATGTATTGTATATAGAGTTAGAAACAATGAGAAATTGTATTATGCATACAAGTACACAATTTAATTGTTATACAAGTTTTAACAATTATTATTAATAGTTGACCCTCAAACCAAAATTCTATTTCGATGTCAACAGCCAAATAGTTACAAAAATAGAAAAAATTTCGGAAAATTTTAGTTAACAAAGTTTTTAGTTTAGTTTGCTAGAATTAATAATTTATATATGAGGGCCGTATTTTTTTCGAGAATTTAATAATTTTATAAACTTATGTCCTAAAAAGATGCCTATATTTTTACAAGCACTTTGTTCCTATATATTCCAGTGATTACTAATATGTTTAAGCGCGTGACCTACGAAATATCCTCAATAATCAATTTGCTTACTTAAATATAGTATGGATTTAATTACAAATATAGCACTTTGTTTTAAGCTAATTGCTCCCAATTAATGAAATTCATTGTACAACATATAACATATGCGAGCGTCTGTTATATGTTGTACAATAATATATGCAATCATATTTGATCATTTATAAACGCACAGCTTCTGTCCTCTAATTGTAAATAGATAAATATAGAATTACTCGAAATTTTCAGTTATGCGGATCAAATTTAATTCGAAAATACTCCTAGAGGAATTTCGAACAATTTTTGAAATAATTTTACGACTCTCTTATAAAACATTCTTATAGCATTCTAGAATTCGCGTGGCCTACCGATTGAGGAACATTAAAATATAGCTTAAAAATAAATATATTATAATTTACTATATACACTTATACATCATATTATGACAATGAAACTATACCCTTGTACCATTCTATACAATAGTCATAGGTTTGTACATCCATTATCAAAACCTTTAATATACACAAGGTAATCAGTACAATAACGTTAATATATGAACATTTTTTTTTAATATAACATTGAAATCATTTACATATACACAATTTCTTTAGTAATAAACCATTAATCTCACCATATACCTTTATTGTTCTGGTATCATATACTTTTATTCTAATAATATGTGCATAATTATATGTAAAAACAAAAAAAAAGTATAGAATTTATTCTTTATCATTTACCTTCAATGATGGAAGAAAATCATCATAAAATGTTAATAATCCATAATATGTGCTCATATTATTCTATTATTAAATCATAAAATTCGCACTTATTCATCATAATAAAATTTTAATATCAAAATTCTATATACGTACATAATATTATTTACACATTATTTACAATTTATATACACATATGCAATACATAATATGCAATAATTTACCTTGAAACTTAGTTAGATAATAGTTTGACCTGTATGATAAATAAGTAATGGATATATATATATATTATTATTGTTATACATATACGTACATTTGAAAGTATACTAATACATATATATAATATTGTTGTTATATTATTACTCGTATGTACATAAGGTTTAATTACAATATCAGAGCAGACACAATACAAATAGAATATAAAATTACTTTTATTCCGCTTTTATTACTAAATCTTTGCTTTGAGATTATTTACATATACATATGTATGTATATAATATAAAAACACAATATGGGAATATATACGAGTATATATATACACATATATACATATATTTGTAATTTTTTTTTCTGCAGGAAATCCTCTTTTTATAGTCTCACATTCATTTATCTATATTATGTACTCATATACACCGTCTCATTTTTATTATAATCCATACAGTATTAAAGCTTTTGTAATCATTTTTGTAGCAATTTGATATACATATAAACATATATGCAAATACGTATAGTATGTATTAAGAGGTAAAAAGCAATGAATTAGTAAGTGACAAGATGGAAATAATTAAAATTTTAGTATTTACCATACATAGACAAATTGAAATTGGTATATTGCAATTTCTTAGGTAATTACGATAATAAACCTGTCCAAAATTATCTTATATTTTTGGTTTTACTTCATAAATTAAAGAAAATATAACAAAATATAATAAATTATTGATGCTAAATCATAATTGTTAATTAACAAATAAAAATAATTGAAATTTATATATTCTAACTTGCAAGATTATAATTGAAGTGTCTGCCATTAAAGAAAATAATTTATTAATGATTAATTTTTTAAAAACAATTTCACATATTCGTGATTTCACAAATGAGCAGTGAATTCGGTTAAGCACGTAAATATTTATATTAAAATTATAAATTATGTGTTAAATTTTCTTGATTTTATTCGTATTGCATACTTCTAGGGGACCAACAAAAAATTAAAGAAGTATCCCTTTTTTCCAGTGTTCGTTAACTTCAAAATTACCATAAAACAGTGTTGCTACAGCATTTAGGTATTATTATATAGAATATGTACAAGTATTAGGACTGCAACTTGAAAATCATGGATAGTGTTAGATACTCTGTTATACTTTGCATTGGATTAGTTAACATAAATAATAGAAATATTAATCATTTCTAAAGAAGAACAAAGTACAACAAGAAATTTATTTTAGCCGAATAAAATATTTTTCAATGTCCAGAAATTGTTCAAATTTCAGACACTTGAAATTTATACCCTCTAAGAGTAAAACTGTGTTAAGAATTTAAGAAAAACGAATTCGAGATAACGCTTAGCTTTAATAGAACAGTTTTTCTTCGTTGTTTTTACATTTGAAGAAACAAAAACCTATACGCTCCGTTTGCATAATCCAAAAAACTGAGGTGGGTAAAATTTTTAAAGGATGGTAGGTAATTAAAAATTTTTGTTGTAGAAAAACGAGTTTCGAGTAAAGTCTCATTTATAAGTAATAGCAACTTTCAGTTGAGAGTAGAAGTTTCTTAAACAGATATTTGAAAATTCAATAAAATGGAAATTAAATTAAAAACCACAAAGAAAAAATTTAAAAAACTTTAAAATTCTATTTTTTCTTCGGACTAAAATGTTTTAAGTTTGGACCTTTTTCTAGACGCCATTTTTTGCGTATACATAGTCTACAGTTATTACGGGTTTGTTTTAGAAGAAAAATGCGTTTATATTCATTAATTTAATATGGAGAAATGATTTTTCCAAATTAATATTAGAATATTTTTACAAAAATATATTAGAATTTTTTTTTTAAATTTTATTTTGTTGACCGACATTAATAGTCATACATAAATATAAATTTTACTTGCCTATATTTGTAGGTCATGACATATTGAAAAATAATTTCAAATAATTTAAGGAATTATAACAATTTATCGTTCCATTTTATTAATAATTAATTGAATTAATTTTTAATGATTACATTTTTTAGCCCCAATAGTTAAATTAATTTCATATAAATGAGAATATTTGTATATAGTACGATAATTTTAGAAAATAATATTTGATATTGATAAATACTTTTTATCAATTTTAAGAATTTTCATAAAATCTAGAAAATATTCGAGTAACAATTTAGTAAAAGTGTTTTCGGAACTACTTAATTGAAATTATGTTTAATCAGATGTACCATAATAATTATAACAACAAGATTTTCAATTATTTAATATAATTTGATTTAATATTCGGCAATAAAATCGATTTATTGTAATATATTTCGAATCTTCTTCTATCTGACCAGCTAATGGAAAATACAAATTTACTACTTTTGCGATTTTTTTTGCTATCATCTCGCAAAATTTATGAATTATCACGTTTAAACGAATGCAATGAAAAATATTTTGACTGTTTTAATTACTCTTGCTCTTTAATTACTGCTAATTACACTTCGAACTTTGTAATGTTTTTTATTCAATTTAAGATTTAATTTTATTTTAAATTAAGGCATATAAAATACAGTCCTTGAAAATTGTAAAAAGTATGCATGAATTTTTGAAAAATCTAAACCTTTTTAGTAAAAACACAATGCAAACTAAAGGAAATTTTTCAAAAATTGCAAAATTTTTGTCTATAATAAATTCAAGTGTATCAAATTTTTCAAAAGAAAATCTAGTCTCGTCTATCAAAATAATTTACATTATACAATAATTCTTATAATAAATAACCTTTAAAACCTTTATTAAGAAAATGTTCGTATTACAGAATTTGGCCACATAATTTAAAAGTAAATGAAAAAAAAGAAATTCTTCTGAATGAAAAATACTATACATACATATATAATATATTTGTAATAAAAATTTTGTATATACACTTGTGTAGTACTCTAAAAAATTCTCAAAAAGAAAACTGAAAAAAAAGAAAAATTTCATTTATAAAAATTTTGATATTCTTGGATTAATTTAAACATAAGAATTTTTTTTTGTCTTATTACAAAAAAAAAAAATTGGAAAAAAAAATTTATTTTTTCTCATACCCCAATATTTTATTAAAATGTCACAATACAAAAATTGCGGTCACATAACTTTGATACAAAAAATTTGCTTATACAATACACACACACACACATTCATATACATAAGAGTATATTCAAAATATTCAAAGAAAATAAAAGTTGTCCTTTATTGTTCATTATTTTGAGTTTTTTTTTTGTGTTTCTTTGTATTTTTTGTGAACCTTCAGAGAACTTTTTAAATTTCTATAGAACAAATGACATTTTACGTTTATTGCCGTCGTATCACAAATTATTATCAAAGAGATACAATTTATATTTACATACACACAAACATTCATCTTAAAATTCCAATAATATTCGGTATATTTTATATATGTGAATAGTATACACAATGTAAATATATATATATATATATATATATTCTCTCATTTTTAACAACAAAGAAAAATTCTTAATGAACCTTTGATTAAAATTTAACAGAGTCAATTATCCTTTTTTTCTTTTTGGTTTGTTATTTTTCTTCTTAGCATATTTTGATTTTGTTTTATTTTTTTTTTAATTTTTTGACAATTTTTTTTATGTCCTTTTATTTTATTTTCCTGTATGTCAATGATATATATATATATATGTATATGTATATAGAATTAAAAAGAGAGAAATAACAGAATAAATTAATTGTTTCAGTTGCTGTTTTAAGAATCCTTACAAAAAAAAAATGTAATAAAAAAAAAAAAAGAAATTGAAAAATGAACCTTTTTTTTGTTGTGTTTCTTTTGTTTTTTATTCCAATGGTTTTTACATTTTATTCAAATGAAGAAAAAGGAAATTCATTCGCTTTGTAAAATTAAAATGATCTCATGTTTTAAATATCCTGAATATTTTTATTTTTTTGTTTTTCCTTTATTTTTCAATCATATTATTTGAGAATTCTTGCATTTTTTTACACTTAATATAATCGTATACATACTTATGCGCTTATAACTACGGTATAAACATTTATGTACATTATGTCCCGCATTTACGATGCACCCTATATGCGACGATTTGAATTACGACATTTTTGTTTTAAAATTTATTAATTCGCACAATGATTTTTATTTCCAGTTACGACGCTTTTAAACAGAGTATTACAACAAAAGTTAGGTATGGTTACTGTAATTTTGGGTACATTACAATTTAAGGAAAATTTATTGGAAAATGTTTTATAAAATTTTTGACTTTGCATTCGAATATCTTATAAAATAGTGGGACAATATTTGAAAATAGTAAAAATTATACGGTTTTCAAATATCGCCCCACGTGGACATCCTGTATATTTACTTTTATCCTGTGAATTAATTTTTTTAAAAAAAAATACTCATTCAACGACAGTTCGATTTAGGACGCAGTTATCCGGAACGCATCACCGTCGTAAATCAAGGGCCAAGTGTATATGTATAGATATATTTAAGAATGTAATTTTTATATGTATGCATATTAAATTAAAGTGCAAGTATGCTGTAAACAATATGTTAATGTTAATAAAAAGAAAATCGCATTTGTAGGGCATTTTCAAAAGAAGTTTTGAAAATAATGAATTTTCCATTGTGTGTTTCAAGTTGTCCGACAATAGGTTCGTTTAAAGAACTATTCAAAACCTTAAATTTTAATAGTTTGCGTATATCAATAATCTACTTTATTTTATTATAACACAATTCCTAAAAGTACATTTATTAAACAACTTTTCTTTTCATGGAAATTTGGTAAAATCGATAATATGACAGTATTCATCTACTCTCTTAGAAAAACACCCACATGCAGCTTAATTAAGTTATAATTATAAATCGAATCTAATTTTTTTATTATTGGAAATTGTTTCAAAATCATTATTTTTAATTTTATCCTAAAAGTATGCAAAATTATACGGTAATAAGAGAATTATTTCAATAGATTAAACCAGTATATGAAAAATTATTGTTAGAAGACTAACGTCAATATAAATCTTCTCAAAAATTTCAAAGAAAAAGAGACTAATAACTTTCGATTACATTCGATAATCTTGAAATTACTCATAATTAAAAATTAAAATTGAAATCGAATCTCCATTAAGCAAATCACATTAAAGACTTCATTTGACTATAAAATTTACGTATAGAAAAGTTCAAAAACATAATTCGTATAAATTGTATTTGCGATTACAATATTGAGGTTTTGCAGCGCAATAAAATTTTGATGTCGCATTTTAGAAGGAAGTACATGCTTCTTCCAGGATTCAAAAAAAGCGGATAAAATTTTGCGTAGAAGACAAATAATTTATTTTTTGGAAATTGATCAGTCTGTCTGCCTGTGTTGTTGAAAAATTATATTTGAAATTATTATGGGGATGCAAGCCTTAATTTAATTTTAAAATTGATTGAGTTCCTATAATTGAATTTTTAATTTAAACAACAATAATTAGCGAAAATTAAAAAAATTGAAAGAGAATGAGATACATCTCTCTCAATTTTTTTATGTAATAGTTTCATAAGTGAAGGTAAAGTAAGGTGTGAAAATAAATTTTTCAATATAAGCCTTCCGAGTTTTTGTTTTAAGTTCAACAAAACTGTGAAAAAGTTTAAAATGGCAACCAAAAATAAAAATTTTTAAATTGCTTTTTGTCATAAGGGACTACCACTAGCGTCCAAGACAGCGTTTTTAATTTAAATTAAAAGTTGTGAATAGTAAGTTGTTGACACAATTTTCTCTCACTCTCTTTTGATATTACTCGTATATAATAATGTATTCGAGAAACAAAAACACATTCACAAGAATAAAATTGACATTTGAATAACAACATAAAACAAAACAAGCATTTCCAAATGAATGATTTAACATTTTATACACATATACGGACATACACACACATAATAGAGCATCTCTATACACGCTTTAAATACTTTGACTTTTAACACAACTTTTACCAATTAATAATGCCGATAGCGTTCATTATTTTATTTAAACAATTTAAAAAAAAAATTTTTTTTTTAATATTTTATAAGAAATTTATTAAAGATGCTGGCGTACACACATTTATTGTAAATAACATTTTCATTTCTTAAAGAATTTTTCAAAGATTAAGGTGTATGTAATTTCATTTTCTTTTTATTTTTATTTTTGTGTACCAGGCATTTTGCACACGTGTATTTAATATATGCAACTATATTATGTAATATAAAATGTCATTTTAAGTATTGTGCATTTCTCAAGTATTACACTATATACTGTAAACAATTTTACATTTATAACATGCTTAAGTTCATATATGCTATAAGGAATACACACAATATACTTTACAATTTTCAAGAGAATAATAGCAAAAAAAAATATACACCTGTGTACAAACATAGATATGTTTGTATTGTGTACGTACATATTATGTGTATATTACGTATAACACATACATATATATAGTTTTATTTTATATGTATGTATTCATAAATAATATATTTTACTGCATTTAAAATTTTCACTTTAAAAATTAATCACTGTTAAAAGACTTTTCCAAAGGTTAAAAGGTTTTTCGCTTTATTTTTCTGGTTTTTGCTTTTTCCTGTCTGTCTCAAAGAATTTAAATTGAAAATTATATTTAAAATAAAAATAAAATAAAAAATTTAAAGTAATTTTTTTTTTTATAAAAAAAAAAGGGTAGATAATTGTTTTGTAACTGGTTTGAAATGAGAGAGAAAAAAAAAAAAAAAACAGAAAAACTTGACACATTTTGAACTTTAATTACAAAGTTTTATGACCCTCTCAGTGGTATTCCTCTGTGTGGTCTTTATAATATGTAAATATAATGGTAATCGTAAATCGATTTAAGAGTTATTAAAAAAAAATTAAATGTATGCCCTTTATAAAGGTTAATAAAATATTTTTATTATCCCCATATTATTAAGTATTAAATTTTTTATTATCCTTATACATCGAAAATTTCCATATCCTATGTAATTTAAAATAATTTTCAGCAGAAGGGGTTTAAAAAGTTTTTTACTTAATAGGAACTTTTGCATTGATTTAATTTAATTCATTTGTCTCTATATAAAGGGTGACGCACAAAGTATATACAAATTATACATTAAACTTATCTGCTTCTCTATAAAAAGAAAATTACAGGTGGTATATTCGAGTTATTTAATGACCCAGCTTTTCATACTTTACAGTAAAATTTTTAATTAAAATTTCTAATTTTACTGTAAACTATGAAAGATACTCGTAATATAATAATAAAATAATGTTTAACGAAGAAATTTTGGAAAAAAAATATTGAGTTTTAGTTATAGGCAAATTCCTTATTTAAAGGATATGTAGATGAAATACGCCCTTTGATAATCTTAACGATTCTATTGCAAATATGTTCTAGATATTATGTTTATACTTCGGAATACTTATACTAAATTGAAGCTATATAGAATACATTTATAATTAGGAAAGAACTTAAGAACAAAATACTATGGAATTATTTTAGTTTAAGGAAAGACGTAATTAAAAAAAGGTTCATGTTATTTAAGTCTGAGCAAGATTGTCACTCTGTTTACAAAGGATGCTTTTGGCTCCCTTTTATTTTAGTTTGGTTTAGTATATCGTATACTGAATTTTACGTTCCGATTCGCTCAATTTTTCTCTATAATTAAGCTAATCTTCGAGGTTATTATAACTTATGAGCGAATAAACAAAAGTATAAATTTACAACTTCGTCTTTATTGGTAAGAAATAAATGTCTAAGATATGAAGACAAGTTTATGTTTTTGTTCGCTATCGAATTCAAAGTTTATTTAACTATGTCTAAACAATTGTCCGTCTGTCAACATTTAAAAAAAATCAACTAAATATCAGGAACTTTAAAGCTATAACAGTAATAAAATTTTGCATAATTGAATGTAATAACACGGCTATTATTCTAGTAAACAATTCATTTCAAATTGAGCTTTTGAATAATATTAATATTTTTGATAATAATATTACAAAATAATAAACATATGAAAAATACTAGTACGGATATCAAGGGGTTAACACTGTTATATTGTAAAATTGACTAAAATTTTAAATTATAAAACGACATATCTGTTCCTAAACCACTAAAAGATATTTTCATAGCTTTAATCAAAGATAATCATAAGGAATACAAAATAAAACTGATTCTTAACTTATTTAATTCGTTTGAAAAAAAATAATCCAATGATGGCAGAACTAGCAGAACGATTAATAAAATTTTAATTAAATTATTAATATCCAGTTCGAAGAATTATTTTTAACATTAACTATATTTAATATAACCAACTTATTACCAACATAATGAAAAATTTCTTCAAATATTTAATTTACGTATACATACGTTAGCATAAATATTTCAAGGTATATTTTATTACAAATTTTAATTTAAGTATAAAGATTGCCTTCATAATTTTATTCATTTTAGTTTATTCTTTTTCTTAATCCTCTCACTGTCTCTATGTAATCCAATAATTATCATTCCTTGTAACCTATTCAATCATTTATATGCATTGTAATTCATTATATTATACACATATATATACAATGATATAAAGGAGTGGAATCATTCCCGCAAATTTTTCAAGAACGCATATTATAAGTAAAATTGTAAATGTCACCACAATTTTTTTTTTATTTATTTGTTTCAAACATATTCGTAAATATATATATATCCTATTCAATGTATTCACATACCTATAAATATTATAACAATACAATATTTTTTATATAGCTTAATTATGATATTATATAATATATACTTTTGCATATTATTATGCTTGCAAAAATAAAAAAATAAAAACGCACTCATATATAGACAAATAAATTTTAATTTAAAATGCATTATTATATGCATATACAAACATACACTCTTAACATTTATTCCCTATTATGTACATTAAAAAACATATGTTTATTATTGAATAAGAATTACATAACATTATGAAATTGTATATACTAACATAATATGTACATATGTACTTAACCAATATTAGAAATGCATTCGTAAATCAATAATAATTTCTATTGCAGCTTCAAATATGTATGTATGTATATATAATATAAACAAATGACATGTTATTCATATTATACATATGTACATGTATATAAAGATATAATAGCACACATATTGGTCACTTAAAATAAAAACATAGTAACTGAAAAAGCAAAGAAAGTAGTTATGAGAGTGAAGAACTTATCCTTGAGTAAATTCTTATTCTACAGCAAAATATGGAGACATGAACAATATACAAGTTGCAATCAGAAGCATTACTACTCAATAATCCTATACATCTGAACGCAATTTCATTTTGGATCATAATAATCTATTTTTCCAAGCAACACCCTGATATCCGTCTTAGTAACTGAATATCACCTAAAGTTTTAATAACTGAATATCATAAAAAAGTAAATTAAATTATGCCACAAAAAGAAGAGTTTTTCTTAAACTATATGTAGACAGTTAAATTTAGCATGGCCACAACATCTTCCTGTTATTGATTTTGCACCATTTGATCGGTTAAAAAAACAAAAATTAATTTGATCGTGGATTTCATATACTTGTTACTTAATTTTTAACTATAACCAGAAATTTCACAAGAAAAAATCATTCCTTACTAAAAAAAACAAAAATACCCTTTTGAAATATTTTGCTTAATTTCTCAATATCGCTTCTCTTGCAATTATTAGTCTTTCCTTTAGAAGAAGACAATAATAGTACATAACAATATTATGTAATAATAAATGATTGCAATAGAAAACAAATGTTATATTATGTACTCATATAATCATCACTTTTATCATGTTTTTTTTTTACCATATTTACCAGCACAGAACAATAATGTACAGGTCCTTATCTTGTATACACAATATAAAATCTTAATATGTACACATGTATACAAATGTATTATAAAATATAATAATGTTATAGTCTCTATATACATACCATTTATTTATATTTCAAATATAATAATGAGAACATACAAATCTACACTGTTTATAATTGAAAATGTCTTTTATCAATTACAGTTACATTATGTTTTCATTGCTATAATGTCTACATTTCTTTATTTTATATTTCTCTTATAGAACTTGAAAATTACAAGAAAATAATATAACAAAAAAAAAAATCTTTTATTTTGTTATTGTTATTTTTTTTTTACATATAAATAAGAATCCTTTTACTTATTTTGCTTTCTTTTTACAATCATCTCTCTGGATTTTATAATATCACATATATTCTTTCTCTCACTTCCTATACCATATATATAGTTCTCCACATTATTTTCAATTTTTATAAACTCATTTTCCTTCATATACACGAGTATTTTCTATTTTCAATTAGTAGAGAAATTCTAAATGCAATATTAAAAAACATTGTTGTAATTTAAGCTATTGCTAAGATTTTTGTAAGCTTTTATACAAAATAGTAACTATGTTGTAGGGATATTTATATACATGTATGTATATGTAAATATGTGCATTATGTCATAATATATATACATATATGCAATAGTCATTCCCTCTATATAAAAATTGAAAAAGAAAATGGCAAGAAAGCATATACAAAAAAAAATAAGAAAAAAAAAATTAAAACTACATCTCTAGATTTAATGAAAAACTCCTCTTTTGTAATAATAATAATAATAATAATATAAAATTACATATAAATGAATAGAATGAACAATCTATATTATATTTTACAAGATTTTTCCAGTTCATGAACAGGTATACATATAATCTAATAAATAACAAAAACAAAAAAATGAAAATAGCAAAAGAGAATACTGGGTAGAAGCATTACTCAATTGATTATACATACTGTAAAACAAAAACAAAAAATGAAAAGCGAAAAGCGAAAGAGAATAAAAAAAGGGTAGTAATATTTTTTTTGTTTTTTTGCTTTACTACCATAAACAAAAATAAAAAGCAAAAGGAAGCGAAATATTTTAAATGAGTTAAGTAAGAGTAAAATAATTTTTTGTTGTTGTATTTAACATGGAATGGAATTAAAAAAAATAAAACTAAAAATTGTGAGAGATATAAGAACACGAATAACTAAGGCAATTATTCTTCGTGTGCTTGCGAAATTTCAAATGAGTAAGTAGCCAAGTCAGGTCTGTATAAAGAAAAGAGGCATTGATTTTTTATTAATTCACATTTACTTTGGTTTTAAAGTTTAGCGTAAAGGTACTTTTCCTTTTAATTTTGTTCGGCATCAGTTCCCCATCCGTCTTGCATATGCCATGACACCAAGGGCAAACGTTTGAAAAGGTTGGCCTCTATCTCCCCCAGCCGTGCTTTTCGCATGGGCAATTATACACAGTATGTTCAAGAGCCATAGACTCCAATTCTTTAAAAATTCAAGTCAAAGATACGGTTCGTCAGGGAAAAATCGATGATGGAAATATTTTAACAGATAACGTTGTTTATAAGGAAATTTTTCGTTCTTAATTGTTAACTAATTCTTAAATTGAATTTTAATCATATCTATGTAATTAACAGTGACACATATTACATCTTAAAATTTATTAAATTAAAAATATTTTCATTACTTTTATTTATCATTAGTATTCAAACCAATATGATATTTATGTATATACAAGTATATACCTGCATATGTATGCCATAATATGTACAAATTTTTCTAAACTTATTTTAAAATTGATTGCCACAATCCTGTTTTTACAACAGATAATGCTGCTTATAAGCAAACCACAGGGGCCCCTAGTTCAATATATTACAGCACACGGCACAAGCATTTCAACGAAAAAAAAAAACTAGAATCGAATCAGTTAAATGATTTGAAAAGAAGCACATTTCCTTGAAACAATTTGTAAAATTGAATGCGACAGCAAATATTAATATTTTATAAAAATTTTCATTTTGTGAAAATTCTTAACATAATTCCGTTCTTTTAAACTGACCACACGCTAAAAATTTTACTTTGACTTTAGTTTTACATATTGATAATTACAAATTGACAATTGATAAACACTACCAAAATCATTCTACTTTCTACAGATTATTTTAAAATTAAAAAATAGTAAAAGGGTAAATACAATATAATTCTCATATATAATAATATTGCATACTTTCAGGGGAAGAACAAAAATTAAAATAAAATAATTAATATTGTAAATAGTTGATTATTAAACGGCTAATTAATTTATTTATATTTTAATTTATATTTTAAATTATAATTCGAGCCAAAGAAAAAAAATTTTAGTGAAATTAAATATTTAATGCTTTAAAAATATGAAAAACAATAATAACGGTGGTCAGAGAGCAACATTAGCTTTATACTAAAGTAGAAAATAAAATCTTCTATTTGCATGGGCTCGCAAAATTTCAAGATCCTTTGAAGTCTGACACAAAAAAAAAGAATATTAAGAATTTGAAGGGCTATAACTTGAAAAGAAGATAGAGTTGAATTACCTTAAAATTTCTTTTGTGTGCACAAATTTTAGAGACTAACGTAATGGAACTTCAAAGCCAATTTTTTCGTATTTGACTAAAAATTTTCTAAAAAATCATATTAAAATACATACAATCTTTTAAATGCTCTTCATATTATACATTTTCCACATTAAGTTCTCCCATACGTTTAAATATATACAAACATTTTTCAAAATACTTAGTAGCATTTTATATGTTTACATATGTATATATTATGTATATGCATATATAACAATTTCAGTCGTATAAATTGTTCTTCCTTATAAAATATTGTCCTTATTATATGTTCATTTTTTTTTTTATTTCTATACACGTTTTTATTTATAATGAAAAAAGGACAAATAAATAACAACTACTAGTACATATATGTACATAATTATGTATCTATACTATTGCATATATACATAACATACTTCTTACATATCACCATTTTAACTATTTCATACACATTGCAAAAAGAATAAGAAAAAAAAATTTTTTAGATATTTTTTTTAATTTTTTTCATTTATTTTTCTTGCTTTTCTTAATTTCACATCATATTACGTAAATGGGATATATATATTCATATGTATATATATATATATATATATCTGTATAATATTTGTACCCAGTTGTTAATGTTTATATCCCTACTGAGAAAATAATTAAAGGACATTAGTTTTGACATTGTTCTATTATAATCTTTTTAAAGGTTATATAAATATAAATAAATATTATTATATGAAATATAAGTATATTGTTTTACATAATGTATCAGAATACAAATATATACATATATAATATATATATTGTAAAAAAAAATTCCTTTAAAATTATAAAGAAAATTAACATTACAATATAATCCATACGCAAATGTATGTACTTATAAATATAGATTAATAAGATATACATACAAGTATATAATCATATGTGATGTAAATATGTCATATTATATATATGTATATATATATGTATATGAATTACAAAAATTATGTGAATTGGTTTGCCTAATTGAATCCAGATTAGAATTAAGGTATATATACATACATATTTATTATTATATTACAGATGCATATGTGTATAACAATAATACTAATTTACAATGTCACAATATAAATTTTAAAATACATATTGTAAATTGCATTCATATGGAATTATAAAAATTACATTGTTTATCATATATACATTGTAATTCAGTGTAAGGAAAATTTTTGTAATAGAAATGCAAATTATCAAATTACTTTAGTTAATATGTTTTGTAACGAAAAATTTTATTTGCATATTACAAAATTCTTGAATAATTTATTGTTATAACAGTGAATTGAATTATATCATACAGGCCATAATTGAATTATAATTCAATTATAATAGAAAGTTAAGTTTCTTTGCGATAATAATGAGTAACTTAGATTTTTTCATTCTATAATCACTTATTTGATTTAAATGAAGATGATCTTAATATATCATAGATGCCAATTATTATTATGGTTACATTAATTGGCGTTTGTAAGCCTCTTCTATTTTAAATATATATTTTTAACACTATCTCAAATCTGTACATATCAATGAAACTCTAATAAAGTTCTAATCAACTGTAATGAACTCTGTAAAATTTTCGCAATTCTTATTTAATTTAAATTTATAATTATATAAATATTAAAACAGTAGACTAGACCTTTCACATTCTATTTTAAAAAAATAGAATTATTTTGAATGTAAATAAATATTTGTTTTACAATTTGGCAATTCAAGTTTTCGCCTATCGCAATTCGTAAAATTTCAATTTTCGGCTCCATATATTTCCGAAACTGAATGCTTCTACAAATATCTATAAATGCAAAACGCTGACGGTAAAATGTCATGCCATCAAAAAATATAATTATTTTCTTTAACTCACTTGTTTAACTGTGCAATTCAGCCATTATGGTAATGATTCTTCAAAATTTTTTTATTTTGTTCATCCTAAATGTATGCAATAGTTTTATATTATAGTATAGATTTATGAATTAAACTAATTTAATTAAATAATGTAGTAGCTAGCTGGATTAATTTTCGAAGCAATATTGTCACTTGTTAAAGAGAAGAGTTCTACATTATAAACCATTGGTTTATAAATTTGTTCTTTGTCACTAATTGAGGTTCATTAATTTTAATTTTTTACTGTTTAAGAAAGAAGAGTCCGAATCCAGTTAGGACGAGATAAAAATTATCTTTAATTAATTTATAGGAATATTAAAATTTTAATATTTAAAGGCTAACATTTTAGGAGAAAGTATGAAAAAATTGTAGAGAAGAAATGACGGAGAATTATTATTTTTATTTAAAAAATTAATTAATATTAATTAAATTAACTATTCTCAATCAACTTATTCAAAATTTATTTAACACTGGTTTCTTCTTCTTAAAAATGCTCAACTATATATTTTCTTTTTAAAGCTAACTATTAAATTTTTAAATGTAGCACTTGCACATTCACTAAAAATTCTCAACTAGGCAGACTAATTATTTAAAAAACAACTATCATACAACACAAAAAAACATTTTTAAAAAATATTTTGAAAAAAAAAACTAAAACATTTTAATTAAATTTCAAAATTTTTCAAAAATAAAAATATAAATTTTTTTTTTTTTAAATTTCCACCACACAAATTTCTACAGTGCTCTACAATATTGCATTTTCATTTTTCTCTTTCAAATTATTTAGAATGTAACAAAAATTTCAGTTTCATTCTACTCTAAAAACCTTAATTCAACTCTGAACATTTCATAAATAAGAAAAAGTTTTTTTATTTTCCATATTTCTATATTATGCTATCAACACATATATATTACTTGTATACACAAACACAAACATTCGACTATTATTAAATGTATTACACTAAAAAAAAAGAAATGCTCACCAGCTATACTTATTTAAGAAAATGTAAATGGCCTAAAGTATACTTCTGTTAAAGTAGCATTAGAATTCATTCCAATTAGTCAATATATACCCTGCACATGAGTTTCTAAAATTTTCTTCATCTAATATTATGAATACTCGTATGCAATAAAAAAAAAAAAGGGAAAAATAAAATGTAAAAAAAGTAAAATTTATCCTTAAAGGGATTTAGTTATATTACATATCCTTAAATAAAAATAAGAATAAAAAAAAATAATAACAGAACAACAGCAGAAATTAAATTTTTTTTTTTACTGTTGGGAGAGAAAGAGAGGGAAACAAGGAGAGGAAAACTATCTATAAAATAAAAAAAAAAAATGAAAACGTAAAATACTTTTTGCCTACATTACGTATATTTACAGGGTGATTCAACGAGTACTTTGTCATATACCAGAGATGACCAGAAATGGTCAAAATTTTTGTTCAAAAATATCTGCGTCAAATTTCCGAATAATAGAAAAATTTAAACTGTCGCTTTGTATACCTTCATCTGACAAACAAGCATATGTGCAGGCAGCTGCACTTTCTGAACTTTTTCTTTTGTTTCTTGCAATAAAGGCTCTAGGCCAAGAAAAAGGCTAAGATTGAAAGTTTTTTAAGAAAATATCACATAGTTTTTGTTATTTTAACAGATTTTTACCTATACAATTTCCCGTCATCAGAAAAATAAAAAGTTCCCGTTAAAAGAAAAGTTTCTAAGAAGGAAATGAAAATATATACAAATTACTTGAATTATTAAAAACGACATGGCTCATGCATGAAGGCTATTCTGTTCATTTAACGAACTCGCTCTCAGATATTGTATTTTGATAATAATAATTGAGTTGGCAATAATCATAAAGTCAATAGTTAAACAATTCCATTATGATTCAGATTAATTAAGCAATATTTAAAACTCCTTGTTTACTAACGTACAACCTATAATTATAAAATTTTATTTATTAAACACTTGTTGAAATTGAAACCGAGTTATATGATCGCACGAGTAAGGAGATTATAACAGTTTATATAAAAAAACTCATAAATTTGTTCTGAAATTGCAATATTATTCAATTTCAGAACAAATTATGCAAACTTTGAAGAAATTATGACTAGTGTAGACATTAATACTCGTATTAAAAATCTGAGCTTTCAAAATTACATTTTTCAACGTATGTATATTTTATACAGAAATGAATTTATATACTTAAAATTGTAAAAAAAAAATAATAAGAAGAAAACCCGTTGAATTTAATTTTAAAATTTTCTTAATATATGTATGTCGAGCTGTAAACTTCGGTTTCATATAAAAATTTCATTATATTGTTACAAGCATGTATGTATACTCGTATAGACCACTGCCTATAAAGACCTATCTTGTGCATTTAGAATTTTAACACCCTGTATATCAATACATGCATTTGTATATAACAATTCGTATACTATATACATATCATATTATACATATATATATAAAATATTTACATAGCCCTTTAATGGACCTAGACATAAGATTGGAAGGAAAAGATTACAAGGATATTTTGTTTTATTTTTTTTTTTTTTATATTCTAAAATCTATGAGCATTCTGATGCCTTTTGCCTCTAAACTTCTCTTATTATCATGTTGATTTTATTCTATTCAATTTATTTTTTTTTCTTGTGTTTTTTGATTCCTTAAATTTTTCATTATTAACATTGTTAGACATTTTACATATAACATTGTACACATATTATTTTGTATTATGTACAAATATTTGAAAAACCTTAAAAAAAAATTTTTTTACATTATATTTTATATACATAAGTATATATATGTAAATGTACAATGTATACACTAAGTGTACAAGTATTTGGTTTATTGTGTGTATAGAATTTTTGTGAAAATATCCTTGATACTTTGTCTATCTATGTCTATTTTAGTTTTTTGTGTACCTATATTATAAAAATGTTTTTTAAGTCCTATAATTTTTTTTTTGCTTTTATAAAAACTATAATGTCACATCAGCATAATATTTTATTATTACATAAATGTAAATATATATATACATATATAATATGTATAACATTATTTGTTAGTTTAAAATCCTAAAGATTAATAAGAAAAAAAAGAAAGAAACAGAAAACAAACGAAAAAAATAGAAGTAAAACCATTAAAGAGTTAAGAATGTCACATAAAAATAATCATTTAATGTAAAATGTTCTAATTTTCTCCACCTACAACAAAATTAAATATTGAGGCTGACACTTGTACAATATTATAGACTCATAACATACAAGATATAATATATGTATATACAGCCTGAAGAACATATTATAATAAGGGAAATGAAAATAAGTGAACAAGTCCTGTACGATGGAAAACTAAATTTCCATAATTGTGTACATGTCTGTTTGTATGTATAAAAAAATGACCAAATCTGCCTGGTATAATTAGGAGCATATCTCAATTTTATAAAATTTATATACCATTTTTGTTTTTTTTTTTTTACGTGTGTGCTTTTCTTTCCTTTTATATTATGGTAAAAAAAAAAAATTAGGATGAATATTGACTGCCCCTTTTTAAAAAGGTATGTACCCAAAGGTGACTTTAAATAAATATCGTGTGAAATTTTATTTTTTCTTTCTCATTTTTTTTAAAAAACCGAGTAGAATTTACATTACGGTTTTTGAGACGAAAAAAAGAGTTTTAATATTAAAGAAGGAAAAAAAAGGGTGGTTAAATGCTTTTAAGAATTTTTTTTTTTTTCAATTCAATAAAAAAATATAAAGCCATTTTTCTTTTTCTTTTTTTTTCTTTTATAAATGAAACGAGAATTTTTACACAAAATCAAAGATTATATTATTTATTTTCGGTTGAATGAGTAGTTGGTACATTTATATATATACATATATATATATGAGGAAATATAATTTAATGTTATAATATAAAGGATAATCAACTTAAATTTGTGTTATGATTTTTGTAATAGATGAAAAATTTAAGATTTAAATCATGTAAAATAATTTTGAAAAATGTTAAAAAATTTGGTTGTATAAGGGAAAAAGGTGATTTAATTTTACATTACAAGAATAATCGGTAGAATAATTCCAATAGTCGTCTAATTTTGAATATTTTAATTATTATTCAAATTTAAAAATATCAATTCGAGTCTATGATGGGTTAGAAAAGAAAAGAAAGCCAGAAAGGAGAGAAAGTAAAAAAGTGCATTTATATAAATTTATCTTAATGGAAATTTCTTCATGCAACTGCAGAACAGATGGATGACGTAATCAAAGGAACGAGTTAAAGGCAGAAAAATTCATTAAAAAAATTTTTCTCCTCGAACTGGACTCGAACCAGTGACCTACCGCTTTCTAGACGGACGCTCTACCAACTGAGCTACAGAGGCATGAAGAAATTGCCGACGAAATGTTCTCTACATTGCTTATACTGTAATTCACATGATTACTAAGTATTTGTTTTGTTTACATTGATTGCTACATACAATCTACTATTGATACACACAATAACAAGAACAAAGCATTTATATAAATCAATAATTCTATCAGTGAAATTAAAAGTTAAAAGTTTTGTAATCAAATATGTCAGTTTTTCAGTCCGATTTCAATAATTTTATCGTTAAATTTGAGATAACCAATATGGTATAAAACTTAATTTTATTTAAAGTACACCCCTTGCACTGTTTTAAAGATCAATAATAATAATTACGGCTATATAATTCGAGAAAATACATTAAGTTGGAATACATTAAGTAAATTATTCCTTCAAGAAATCTTTGGTGCAAATTTTCATTTTATTCTGTGATCGCATTACAAAGACTCCTATATAGTCAATTGATTTAATAATTGAGTTTGTAACAAATTTTAAAATTTAAGAAAATAAAATTGACATTATTAAATAAAATTCAAAAATAACCAATAAATATTTACAAAAAATGTTAATAACTTCCAAGATGATTTAAGCGAATTTCTATATTAAAGATATAAACCGGCTTAATCTTAAAAATTAAGAATCAATTTAAATCCTGCTAATCTTATTATTAGTAAAGAAGCTATAGTTATTGTTAGTAAAACTGAAACGAAATTAATTATTTTTCGTTTTTATTTATTTATTTGATCAAATTTTTCGCAGTGTAATTAAAACTAAAATTGAGTGGTTTAAATAAAACTTTTCGCTCAACTCAATTTTCATTTTTTCCATATCCATACGCATATAATATCTATACATACATTTCATATCCATACATATAGAATTTACTCATGAACTAATATAGTAACAATAAATTCTTAAGTTAAGAGAAAGAGGAAAATGACAATAAAAATTTAGTAAATTCAAATATATAGTATTTTATTAATTTTTATACCCTGCAGCCAAAGTTCTTTATGCTTGCAGTTAAAAACTATTCATTATAGTAAAAAATTTAAGATTCGAATCATACATTATATGTCAAAAATTACTTAAAAATAATAATATTTAGCAATTGGAAATAATTTCGATTTGAAGAGAATCTCCAGCTACGCTTTATTAAGTTTTATTTAAAGTATAAACAAATATTATATTATCACTAATATAATTAAAAGCATTATATTTGATAATTAAATTTTCAGAAAACTTCAGCTTGAAAATTCCACTAAAGTATGTCCTACATTATTATAACACTTTAAATTTATAATATAATTTTATGTATTAGATGCAAAAAATCTCTTATCACATAATAATCTACAAATTCTACTTTACATTCTACTAACTAAAATAATAGTAAGTTTGCAATTATTATGCCATATCTATTATCATAATACACAATACATCTATATATACATACATATATGCACATTTTAATATAAAAGATAATAATTATGACTGACACGCACCTCATTCTAATTAATTTTTCGTACTAAAATAAAACGAAAAATTTTCACTCCAGAAAATTTTAATACTGCTATGTTTTTTTTTTTTATTATAAGCAGAATTTTAAAAAACAGTTTCCATTTTTCTTTACTGTATTTTTGTTATTTATAACACATGTTATTTATACATTTTAATACTTGAACATAATATAAAATAATTTTTATTCTACATATTTTAAAATCTGACATATATTTGGGAACAGACCTAAAAAAAAAAAAAAAGAAATTATAAAAATTTACTTAACTTTCAGATTCAAATCTTAAATATAATATGCATAATAATGCACAGGATACAGAATGGAGCTTATGTTGTATAACAAAAACAAAATATAATAAACTCTTGGAACTTAAAAATGTTGTCTAAAAGGTGTTAATGTATATAGCATTCTCTTTAATTTTGAGCTACTCAATATGTCTTGCTTTTCTTTAATATTTCATGACGCTGTCCTTTTTCTAATACGCTCAAAGAAAATATAAAACGGCAACTAGATTTAATTTCCCGAACGATGAATTGAAATCTGAAACTTTAAAATTTATAAAAAAAATTTAAAATTTATAAAGAATTTTAAAAAAGGTTAAAAGGCGCTTTAGAATCTTAATTCACCTAAAATATCAATTTATCAAAAAACAAACTAGATACAGATTCTTACATATAAAAATTTAAGTATGTATATATATGTATATGTAGATTAAATTTAAACATTGAGAACCATTTCTAAATTTTATAAAAAATATTTACAATGTGGCACTAGCTCGACAATTCGAAAAAGTTGTCGCAGTGAAAATGGAAAACAAAACAGAATGAGTATTCAAAGTAATTCCCAATTACATATTATAATTTAAAATTTACGACTCTACTTATTTATATAGTAGAACATTAAAATTCTTTCACCGTATTAACACCGCCTACGTGTATGCAACAAAAAATAAACATTTTTGTTTCCAATTGTATTGTTGTCTTTTCTACCTAAATATTTGTACATATCTTGTATATATACTATAAAATATTTTGAGGTCATTCTTATATACATAATGTATATGAGAACTAATTATTTCTTCAATATTATTACAATAAAAAACATATTTACATATTTGTGTATGTACATATTATGCAAATGTATTTTTTATTTAAATTTTTGTATTTTTGTTTTTGTTGTCTCATATATTGTGTATATAATATAAAATGTCATTTCCATTAAATCATAATTTCATGAGAATATTATTATAAATGTTGGCAAAAATGCAAAAATTACAGACGAATGAAGAAATAGAATAGAATAACCCATAAACACAAACATAACCTACGCTCACAAATATTATTTATACATACATATATATACATATGTATATAATAATGTTCTTATAATAATTTCTACTTTATTTCATTATTATTAAGACACTTGTTCTATATTTTTTATTAATATTTAATGCGTATGTACATAAAATGTGTATAATTATATTACAAATATAAACGTATATATATATATATCATAATATATATATATACCTGTTATACGTATATAACAAATATTAAGGAACTAAGTTTTATCTTAAGTGCATGCACTCGGTAAACGCACTTAAAAAATGAATTGAACAAAAACGAAAAATCACAAATATAATAAAGAAGGAAAATATTAAACAAAGAAAATAAACTTTAAAGGACATTTTTATAGCATATGTATAACAAAATTAAAATAGTAGAAACGCGTATAACAGACATACACACATGGATATAAATAATATACGTGTATACAATGTGAATGAATCGTATGTGTATGCTGTATGGAGTGGAGTTTTCTTAACATACGTATAAAATATTTGACACACTTGTATTGTTTTCTTATGCACTCTTGCTCTCTCTAAAAAATTAAACTTCTTTTTCATTTTTTTTCTTCCTTGCTTTTGTTTGCAATTCCTTATTTTTGTTATTTTTCTTGTTGATTTTACAATTTGCAGAAATTATGTTAAAAAAGTAAAAAAAAGAGTCAGAAAAAAAATGTGCTAGAAATAATTCAAGTCTAGAAATTGGTCTAGAAATAATAATGGCAAAATTATCGTTGAAATAAAAATCATTTGGATATTTCTAGACTTTTGTATACAACGAAACTCATTTCGTACTAATTTCGTTTGAAAACTGTCCTAAAAATTTAATTGAAATTGTTATAAAGTTCAATAATAAAAAAAATTTTATGCAATTTCATGTAATGCCTTTATTATTTTCTGTGCAATAGTAAGGTAAAATCTCATACGTGGGCTCAAGACAAAAATAAAGTTTTACATTATTTGAGTTCCTCATATGCAAATTTATAATCCAATCACTTCTGGACATTTTTAATTAATAAAGGCAAATCTGAGATCCTCCTCGAGCAGTGGTCCTTAGAAAAATATGCTTTTTATTTGTTTTCACTTATATTTTCAACTGTAAATTAGGCATTCTAAATTAATAGCAAACCTACACTATCGATAATTCTTTTATAAATTTCAATCAGAACAGCTTTAATTTTGACAATACCAATATGGAACCGATATTTTATTGTAAAACAAATTGAAACTATAACATATACAAACTGCATTAGACAATGTTAAAAACACTAATAACATTTAGCGTTTCATTGTATTCATAATATTATAAACGTTAAAACTTTAACTCATTTAACATAAAGATCTTCTTATAATGCATCAATAAAGTGTCTTTAAATGTTATACATTTACACATATTATACCTTAATATTCAAAAAAAAATCAATTATTCTCTTGTAACTCAACGTTATATAAAACCTCAAGCCATTAGCATGAATTATTTTTATATTATAAAAAAATTGTTATGGATTTATGGGTATAAATATAGTTACGTAGCTATATAACATAAATGATGGACATTATATACATGAATGTACGATATACACTCAAATAAATTTCTATATCCTATATTGCACGTACATCTTAACACATATTGAATTGAGATATTCAATAGCACGTATAAAGATTTGATAAAGTAATAAAATGGTGATTGAATAAAATGTATAAAATCTTATGATGAACTATAAGTATAATTCGTATATTATCGTAATAAAAGGACATAAAAAAGGATAATAAATTTATTATTATTATCGATATATTTCAATAAACCAATATATAGATATATAAATTTTTATAGTTCTATTCAATTATGATTATAACTCAATAAATGTTATTAAATTGCATATAACGTACATTCATATACAAACATTCTATGTATATCGTAATATTTTTTATTGTTATTACGTGCTTATTGCATACTTACATTTTATATTTACATACCATCTATATAATGTGAATTCAAAAATTTGTTAATGAATTTTTATGATTTTTTACCTTTCTGAAGTGGTTTTTTAAGATTCTTGAAATTTTTTTTTAAGTTTTCAGTAATTTGCTCTTATCATTTTCGTACTTTGTTACAAATCCTCCCCGATTCCGTATTCAATTTTATATTTTAAATTTTTTATTAAGAGAATTATGTAATTTTTATAATTCATACAAATCTCATACAATTCTAAATAGTAATTTAATTTTTAAATTCTTTATTTTTGAACATGTTTTAGGAAATTTTAAAAATTTAGAAAAAATTGGCATTTTGTGAAAATTTAAACGATATAGTAGCTCTATTTTTGCATAATTGAAAGAAATCATTAAAATTTAAAAATTTATTGCATTTGTTCGTAGAATTTCATTCAAAAATTATTAACAGTTGCATTTATTCCCAAACTTTTACAGAACATTGAAAATTTTATCTAATTTCGAATAAAAATTCGTTCATTAGTTTATTCCAAAAAAGTTTAATAAGCTCGTATTGACTTTGGATCTTTACACAATAATATCTTATTAGACGTACACTCTATCTGTTAGTTCGAAATTTTTGATATCGCTTTTATCTTAGACATCAAGTTGTAGTAGTCTAAAATTTTTGCAGCTATTAGATATTGACAAATACTTTATTTCGTAAGAATAAAGTATTTAATGAGAAAAAACTTTTTTTCCATCCCCACACCTTCTCAAGTTACCAACTCTTGAAATTTGTAAAATTTAAATTTTTGGTACCTTATATTTCCAAAATTATAAGCTTTTCCAAACATCTATTAATTTAGAAAACTAACGGTAACTATCGAATTATTTTTCTTAACTCATTTAATTTTATCAATTATTTTTCTTAACTCATTTAATTAACCCTAGTATTTGAGCATTATGCTAACGTCTCCTTCAATTTTTTTTATTTTGGCTCACCCTAAATGTATGCAATATTTGAAATATTTTTTTGTAGAAAGAAAGTAATGTATGTAGTAAATTGTTTTTAAAAGCAATATATTCACTTGTTGAAGGAAAAAGTTGCGCTTTATACAAACTATTGGTTTCATCCAACCACGTATGCTTATAAACTTGTTGGAAAAATTTGAAAAAAAAGAACAAGATATTAAGTCATATCTTGATTCAAGAAATATTAAGTGAAATCATAATCGAAATGAAGTGAAAACGAGAATAACATTTACTTTCATTAACATTCTTAAATGAAGTTTATACAATTGTAGTAATTCAAATAAGACCGTGTCAACTGAATTATTATATTCAAAATGGTACAATCTAAAATGTTATAAAATTTTTTCAATACCTTGGTTATTGTATTTACATTTCATGGTGTTAAGTAAATATAGTTTTAAATCAGACTTCGAGACGTGTATATTGTATTATGTGCTTTCGAGAGTAAATATGTGAGTATGACACTATACTTGAATGTTAACTAGATTACATCTGAAAACACAATATTAAAAATTACTTTAAAAATCTATAAATGTGTAACATTATTTAAATTTTATGTCTAGCATTATGTCTTATGTACACAATTTTAATAAAATAAACATTTTAAGATTATGGAAGAATTGAGGAAAAAGAAAAAATTTAATTTTGCTTTTTATTTATCTTTTTCTCTTTCTTACTATTTCATATCAATTTCAAAATTTGCGTTCTTCTGACACAAATATAAATCACATAGTCTCATGTGATGATCAACAAAAATTATAGTAATATTACCGCTTTAAGATCTTAAATTGTATAATGTCTAAAAAACTATAGCTTATAGTAGGAAAACAGACTAATTCTGATTTGTGGTTCGTTTCGTGGAAAATAATAACTAATGGTAAACTGTGTTTGTTACCTTAATGTGAAATCACCTTCGAATTTTATTTATACGGTATCTTGGGAAGAAGTCAACTGATAATATTAATTGACATTACTAGTAAACAGTAAAATAAGTAATTGAAGCGTAAGCTATATGGTAATGTAAGACGGGGAAAAGTTAAAAATATTAATTATCTACATTAATTTTAACTATACGAATTAGATTATACAAAGCATTATCAACTGTTATAATATTTAGTCCAAATTAGGCACAAAAGGTAAAAAAAAAATTTGAATCAAAATTTTTTTTAAAAACTCTATAGATTATTAAGTTCTTGTAATAATTTCTGATAATTTATTAACATAATAACGAATATAGTATTTGCTCTGTAAGTAATTTATCCAATTAGTTTTAATATTGGTTTTATTGAAAGAATACTGTCTCGTTTTCAAAAATGCAGACTATATTGAATCCATATAATTTGATAAATAGCAAAATTCCCCCAAGCAATTTAATTTTACATTTTTCCTATACCTTTAGAAGTTTCTTTGGATAAATTTAGGAACAACATTAAAGTGCCTATTTAAAAAACAAAATATATACTCGTATATTGCATACTTCCTTTTAAATTGATTTAAATTACTTACTATAATTTAGTTAAACAAAAAAGATTAACTAATGGATAAGGCGGATATTATTTTGAATTAAGGACCAAAAATAGGAATTTCCCCAATTTTTTAGGGGTATTAACTCGGGAATATTTATCCATTTTTAAAAATTTTCAATACAGATTATAGCGTAGGAAAAATGATTATTTTAAAAATAAGCGAAAAATTATGTGGCATAAACCTTTCTTTATAGCTGATTAATTCACCGAACTGACATTTTGCTGAAATTACAGTTGTTAATAATAGAGGAAAACACTAAGAAATTCTAAATTAATTCTAAATTACGGAATTCAATATTTTTGTTTTAGTGCAAATTTTTGCAAGTTAAAAACAGGTACTTTGAAAAGCTATTAATTGAAGCTATTAATTGATTGGGAAATAAGACTAATATAAATTTTGTTCTAGAGAAATTATGTTTTAACTAAGATGTATTTAATTACATCGGCTTTCTATCTTGAACCAAATAGAAGCTATGGTAAATAAACGAATAGACTGACTGACAAAATTTTTGGAAAATAAACTAAATATTAAAAAATTCATTTAAAAATCAAAATCTTTTTAAAATATCAGCAAAATCGGTTTTAGTTTCAAATTCTAGCAAGGTAATTTTAAAATTACCTTATGGCATTTCGCCCAAATTCTTCTTTATTAATAAATTTCTTTTATTTTTCTCTGAGAATAAAAAAAAAACACCATTAAATTTTCCCTTTTTCAATATTATTCATTAAAGGGAGAGAAAAAATTTTACTTTTCTGCTTTACCTTATTTATGTAAATTATAAAAAGTACAAAGATTTTCCTCAAAGGAGCGTCTAAAACAAAAAAAAATTAACTTATTACACAAAACACAACTATACAAAAATATTTATGAATGCATAAAGAACTGAAAACATTTAAAAAGAAAACAATAGTTAACTTTTGTTTTACCATTTTTCGTTTTGTTTTTTTTTTGATAAAAAAAATGGTTCAATGGTGATTTATTTGATGAGATTTATTCAGGAATAAATAAAATCCAATATTTTCTAGGACTTAATAATGAAAACAAAGAAAGAAAAACAATCAAATTCGAGTATAATTTTAAAACCTTTGATTTACACAAAAACATTTTATTTTTTTGGGGAGAAGAAAAGAAAGTTCAAAGGGTTATCAAAAAATTTTTATAATTGAAATAAAACTTAACCTACTTAGATTATTCTTACCAAAAAAAAAAAAAAAAGAAACCAAAAAAATACACTCAAAGAAAGAAAAAGTGTACTAAAAGTTTTCTGAATGAAATCTGAAAAATCTTCAACTTTTTGGACCTATATACCAAAAATATTGAGTAGGCCTTCTTAAGATCAAAAAATTTAATTTTATTTTCATTCAATTTTTCTTATAATTTTTTATTTTTATAATTTTATTCCTTTTCGAACTTAAAATAGCTCCTTTCTATAATAAGAAAAAAACATTTTTAAAAATATTTTAATCAACTTATTGTAGTCGATAAACTCTTTACAAAACTTTCATTTAAAAAAAAAATTAAAATTTCTTATTTTTTTTTTCTTAATTTATAATTTTTATTGTTAACAAAATTTTTCAAATAACACTCAAAAAAAAAAATGATTTTTTCTGGGTTTAATTTTTTGTTTTTTATTTTTTTTATTAATAATTCACAACTTGTATACGAAAAATTTATTTACAAAACTTTTATTTCTATAATAATCTTTTGTATTTAAACTTTCAAGATTAAACGCTTTAATTAAATTCAAATAAAAATTAGGTAAAATTGTTAAAATTAAAAAAAATCTGATGTGATCAGCACATAACCGACCGTAAAATGTTTTATCTAGTTTAACGAAAATGTTAAATGAAGGTTATGACAATGGCCTTTCGTATTTAAAGGGCTTTTTCATAATCATTTCAGTATTAAGAAAGTTAGTAAGCTTCTGTTTAATCTGGAAAAATGTAAATTTGACTCTTATAGTAGAGTTTAGCTTTGTGCCATTCGAATTCCCTGAAAAGTTCATCAGTTTTCTTCAATTCGTGACAAATCAAAAATAAACTCACATATAAAATTTCATCAAAGTCGGTTTAGCCGAACTTAAAATACACAGACCGAAAGACCAACAGAATGAAATCTCTTTAAAAATAGTTTATTTAGGCTGATCTACCATATAAAAGTGCATTTCCACCGAAAATTCGATATCTAAAATTTGGTGCCATCACATAACCTCTCATATTGTATGCGATACAGCTGGTAAAATTAAACAAATAAATATTCAATGAAATAAAGCAAATTATTATACCCTACATAATTAATATTGTTATCAAGAAAATTTCAGATTTTGAAGGAAATTCAAAATAGCAGAGTTGTTCTTATTTATCAATGGTATAGTTATCTAGGAAAGAAAATTGTATCAAAATTTAACACTTTTATTTAAGCACCTTATTTTTAACAGTAAAACAACGTTATCAAACAATACAGGACGTGTGAACTATTTTATTTAAAATTTGGTCAAAAAATAACATTATTGTAATTTAACCCTTAACGAATGAATGCCGCCATACAAGCGGCATGATTTGATATTTTGGAAATCTGTTAAGTTTGGCATCAATTATGCATGCAACAATTAAGGTCTATCGGCAATTGTTTTCTATGGACATGTATTTTCATATACTACCATATATTATTAAATATATAAGTAAATTTAATTATGGACCTTTTCTCGTTCTGGACATGAATCACTTAAAAATGCGTCGACCTACTGGTCATAGTTTTAGAAAAATGCTTTCGACACGAAGTCATTGTGAATCTTAGAGTATATTTACTTGTAGGGTATATAAAATAAATTTAAATAATTTACATACATTCTATAAATTATATATTTGATTTTTCTTCTATAGACCTCGTAAATAATAATTATATTAATAATAATACACTTGCATATGTATATAAAATTTTTATATTATATATAAAAACCAAAATCAATATGTGCCCAATGACACATAAATTTTGTGTTCATTGAATAAACTTTCCATTCATTATTATATTATACTATTATTATTGTTATAATTATTATTATAATTTTCTTTCTTTATTAATATATTCTGGCTATATACAATAAATTCTTCATATCTCTGAATTTATTAAGTTAGTTATGAATATATTACCAATTATTATAAATATTAAGTTTTATATAATTAAAAAATATATAAAAATTTACAAGGTGTTTTTTTTAATACGGTTAATAATAACAGAAATTTCCTCGTATATTGAATTTATATGTTTTAATCAAAATTTCTGTATAACGTAAACTATATGTCTGGACTGTAAATTAAAAATTTTTTAAACACTTTAAAAATTACATTAAATAAATTGAATAGAACGAGTCTGTAGATCAATATGGATCACAAAACAAACTACGATTAATATTCTACTTCAAAACTAAATATACATAATAAGAAGCTAGTCAAATTTCTATGCGAATTCCCAAGAGGTAATTCAAACCTTTCATTATTACATTAATTATTTTTCTATGTTTGAACTCAGTTTAATTTACATGAGCGACAAAGTTTTCTCAACAAAATACCTTAATAATATTGATTGAATATTTTCTGCTGAGGAAAATTTGAATATAAAGCTCAGATATGTATGTACGTTCTATGTATGAGTTCATATACATTCTAATATGATTAGCAAGATTTCAGAAAAATTCGAATTTAACCCCATTATCAAAGATTGAATTTCTTTTTCTGTATTGTTTTCATTGATTTTCACATAATTTAAAAAAAAAAAACAATAGTTAATCTAGCTTGTCATTTAAATTTTTTGTACATGCCGCATCTATGTAAAAAATAGGTCTGAAAATTAATGAGACAATTAAAAAGAGTTATGCAAATCTGTTGTAGAACTAATTTCTGTCATTTGTATTAAAAATATTTTATTATATATGATATAAAATTTTCATTCAACAAGACAACTACTGTAACAATATTCTTATATTAATTAATTTCAAGTGTCACTTTGAAATTTTATTTAACAATATATAATTTTTCACAATTCCTTCTTAATAATTTCCAAAATTTATATATTAAGAAGATCATAAAAGTCTCTTGTTTTCAATATGTTATACGAGTATATGCATTAAATTATATTGGATTTCAAGTTTTCTAATTAATTTATGGCGTTTTAATGCCGACAAGCAACATAAAACCTTTAAATAGCATCGTAATTGTATAATTGCAAAAAAACCTATTATTTAGGCAAAATGATCTCTTAACCAATTAAAAATTAAATTTATGCGATTCTTAGAATATTTAATTGCCACAATTTAAAAAAAAAATACCCATTTTTTATAGCATACCATAAAACATCATCAAAATCATCATTTTATCGTAACAACTAGTTATAAAAAATATTCACAATTCACAATTATACAATAATCTTAAATCTATCTGTAATATAGCGTGACTTTTTATCATAATTATAATTGACCCTGTTAAATTATACTTTAAATCTTCTGGTTTTTTTTTTTCTTATTGTATTTAATATTATTTTCTTTTATTAAATCTAATATTTTATTAATATAATTTCATATTCTTTACCTCCTTATTATTTTTTTATTTTTTTTTGTTGTTTTTTTTGGTCCTGTTAAAAGTCTTGAACCTTTTTTCTATTTTTCATCTGATATTTCTATTGTTAACTTTTATTTTTTTTTTTATTATAATTTTCACTCTTTTCCTATTTTTTTTTTCTATTATGTACAAAAGATATTTGTGTATTATCCTTTTTACTTAAGTTATAATTTTTGCTTTTATTTTATTTTTATCTTATTTAATATTTTTTTCTTTTTTCTATTTCATCGAAAACACAATCCCTTCCTTGTAAAGCAAGATACTTTAAATTTATATTTAATACACAAGTATTAAAGTACATAGAAATTTAAAAAAAAAGCAAGCAAATTGTATACACAGACTGAAATATCAGAAAATTTTAGAGAGTTAGCGTTCCATTTAAGGGCATATAATAAGAATATACAGAAGAGAAAAACGTATAACACACTCTGTAAGAGTATAATAATATTGTCAACTACCCCAAACAGTATAACAGAGTATAGTTGAGAAAAGTACTGATCAGGTTTGTCATTTTAAAATATTTCTTCTAAATCTAAAAAAGTTTTTTATTATTCATCGAAGATTTAAAGAATCACTAACAATCTTTTTTTTTCATAGAATTCACAGAATACGTTTTACTATTGTGAACTTCAGCCATTAACTATTGTGAACTTTTTTTATATTTTAAGCAATTTTTCAAAAAAAAAAAATGAAAAAAAAAAATGGTTTAGAAATTTGGAAATGAATGACAAAGCTATTACTGACTCATATTTATTCCGTCTAACATCATATTTATAACAGTTTTTATTTTATCACGGCCTAAATATATTTAAGGACCAATTGAGAGAAGCCGTTTAAAAAATTCATTCCAATATAAATGGCTTTAAAATTTAAAAAAAACTAAAAATAAACAGCAATTCTTTAATATTTCAATTAATAATTTAGATTTTACTCTTTTTATTATATATTAACAAAACTTTTATACAAGACAGTTTTCCATTTAAAAATTCCTCCCAACTATAAAACTGTGGAGTAGTTTGGAGTATTATATTACTTTAAAAAGAACGTGAATATATAGTCGTGTATATATCTATGTTAAGAATAGAGTTTGCATTTTGTATAACAGTTAGGTATAACATTAGACAAAGGTTATATTATTATATTGCATAGCTTAGACTATATATAATAAAGAAAAGTAGGTTAAAAATTATTTTCAGTTCATTAATTTAAAATGCTTATTATACATGGATATTTAAATATGAGATAAAATGTATACACAAAATTACAAACGCATTAAGTGGTAATATATAATGTAAATACATAAATATATCATTTAATATATTATATTATGTACATATATGCTTGTATAACTATATCCTTTATCCACTAATACAATATCCTTTCTATTTGAATAGTCAATTTTGTGAATATTATTTTCCTTTTAATTTTCTTCTTTTATATTTTGTTGTAGTTTTTATTGTTATTTTCACTTATTTTTTTTCCTCTCATTCTTATTTGTTTTTTTTCTCTGAATTTTGTATTTTTTTTTTCTCTTGTTATTGTTATTGTGAAGTAATTCATCCGAAGCAATTTTAGTAAACGATCTCAGCTAACAATAATTAACTTAATTAATTTCAGAGTCCTAACAAAACTATTTGGATGTTTTTATTTCTCTTTTCTCATTTTTCTCTTTTCTCTTTTTTTTTATTGCTTTTTGTTCTTATAATTATTATTTTGTAAATTTTTTCTTTTTTTTATTTTCTTGTATTAAATGCTTGTAAACCATTTACGTCAACCATAATTAAATATACTGAAAATTTATGTAAAAATGCGGAAAAAAATAACATACATACAAACATTTATGTACTTATGTATTTATACAACTGTGTATATTAATATGCATAGGTTTTTACATTGATACATAGTACAACATGGTGGTACTAAAATTATTTTTTTATTTTTTTTTCCGATTTTTTTGATTTTTTGATTTTTTTTTGCTCTATGAGAATATTTCAAATATTATAGAGGCACTTGAATTATAAGGTAATTTAGAACAATGATGAAATCATTAAAAATTAAATTCAGTTCATAATTTTTTTTTGTACATTTGCATTTGAATTGTAAATTTTTTATAATTAAAAGTAAGTTAATTTTGAATATTTTTGAATTAGCTTAGAATAACATTGCGGTTAAAAGGAACTCAAATTCACTTAATGCATGTTAAAGAACTCTGAAGCAATTAAGTTGTTCACTTTACTTGTTCATATAGTTTGTATTTTGTTAATTAATTATAGTTTATATTGCTTACTTTATTAGAAAATTATCACTTATAACATGGTGTTATTTTTAACTTTAAACGTTTTAAAGCAAGAACGTCCCATATTTAAGAAAATCTATAGAAATTTTGGAATTAATTGTAATAAATTCTAGACCAATTTTTTTTAGCAATTATAATTTGTCATTTGAATCGAATTGTTAATTTTCTATTTAATTTTCTTTCTGTACTGTAAAATTTATTAACTTTAAACATGAAATCCCTATACTTTGTATAAAATCTAAATTAATTTTGAAAACGTTCAGAATTCATTCGGTCTCTATTGATAGTTGATTTCAGAAAAGAAGAGAATGATTTTCAAAATAAAACTATTTAAATTTTTCATTTAACTTGGTTTCTTATTTAAAAATTTCTCCCTGCAACCAGAACTTTGAAATCTGAAAAAATTTTTTAAATTCTTAAAATTTTCTATTACCCTAGTATACACATTAATCTACAAATAATATAGTTAAATTTTAATTTTTTGATTATTTCTAATATTTTAAAATTTTTTATTTAATATTTTTTTATGTAAGACCTTTAGTTATTAAAGTAAATTGAGTTCGAAATTTAGTGTCTTAGAGTAAATTGCGTTCAAAACTAAAACAAAACAACTATTAGTTGTTTTTAATACCACCTTGCAAAATCATATTCATCAACATCTCAACATTATACGGATATTTTATTCGCATATATAAACACCTGGGAATGTAAAAGAAAAGAGCAAAAAAAAACAGTAGAAAATCACAATTTTTTTTTAATATATAAAACGGCTTAGCATTAGTAAACTACACAGCAGTAAATATCAGAGCAGAGCTCTTTACTATTAGCAAAAAAAAAAAAACAAAAATTATAATAAAAAATAGGATGTTTTACCCTCTCTTAAAATCTTCCGGTCTTTATTTTGGGTATATATACACAAAGTTTTTAACATATTATAAACTATAGTATGAAATTCTTACACCATTTATAACGCCTTAACAAAGGGAGATGTTTTTTGGGTTATAATTTTATATAGAACCGTTAATAATGGGAATGTAATTTGATTTACGAGTTTAAGTTAATCATTTGACTCAATTTAAAAATATAATTTTAATTGCAATATACTTAAATTTTATCAGGAATTCCGGTAATAAAAAATTTTAAATTTTAAGCTTAGATAAAGCAGATCATAATTGAATTATTAGAAAGTTTCAAGAACTAAATCAATAAGAATAATATGTCATTAGAAAAATAGCATTACTGCAAATGATTTTCTTGAATTTATAAGCAAATATAGCAATTAACTCTGTTTTCATGTAATATTGGAGTAATCTCAATTTTAAAACCTCATATTTTTACATTGAAATATTTTGTTAGTTAATAAGCACCAAATTGTTAAAAAACTCGTGATATAAGTTGATGAGGAACTGAATTTCATAGGTTGTAAAATGAATTCCGCAAGTTAGCACTTCCTGTCAACTTTGGAACACAAATTTTCAAAAAACAGAGACATGAAAGGAAAATGTCTCTTAATATTGTTTATTCGTCTGATTCCATTCTACTAAGCTGTTTCACAAATTTCTTCTAAATTATCTAGCATTCTGTATAAAATTTCACTATTTTTAGCTCAAAACTCATGTATTATTGCTTCATCAAGCCAAGGATAAAAGGATATCCCAATGTTGGTCACCTAATGTATTCATCTTCATATTTATTTTGTTCTTTCTTTCTTGTTCTTTTTTCCTTTTCATTTCAATGTGAAATTGTGTGGACCGCAAAAAGGATATAAATTTTATTCCTTTTATTCGTTTATTTTTCTCCGTGTATACCTACAAATTATATACATACATACATGCATATATATATATATATCTGTTATATAATAGTATATTTTTTTATTTTTATAAATTTTGATGATATTTTGGATTTATGTATGTTTTTCTTCTGTTGTTATTTTGGTTCTTAATTTTTTTTTCTCTTGTATTTCGTGAAAATAACCAGTTATATGCGATAGGACGACTCTACGACAATGAAGAAAAATGATGATGATGATAATAATTGTGATGATGATGCTGTTGATGAAAATAGTGGTAATGATGTTAATGATGATGACTATTATTGCCTCAGTATCATAACACTAAATGAAAATTTAAATAGTTAGAACCATAAAGTATGTTAAACAAGTGCACATGTCCCTATACATAATATATGTATATAGGAATTGTGTGTGTATGGAAATGTATGTATACATTGGTATATTACAAAAATTTTCAGGTAACGAATTAAGCTTAAAGTGATTTCTATGATAGTTCTTTTTTTCCCCAAAATTTTCGCAGACACAATTTTTTCGTGTTGGATTTTAGTTTTTTTCTTCATACAGCTCTTATGTTGTTTCTTGTTTCTTTTTTTTTGGGTTTTAATTTTAGTTTATGTCCTGTGAAAAAAAAAAGAAATGAGGAAATAAGAACTACTATAGTCATTTGAACGGTTATTTTTCTTCTATGCTGAAGTACATACATACATACATTTGCCTCATATACTCTATGTGCTATATGTAGCAGTGAATTGTAGAGAATTTTTATTTTTTCTGTTATAGTCTTAAATCAAGTCAAGATAAAATTCATTCAATTTTTATGAAAATTTATTTACATTGTTACAAAAACGTACATGCACATATGTATATGCATTCCTACAAAATATTGTATTCTAACGGTAAAGTCTTAAAATTCTTTAAACTTTTAACAGGAATTATTTTTAAAGAAAACTCGATAGGCAACGTCACGTTAAAAAAAATCACCAAAAATTTAAATATATGGTAATACATTTACTGTTTGCTGTGTTGCAAATTTATAGTAAATTTTTGAAAATGGTGCATGATTTTGGAAGAAATAAAAATAACATAAATAAAATTTTTAACCATTTCGATAGTTTTCGAGGTTGAACTTCAGTGTAAGCATGAGGTGATAGCAGTTAAAGCACAGAGATAGTGGAAATATTTTATTCGCAATAATCATTATGAATTTGAAGAGATTATAAGTTATGAGTATTTGATAAAGCGAAATGATATGAACAGTGCTAAAAATGTAGAAGAGTTTGTTTCTTTCATGATGTTTATAACAATTACAAGTATTACCAATTAGCATTACAATAAGCTTATTAGCATATTACGGTAGCAATTAATTTTTACTCCCAAGAACAGAATTGTCCGTAGTTCACTCCAATTTGGGCAAGAAGGTTAATTGGTAAATTTTATGTATATATAGGACAAAAACACCTTGGTCAAAAATTTTATTTCACTTCAGGTTTATATTTCTGACCATAGGGTTATTATTGTGTGTTTTCTGTAGTATTTTGTTTAATTCTAGAAATTAATAACAAAATATTTTAAGTATATACACTTGATTCAAATAAGGCTTTCATTTAAAAATGATCTTGTTAATTTTATTTAAAAGTAAAGCTTCTTAAAAAATTATAGTATTTTATAGAAACTCTTCTACATAAACAATTAAAATAACACAAAAATTTGTGCTAGCTTTTAAAATTTTTATATTTTCAAATTGACCCTAATTTAAGTATGCTAATTTTATTAAATGATCCTTTTTAAATTTACAATTAGTTTTCTCAGGAAAAAATGAGGAAATTAAATATTATAAAATAAAAACTTACATAACTTCCGTGTTATCATCATCATTATTATAGCATTAAAAGGATTTCACTGTTACACAAGTATACAAGAAAAGGGTGTTTATTTTTTGCTTAAATAAAACATAGGAATAGGGTAACAGTTAAATGAATTGTCACACTTTACTGATTTTTTGACGTTAATAATCAGTTTACTCTGATTGACTGACTTGAATAACAAAGCTCAAAGAATTGCTAAATTGTAGGAATTTGACTTAACTTGAAGCTCTTTGCCTTGAAGATTTTATTTTTCCCGATGACGACCATATTAACTACCTTATTTCTGCTAAAAAGAGGCTTGAACTCGCGTTAGAATAATTAGAGATTTTCTTTTTGACAGATCGATTTTTGTACGAAATTTATCCGAATCAAAATAATAATATGAAATCCTATTGCAAAATTTTGATATTAAATTGGAACTGGTTATAAAAAATTGGTCTCAAATACAGTCATTGAAATCAACTACTAAATAGCAACATTTTACTTAACTTTAGACAGTTAACCCCTATTAAAAACGAAAATTTTAGACATCAATCGTGACACGTTGGTGGTTGTAGTCTTCGATAATTTAAAAAATTTTGATAAAAATTTAGATTTTTTCTACTTTTTTTACAATTCTAAAAAGTTCTATTGAGCTCTAAAAGAAACACCCTACATTAAACATATTACTACTTATACGTACATATATATTTACCTATAAAATGTTTACTTTCCCGATGTATACCGGAGAGTTTGCCTGGTTCCATGTTTTACACGTGTACTTTTGCACTATTAAAAAAAAAGGAAGTAAACGATTCATTTTTTTTCTTCTCCTTTTTTCTTTTTATTTCTCTTACTTTTTCAAATAAATAAATGAGAAAAATATAACAACCCTAACCCCAAAGTAAAAAAAAACAAAAATAGTTTTGGCTGCGAATAAAATAGTTTGGCTTATATTATTTACGACACGATGGTGGTAGGTAGGTACTACTACAGTTATAATTTTATTATTCATGGTCTAGTAAATTATCCTTTTGCAAGAGAGTTATAAATAAAGAGGAGAAATTTTTTTTTTAAGTGATAAATTTTTAATTTAAAAAATTTTGCTTATGTATGTGAATTTGTGATTGTTTGCACATAGAGATATGGGAGTGAAAAAAAAGTGTTAAATTTTGAATATAAATTTTTTTATTTCTCTGAAATTTTCATAGAAATTTTTTTATTTATATTTTTGTCCTTTTCTACAAGTATTACAATAAATGTCCTGTGTAATATGTAAATTAATGTTTTTATTAAAAAAAAAAGGCAAACTTTTTTCAGATTTTTACTTTTTTAAATCGTTCCACTTTTTCTAGAACTTTTTCAAAAAGTTTTTGAAAAAAAATGATTATTACTCGTAGTTTTCCTCTGTCCGTTCGTGAATATGTTTACGAAACTTCTATATCCTTGAAAATAGAAAGCTGAAATTTTATATGTGCTAAAATCTTTACTAGAAACTTATTTCAGTCGAAGAAAATTTTTAACTATCTCCCTCCCCCTAAGAGTTATAACCAAACCATAACCCCATAAATGCCATTCTTCAACTACTTATTTCAGCGAAATCATAAGAATTTTTTTTAAATTTTGGGAACGCAAAAAAGCAGTGCCTTACTTTTTTTATTACAACATACTATATTTGAACTTTAAAAAAACAAAATGGTCGTTAATATTTATCTGAAATCGGTTTTTTCCCAATTTTTGATATTGTTTTTCTTCTAGACCTCAGGTTCCAATAGTCTGAAATTTTAATAGCTTTTAGACTCTCTAATAAATAGTTCATTTCGTTAGAAGAAATTTTTTTCAATCTTCACCCCTTCAAGTTATAGCCTGCCGAAATTTATAAAATCTGAATTTTTGGCACCTTATATTTCCGAAAATGCAAGTTTTTCCAAATTTCTATAAACTCAGAAAGCTAACGGTAAATTCCATGCATAATTATTTTTCTTAACTCACACAATTAACCCTTAAATTGAGCATTATGTTAACCCCTTTTTAAATTAATTTTTGCTTTATTTCAAAGGCTGCACAAATCGTTCATCCTAAATGTATGCAATCCTTGAAACAGTTTCCTATATGAATGAAAGTAATTTTAATAGTGTAGTAGGTACAAATAGATTGTTTTTAAAAGCAATATTTTCACTTGTTGGAGGGAAAAGTGCTATATTACAAACCATTGGTTTGACCCAAATTTATTTTTTTACTGTTTTGTTTTCGTTTATTCTATACTTCTAATTAAGTATATTGGAATTTCAATAATAATTGTGTGTGGCTTCAAAGTTTCATTTCCCATTTTTTTTTGTGTTTGCTTGAAATATTGTAAATTAAACGTTAATAGCTAAAAAAAATTCAAAGTACCTATACCCGAAAATGAAAAAAAAAATGGAATTTGGTTTCAATGATTTAATTGGATAAAATATTTGATTTTTTTTTAAAACAAAATTTTTTCATTTAATAAAGCATAAATGGAGATTTATGTGTCTTTTTAAAAAAAAAATTATACCCTGATACCATAAATATTATATATATATTAAAAACTTTATTGTTTTATAACTATAATTGGGACAGGTAAAACTAAAAATTACTATAAAATATAATTTTATTTTTATTAAATTTGTTTGTGTAATTAAATTGAACCAAAACAATAGTTTGTATAGTAGCACATTTCTCTTAAATTTTCGAAATCAATGCTTTACCTAAAACAATTAAAATGAGGCTTAAATAGGCATACAAATTCCCCCAGGTTCTTACTGTCGCATACTCTTAGAATAAGGTTTATTAATTATTCATTAGTACAATTTCCATTAGTACAAACTTTGAGAGAAAGTGATAGAATGTTTCTGACAGTTCTTTAATTATGACTCAAAAACAAAAGTATATAAAAACTAATTTTTTCAAAAAAAATAAATTATTTATAATTATTATGTATAAACGCCCCAGGTTTCAAATTGTCACTATTTCCTGTTAATAAAGAAAATTATATTAAACATTTTTTTATTAAAAAAGTTGTCACTCAGTCATTTGTTTTATAAGTTTCACAATATAGGGAAAAAAACCTAATTTGAATAAATGCAAGGTTGCAAAATAATTGCAGATAATAAAATAATTTTTTTTCAAAAAAATTTGTAAGTTGAATTTTTGAAATGCTATGAAGTACTCCAAGCAAATAATCCTTAGAAAAATTGGTTTTTTATTAAAAACTCTTTGTGTATAAAATTTTAAGTTGTTGTCTTAAAGATTTTCCTTAAAGTAAAAGAAAGAGGACTTGACAAACAGTCAAAATAAAATTTAATAGCGCAATTTTTTTCCCATTTTCTTGATTTTTAAAAATATGCTAAAAAGTAACAACAAATTAAAACAAAATGTTGTTCATCTGTGGCGTTTTTATTAAATTTGTTTAATATTAAATTTTACTTTGTAATAAAAATTTAGGACAATTCCGGTATATAGAATATTCATAGTTCTGATCCAATATTAAATTTCGATGAATAGAATTTTTTTAATATTACTTAATCATAAATATTAATAATAACAAAATTTCATCTCAAATATTATGAATTTTTTATTTATGAATGCCTCTTAAAAAGTAATTTAGTTTACGCATAAAATATAAATTGAAAAAATTGTATCTTCCTAAAAGTATGCAATTTTTATATATTAAATTGAAAATTTTAAAACACAAGTACATATTCCCAACAACATCGTTTAATTTTTAATGTTCTTAACATTTAATAATTCAAAAATAATTACAAAACAATAGTTTCCACAAAAGTTATTTCAAAAGTTTTCCCGCCAGGGAATCAAATACGCCTTAATAGCCAAGAAGTAATAACAAAATTAATTAAACAAAGTGAAAACATAAAATATAACAATAATTCATTTTTCCAACTTTTATGTGATTGTAATACGTTGAACTAAAAAAAAGTTAAACATATTCCGAATAAATTTCCTAGACGAAAAGGAAGTTGTCACTGCACAATACGTAGCATTGTACACATTGTATACAAATGCATACATACATAATATTTATTATTACTTCTATACTGGGATAACAATTAAAAATATGACACAATTACAATTTTGAAAAAAATGAACTATTTTGAACCATATAAAAACTTTTCAATTTAAAAAAAAAAAAAAACAAAATGGAAAAATAAAGTAATTAATTAACTTTAAAAATGCGATTTTATAAATTGGAAAAAAAAATTTTTTAAAACAAGTCTAAATGACTGTAATTTAGGTTAATCAGATTTCTAAGTTGGGTAAATTAAAAAAATCGACTATTTTGATGATACCAATTGCAAGTAACACTACAATTTTTGGAACCAAAATCGGCTTTTCCCAACATTCAATCAATCGGCATTCAATCCAATCGGCATTCTCAATCAACTTTATCGAGTTGTTATTTCCCCCCTGAAAATTATCTCATAATTTTAAAGAAAAATTGTCAAGAGTTCTACTAATAGTATATACATACATATATATATAGTTTGTTGAGAAATGAAACAGTGTATAACATATACAAGGTATACGGATCATACACTGTTTTATTTCTCAACAGACGTGGACCACATATATTTCGTTCTCAAAGTAAAGCTTTTTTCATTTGCGAATCACTATTATACAAAATTTGAATTTTAAACGTTTTTTCAACAATTTATTTTTCGTGATATTACGCAAGTTTCGGTATTTTCCTTAAGCTCCAGTGCATGTGACTTAAATTTAAACTATTTACTTAATTTACCTTGGGAATTCATTATGGACGATTGTAAAAATTATTAATATTTGACAAATATTAATTAATAATACTATTAAATTATTAAATTTCACAGTTTTAACTTATTATTAATTGGGCGAAGAAACGATTCGAATTCACGCCTATATAGATAATTCTAATATGATAATGTAAAATCGATGATTTATATGGATAATCCTGCATCGTATAATAGTTTCTTTATAAACACTAAGGAATTGATAATATTCTTGCCGAAATGTATATACGTGAAATACACAACACGATATTTTCCGAATTCACTATACCTTAAATATAATTGTTACCAACACTACAAAATGAAATTACATTTGAAAAGTAATTGATTTAAATAAAAAAATTACAAAAAAAAATTGCAATTCAATCTAAATCAAAATGAAATCACCGACAAGATTTAAGCAAAACTTCTCTATATCTTTAAAATCAGTTTAAAATTTTCCTTGTCCTCCATTACTTGATGTAATATTGTATTTCATTGAATCCTATACGTTGAATACATTCACTTATAATAATCCCGGATAATACAAAAAGAGATTTTTGAATAAAATACATACATACGAGTACATACATACATACAATTAAATTCCGAAATAAAGACATTTTTAGTCGTGTTAATAACATTATTTTTTTACCTTAAGTAAATAATAACAAATATATACGAGTATGTATGTAGAGTAGACGATTATTCCACTTAATCCCATCAGAAACAGCAACATGTAAATGATTACTTTTGAAAAACAAGAAACACAACAAAAAAAAACTTATATTTATTTAGGTAAATTGTATAAATGTTTAAAAAACCTACTTACATAATAATTATAAAGTTCATATGTGCATGTATACCAATTATAAATTTATATACATATGTACTTGGTATACAAACACATTATACATATAGGAAACAAAGCATAAACAATTAAAAGTTTTTTATAAAAAAAAAAAAGTTGGAACAAATTTTTTTTTTTTTTGAATTAAACATACACTTAATTTTTTTTTTTTTGTTTTTTCATTTTTTATGCAAAACTAATGAAAAAAGTAAAGTAAAACTTTACAATTTCCGTACAGTTTTTACACTACTTTACTTTGTTACTTTGGTATGTTATGGAAATAAAAACTATAATTTGTACATAATGTACACATGGCAAGAAATAAAAGAGAAAAATTTTTTATTTTTAGTTTTCAAAAAATTTTAAATTTATCCTATATATACAGGTACATTATATTCAATTAAGTGATGTTAAAAAAAAATAAGGAGATTAACCAAAGTTAAATAGTATCCTAGGTACATTCATATAGGTATACCTTTATAAAATTTTATGCACATTAAAGATTATTATAATTTCTCACTTTCATTTAAAAGGATTTTAACCCGAATATGTTTTAAAAAAATAAAAAATATTTAATAAAATTATAAATGAAAAAGAAGAAAGACAAAAGAAAATTATATTTTTAAAGGATATACAAAAATGTTTATTTTATTAATAAAAATATAAAAAAAATTGAATTTAAAAGTTGCTTAAACTAATTACAGTATTTTACTTGTAATCATACAATATTTTATGTGTGTATAGCGTTTAAGATGTCACATGTTTCATTTCAAAATTAAATTAATTAAAAATTTATTAAATTTCTTAACGATTAAGTGCAATCATGCAAAATGATTGCGGGCCGGCCTTGCATGAACATGCAAAGAGAATGGGCCGCCCCGCAAACGATCTTTGTAGGAGTTGCTGTGACGAGGGGGAGGAGGAAACGGTGACCCAACTTCTATGCTCATGTCTGGCACTGGCGAACTCCAGGCAGAGATTTTTTGGGTCTTACTTCTTCGGGCACTAAGGACTTGGCATATGTAAGCGTTAGGAATTTGAACCGATTTTTAAAAGGTTCGGGCTGGTTCAGATGAGGAGCGCGAGAGAAGAGATCCAGCGGTACCACAACGGGCCTAGTTGTGGTACCGTTGGATAACCTAACCTAACCTAACCTAATCATATTACATGTGTAGATTTCAATTTTATATACAATAAAATTTTAACCAAGTAAAAAAATAAAATTTGGTCCTTTGCCAAAATTAAATATCCGCCTTTTTTAGATTTACAAAAAATTTTTTTCCATATAGTTTGTTTCAAAACCTGTCTAATAATAAACGGCAAAGACCATATTACTTTAATTTTTAACCGGGGCATTTTCTCAGGACCTGAAACCCTAAACCACTGACTTTCAAAAAACAATTGTCGAAGAAAAGTTGTAGAGATTTTGGAGAGCATTTCAACACCCATGACGCATAACCATATTTGATGAATTTTTTTCAAAACCACAACCCAAACTTTGTACGGGAAATACCAATTCCAACGATTATTCTTGTTTATTTTCAATAATGATCTGCGAGCAAAATCAAATATGTATCTTCATTACATTTGAACTCTTTAACTCTTTGCATTCTCAAAAAAAAACTATATAGAAAAAGAAATAGACGAACGGGCGGACATAGACATATAATTTTATTTCAACCAAAAATCTGTACATATAAATTAAGGGGTTGCACACTTTTCTTTTGCATAGGTATCGTGATTGTGAATATACCTGCTTATATATAGAATATACTCCTATAATTTTGGAGATAACCTACCGATTTTACTGTTATCTTACTGTGGAGATAATATATAAATTTAAGTGATTATAAATGCAACTTCCGAATATCGGTAAGCCGATAACCGAAAGAAAAGATCTGTTCAAATCGCGAAAAAGTTATTATGTGTACCGACTATACGAATGCAATGTCACATATCAAAAAAAAACAGGAGAAACAAGAGGTGAAAAATATATATACATAGAGTTTAGATGAGATAAATTTTCTATTGAGACATAAACTTCGTGACAGAAGGCAAAAAAAGCATTCTAAAACAATAAAAAAGTTTAAAACAGTAGTTTTTATTTCTAAGACAATTAAAAGCGAGTATATTTTTATAGAACATTTAAAAGTGAGTACTTTTTATCACAAAATATTCATTAGGATTGAGGAGGTATTGGTTATTCTATATTACCAAAACGAAATAGGACTATAGTAGCTTAAAGGTTTTTATTTTTTTTAATTAAAAAATTAACGAAAAATTTTTTGCGGACCATTGTTTTACGCAATGAAAGCTCTAAATCCAGTGGCGTTTAAATTATAAAATTTGGATTTTTGAAACTTATGCGATCACAAGTCGATTAGTTAACAATATAAATATTTCAAAAGTATTGACTGAATAGCAGTCGCGAGACTTTTGTCAACTATTTTAAAAGGAATATTTAAAACGATTTAAAAAAATTTTTCATAGGTCATGCTCTAAATATGATTCAAATATTTACATCAAAGAGTTATAGAAGCATGTTATATATTAACGGCTTTAGAAAATCTCCTTTACTCTCAACAGTACTGATCGATATAACAAAATCTAGTACATTATTTTAATAAATTATGTAAAAATTTTCTACATTACCTTGTTAATTAAATCAATTGATATTTATTTCTCAAAGAAAATAAATAAAAATGACCTTAAAGCCTTTGTGATGCTATAGTATAAAAAATTAAAAATTTAATTTGCCGGTTCCTGTCTTCTAATTTAAAATAATTAAAATGATTTCTTAATTGTCTTATTACAATTGAATGGTTCACTACAATAGACGATTATTATTAATTTAAACTATTTATATTGCACGTAAATACTTTAAATTCAATTAACTGGAATTAAGTATAATTAAAATTTAAGGTGTAATTCATTTATTGTGTGCATTCAAGATAATATTCACCTTGATTCAAAAAGAAAATTAAATTATAATTGCGTACGTATTATTGAAAATTTACTGAACCTAATTAAGTACAAAGTCACATATTATTATCATGTATTTGGAAACGAGACCAATGAAGGCAAATTTTAGAGGAGGCCAAGACCCAGTCCGGGTTGTAGAGCCATTGATGATGATGATTTGGAAACTTTTAAAGCGACTTAATACAATTTAAATCTTTAACCCCTTTTGAATGAATCAAAAATAATTTTATTAAAACAGTTGCAGCTTTAAAATCATTTAATATTTTATTTTTTTTTTCGTATTTTACAGGAAATTACTTTACGGAAATCAGCAAGTAATGAACGTTTAGGATTAACAGTTAGTTACAGTTCTGGTGGTAATGGTTCAAGTTCTGATGATACTGATGCTTGTACAGAAGTTTATATTAGTGATATTCAACCGGATAGTATAGCTGCAAGAGATGGTCGTCTAAGGCAAGGTGATCAAATTTTACAAATAAATGGTCGTGATGTTTCAAATAAAGAAGAAACTGAAACATTAATATCAGAAAATAAGAACGCTGTAACATTATTAGTTAGTCGTTATTTATATAATGTAAGTAATTAAAAAAAAAATTTAAAAATAAATTCATTTTTATAATTCTTTTTTCTTTTTTTTTTTGCATTTTAAGGACGAAGATTTTAATGAACAATTAGAAAATGATTATTATGATGATAGAATATTAAGATATGAAAATTGTATTGTTGAAACATCAAAAAATACACCAACAAGTGCTAATAATTTTATACCTACATCAACAAATCTTCCACTTATGATAAATTCTCGTGGTTCAACAGCAAATTCAATTTCAACAACATCATCATCACAAAAATCATCTGTAGCAAATATGCAATGGCCACCACCACCACCTTTATCCCAACTTATTAATATGGATTCAACTGTATCACAAAATATAGATGAACAAAAAACTCGCAATTTTATTACATCAGCATTTTCACCATCTGATCCTTTAAGTGATATTAATATTAAAGCACAATTAGATTCTGTTAATGATGAATTAGCAATATTAGATTCAAAAATGGAAAATATGATGTTAAGTTGTACAGCATCATCAAATAATCAAAAGAAAATTGATAAACTTAAACAATATTTATCAAATGATTGTAATAGTGGTTGTGATAGTAATAATACAACGACAACAACATCAACAAATCAGTGCGTTTATAAAGCACCAATCGATGATATGAAAAATAATGACTCTCATAATTCTAATGACACTAAATTATCAACAACTCCAATTCATGACAATAATAAAACTTCATCACCAAATTCAACAAAAATATCGAAAAATTTAGAAAAATCTCGTCATATACATGAACCTAAAATTGTTGAACATATTTATGAAACGATACCTGAAGATTCTGAATCTGAACCAGTTTATTGTTCACCATATGAAAGTTTAAATGATAAATATATTGTTGAACATTGGATTGATATGCATCAACAACATCATTTACACCATCATCATCAACAACAGAATTTAACACAACAACAACAACAGCAGCAACAACAATTACTGAAACAACAAAAGAAAAATAAATCTGGCCAATCACCGAAATCAAATCAACAACCTCCACTGCCACCAACTCCAATACAATCAATGATATGGCAAAAAAATCTTGTTAATTCATCAACTATTATTACAAATAAAAGTAACAATTCATCAGATGATCAAGAGAATAGTTCAAGTGCATATAATACAGGCGGATCTTGTAATAGTAATAATCAGTTAACACTTGAATTAAACTGTAATACATGCCAAAATAATTCGAATACATTAAATTCTAAAGGACAAAATAATACATTTATATTAAGTTCACCTCAATCTATGACACCAAATCCTGGAATACATGGAAATTGTGATGGAAGATCTCCATCAAATTTAGATCAACAAACATTATCCTCAGCACTCTCCTTTTCTATTAAATCAGCTACAACAGCCGTAAACACAAATAATAAGCAGCAAATGCAAAATATTTTAAATTCAAAAAGTGAAACTAATATTCAAGGTCAAAAGATTTTCTTCCCAGATATGAATGATAATTGCAAACAATGCCATATTTATATGAAAGAGAAATTGAATAGACTTTTGAATAATGGGGGTAATAATGTTAATAGCCCAAAACATACACCGCAAATAAAATTTCCAAGTCAAATACCAGCGCATCAAGTTCAACAACAAATACAAAATAGTTTACCTTCAACTAGTAAGTAAAATGCTAGGATTTTTTAATTCTAAATCTATTTTAAATCAAATAATTTTTTTTTTGATTCTTATTATTTTATTTGACTTTTCAGTTGATCCAGCAATTTATACAAATGAAACACACTTGCAGCAGGCAATATTTTTGCAACAAAAACTAATGCGGCAGGTTGTATCATCACAGCAAAATAAACAACAGCAACATCATCAACAACAAGAACAAAATATTCAATTTATTGGCAATACTCCAATACACCAACAAGCATGGATTACAATACAAAATAGGCACGGTATACGACAACCAAATCATTTTACAGCACCAAATTTAAGTCAATATCATTTTGTAAGCAGTAAAGAAGTAAGAAAATTTAATTTAAATAAAATTAAATTTTAAAACTATAAAAATAATTTTTCGTTTCAGGCTCCAACATCAACAACAAAATCGAATTGTGATGAAGAAAAAATGGAATGGAAAGTAAAACGTCGTCAAGATGGTACACGTTACATTGTTAAAAGACCAGTACGAAATCGTTTACTTAAAGATCGTGCAATTAAACTTACCCAAGAACGTAATGATTTAACAACAGAAGATGATACAATATCTGAAATAAAAATTGGAAGATATTGGTCAAAAGAGGAACGTAAAAAACATATTGAACATGCTAAAAAGAGACGACAACGTCAACAAATTATAATACAAAATCATTCACCATCATCAGATATTTTTGTAACATCAAATACAAATACACTTGGAAATTATAATAATCAGCAGCAACAGCAACAACTATTAATGAGATCATCAATAAATGTTCAACAGCAACAACAACAGCAACAACATAAATCTATAGTTAAAAAATCAAAATCTGAACATAATACAGTTAATATTGATACAATAATTTAAATGAAAAAGGATGCTATTTTAACACTTTGTAATTTTGTAATAGTAATCAGATGAATACTCAAAATTCTATTAAAATTACACCAATAGATAATAAGTAACCAATAAATTTGGAATATTGATAATGTACGATTGAACTCTCATAACCATGTTTCATATGCGCATGATCAATATGCTCAAAATATAATTGGATCGCAAAATCCTTAAATTTTTAGAGAGAAACATTTTGAACATGATATTTAAATTTTTTTAAGCCCATATTAAGGTTACTTGATTGGGCATATTTAATTAATTTAAATTTAATTAAATAAAATATTTTCTTTTTTATTTACCCGGTTGAAGTTGTTATTAAATTCTGATCTAAATTTAATTCTTCTGGCCTAAGTTTATACCAATTGCATTAAAGTGAAGATTATTTTTCATACTTTAATTAATTTTTCAAAATCACTTAACAAAAATGTTATATACAATCTATCCAATTGCTTAAAGTTCCTATATGTAATAATTATTTAAAATAATTTCAAATTTTCTAAAAATTTATTCTATGCTTATCATTATAACGTATATATATATATAATTAAAATCACAATAATTATTGAAAGTTAATAAATAAATAAGATATTCAAGTTAAAAGAAAACAAATATGTATATGTAAATTTATTAATTAAGATTTTAAATGAAATAATATTTAATTTTTTTTTATATATTGTACATAATAAATAATAATTCAAGTATTTTTTTTTAATATAATATGTAAAAGTAAAATTATAAATCTTAATTATATATTAATAATAAATTATATTTCTGTTATAATAAAAACTTCAAAATTAAATTAACGCAATGTTCTCTAAATATTCGAAAAAAGAGAAAACACGAAATCCAACTATAATCATTGGCTTTAGGTAGCAGTCTGCTCCCGAATTTTATAAAAATTTTTAACATAAATTTCATGTAGAAAATGGAATAAAATAGATGTCATTTAGTTCTACCTACTAATTCTAATTCATATTTTAATGTGTTTGCCCATTTTGTCATGCTTTTAACAGGGCTATTTCAGCACTTCTTAATCGATTCAAACAATTTTAATTTTCTCTCTTTTTGTGAGTTTAGTTATTGTGCACGTGTAAATTCTTAAATGCCAAATCAGAGAAAATTTGGATTAACTGAGTTATCGGATTGCGTATTCGATTTGCCTGCCACATTTAATGTCAGTCAGAAATTCATTTTTTAAATACCAAACAATAATAAAATGAAAATAATCAACTACACATCAGATTATATTAAGTTAACAAATATAAAATTAAAAAAAACTTTTTATTTTTGAAATTTTAGACAATATTGTTTGTTAATCAACAGTTTTATAAATTTTGGAACAAAATTCTCCTATATACAATACCATGTTCAATTGTGCTCTACAACAGCCTCCAAAAGTCTAAATTTGGCTAATTCAATATTAACATTAGAAAAGAGATTAAAATTAATTTATTTTACCCTGTAAAAGCCTAAAATTTGTTATTTAAGAATTTACATATTGCTAAAACGTTGATTTCTAAAGAAAAACTACAATTAAAATATTCTTAATTAATGGTATTACTTATGCATTTCAAAAACTAACATTATTTTCAAAAATTTTGCCAATCTGATATAGCTTTAGAATTTATACATTTTTTTACCTTGAAATAAATCGAAAATAACCTTTAAGCTTATGTCTTCAAAAATTTGCAGTAATAAAATATTAATATGAAATTCAGCATTTAAATCTCATAAGCCGGATTGTGTATTAGTGCAGTGTTTACTGCCATTTTTAATTCAGAAATACTTTCTTTCATCACATTTTATAATAATATTTTCAACTTAAACTTAATGATAAAACAGATTAATCTATAATGTCTTCCTTATTATGATAATGATAAAAATTTATTTATTATATATTATGAAAAATAAATTATAAACCTATAAATACATAATATATCTATTTAAAATTTTGAAACTTTTATTGAGTTTTGTATATCTATATATATGAATCACAAATACGAATAATCCGCAGTATTTAAAACAAAATTTATAGCAAGTAATTGTAAATAATATTCTTCTTATTGTATAAATTAGTAATATATTAACTAAAAAAAAAAATATTTATAAATTAATAAAATAAAATTTTCAAAAAACCACTCAAACAAATTCCTTATTAGTTATTTAAGTAACACTAATTCAATAATAAAATAATAAATGATGCAAACGAAAAACGAAATTCATAAATAAAAATAATAATTATATTTCACTTAAATTTTTAATATAAAATAAGTAAAGTATATAAAATTTATAAAAATAAAATATTTATGACACCTCAAAAGTGCATTAAAAATTTATTATTATAAGACATAATTTCGATTTAAAGTTGCAATTGCTGAATTGTCTAGTAATAAAGTATTAAGCCCTTTTCATAGTAATCAACAATTTGATGTTCACTAAAAATAACTATTCATAATCATTTTGACGCATCAATAATGATTTCATAATCTATTGCAAGCTCAAAAATTTACAAAAAATCATTGCAACAGCGTCACTTTTTTTTTGTGATTGCAAAAAAAGTGAATGACAAAAATCATCAACACATGAATGTCTAATTGTTGACAACAATGAAAAGTACTTTATACTGCATTTTTGAAGTCACGAATTTTATAGATATATAATTTATTATGTAAATGAATAAATAAAATTAAAAAGCAAAAAATGTAATAATTTCGTAATGATAAGAAATGACGGCTTTAAGCTTAAAACAGTAGCATATAATATATACTATTTGAAATAAAAAAAATTACAACATTATATTAAAAACACACTTTGTAAAATAAATTATTTTAATTTAAAATATTATTTATTTAATATAATGTTCTTATATATAAAAAATATTAATTTTTATTTAATTTGTTTATTCATTTAACAAAATATTTATAAACCGCGCTATAAATATTATTAAAAAGATCTTTACATACAATACAACATACATGATTTTCCATAAACTCACAAAAAAATATTAAGAAAAAAATATAAAATAAAGAAAAATGTTTTTAAAATTATAATATCAAATTTTAAATATTTATAAATACATATGTATATTGCTATTAACAAGAGAAAGTCTAATAGACATACAAAATGAAAAATATATTTATTATATAATAATAACGATATTTAATATATATAAATATATATATGTGTATGTATTTGCATTAGCAAGAGTTTGATAATATCCTTGCTTCTTTTTACTAATTTTTAAATAAACTATTTTTGGTTGAAATGTTAATTCAACACTACCGATTTAACGTGAAATTGACTTTATAATTGCATCACTGCAAACTAATCTGTAATTTCCTCTATATTCAGTATAAATTGCCGAATCAGTCAATTTAAAATTTCGCCTGAATTTTGATAGATACTCAGCATATATACTCACACTTGTAATTAAAATATATTCAAAAACATAGATGTATTTGAAAAAAAAAAATGGAAGATTTGAGTAAAAGTTAGTAAATTCAATAAAGTAAATTTATTTCTAACTAGAATTAATAAAAAAGAAGTCCGGCTTTGAAATTTTCCGCAATAAAAATTGTGTTGCATTACCCTATAACGGAAATTTTACTGGTTGATATCCAATATTTTTATTTCAAATTTTCAAGTCCAAGTATTTTTTCGAATATATATACATATTTAAGGGAAATTTACACATAATATGCGTATTAATTCATAAATAATAGATTTCAATCCCTGTACTAAACTAAAGGCAGATTTTATGATCAATATAAGTTAAATAAAAATTGTTATCCAATTCAAAACAATATGTTCAATGTACTTACACTCAAATAAACATATATAGAAATATATATAATATAATATATCGCAGTTTGTTATGTAGTTCTAGTAAATTATGAGAAAAAGAAAAAAATTATTAAAAAAAATTAAATAAAAAATATCATTCCGTTGATTCAAATAAGAAAAAATAATTATGCGTACAACTTTATACTTGAAATATAAATATAATAACATTTTTTTGTAAATAATCAATTAAAAATTAATAATGATAATAATATATAATTACTTACACCAATATATTACTATGCATTTACAAATTAGGCATTATTTAAATTTCATTGAATGCATATAAATCGAAATTTATAAGAGTACGAATGTACACATATAAAAACAAAATGTTTAATATTTAATAAATATTAAAAAAATATATAAAAATAATTTGAAAATTAAATAAATATAAACTAGTCTTGTCCAAATACGATAAATGCTATTTGTGTAAAATTACCTAACGCAAAAAAAATTAAAAAATATAAGAAAAAATAAAAAAAAAATAAAGTATTTTAAAACTCTCAAAATAATATTTTTCTAAATATTAAGATTTTTAGATAATTTTTCAATATTACATTATTAGTCATTTACATTATGCAAACGTTTTCTTTTCTCTTAAAATTTATATAGAAATATTTAAAAATTAAAAAAAAAAATAATAAATTAATATAAATAAATTGAATAAGTGATTTTTTTTTCGTTTTTTTACCCGTCGTCAAAGAAAAAGAAAAATAGTTAAATAAATTCTATTTGATTTTCGTCGTTCGTTAAAAACGTCTATGTAGAAAAAAAAATAAATGAAAAAAAAAAAACAAAATTAAACTATGTATAAAATTTAAAAAATTGAAAAATATAATAAATTAGAAAGAAAATAAATAAAATATAGTTAGTTGTTAAAATAAAAGAAAAAGAGTTTTTCATTTTCCATTTTAGTTTTAAATTGGTAAATAAGAAAATTCTAAATGCTTTCCAACTATACCAGATTAACGATATACAACTGCTAATTTGCCTACAAAATCAGCTTGAACATGCAAGAATAAAGAAGGTCCTCAAATTTTTCAAAATTAGCTACAGAAAATTAATTCAATAAAGAAATCACAAACATTTATTTTTATATAAAAACAAAAAGAGAATTTATATTTACTTACCCTGAAACTGCACTAATTAAATTAAACACTTAACACTTTTCAAAAAAAATGAATTATTTATTAAATAAAACTGTTTTCAACGGAGAATCTATTAAGTTCTAGATTTAACTTTAATTTGACTTATTCATCAATACAATTTCAAAAAAATTTGATTAAAATTTTGAAAAGAATTTGATTAATTAAAATCAAATATATTTTAAATTGATGTCAGAAAAAATGTCAGACGAAGCTGTAATCTAATTTTTTAACACAAATACTGAATAACAGATGGCGCCCCAAACAGAAAAAAGTATGTACATGTTTTTTAGCAACTCTTATTATGTTTACACTTTATTATTATTATATACATATAAATATTAATATTTTTTTCTTCAAAAAAGGAAATATAAAAAAAATAAAAAAATCTAACAATAATATCATTTACAAATATATATATATATATATATATATATATATATATATATATATATATATGTATATATGTATATATATATATAAATGTATGTATATATATATATAAACAAATATAAAGAAAGTTTTTTCCATTAAATCAGGCTAAAGTTACAATCAAATTTATATATCTAAGATTTAATCCAATAAGCATTGATACATCATGTTCATTTTATATCTTTATGTCAAAGTGTTGCGACGAACAGTTTCATATATTTACATCGAGAGATTGAAAAACAAATAAAAAATTTATTTTACGTCTTCTTGTTTTTAAAAATTTGACAAAAATCACATAATGGTCGAATAATTTTCTATTTTTTCTAGAAACTTCAATTACATATGAGATTCATATTGAACCTGATATGTAACATTCGTCTTAAAAAAAATATAAATATTGACTTGATGTGAAATTAAAAATGACAAATAAAAATGGAATTATAGCCATATTTATAGCGACATTTAAATGACGAGTTACACATAAAAGCATCGCATTATCATTTACTTTCTTTTTTTTTTCCGTTTGCAATTTTCCAAGAATCACCACAAGAGTTCTTATATTGTCAAAAATGTAGACATTAAATGTCACTATGAGACAGCTTTCCAAATACGCAACCCTGTAAAAGTTCTTTTTTCCGGTTGTCAAACAGGTAAAGAGCAATTTTTTATACTTTCTTTGAAAAATATTTGAAAATATCTATAGCATCGATATTAAATAGAGAAATATTTACATTTTTAGGAGCTACAATCTTTAAATATTTTAAAATGGCAGATGTAGATGTGTAAGTTATTTCAGCATGTAAATATAATAACCTTTTCATGTTACATATTTGATTGTAGAGATGTTCCCTCGGCAGCACCAGTCGTTGGTAGTTCTATGGACATAAATTTAGCTTTACAAGAAGTTTTAAAGCAATCATTAAGGGTTGATGGACTTGTTCATGGAATTCATCAAGCCTGTAAAGCTCTTGATAAGTAAGTCAAATACACCCTCATATTTGTTTATTTACATGCATAAAAAAGAAAACTAATATCAACATTACCTAATAAAACACGAATAATCTGTTAAATTATGACAAAAAACTAAATATTTACATCGTGAAGAACTGTTGGTTAAAAAGTAAACAAGTTCACGGTTCATTCAAAAAAAAAACACCGGGCTGTTAGTAACAATTAAAATTCTAACCAATTTCAATTTTCAACTTTCGTTAAATATCAGCTTTCCAAATCCTACATGCTTATTCATATTGACAAATTATTTTTAAAGCGATTAAAGCTTATTAAATAAATTTTTTAAAATTTTTTTTTAGGAGACAAGCTGTTTTATGTATATTGGCTGAATCATTTGAAGAACCATTGTACAAAAAACTTATAACAGCTCTATGCAATGAGCATAGAATTCCATTAATTCGTGTAGATTCACACAAAAAGCTAGGCGAATGGTCTGGTTTATGTAAAATCGACAAAGAAGGTAAACCACGTAAAGTTTGCGGCTGTTCTGTAGTTGTAATTAAAGATTACGGTGAAGAAACTCCAGCATTGGATGTTGTTAAAGAACACCTTAGGCAGTCAAGCTAAGAAAATCATTTTTAAATAAAAGAATAAAACATGTGAAACAAATTTTTTTATTTATAAGCAATTATATAAAGTAAGTGAACAAAGCATTTTCAGCAATTTAATAAAAAGCTTATTTTACTGCCACTTTTTGTTGAGTTAAACAAATACTTTTATGTGCCGACCAATGTTCAACCTGACATTCTCTATAAAAAAACAAAAGTAAAATGAAATTAAAATGTATTTTATAAAGCCAAAAATGAAAAAAACAATTTTATAATTGAAAAATATAATTTAATGTTTATTACCTTGAGCAATAAAATGCCGTGAGACAATTTGCACATTTTTTTTCAGCTTTTTTCTTACAATTTTGGCATTTACCTTTTTCAGCTGGAAGTGTTTCCTTGTTTTTATTTTGAATATCTTCAATTTTAGCAAGCAGCTCTGTATTATATGCCATATTCAATCTTTTAGCCAATTCAAATATTTCATCTCGTTTGTTTAGAAATATTTTCTCTGCCTGACCAGCAGCAATTTGAGTAAAACCACCAGCCTGTTCGACTTTTTTATAAATTTTGCTTTGAATTTGAGGAATTTCCTCTAGAATGAGATTTAGTTTATTTTTGTTAGAAGTTACGTTTTTACTTATTTGCAAAGTGGCTAAGTGATGTTTCAATTCAGCTAATGGTGGCAACTGATCGACAATGGTTTCATTCAAAAGCCCCTGACACTTTAAATAATAAAAAAAAAAATAAATTGAAATTCACTAATGTTTCCAACTCAAAGATTTTTTACCTTTCCTAAATGTCTTTGCCTAAAATCGTTAATTTCATATGATGACATTAAATTTTGATTAAATAAAAGTTGACGTAAACAAAACCAAGATTGGGCTTCCAGTTTTTCGACTTTTAAGAGATCATCACTATCTACCAATTTCCATTTTTCTTCTAAAATGTGGAAGAAATTAAATACAAGTTTACAAAAAAATTAATTCATGTAAGAGGTCATGATTTTGAACCTGAAAACTTTTCAAATCCTTTATTAGTTTTTCTCAGCCAAGGCCTTAAATGTAGTACATCACTCAAAAGGCACGGAATATCATGAACAAATATCATACGAGATCCAACACTCAACGGTAAAACATTTAGTTTATCAGCAAGATAATTTAGTATGGATATACACCGTAATCCTATCTTATACAATAAATCTCTTTTTTGACGCTCCATTTCAGTTAGAATTGATTCATCAATACTGACTTCCGTCGAATTTTCATGATGTCCCATACTTTAAAAAAAAATTAATGTTTTGTAAAGTATACTATTGTCAAAATTTAAATATTTATGAACTAAACTTAAAAAGCCGTTGCTGATCAACTTGCAATTAAAAAGGGTGTTATAATTGCAATTTAAAAGGGTTCATGTATATTTACTTTTAATAATATCGTTATAACAAACATACACACATTCATATATGTGTCTATAAAACCGAAAACAATATGAATGGATGGCCTGTCATTGCCTTCATGCACTACTTCTGTACTATAATAAAACCGGAAAAGGCTCCGTGTTGCTCGAGAAGAACCTTGACAGAGGTAGTTTCAAATTAAATACGTTCTCTAAATTCTCTAAAAATTGTCTTGACCATATTTTTTAATACAAATCTTTGCCCTGCTTACGTAGGTATTACCGTGAATAACTATTTGTCTTTTAACGTTTTCCATCGGGTCAGTGACCTATCATAAAGTTAAGTTCACATTATAAGTAGTTTGCTCGAACAAAAAAATTATATAGGATAGACGCTGCTATAGGATAGAAAAAATCTATTTGGTACCATTTATCACCGAACTTTGACTTCAAGGGCTTTTTCCAAATATTTTGCAAACTAATGCATTTATCAGTACTGAATCATGTATGTAAATAAAAGTATGTACATATGTATATAATGCAAAATTGTAAAAAATTAAGCTCACATCTACAACATGTATACAGTTAAGTTTTGTACTTATTCCCAATCAAGTCAGTTAATTCTTATATGTATATTCAGAATCAAATTAGTCATGTAAAACAAACAGCCGGCGGGCCGATAACGATTTCTTCAATGAATAGTTTACGGGCTACCAGTACTTTTTAAAATCTTATAAAAAACAAACAAAATACATATGGTATTTAATTATTAATTATTTTCAAGTAAAATCAATTTTATTATTTTAATTATGTTAAATATGTTAATAAGTACATAACCTTAACTTATTTCAGTTAAGTACATTCATAAACTAGTTGCAGAAAACGCTTTAAATTTTCATATCAATATCAATAATTTTTAATTTGAATAGAGTTGAAATAGGGATAACGTAAGAGAACGCGCGTTATATAGCTACACATTATAGAAATTAGCAAACCCAGGCGAAACTACATCATTTTATCTCAGGCACACATTAACGATGATGCAAAATAATGAACAATAAAGAACAATATTTGCTTATTCATTCAATTATGCCTAATAGTGCTATTTTATACTACATATGCATGTACATACATATGTATGTATATTTAAATTAGATTTTTTTTTGATGATATTAGAGTTATAGAAATGTATTTAATGAAAACAATCAAATATCATACAGGTTTACATGCTTTGTGTAATTTATTACCCTATTATAACATATGACTATAATTATGTATTTTAAAATAAAATGTATAAGTACGTAATATAACGTATGAACCTAATAAGTACATTATGTAAGTTAGTACGTATAGATTGAAAAATATGTATATTATTTATTTATTTATATACATATATTAGTTTTATGACTTATGTACATAATGTATAATATACAGAGTGATATAAATTAATTAGTAAACAAATAAATAAACCAGTTTCTGAAAACCGGAATTAATTTTAATTAAGAAGTTGTTTTTTTTTCTATTAAAAATTTTAATTGCATATATTTTCATTTTGCAAACGAAGCTTATAAATTGTTTGAATGTTTATGGTTGAAAAAAATACAAAATTTATTCTACAAAATGTATAATATATGTACTTATCACCAATGAATACTTTAAGCTAATAGCCTTAAGGTGTTCGTTAAGTAAACATAAGTACATAGGCATTATGTGAGTATGTTATATGTTTTCTAAGGCAAATTCGAGTGAAATTGAAATCAATTGAATATTAAAATAACATTGACATGGCAGAAATAATCAAAAGATTTCTATTACCTCTCTGTTATTACCAAAATTTGATTCTAATACTAAATTTTACTTTTTGTATTTAAGAATATAATAAATGAAAATTAAATATTTATGTACATGTAGGTTTGTATATACCTACATAATAACTACATAAATTGTTAAAAAAAGCATTTAAATTGGAAATAATTATTTATGTACATAAACTTATGTACATAAACATATGTACATTTATCCAAATATGGCTAAACATATAAATAATGAAATGTTGGTATTCAATTATGTAAATTGTAATTTTATATATAATATGATTACATATTTTATTGTATATAATTATTTATCTACATATATATTTTATATACATAGTGTATATAAATAACGTTCCTATTGAAACAAAAAATATGTAGGGTCAACAACTGCTCTGTTACCTTAGTAGCAAATATTTTAAGTAATGAATGAGAAAATCAAAAGCACGATAAAAAAAAATAAACAAGTTGCTGTCATCCATCCAATTCAATTCCAAAGCTATTTCAGTCAAAATTTCATTGAATTCGTAATCATTGTTAGTTGTTTTTGCAACATTGAAGCAACACAAAGCATTTTATTTTGTATTCTATATTTTTTATACTTCGGGTTTTATAAAAAAAAAAAGTAAAAAAAAGGAAAGTGATGAATTCGGTGTGTAGAAAGTAATTTTAATGTAAAAATCCTACCTCGACTTAAAATTTATAGTGTTAATTTTAATTAGAAAACCACCTGTTGTAGTAAATCTTTCGTGTAAATATTGAAATTTACTTAGCTAATGACGAATAAGGAAAAAATTGTCGATAAAACAAAATTGAAAACGATATTAAAAACATTCCAGACAAAATTTAATAAATTACGCAAGAATAAATCAATGATGGCTGGAGAAATTTTATATATAAATAATGGTAAAAAGGATACAAAACCTATACAAAAAAATAAGATGTCATTATGGAGAAATATTTTACAAATAATTTACAGAATATCTCTGTTATTGGTTAGAAATATTTTACAATTATATTATGGAAAAGGTAAAATAATGCCACCAATAAAAGATTTAACATTATTAGAATCGGCTACGTCATTAGCTCATAAAATACGAACAAAGAAACTTAAAAGCGTTGATGTTGTAAAATCTTTTATTGATAGAATAAATGAAATAAATCCGATATTAAATTGTGTTGTTGATCAACGATACGAAGAGGCTCTAAAGGAGGCTGCTATGGCAGACGAATTAATTGAATCTGGTAAATTAACTGAGGATGAATTATTAAAGCAGAAACCATTTTTAGGTGTACCAATATCAACTAAAGATTGTATACAAGTAAAAAATATGATACATACAGCTGGATTATGGAAAAGACGTAATGTACGTGCCGTAGAAGATGCAAAAGCTATAGCATCAATGAGACAAGCTGGTGCTATACCATTTGCATTAACAAATATTTCAGAAGTTTGCATGTGGTGGGAAAGTTTTAATACAATTCATGGCCGTACAAATAACCCATATGATACAAGTCGAATTGTTGGTGGCTCAAGCGGTGGTGAAGGTTGTATTCAAGGAGCAGCAGCTTCACCATTTGGTATTGGTTCAGATATCGGTGGTTCAATACGTATGCCAGCATTTTTTAATGGTGTATTTGGACATAAACCAACAAAATTTATTGTACCAAATCATGGACAATTTCCAGCACCATTTAGTGAAGAGCAAGATTCATTTTTAGGAATAGGACCAATATGTCGTTTTGCAATTGATCTTAAACCAGTACTTAAAATTATCGCAGGTCCAAAAGCTGATATTTTAAAATTAGATGAACCAGTTAATTTAAGTGAAATAAGATATTTTTATCAAGAAGATGATGGTGGTGGATTTTTAGTTCAACCAGTTGAAAGGGATTTACGTGAGTGCCTTCATAAAGTTATAAAACATTTAGAGCAATCTGTTACTAAAAAACAACCACCACAACGTGTACAATTTGAAAAATTTAAACAATCTGCAGCTATTTGGTTTGCAAATATGAAGGATTCATCGGGAAAAGGTTTTGACCATCAATTAGCTAATTTAGATGGTGAAATAAATCCATATACAGAATTATTTAAATGGTTCTTTGGAAGCTCAAATCATACATTAGTTGGCCTTTTGACAGCGATTATTGAAAAAGGTCAAACACAACATGGAACTGATAAGCATTTATATCTTGTTTCAAAAAGAGATGAATTATTATTAGAAATAAAAGATTTATTAGGTGATGATGGTGTATTAATATATCCAACACATCCAACTGTTGCACCATATCATACAGAACCAATTGCAAGAACATTGAATTTCTCATATACGGCAATAATTAATTGTTTAGGTTTACCAGCAACTGCTATACCATTAGGTTTAAATAGTGAAGGTTTACCATTAGGTTTACAGGTTATTGCTAATCATAATCAAGATCGTTTATGTTTAGCTGTTGCATTAGAATTAGAACGTGCATTTGGTGGTTGGACAGCTCCAACAATAAATGTTTAACAAATATATATACATACATACCTACGATTTACACAAAAAATATATACATATATATATATTTTATAAATTAATTCCATTATCGAATTTTTCGGATTATAACACGACTTTATATACATACATACATATATATATTTTTATGTAGATATTTTTATGTATTTAAACTAATTATATTTTTGCAATCGAACAAATAAATTTAGAGATATATATACATATATATAGTATAGGTATATATACTTATTGATATTGTTATATATAATATAATAATAATGTGTAATTATAACTCATTTTTATTTTATTTTTTTATTAATTTTTTTATCATTAATATTCTTTTGTAATAAATAAGCAGTCTATTTACAAGTACATACTTATAATGTAATCTATAATATGTTTGTAATATTATAATACGTTTTCTATGTAAATTTCTATGTTATATTTGTGAATTTATATGGTAAAAAAAAATAATTGGAATCTTTTAACGTTTATATAACAAAATTGTTTTCGTTTGAATTAATCAAGTATTTTTAGATAAGCATTTTTTCTTACAAATTTTATTTTTATACACATATATACATATTATTATTATTATTATTTATATATTTAGTTTTATAATAGTTGAGATGTTATTAAATCCCAAAAACGCTATAGTTTTTCATACATATTTTATTATAAATGTTTTGTATTAATATATGTATATGTTTTCTTGAAATTATATATTTTCGTATACGTAAAATATTAAAAGTAAATTTATTAAGAAAAAATGCATTGTATATGTTTTATTTTTAGAATTGAATAAATTTGAAAATTATATAGAACGATAAACTTGGTGAAAGCTCCAATAACATAATAAACAAAAAATAATTAAAAATATTAAAGTGAAAATTTTACTTGTGTATGTACATATCTATCTAATTACCTACAAAAAATTTAAAAATAAAAGTTTACAATTTAAGAACTTGTATAAATTATAATGTACTTGAAAAAAAAATAATGTAATAGCATACATACATACGTACCTCACCAAACCAATAAGTTGTGATATACCTAAAGCGCAATAATCTGTTAAATCAAGAGCTGTTTCACCTAAAGATTCACATCCATTTTGATGATAAAGTGCAACTTCTAATAAAGAAATTAACGATGCTTCATGAAATAGAATTGAATATAGCAAAAAACTTGCTGGTGGATTTGGATCAATATCTAATAATTTTGGTAGAATTTTTGTTTTCCAAATCATTATCAGAAAAGCTTCGTGTACTAACATCTTTAGTTTTCCATGTATAATCAAGTACTTATATTTCAAAAAAAAAAAATGCGTTGAATCAATTTAAATAAAGTAAAATAAATCCATATGTATTTATATATATATATATATATATATGTGCAATCTTGAATTTGCAAACCTCTTTAATTGATTCCTCACGATATTGGTTAGCCTCTAAAGCAGCTTGTTGACTTAGTTTAATAATTATTTCATGATTATCAATCCATTTATTTGAACCAATATCTTCTATATGAAATTCTCTAATACTTTGAATAAAATATTCAGCTTCTTCTGGAAAAACAAATTCTATTGGTACTGAAGACTTATTTGAATCTTCACTTTTTGTTTCCGATTTTTCTATTTCAGACATTGTTTACTTTATAAGAGTTAATTTCTCTTTTAAAACTTAAAAATTAAAAAAATTAAATAGTTTTTTTTTCAATTGCATTTATTGATTAAACAAAAATTGGATTTATTTTGAGAAATTAAATCCAAAAGTGACGTTTTAAATAAATGTGCTCCATGGTAACATTAATTTTTGTTTTTTTAAATATTCTAAAACAAGGTATGTAGGTATATAAATATAACAATTATGTCATAAGAGTACATAAAATGAAATCACTTAAATATTGCTATTATGCTTTTGTATACCATTTGTTACATTTGTATGTATTTATAATTTCATATTATATAATTTCCTTATTTAAACAATATTTCTTTAAAAAATACCTTTGTTTTTAAATTAAATGAATTTAATATTCTTACAAATCAAAGTACGTAAATATTATTGTTATTATTATTATTAACTTTGGGAATATAATGATGCAATTGCAGGATCTTCTGTTTCATATATGATTAAAACATCACGAAATTTATCTAATAGTTGTAAAAGTTGGGAACGTCTCAAATTTTCAAAATACATTATTTCTTCCAAATGATGATCCCCCTTAAAGTAACCCGCTTGCCAAAGTTTTACCATAAGTGATAAATCATCTATATTGGAAGCGGCTGGTATCCTTCTTACAGCTGATCTATCTGGTTCTTGAAAAGCATTCAACAATTCTTTAATTTTTTCTTCATCATCAATCGAATCTATACTGTCGCAGTTTTCCGTACTAAATGACATACTAAAATTTTTTTTTGTTGAAATTTTACTTAGTTCTAATATAGATCAAGGAATATAAATAGTTTTACCTAAAATTGGATTTATGGCTTGAAGATGGTTGCACAGCTATATTATCAGAAACTGTTGAATCACCTACAGAAAAGTGTTCATCTGTAATAGATCTTCGACTTGTATTTGGAGGAACTGGCAAAGGTTGACTTGAAAGACTCATTAAAGACCCAGCATTTCTAAAAATATTGATATATTTTAAAACAATTTCGAAAATTTTACAATTAATAATTTTTACAACTCGTCCTCTATTGGGGTTAAGCTTCGGTTATCTTCAGCAAGTTCATCTGAAGGTCCAAGATCATATTCAGCGCCAGAAATTTCTTCACATTCGCCATGATCATTTGGCATAAATTGTACGTAAGTATGTAACTGCATCAATAAATGATTTTGAAGCATCCACAATACCATTTGTGCTAAAATACCTTGCCTTGCTGGTTGTTGCAATGGTGTCGTAAGATGACCAATTGAAGTAGGTAGAGAAAAATCACTTATTACTTCGAAAAGAGACATCCCCGGGAATCTTGCAGAAAATTTTTCAACTAAAGGTGAATTTGTATATAGAGGCGCATCAGGGGCTATTACATAAACATTTGTTTCGCACAATGGATAAATAATCGTAGCTTTCGCCCAATAAACTAAGTGCCCAACTAATTGATACACATTTTCAATAGAAAGTTCTGCGTCGGCAGCCATTAATTGTAAACTCTTAAATGGGTTGTATACTTCTATAAGTTGTAGAAGGAGCCTTGCTCCAGTTGGTGGAACACAATCTAGAAGTTCAGCAAATTCTACCAATAAAAGCATGCCATGGTAAGGCTTTAAAGATTGAAGGCACCTAAAATAAATCAATGCAAATAAGTTTTTGTAACGAAAATATTTAAAAATCATATATAAACCTGTCAATAGTTTCTGGCTCTACGATAACACCCTTTTTATGAAATTGATGAGCCTTTTGTGGAAGACAAAAACTTAATATAACGTATTGATTAATAGTAATATTTAGTAGGCCATTTGTGCATAAATCTTGATAAACTGTTTTTAAACATTGTGCTAAGGTTGACCTTTCAAGAACTAAATCAAAAGACGAAACATTTTCTGTGTTCGATGTTACTTCATTTGTGATTTCCTCATGTTCTTGTGTTGCTGCCACTTCGTCGTGAGTTTTCACCATTAAATTCATTTCATCTGATAGATACCCAACGCGATTCTCTTCGTAATTCAACGCATAACCTAATTTTTTACTTAATTCATAATAACATTTTACAATCGAATAACTTGCTTGAGCGTATAAAGCAAAAACGATATTGATTAATATATGTGATGTTGAAGTTTGACCTTGTCGTTCGTCTTGTTGTTTATTGTTTGCTTGCATCAAGGCAGGATGCCCTACAAATCGCACATCATTCACTTTTAACTCAAATTTTTTGTTACATAGTTCTTGCTTTACAGCGAATAATGTTGACAAAACTTCATCAGAAAAACCAGTTAATTGCCCTTTAATTATGTTTGATGTCTGAGAAGAAGAGCTTTGAAGAACATCATCAGATAATTGCATAGAATAAGGATTTTGTCTTTTTGTTTCTTTATTTATTGTGGGTGCTTCCATTCGGTATGGGTATCGAAAAAGTAGTCGATCACCTTTACTATCCGATTTCACCAATATTATACTTAAAGGATTCACTTCCATCTTGTTTTATAAATAAATTTAAAAATATAATGAAATTGTTGTCATTGCAGAGATAACAAAACAAAGCATAACTGATTAATAAAATAAATATGTATGTATATTAAAATGAAAACACAAACACATGACTTTGACATTTTTTTTTAGAAAACATGCATTGCGGCGAATTCAGATATTTTAACCTTAACGTACAACTTAAGTTTTATGCTATTTAGTATCAACGAAAAACAATAATTTAAATTAATACTAAAAGTACTTTCACTGTTTCGGGTTCTTCAGTCTCTTTTCTTTTCAATTTTGTATGATGATTGACATAACGTTGAGAAGAAGAACTTTCTTATAAATACTACCCGAACAAAATCATCCCGCATGAGTTGTATGCATTTCCTAAGCGCGATTTATTGTAGGATTGTACGTTCCGGAATCGTTTTATTTTCATTTGAGAATAGAAATTTTTTATATATTTTTTAAATGTATTTTGAATCGGAAAACTGTGGTTGAAAATAAGGTTCAGAATCAAATCCTGGCCGTGGCAAAGAAATTATGTAAAAAGGATATGTAATTTATGCTAATAATTGCAAACCGACAAAAATTATTTTTAGTTTTTGTTTACTACCATGTGAAATCAACTCGAAATCTTAAAACCATGATGCCAATTATGAATGTGTACTGAGTTTTGATCTTTTCCTGTAATAGAAAAAAGTGCACAAGTTTGTTATCTGAAAGCCTATTAAATCGAATAGGAAAAAGCTGAACAAAAAAAAAGGACTTTCAAAATTGCGTGACTCTTTTTTGAATAGCGAGAAAATTAAAATTCACGATACATTCATAACGCTTTTGTAAATAATCATACAATTGTGTTCTGCACTAATTACATAGTATAAAATCAAAAAAATTGCAAATTTAAAAAAAAAATCCCTCAACTTATTTCACACGTACTGAGCCATCAAGAGAAAAAACAATTTGATTGGAAATAGCTCAGCTTAAAACTGAAGAAACAATAAATACACCTTTAGCATAAACACAGCCAGTTAAGCAGAAATGCACAAAATATTAAAAGCAAAAACGTCAAACCGGCTCTTGTTCTAGCAAAGAAATTGTTGATTTCTTTTTATTTTTAAATTTTTATTTAATCTAAACTAGAAAAAAAAATATACAAATATTTATTAAAATAATAACATATGTCTGAAAGTAAATCTAAATCGAATGCTTTAATTCCAAAGCAAGAAAATTTACAATGTAAAAACTTACAAGAATATTTAAAAACACGTCCTGCGGATTTGCTGGAGAAATTGTATAATTATCCTTCAATATGTTTAGCTGTTTACAGGTATTTATACATTTTGTCTTGTCTAAATTATTTAATCATATGATTATTTTAAGAGAACTACCAGAAATCGCTAGGCAATTTGTAATACGAATATTATTTGTGGAACAACCAGTTCCACAGGCCGTTGTTTCTTCATGGGGCTCACAACATTATGCAAAGTAAAATCTATTTTATAATTTTGCGCTTTCATTATGGTTTACGCTTTCATCATCTTTGAAAATGTGTACCAAAAACTATCATAAAGATAATATTAAATTTTTATTTTAGAGAACAAGCAGCAGCTACATCAATTTTAACAGAATTAAATGTATGGCAAAGCGCAGCTATACCAGGTGGATTACCTGCTTGGGAACTTTGTACAACGTTTAAAAAGAATTTAAAAATCGCATTGCTTGGGGGTGGGCGTCCTTGGTCAATGAGTTCACAATTAGAAGGTGATCCAAGGCATAAAGAAATTTCGTTTTTAGATAATTACGCAATGTCAAGATGGCGATGTGTCTTACATTATATGGTTGGAGCTGGTTCGTCAATGAAAGGGCAAGAAAATGAAGGTATAAGTCCAGATGCAGTTAGAATTTTATTACATGCAAATTTGATGAAAAGAGATGAACGTGATGGAGCCCCAAGTATAACCAGACAGGGGTTTCAATTTCTTCTTCTAGATACACAGGCTCAAGTAATTCTGAAAAACTTAGCATTTTTAATATCAAAACAGCAATTGTTTTTAGGTATGGCATTTTATGCTGCAATATTTAAATACTTGTGAGGAACATGGATTAAGTTTACCTGAATGTCTTTCTATGTTATTTCAATTAAGTTTTTCAACATTAGGGCGCGATTATAGCTCTGAAGGGATACCTCCGCGCATGTTAACATTTTTACAACATTTGCGAGAATTTGGTCTAGTTTATCAAAGAAAACGTAAAGAAGGACGTTATTATCCAACAAGGCTTGCTTTGAATATAACAAATAAAAATTCTGTTGTTCCAGCCGTAAGTACAGATGAAGAAAACGAAAAATCCCAAGATAGTGGTTATATTGTAGTTGAAACTAATTATAGGGTATTACATTTGTGTCTAGTTATTTTTTTACTGCCTACAAAAAGTTTTCTAATTTTAGGTTTATGCATACACTGACTCAAACCTTCAAGTTGCTCTATTAGGATTATTTACAGAATTACTTTATCGTTTTCCAAATTTAGTTGTTGGTGTGTTAACTAGAGATTCAGTAAGATCTGCGCTTCGTGGTGGCATAACGGCTAGTCAAATAATAAGTTATTTAGAACAATATTCTCATCCAAATATGATCAAGAGTCAGGCAGAATCTGCTATTTCAACGAAATCTCAATTACCACCAACAGTTGTTGATCAAATAAAATTATGGGAAAATGAAAGAAATCGTTTCACTTTTACCGAAGGTGTTGTCTATAACCAGTTTCTGTCACAAGCTGATTTCATTACTCTTAGAGATTACGCTCAATCAATTAACGTATTAGTATGGCAAAATGAAAGAAACAGGAATATGGTTGTGACGAAAAATGGTCATGATGACGTCAAAAAGTTTTGGAAAAAATATTCAAAAGGTGGTGGTTAAATTAATAAACTTTGTTAAATTTAAACTCATTATTATTGATAAGGTTAGAAATATAAGAAGAAATTACATAGAATTTTTTTTATTTGATAATCTTTATTAACTTTTTAATTAACTTTGTTAGTATTAGTTCAAAATGCATAAATTCTCGCTGTATGTGCGAGAAAGAAACAACTCACCGAGATTGCCGTAAATAGTGAGTTTTTTAAATATATTTGCAGATGTATTTAAAATACATATTTTCATTTCATCACAATTTGGTACTGTTGTTGTAATTTTTTAAGGTTTTCTCTATGTTTATCCTGTTTTTTCTCCAATGTTTCTAGAGTATCATTACAACTTTTTGATTCCTTTTTGATGTATTCGATACGTTTTCCAACATTTTGCCGAGCGTCTTCTAAATCTTGTTTGACTAAGACTGGACCATATAATTTATATACTTTGTTGTCGGGTCCTAACAAATTTAACTCATCTAGGACACATTGATTTTCATTCAACTGTCCTTCTAAAATTTGTCTTTGCTGTGCCAATTTTTGAAAATCTACAAATATGTTAAGTAACAAATTTTGCTCCATAATAATAAAATAGCTAAAAAATCTTTAGGTATTTGAGTTTTTTCATAAATATTAGTCCCATTTCATATTAACATATGGGAAAAAGCAGTTGAGAATTGAGACACTTAAAACTAAAGCAATTGATATATTACCTTTTTGACCAGCTTGATAAGCATCTAATTCATTTTGTAATTTCTTTTGGATTGCTGCAGTTTCTTTATCCATTTCTAAATAAACTTTATTAAAGTCCGGAAAACCTGTACGAGCAAAGTAATAATCAAACCTTATTAAATTGACTAGAATAAAAGAGAAAAATCAAGCACATTGACGTTTACTTTTGACGTTCACAAAAAAGAAGGTTCTCAAAAAAGACACAAACAACAGCTCTTTCAACATAACTCAATTAGAATCGAATTAACACATGAGCTACATTGTTGTATATAAAATTTAAAACTTCAATCTAGCCTTGTAGTGTTGCGAGGTCAAGTCAACTAACGGCGAAAAAATTCGCTTTTATTTGAGTGACAATGATGACGTTTCCTTGTTTTTGCTAAATAACAAAATTGCAAAGTAAAAGGTTGTTCTTTTTTAATTTTTTGAAGATCAAATGGATTTAATACTCTTAATCGGCATAGCTGCGTCTTTACTCATAATTTTGATAACTATATTTATTTTTCAAAAAAAACAAAATAAGGAAGGTAATCATTCTTAATAATAAAATCTAATGTTTTTTACTAATACATTTCCAATATATCAGACTCTGATAAACAGAATAATAGAAATGTTCCTGTTCGAGTACAAGAAGGTGTGCCAAGAAGAGCCCAAATTTTAAGAAATCAAAGAAATAGAGTGAGAGCTCCTGCAACCCCGCAAGCACAAGCCGAAGAAAGTGATGAAGATGCAGATGAAACAAATATACATGCAGCGACTGATGAAAAAATGGGTGCCAAGAAAAGAGCTAAATTAGAAGCTAAAGCAGAAAAAAAAGCTCAACGTGAACAGGAATTAAAATTTAGAGAAGAAAAGAAGAAAAAAGATGCAGCAGAAGAAGAGGAACGTAAAAAAATGCAAGAAAAGGATGAGGAAGCGGAAAAGAAAAGAGAAGAAGAAGAGCGTTTAGCTCGAGAGGAAAAAGAACGAAAAGATTATGAAGAATATTTAAAGATAAAAGCAGGATTTGATGTTGAAGAAGAAGGTTATGAAGAAGAAGAAGAAAAGGATGGACTGCTCCTTGAATTTATTGAACATATAAAAAACAATAAGGTCGTTATTTTAGAGGATTTGGCTACACATTTTAAAATGAAAACTCAACAAGTAATCGACCGTATTACTGAATTACAAAAGAATAATACTTTAACGGGTGTAATTGATGACCGCGGGAAGTTCATTTATATTTCAGAAAAAGAATTAAATGCTGTAGCTAAATTTATAAGGCAAAGAGGCCGTATTTCAATTTCTGAATTAGCAGAAAGTAGTAATACTTTAATAAATTTAGCGCCAGTGAAAAGTTAAAATTAAAGCTTGTTTTGTTTTAGAATTGAATTTATTTAATAAAAGTTAGAGGAATTAATTCCTTTCTTATGGTTAAATAAAACTTCTTTTGTTTTTACAATTAACAGTTCTACATTGGACAAATACTGGCTTCACTTTGCAACCCTATCTACATCACCATTCTGATTATCATGTGAAACATAAATACAAATACAAACGTATGTACATATTCACCTACACACTTTCTATATATATCCCGTTACGACTTTACGTATACAAAATTAAACTGATCATACACTATGGTCAAAATCACGTTTATATGGAAAATCCACTGTGGGTATACTTTAACCGACATTTTTACCTATGCATTAATTTACGGTAACATGAGCCACTGTTGTCGCTCTTGAATGAAATATCAGAGACGTAGCTGACCAGATAAGTAATATAACAACCTACATAAAAACGATATGAGGTTATATAAAATAATGATATATTATCATTAATTTATATTAATATATATCATTAGACATATAAATTAATTTTTCATTTATTAATATTCACTTAACTAATTGATTTTTGGCTTAGACTTTTCAGCTGAACTATTTCAAGTCGAATTCAATTTCAAGGAAAAAATCTTTGTTGCGTTTTTTTTTGTAAAATATTAAATAATTTTTGATAAAAATAGTGTATAATTGTAGTAGTATAGAATATATTATAATATAATTTAATAATAAAATTGCTTTTAAAAAAAACCTCTGCATTTAAGATGAATTTGGTTCAATTTTGACGCTTTCGTTTTTTATATCAGAACATATATAAATATATCGAAATATAAATTCTATCAACAATACAATATCGAAAAAAAATTTTGGCTCGGAAAAATAAAATTTGTTGTCAGAAACTTTGAAAGATGCTTGAATTTTTATGTCATTTACTTTTTTTATGTTTGCATCTAAATCCAATGAATTGAAAAGAAATAAATAGAGTGAATTTTTAAAAAGCAATTAAAAATTTTCATTTAAAAAAAAAAAACACAGTAGTTGACACATCTAATTTCTAAATGACTTAATAAAACTTAGACAAACTCAATTCAAGTTTAAATAACTAAACTAAAAATAGTGTCAACTAAACTTGGATAGTGTCAAGATATTTAGTTATTATAGATAGCCGAACATCTAAACTTGTCATAATTCGTTTTTCTAAAAAAACTGATTTTTGTTTCGTTAAAATAAATTCGTAAATAAATGTAACATAACCTAACAAGATACGCAATAAGTACCCACATGTGTGTGCTTTGGGTTCAGCTTTTAATCAAAAGTTAAGACTTTAAAAAATCAAAAACTGTTAAACCATTTCAGTTTTGCATGTGCAAGAAACACACAGAGTTTCAATTAACTTTGAGTTTAGACTTTTTGATAAAAAGAAGAAAAGTATCGAGTCAAGAACAAATCAAAAAATTTCCATGAATAAGAGTTTATGCTAATAATTCTTGAACGACATCTTTTATGTACGCAAATGACATTATGTATACTAGATTAATATAATATGACGTATTGAATTTCGTTTTTAATTTCAATTGAAAGATGTCACTGTGCTTAATATGTCGTTACTCGTTGCTACATTTATTTTTAGTTAGATATTATATATCTCTCTCTTCAACAATAACTATACTTGTTTCTGTCACACCTTTGAATATATATTGCACAGATTACTTATGATAGTGTGCGTTAAAAAATTTTTTAAAAGGAAAAAAAATACATCGAAGTACAAGTTTTATTAAACTTTGTGAACTGCAAAGATCGAAGTGCTTTTTTTTTAGTGGTGAAAAGAAAAGAATTTTTCAAATTGAAATTTTGTGAAAACAACTTTTTTTTCAAAAATAAATCAAAAACTATAGTGAATTAAAAGCAAGTGAATTAAGTTTAAAAATGAAAATTTATTGAAAACGTTTAAAAGTGCGGGATAAATTTGTTGACATTTTTTTAAAATCATTTTTCGCGTTTTGGAAAATTTTAAGTCTTAAAAATCTTAAGACTAATATTTTCTAAAATGCAATTGTAAATCGATCTTATAATTAAACTAAACAAAAATATTCGAAGTGTTTTAAAAATCCTATACAAATAATATGAAACTATTAAACGTTTTCCTTAAGGGAAAAAGTAAGTCTTAATATGTACTAAGTATAATTTCATTTTAAAAATCTTACATAGATTGTATAATTAAAAAAAAAAAATTAATTTCGTTACCTATTTACGTGGTTTACAACAATTATAGTAATTGTTTTGCAGGATTTTTTTTAATATAAATAATAAAGATTTAGGCTTTAATTGGATGGTTAAAGAAAAATTCTTTAAAAAAATAAAGATGGCGTATTTTGATAATTTAATATTAATTTTTTTTTGGTAGATAATTATATTAAATTTTTAAAAAACAATTCAATTATAAAATATCTCTCAAATATATTTAGAAAAAAATGAATTTTTATGATGTTGACAAAAATTTTTTATCAAATAGTACATCCGCCATGATGCTTTTTTTTTCATAGTATTTTGCACGGCCTAAAAATTTTCATATTACTTTTTCTCCCAGAAAAAGATTAATTTCTCCTTTCAAAATGATTTCATTCGATGACTTGTTAAAATTATTTTGAAATTAAATTATTTTCAAATTGTTATAATTTTGATTTAAGGCGATTTTTCGAGAAAAAAATAAACCCTAAATGATGATCTATAGCGTGCTGCCATTTTTATTTTCGTCTGAAAAAAAAAAAATACAAAAACACTAATAAAAAAAAATGCCTAAATACATTGATTTTTTTTTGAAACGTCTGAAGATATACGTATACGAAATTTTGCGCAAGTGTTGATATTGCAAAAGAAACGCGCATGTCATATAAATAAAAAATTTTTATTATTATTATTATTTTTTTATATATGAAAAAAAAATGGGCAAATATTGTGTTGAACGCTTCTTTCATAGTGTCATTTTAATACTAAATATGGTTGAAAGAATGAAACAGATAAGGTTCTTTTTTTTTCAATAGAATTTTTTTTTTAATTACGTCTTATTTTTATTTTTTGTTTTTCTTTTAATTTTGTGTATTTGTGTATTGTGAATTATAAAATTGAGTGAGCGAGGTTTTATTGAAGTAGTGTTGTATGTGTTTCACATATTTTACAAATTAAGTTTTTGTGAGTTGGTAAAACTGAATAAAAAAAAGGAAAGAAAAAAAAAGTATCGATTTTCTATCTCTATCTCATTCTTGTTTATTAAAAAATTGTCAAATGGCAAGGAAGAAAAGAAAGAGTAGTAGATTTTTTAAATGGATAGATTTGTTTTGCTTTCTTTTTCATTTTTATCTCCTTTTTTTTTTTGGAAAGATAAATTTCCTTTAAAAATTTTATTAAATAAATAACAAAGTTCACATTAAATTCTAATTAAAATTGGTTAGAATTAATATTAAATTATATTTTCAGAATGAAAGTGACAATTCTTTACTGTTTTTGTTATTTTATTTTCTGATTTAGAGGAAATTTTTTAGTAAAACGTGTATAAAACCAATGAATATTTTCAAATTTTTTCATTAATACTTTAGTGTATATGTATGTACATTTTATTCCCACATATAAAATATAAATAGATAAAAAAGTTTTTATATGCATTTAAATATATATATATATGTAAAGAAATTTTTATATAGAGCAAAATTCATAATATATATATATATAATATGTACCATTATTTCTAAACATATCACAGTCACAGAATGTGGGAGAGGGAAAAAAAACTACAAATATGTAAATATTCATTTCAATCATATAAGAATTAAAGAAGCAAAAGCAGCAGCACCTAATTGAATTTGTTGAAACGCGCTAGTATTTATACTTTTTTTTTTGTTTTGTTTTAATTTTTTTTTTAGGCATCAATTTATTTTTATTTTTTTGTGTTTATTATTATTATTTTTTTTTTTTTAAATAGGTATTATAAATAAAAAAGCTGCCATTTTCCCTTTCTTTCTCTATAAAACTTACACAAAAAAAGGAAATGATTTTTTTTTTTTAAATAATAGAATTAATTCTATAGTAGGTAGACTACACTCACTTAAGCGAAGCTATATAATATAAGTCTATGGTGTTTTTGTGTGTGCGTCTCTACTATAATTAATGTTATGTCATAATAATTTTTGATATATAAATATATGTAAGTAAAAAAGTGGGAGAGAGAATATTTTTATTTGTGTCAAATTATTGTGTAGATAATAGTACAAATTTCCCAGATAACAAATAATATCAACTAAATAAAAGTAGATTATTTTAAATTAAATACTATTGCCACATTACAAAAGTATTTTAGCTATATATTTACTTAAAATACAATCAATACATAAATATGTACAAAAATATTTATTATAAAAGTGTTTGGGCTATCTTCAAATACGTCAATTTCTATTTTCTTTTCAATTTTGTACTGGTTAATTTATCCTTTAAGTAAAACTTGTTTTTGTTAATATGTACATACTTTTATCATATGGATATATATTTACATATACACATAAACTTAAACATTTTGGCATACAAACATATGTATAAACAAATTTGTTTGTATTAAATTATTATAGTTATATTTTGTATTAAAAAGATTTTTAGTTAAAATTAACTATTACTTACTCTGTTAATTCAATTTGCATTTAGTTGAAGTGAAATGAATTGATTTTTGAGTGAAGAGTTGGCAAAAAATGTTACTAAAAAAAAATTTTTTTTTTGTTTATTTATACCCACCCCTGTTGTTGTAGTTTTGATTTTATGTATACCCCTTGTGTTGCAGTTTTGATGATGTGTTTTCTAAAATTAAATTTAGAAGAAAATTTTTCATATTTTATAAATATTCAATAATAATTATATGAGCCATGCCCGAATTCTCAATCTCTTAAATATATAGATAATGCAAAAATAAATGTTATTTTTTTCGTTGTCATCTCAAATAGATCCTCAAAAAAGAATTCAAATCCCTTGATTTTTTACAATAAATCTTTTTTTTTTTTGTGTTATACATATGTACTTTTATAAATATAAACAACAAACAACTACACATGTAAATAGTTTCGTATCTTCTCGCTGCTTGTCATTGTTTTATAGAGGAAATAAACTCTTGTTTTTCTTTTTTTTTTCTGTTTTTGTTTTGTATTCAATTTTTTCTATATCGCTTTAATTTCTATATAGAAATGGCGTATTTTTTTTTCCTTTTATAATTTTTTTTTGTTTTTGTTTTGTTTACTCGATACAGAAATGCTGCCTGCCTTGGCTGCCTGGCTATGTTTGATATGATGGCATACTCTTTTAATAGGTGGTGTGTGTACACTGTACAATTTTTTTTTTTAATACAATAGAATAAAAAAAATGAAGCGAAAAATGGTCTTTTATAAAACGCCAATTTTGTTTTTTTTTTGATTATATTAATAATAATATGTATCGAGGTACCTATTTACCTAACGTATCTATACATGTAAATGTGAAAATTATTATTCTAATATGAAGTAATATAGAAACGTACTTATAAATAAATTTCATCATAAATACTCTAAAATTTTAATGCCGATGATGTAAAATAAAAAAGCTTTTATACCAGCTATAGCAGCACATTCATAGAATTTAAGCACTGTTTTCACAAGGTTTTCCTAAAATAAATTTAAAGTCAAGATTAATAAATTTGGAATAAGAATAAATGCCACTTTGAATTGTGATTTTTGCCAGAGAGAATTAAATTTGAAAACAATTTTCAAATTCTTCACGTAAACCCTTTTAATTGTATTATAGGAAGATAAGTATGTATATTATATTCTACGAAGGTAGATGATAGGTATAGTTAGGTAGGTATGTACCTACAATTTTACTTATACACAAAATAATGCATTCATCATATATATTTAGGTAGGTACATACATAAAAAAATTAAGGAAGAAAAATAATAATAAGAATAACGAGCTATGCATGCGCATGTTTTTAAAACATAAAATATTAAATACAAAAATATTACAATATTTTTCTTATTTTCACCACTTTCTTCTTGTTTTATCAACGTAACTCTAACTCTTATATTAAAAATCACAATATTGCATTATTATAATTTACAAAAAAAAAAAAAATCTAAAATAGTTTATATTAAAGGCGCAACTAAAATTTTGTTTTAAGGCCCAGATTTTTTGAATCACATAGGTATGTGTGTGCTTATCTACTACTATATTGACATGTAAACGATATGGTTGGTAGGGGCCCAGGGAATGGTTGCCAATATTATGATTAGTTTAGGGTTAGTTTTGTTTTTATATTTTTTTAAATATATTTTAATAATTCCAATTCGAAATTTTTGTATTGATAGATTATACATTTATTATTATTATTGAAACATTTATATTATTATTTGCTTACATTTGCATTCATATGAGAACATACATATATTAAAATAAATGCTACAATTAAAATGACAATATACACTCCACGTCCTGTCAAATTCGAACACCTTGTAAAACATAAATTTAAGCTTAGATAATATTATTCTTTAATATTGGTAAAAAATCTATGTATCTGGATATAAAATTAAAGCTTGTTTATTTTAAATATGTTTGTATAAAATATTTTCAATTAATTTAAGCCTTGAAATGTGTTGCAAAAAATTGACAAATTAGCTCTTAAAATATATACTATTTTAAATAATTACCTAATAAGAATATAAAGCTCATACTGTGCGCACATAAATTTTCTAAATATCAAAAAATGTGAATAAATCTAAGTCTCACTCTGCAATTTAAAACCTAATTCAAAATTTCTGACTCTAAATTGATTAAAAAATAAAAAAAAAAACTGTGACACATAAAGAATGAATGAGTTTCAACAGAAATGGTTTTCAATATTTTAAGTGTCCGAATTTGATTTGACGTATCTGTCCATATGTATATATGTGTACATATACTGAATACTTATTCAATTTGAAATTTAAATGTCTTTTTTTTTCTCTTTGAATAAAATCACCTTAATCAAGATCAGTTTCAATTAATGCCAATGAAAAATTCATGTAGTAAATTCTAAAAATTGTAGAATAAGTAAATCTTATGGGTTTCATCAATAGTGTTCTCACTGAAATATAGATGGATTTTACTTCTTAGAAACACCAAAATTTATTTGTCATATTTATGAAATTAAAGAAATGGGTTTTAACGAATTTAGTCAGAAAAAGCAAATACTTAATTATTTTTTTTTTTTAATTTTATTAAAAAATTCAATTGTTTTAAACATTTATGTTGAATAAAAATTTTATTCCGACCAGTTTTATTATACTATTTTATTATGTATGTATGTCAAAGATTTAATATGCGCGCTTATGTTTAATAATATAAAATAAATTGAAATTTTTTGAAATTTTCTTTTTATCTTATTATTTTTTTATACATACATACTTCTTACTTATTTTACAGAATTAAAATTTTATTAGGTACTTATTTCAAATTGTTTATACATTTTATTTTATATTAAAATCTGTACATACAAATATAATAATTACATGTATTAATATGTCTATGAATTTCTAAAATTTACTTACTGTCCAAATGTGATATTTTATATCTAAATACCATGTATACTTATTTCTAAATTGCGCATTAAATTTGTGACTATTTTTACATTATGGACGTTTGTATGTATATTGAAAAATTAAAAAGAATAAAGCTTATAGTAATGTTTATAAAAGAATGATCAATTAATTTGTATGATCGATAAATTTCTATGGATCAAAAATTTGTATGACCTATAAATTTACTCAAAAAGATTAAGTATTAAGGGCCTAATGTGAAAAGAAATTATTAAGTAAATAATTAAAATTTAAAACTAATCCCATGATCGTAATTACAATTATAATCGGAATTATAGTTAACTACAAAATTTCGAATTTCGTAAAGCAAATACAAGCCAATGGCTAACCCATTTCGATTGTAGTTCAATGCCTATTAAATTCATTATAAGATAATTTACACTTATCCGAGACCCAACTATTCTATATGTGTATACAAAAAATTACATGTTCATATGTTTTTATATTCCTATTGAATTTCCTATTGATGTTTCTAGATTTAATTTTTATTTAACACTTATAATTTAAATATTATAATAAGAATATCACCCACATTCTGTTAGTCGCACCAGCTGACGTAAGTAATGGTTTCTTATTCAAAAATTTTCAGTTTTTCGAATAAAATTAATTTCGAAATTCGAAGTGCTATATTGTATATTTTAAATATAACTTAAATATTTTATATAAAATCTCAGTACTCTAATTGATACGATTAACAGTATAAGGGTGAGTGACTTTTCGAAAATTCAATTTGAACTGCAACAGTTTGACATGTAGAGACATTTGTTATTCAAGAAAAGTTTTTAAAGTTCAGCAATCATAATTTTTAGAAGTAAATTTTCTAAGAACTTGCCAAATTTTTTTTAGTTCTATTAATAATTTTTTTTAATTAAATTCTATTTAATTTTGATGTTATATAACTAAACTTTTTGATTGCATTTCATTTTAACACATATTCAATTTTTGTTTCTACACTTTCTATAATAAAAAATTATATAAAATGGAATTAACTAATAAAACGAACATTTTTTTTAATATATTTGTATATAATGTGCATACATACATATGTACTTAGTATGTAGTTTTCCATAGTATTAATTTTATTGATTCAATATTTGTACCTTAATATTCATTTAAACTTATTTAATTTTTTTTTTAAATTTAAAATGCCTTTAACAAAAATAAAACTTTCAATTGAACTCTTACAATAAAAAACAGCACTGAATTATTTAAGAAGGAAAAAGAAAACAATAACGCAAATATGTAAATAAATAAATACGAAGACAGATTAAAAAGTTATACAAATAATTTTTTGGATTATTCTTTAACAAGTTTTAAGGGTATTTCTTACAGTTTCCCATTATTTGTAAATTGGTATATTTTGACAACATCAATTGATTGTGATTAATAATAATCAAAATTCTTATTTTAAAATATTTTATATAAATCTGGATTCTATGCGCTAATAGTTGAATAAAATAACATGAAATTTTTAAAATTGAAAAATATTGAAACATATTTTGGGAATAAGAACTAGAACACATTTCACAAATTTATAAAAATTAAGAAACACTGGTTTTATAAAAAAATATCGAAATCAAGTCTTTTATTTTTTATTATGTGTAGTATATGTATTTTTATTATACGTAGTATTTAACACTTCTTAACTTTTTTCAAATTTTGCTTAATTCGATTGTATTCTATTCAAGCGATTGTCATATAATCAAAATTACTTAACGAAATTGTCTCGAAAATAAATAAAAATAAACGAAAATAAAAATAAACAAAATTTCGTTTTTAATAAAAAACAAATTATGTTTCATCCAAATTAAGTTTAAGAGATTATTTTAGAACTACAGGCTATTTATTTTAAAACATAATCTTTGATAAACTTCATCTATACATTATAGTTTTCTCTAATTATGAGCCGTATTTCGTTTTTTTTTTAAATAAAACAAATTTATTTGATTAAAAAGAAATAGTTTACAAACTACATAAACGTGTAAATGTGAATGATATACAGTGAGCCTTAAAAAAATATATACAACTCAATTTTTAATTTACTAGATTTTAATAAAAAAGTGGAATGTAAAGAAATATCAATTTTCGAATACTAAAATAGTAAAAAAAAAAATATTTTAAAATTCATGTAATAAATTTTGTGCCTCTTGATTTTATGACGCCGCAATTAATGATATTCTGTAATTTGAAACCTATTCGTTATTTACGTTAATGTCGCACGTATACTTGAAAAGTACGTTCTGATTTAAGGCCAAAGCTAGACATGATATCAAAAAACAAGCATAATATTCTAATACAGATTAAACTTTTCGAATTTATATGTCTCGACTCTCTTTTCTTTGTTGGTTATTTTTTGTGCTGAAACGAATTTTTTGGTTTATAATTAAATATATGTACATAATTTTATTTTTTTTGCAATGTTTTATTTTCAATGCATTGTTGAAATTATTATAAATTAAGGAATCTGTCGTGATTATTTTTATCATTCACATTTTTGTGAGCATCTCATTTTTGGTGTCATCATTGAAAATTAACTGTCAAAAACAGTTACCATTGCATTGCAATTTTTTATGGAAGAAAGCTGGGTGTCATCTTAAAAAAAAAAAAAAAAATTAATAATATAGCCTTGTATCATTCACTCATTTTTTTTCTTTTATTTACTTTTTTGTGGCAATGTTGATATGAGCCTAAAATATAAATGGGATCGGAATAATTAATAAAAATTTTGGCATTTTGTTTTGACGCTCACTGTTTATACTAGTACATATACATTTACGTACATTACATTTAATTTCTTTTATATATATACATATATATATATAATATTTTTTTTAATGTCGATTACTCTTTCCTCCCCTGTTTAATTTATATTACTATATTTTTTTTTTTTATATTTTGTGGTCCAATTTGAAAATTGTTTTTCCGTAAATGAACTTTGTATATATATATTTTATTTATGTTAAATTGTATGTTACTTACAAAATAAATAATGAAACTATCAAACTCTACTATATATTTTTTAATTACATATTACAAATGTGCATTCATATACGTCGATAATTATAATATCGAATTATATTTTTCGATTATATTTATTATTATCTTTCTTGTGTTATATTTTAACCTTATAATGGTGTTTCTATTTTTTAAGTTATTTGATATTTACCATATGGATATGCATATAATGCATTAACGTAAATATACATATATTTATATCACATTACTTATACTTAGTATGTTATGCACAGTAGCGCCGCGCCGACAATTATTGAAATTTGATAATCACAAAATTTATTGTAATATAAAACATTAATTTCCTTTATGGTTTTACAATTACATTATGAGTAAAACTATAAAAAAAATTAATAAAATGTTAATTTGACTTTAAATTTTCATTACATATGCATTCTGAGCTGAAAATTTACTTAGCTAATTAATTTATTTAATTGATAGTTGTGAAAATTAAATTTATATTTAATAAATACTTATATTTTTTTTTTTTAATTAAAATTATTTTGATTAATTAAATTGCACCGCATATAGCAACAAAATAGACCTGATCAAGAGCAAGATAGAAATGAAAATTACAATAATTATATAAATTGTGTTTGATGCTTCTATATTTGCAATATTATATTTAACGTTCATAAATTAAATATTATAGGTACTGTATTGTTTATATATACGCCAAAATCTAACATTTAATCTGAGTCTGATGGTGTGTAGTATGTGGAAACAAAGTTTGTCAGATTGCAAATAATATAGGTTACTTTATTCTCATTAAAACTTTGCCAAATTCAATAAATTGATTTCATTATTCAAAATATAATAGGTCTTTGAAACGGTTAAATGTCACAATTTATTCAGTCCTTCTCTCATTGATGACAATCACCTCAGTCTGCAAAAAGTAATAAATTTTATCAATATTCAATTGTTTTTTTTAGTGTTTTTTCATGATTCGTACAGTTTTATTTGCAGGTCACAAGTTTGAATACAATATTAATTTTTTAATATAAAATTTTTATATACATACATATACATACTTACTTATTTTCCTTTTGTTTTTAATTTCATTTCATTTTCTTTTTTCTAGGTAAGTCTATTAAATATGTAAATTACTTTTGATATTATTGTATATTTTTGTAATATTTTTGAATTATACATAGATATAATTATATTTATATACATACATACATACATATATTTAATTTATTATAAAAGGTTTTATTATTTGTTTCAAATCGGTGATTTTATTTTCTAAAAGTTTATTATCAATAAATTTTGTTTTTAATATATTATACATGTGCATGTTTATATAAGTACATAGATACTAAATACAATATTTTATTTAATTATAAACAATTTATTAAAAAAATTTTTTTTTTTGCTTATTCTACACTAGTAATTTATTGTGGCTGTATTATAAATAGTAAAGTTATAAAATTCTTTGTGCAGTAGTGGTCAAATAATTAAAGTGCAAAAAAAAAAAACCTACCGAAATTTAAAACGTGCTCATTTATGCAAACTTTAGATTTCATTTCTGGCATTATACAAAATTTATTGCGGTAGAATTAGTAATTAAAAACCTGAATTATTTTTTTAAAAAGGCTTCTAACTCACATTGGTTTCGAATTCGACAAATAATGAATTAATGAAATATGACAATCGATTTCAATTCGAAAAATTTGCTAACTGTTAATATGAAAAGTTTCCGATAGATTAAAATTTACAAAATGAACTTGAATATTTATAATTCTTTTTACTCCAAAATAATTTATCGAAAAAACAAAATCAGCACTTTTAAAACACTGACAAAAAACACATGAATTTTATTAAGCTGTTATGTGCTTTATATTATTGTTTACTTTAATAACAATGAGGTTTAAATTGAAAAATTATGGGCAAAAGAAATTGACACAATTATGGCCAATACCAAAGAACAAAATAATTACTGATTAAAAATTGATTATTGAACCGGTTATTCAAGATTTTAGACAAAAAATATGGTTATAATGTCACTAAAAATTGAATTTCTTTAAAAAAAAATTCGAACATAATATTCGGGACACATCATTAACCGTGATAGGTTTTTTAAAACTAAAATTTCTTATTTGACAATTGACTTTATTCGGTTGATGGGCTTTAGGGAATAAGAGCGAGACTTTTCTTTAATAGATAATTTGAGTATAAACAAAAATTTTAATATTTTTTTTTATTACAACCCTTACAAATATCAACAATTTCAATTCAACTTTGCCATTTTGTCATCTTTTTTTTTTCAATTATATTTTAATAAAAGAGAAGGGGTAATAATTTTTTTTTTTATTAAAATTGGGGTGGTTGTAATTATATCTTTTTATACATTTATCTACATTTTTTATTAATTGAAACAAAGATAAACATAAAATGTATGTTAATGATTAAGTTTTTTAAGTAATGCAATTAAGTAAAATAAAAGCTCTTCACTATTAATTTATTAAAAATATTTTATGTATGTATGTATGTACGTTTTAATTTATTAATTGATGATTTTGTTATTTAAGTTTTTGTGAGGTGACTTTTAATTTGGCGGTAAAATAAAATTGTTTTTTATTATTTTTTTTTTGCTGAAATTCTAAATTTATTTTTAAATTATTACTAAGCAATTTTCAATATTTAGTAAGCATTTGGTTATTAACATTGTGACGACAAAGAAACAAATATTTTAAAGTTCTAAAGTTGAGCTTAAAACGAATTATCAAAATTCAAATTGTGCAATTAATTGAAATTCATAAATAAGAAATTTTCATTACAGTTTTTCTTGAACTTCTTTCTGTTTCGTACATGTTTTTCATGCTGCATGATAGATTAGGATTTCGGGACATTATTTTTTTATTAATAAATAGGGTGTACGAGATAATATTTCATATTTGAAAATAAAATTTAAGATCAATTTTGTGTGTCTTATGATTCTTATTGCTAAAGTAAATTATTACTATTGGAACCACTCGATTTTTTATCTTACTATTCTTGTTGTAGATTATTAATAAATTCTCTTATAAATAATAAGCTTTAAATTTAATTGTTCCCAACTAGAAATAATTATGCATACGTGCATCACTTCAAGTGGTAGGATATCCATGAAAAGTATTTTGTTTTTCAGTACAGAATTTCAAGTGATTAGAATTGATTTTATTCAGAATATTACAAAATTTTGGATAACAAGCCGTCACGTTTTGTCATGCGTCTAGCATAATATGGATTGATTGTACATAAATTTTACAAATCCATTCATTATTTTGTTGAAATTTAAAAATCTTTATTAAAATTATTTTTTTTTATATATATTTATATAAGTAAATTATTTGGCATACTGGGGAGACTCATCAATTTTTAATTCACAATATTGTTTAATTTTTAAAAATACAGTCATTCACGTACATTAATATTATTATCACTGGTGCGATATTGCAAAGCTTTTCATCGCAAGGTGTACTATTTAACTGACTCACAAAGAAAATTCGTGATTTTACTAGTGCAGATAAGTATGTTACTGTTTTCACATTCACCTTTTCGCAATATACAGATTACCTGCTCATTATTTTTTGATTTTTGAAATTTTTTTCTTTAGAAATGTTTTTAATATTTCAATTTGTATTTATTGGATTAGATACATACGAATTCACAATTATGAGATTACATTGGTATTCTCTTGCGTATTATTAGAATTATTGCCATTTGTTATTTGTTTTCACTGATTTTTAATAAATATTTTAATTATTTTAAATAATCTATAATAACAATAAGTAAGGGGATAAGCCATTATTTTCTGATACGTGTATACACATGTATACATTCATATTTGGAAATTTAGGTATATTATTCTTTTAATTTGATTTGAACAAAAAGAAATGATTAATTTAATTAAAATTAGATGATTTGTTTTGTTTTCTTCATTTTTTTTTAGATTTATTTTTGGCAAAATATAATATGAGAATTTTTAGGTGGGTGATTGCCATATGACGAAATAAATTATATAACAAAAAATGTATGTTTTTGGTGTATAGGTAAAATTTGAATAATTTTCAAAATGATATTCAATTGAATCATAAAATGCTTATTAGAAAATTTGAAAAATGTTCGAGAAATGGTTAACTAAAAATCAATGAACATTTAATACTAAAGATTTAATTTTAAATTCACTGTTATTTAAGAAAAAGAAGAATAACAAACATAATAATTAAAAATTTTTTAATTTTTCATTTCTCGTGTTTGCGTACTTTTTGTTTCTAAAAAAAAAATAAATTTGATGTGTGCATATTTGAACTACAAACAAAAATATGATATGAAAAAGAAAATTTTTTATGATTTTACAGCGCAACGCAACAAATGATAATAAAAAAAAAAGAAAAAAAAAATGCAATATTGCAATACAGAAAACAAAAAAAAAAAAGGTAACATAGAAAAAGAAGAAAAACAACAACAAAAATATAAAGGAAAAATTTTATCGAATTTTCATCATTTTTTATCGAGAATTTTCACCGTACATTATTTGAAATTATTTGAATCTGTTTGTTGTTTACAGTGACGATAAAAAGTAATTGAACAAACAATTTTTTTTTTCTTTTCTTTTTGTGTCTAGTACTAGTTAAACGTTTTAATTTTTAGTATTTTTATTTTGATTTCTTAATTTATTTTGATTTCTGTCATAGTGTATAAAATTTTATAGAAAAAAAATTATTATTATATTTTTTTCTATAAAATGTTAATTTCTTACATTAATTTGAAGGTCATTCGATTTCATTTTCAAATAGCTGCCTCATCTGGCTACTCGTTTTGCTATTTAAAATTAATGTTCACTTGTTATCTATCCACCCAATTGCAATACTACAATGTTAAAACAGATTAATGAGTATTTCGAGCATAGAAAAATTTATATTATGCTTAATGTTTCCTTTGTCACAGTTGATTTGACGGCAACGTAAATAAAAAAAAAATCAGTACAAAATAAACTTTTTGTTGAATGATTGAATTTTAAGATGTCATTTGGTGTTATGCTCGCACAAACTTCATATGCAATATCAATAAATTCAATGTATATTACAATATTATATATAGATTATAGGCAAACGTAGTTTTGTTGCAGTTATAATGCGTACATGCATATATCTCCACAATTGTAATCTTCTTTAAAATTTGGTGTTCTCTTGCGAAAAATTTTATACTATGCAGCAAATTTGATGCTTTATTTTTTTTTGGGAAATATAATAACTCCAATAATTTTATTATTTTCAATTTCCAATATAGAGGATATTCGATTATTATGTATATATAATCGATTATTATGTATATATCCGTTTATGTATATATTACAACTTATTTAACGACAAATTTATTATATGACTCCCAACTTTTATAAACATTTATTATTACATTTTCAATTGAATTCAATGACCATAAAGTAATATAGTACAACTGTTTATACTAGTTTATATACTTACTTATATTATACTTACATACATATGTACATACATGAAAATTGCTGTACTTTTATTCTTCATATTTTTTTTATACAATTACCTTAAATTGCCACATATTAAAATTTATCAAGATATTAAGTATTTTGTTAGTTGTTACAAACAAAATATAAACAAATATACATATATACACACATATATACATATATACAAATGCTATTTTTAAATACATATGTACATATATATATACTTGCATCCTACTTTCATTATTTTTTATTCTCTTCCTTATTTTCTTAAATAATGAAAAAACAAGTAAAAACGTTTCAGTCGGTATAAACCGATTGAATTATACCCTGCACCTTTCGTTATTGTGTAGCAATTACTCGAACCCGTGAAGTCATTCTATAGAAACTTCACGGACATGTCTGACCTATAATTGGATATCCGACTGCCAAGTTTCATGAATCTGACTTTATAATTTTTCCAAATATTTAAAATTAGCTTTAGGAGTTGTATAGCAAGTACCTGAACCTGTTAAGCAATTCCATCAAAACTTCATATATCTGATCTACAACCGGACACACAACTGCCAAGTTTCATGAATCTGACTTTATTATTTTTCCAAATATTAAGAATAAGCTTTTACACTTGTATGGGAGCTACTCGAACCTGCCAAGCAATCCCACCAAAACTTTACAAATATGTCTGACCTATAATTAGACACATGACTGCCAAGTCTCATGAATCTGACTTTATTATTTTTCGAAATATTAAGAATAAGCTTTTAGGCTTTTATGGTATCTACTCGAACCTGTCAAGCAATTCCACCAAAACTTCAGAAATATATCTGACCTGTAACTCGACATATAACTGCTAAGTTTCATGAATCTGACTTTATTATTTTTCCAAATATTTAAAATAAGCTTTTGGAGTTGTATGGCAAGTACTCGAACCTGTCAAGCAATTCCACTAAAACCTCACAAATATATCTGATCTACAATCGGACACACAACTGCCAAGTTTCATGAATCTGACTTTATTATTTTTCCAAATATTAAGAATAAGCTTTTAGACTTGTATGGGAGCTACTCGAACCTGCCAAGCAATCCCACCAAAACTTTACAAATGTGTCTGACCTATAATTAGACACACGACTGCCAAGTCTCATGAATCTGACTTTATTATTTTTTCAAATATTAAGAATAAGCTTTTAGACTTATATGGGAGCTACTCGAACCTGCCAAGCAATCCCACCAAAACTTCAGAAATATATCTGACCTATAACTCGACATACAACTGCCAAGTTTCATGAATCTGACTTTATTATTTTTGCAAATATTTAAAATAAGCTTTTGGAGTTGTATGGCAAGTACACGAACCTGTCAAGCAATTCCACTAAAACTTTACAAATATATCTGATCTACAATCGAACACGCAACTGCCAAGTTTCATGAATCTGACTTTATTATTTTTCCAAATATTTAAAATTAGCTTCTGGAGTTGTATGGCAGGTACCCGAACCTGTCAAGCAATTCTTCTAAAACTTCAGAAATATATTTGACCTATAATTGGACACATGACTGCCAAGTTTCATGAATCTGACTTTATTATTTTGCCGAATATAAAAAATTTGCTGTTGGAGTTGTATGGCAGCCACCCGAACCGGTGCAGCCATCCCATTATAATTTTTAGAGCATGTGTAGAATATAATTGGACACATGTATACAAAATTTTATATTTATAGCTTTATTAGTTTTCGAAATATTTAAAATAAACTCTTTGAGTTGTATGGCAGCTACCCGAACCCGTTGTCCGAATTAGTCCAATAACAATAGGGCTCGTCCTTGGCACAAAAGAAAAAACTTGTGAAAGTTTGGTGTCGATAGCATTATTCGTTTTTGAGTTATCGTGCGATCGGACGGACGGACGGACGGACGGACGGACGGACGGACGGACGGACGGACGGACGGACGGACGGACATGTCTAAATCGACGCAGAATTTTACGCTGAGCAAGAATATATATATATGTCCATACCGCAGATGACTCCTTCAAGTAGTTACAAACTCCATACCAAAGTTAATATACCCTTCACGAAGTGCAGGGTATAAAAAACGAACAAAACTGTTCGATGTTCATTTTAATCTTAAAAAAAAAAAAAAAATGAAAATTTAATACAAGATACTTTTTAATTTTTCGAATTTTCTTTTCTCATTACTCTTTGAAGATTTTTTTTCTATTTTAAAGAAAAAAAGAAAAGTTTAAATACTCATTTTTTCTACTTTAAATTATAAAAAATCTTCCTATTTTTACTATGTATGTGTACATCTATATAAAATATTTTTATAGAAGAAAAATGCATTAGTATGTATATATGTGTGTATAAGAAAAATTTATGATGTGCTATTTTAGAAATTACAATGTACAACTTTATAATTTGCACAATAATAATTACATATGTATGTATGAATGCATAAAACTTGCATATCTGCACGTCTTTATAAAATTGTCATTATAATGTCATAAATTTTTTGTAACACTAGAATTACCGATCGGTCGATCGCTTTTTAATATGAAAATTTGAAAATATTTTGGAAATTCTGTTTTTACTCAATGTTTTACAATCCAATAGCAAAATATTTATATTTTTTCTAAATATGCATATATGTAAGTTTTGTATTGAAAACGACATTAATAGAAATTAAAAAAGAGGTGTTCAATATCTTTCAATACTTAATTTAAAATTATTGATTGAACCATTTCGGAATAAAAGAAATTTGAACCTAAAGTAAAACGATCTAACGAAATATTCTATAATTAGATTAAAGAATAGTTATTAAATTATTTACCTTATGTGCCTTATAGCTTATGTAAAATGGAATATGGAGCAATTAATTTTTATAAATTGGTTATTAATTTTTTACAACTATGATTATTATCGAACCATTCATGTCAATCATTTCAATACTCGTATAAATTCTGTACTTATATTAATTTTTAAAAGCAGTAATTCGAATAAAATTAATTTGTTGTGGCAGTTCTAGTGTTAATATTTAAGTACATACAAGTACCTATGTATATTAAATATAAATTAAAAAATTCCACTTATTTTATTAAAAAAATATTTATTATTATACTCGTATTATTATTACAATACATTAATATTGTTTGTAGTATACCTATCTATTTGAATTAATATGGAACAAATTTATTTCTATGTACTTACGTGCAACTGTTACATTTGTTTGTAAATATAATGTAAAAATATTAAAATATATATGTATGTACATATTATAATATACATACTTAGTATAATGTATGTATGTATGTATATTATTTCTGGTGATCCAAAGTATATTCAAGACTAAAATATTTAACATACATACCTACATATTTATATGTATAGCACAAATTAAATAATTTTCTATATGAAATATTTCACTCTCTTTCAATAAGTATTTAGTTTTTCTATACAAAAAAAAAATTCTTGTAGAAATTGTAACCTCCATTTTCCTTCAATTTTTTTTTCACTCTATGATTATTTTTCTCAATTTTTTTTTTAATGCTTAAAAGGGTTGCCATGCAAAAAAAAAATTAAAATCATTTTGACATAAAAAAAATTGTCCAAATACCTACATATATGAAAAAATTAATCCATATTAAAATATAATAATTCATTTTGCCTTCTAACTTGTTTAAACTCAACTCACAAAACAACAATTTACTGTTGCATCATATGACTCATTAGAATGGGGATTGTGATCAAATATTTGACAGTTTAAGTATCAGTAAACAGTATTTTTTTGGGGAAAATGCACAAAATTATAAAAGTTCACAATAGATGATTGTTGCATTTTGAAAATTAAAACAAACTCCAAGAAGAGTATCTCCTACAAAAAGAACCAATTGAAATATTGTGACACAAAATTTTTCCAACAAAATAAACAAAGATTCAAAAAGAACCTTTCCAATCTACCATACATACTCGTAGTACTAATATAATTTTGAAGGAAATATTTCAAAATGGCAACACTGATACTTACTAAAGTTTTATTTTGTTCAGCTATAATTTTTTTTTTTTAATTTTTTTTTTAATGCAACTGCGCAATGATTTCTAAAAGACTATAAATGAATATGAAAAGAAAGAAGAAACTGCAAAAAAAAAAGAAAAATGAAATAAATGGGAAAAATAATGTTTAAATAAATAAATAAAAAATTATATGAAAAGAAGAGAAGAAAAACAAGGAAAAAATTATGGAAAAAAAGTTAGGCTTTTGTATGAAACTAAACTTGCCTGCTTTTTACTAACTTCTTGCTACTTTTTCATTAAAAAAAAAATAAAGAAAAGAAAGAAGAAGATAAAAAAGAAAAAAACAACTTTTTTTTCCACAATTTTTATGATGGTTAAACTTTTTTTTTCTTGTTTTTTTTTTTTTTGTTTTTACCTTCATCATTTTTATATCTTTTCCCCAATTCTTTTACATGAATTATGTAGTACATGTTTGAGTTATTATATGTATGTATCTATATTTTTGTACAATTTATTGAATGATCGTCATTGAATTCATTGAATGTTGATATATATAAATATGTATGTATGTATGTATGTATGTATGTATGTATGTATTTTTGGTTTTATCTTAAAACTTCATCCCGTATAGTTCTTGTATAAATTATAATATGAGTTGAATTATCAAAAAATTTTTTTTTATAATACGTTGATAAATGAAAGAGAATAATCATATGCTATTGCTAATATTCATCAATGCGATGAAAAAACATTTCTTTAATAATGACAATTTGACAGATAAAGACAGGAATTTGACAGATACGAGTATTAATGCATAAATTTTGATTATTTTTTATAAAAAGCTGTTTAACAATAATTTTCCCCTTAGTTTTTCTTTATATCTTGAAACTAGTCACTGAAACTCATTATTAATTTAACAACAACCTTAACTCAAATTAATTTAACCCATTAATATATTGGAATATTTTCATAAAAATTTTTAAAATAAAAGTAAAATTCATTTTACTATTAAGTACAAGTATGCGTTTTAGTTTATACAATTTTTTATGAAAATATTTTTAATTTTCATTCCTTAATATACTCGTTAACGTAAACTCTTTAAACTCTATAAGAATATTTTGTCTGACTTCAAAAATTCAAAAATATTGCAACTAAAGACCATACGCAGATATTTTTTTTATTAATTTTTAAAGCATTTATTGCTTAACCGTGCTACTGCAATTTTAAAGTCAGTGCAATAATATCCCAGTACATATTGGCAAAATTTTTTTTCTTGAACACATCCATATATACATACATATGTAATATATATGTATTTTGAGATTTATTATTTTTATTCCAGATTTTTAGTGATAGAATAGCTTGCACAAAAAACAAAATATAAAAAACTTTTTTTTTTTTTGTTTTTTTTTCTTTCAATTTTTCTATTCTATTTCTTTTTTTTTAATTTTATAGAAAAAAGAAGTAATTAAAGTCTCTATATTGTAGTAGTATGTACCACTTTACAAAACCAAAACAATGTAAAAAAAATAGAATGCACAATGTACTTACATACTACTATGTACATGTGTATGTATGTATGTAATCTACATAATATATAACAAGCTAACCTAACAAAAAAAGAATATTTTATTCCATTTTCGTTTTTTTCGTTTTATTTTTTTTCTGCAAGCATTCTAACTTGTATATTTTAGCAATAACTACTGATTTTGAAGAGAGTTTACAGACGAGGAAATTTATGCATCCATGCAAATGTATGTATGTATGTATATGTAAATAATTTATATGTTTGCATACAACCTTGATGAAAATTTCTTTTCGATTAAATTTTATGCATCCATATTCCATATATGTAGGTATGATTATTAATAAATGCATCGTTTTTTTGTTAAATTATATTATGATTTGTGTGTAAATCAAAAGAAATATTATGTTTTTAAAAAAAAAAAAACATTTATGTGTGTATGTATTTATGTATTCAATAGAAAATATTTGACTTTATATGGGAAAATTTTATTTAAAATTATCATTTGTCCTTACACCAATTATTTATCGAACAAATACATTATAAATCTAATAAATTTTAAATGTTTTTATGTATATTTTATAGTATTTATGTCTAAGTACATATTAAATTTTACCTATAAATTTTAGATACCGTTTTTTACATATTTCATTTCCTACAATTATTTTATTAATGATTATCATTATTTTATAATTATTCTCCTAAATGAAATGATGAATTCAAATATTAGATCATTTTTCATTTTCTATACAGATTATTGTAAACAATGTCACATTATAACATTCACAATAATGTTATATTTTATCGCTAAATTTAAAATTTATTAGTATGTAATTGCAATTTGTTTACAGATTGTATTGTAGGCTTATGTAATTTTTGAAGCATAATAGGAACGTTTTAGCAATATTAGGTATTCATTTGTAGATTTTTTTATACTTACTAAAATATTACTAGCTTTTGATCAGTAGTCACCATTTTAATCTTAATTAGGGTTTCAATTTCATTTAAAATGGTTTATGCAACACTTTTTTATTTTACTTTTCAATTTAATACAAATCCTTTGATTTTGATCACAATATAGCCAGTTAAAATTACAATTAAGTTAGTTTCCTTGTTTTTTGCGATCTCTGACTAATTAATTATTGGGCAGTCTTTTAACTGTAAAGGGAAAAATACGAGTATAAAATAAATAAATGAATTTATATATTAATATCAACACAAAAAATTAATTTCTTAAAAATTTTAATTTTATATTTTAAAAATTTTCTTAATCCTTATTTTAATAAAATATTGAAATTCATATTAAAATTGATAATTTTTGTTTGAAATCAAAACCAAATTATTATGATTTTAAAAATTTATTTTACTGCGTTTTTTTTTTTTTTTCAATTTTATTTTTTACTATAGTCTCTATTTAATTAAAAAAAAAGAACAGAAAAAAAAAAGATGAAAAATTTATTTTCTTTTCAAACTTTAAAATGACAATTGGGTATATTTTTAGCGACATCTTTTGCATTGAAAAATAACTTCAAATTTTTATCTTTTTTTTTATATTATTTTTTATTTATGTATCTACATATTTATTTTATATTTTTGTTGCTGTTGTGTGTTTTCTTTTTTACACATAAACACTTAACATTTTTAGTTGTAGAATCTGAATTTAATTTCAAACTACTGAAGTATTTTTATGTATTGTATTTGAAATTTTTTTTTTTATAATATACACAAATGTACATATGTAGTTATGTACTTAAGATCAGTAGATATAAATACATTAAATGTGTAATATTTCAAATTTTTCTTATTTTATTCAAAAAATTATTTGGTCTAGCTTGAGCTAAAAGAATAATAAGATAAAAATTAAATCTTATAAATATTTATTAATATATAGAGCTAAAATATACAGAAGTTTATTAGAAAAATATGCATGTACAAGTTTCGCTTGTACTTTTGTTTATATGTACATTGTATTTTTTTTTTTATAGAAATTGTTATGTACATAATACAATTTTTATAGATTAAAAAGAGAATAAAAACAGCGATGGTGAAAAGCGGGGGCCCGAGGGGAAGCTTGATCTAATTTTATTTATTTATAAATTAAAAATAAAGTGGACAATTTTTTATGCCCATACAATACAAAAATATGTTTGTATGTACATATTGAAATATTTTTAAGTATAATTTTTATTCATATACTACATACATATGTACATATAAATATATGTAAATTTATATTTGAAATAACTTATAAATAAGTATATTGTTATATTTTTATTTTGTTTTAAAAATATTACGAAATCTAAAATTAAAAATTTTTTTTCTCTTTGTTATTATTATTTTCTTTCTTTTTTTTTGTTTCCTCTCATATATTTTATGTATTTAAGTCTCTATGTATTTCTACATACAGGTAACCTTCCTAAAACGCGGTTCACAAGATGAGGAAAATTTCTTATTTGACAAATTGTGAAAACAGGTTCCATTTGAATTTTAAACTACATAAGTACTTATTTTAATTTTACAATAAAAATTGCTTATCCGCGGGTGTATTGCCTCCTTATAGCATGACTATAATTTTATTGATGGCAAAACTACAGCGAATTTTTTCGTTCAAACATTTACACACATATTTTTATTTTAAAGAAAGAGTTTTTAGAAATTTATGCTAATCTCGTTATGCACAGTAAAGAAGTCGTAAAGAATTGCATTATTAACAATTTGCTGATGTGATTATTTGTAAAACGTTTGTGAAATAATTTTTTTTTATTTGTTGTTTTAATAAATAAATTGTTCTTAATTTATGTTGTTATGATGAAATTAGTAAATAGAAAAATATCTTAAATAAAAACATATTAAAACATTTTTTTTCGATTAGGATCCTAACTCTGATTTATGTAGTTTAAAGTTTCCTATAATGCGATTTCCCATAATTTGGAATTTTCAGGAATCTATTAACCGCGTTTGTAGGAGGGTTACCTGTGTTTCTATTATTTAAATGAAATTTGGTTTTTGAAATAACAAAAAAAAATTTTTTTTGTTTTCTATTCTTTACTTGAATCATTTAAAATCAGTTTCATTATGAAAAACCTTTAGAATGAACGAAACTAAACAAATAATTTCGCTTTTTTTTTTTTGCAATAGGTATCAACAATTTTAAAAATACAGTCATACAATGTTCAATACCCTTTATTAAATAGTCAATCTATATTTCTAATCATAATTTTTACAAATTTTCCGGTAATAAGAGAAGAGAATTTTAAGATAACGTTACTTTATTTAGGTTATTAAGAGGAATTGAAAATTTGTTGTGAGTAAGGCTTGAACCTTAATTTTATATCCTATTTTCAATAAATTCTTGAATAGCATACAAAAAATGCGTTTAAGACCCTAATACCATATGGAAGCATTTATTCTCAACTGAAACTGAATTAATGAATTGAATTACAGAAAAAAAATATTCTAATAGTAATTTATAGAAAGAATTTTATTTAATAGTTATTTAAAATTTTAAACAACAGAAAAATTTTCGGTAATAATCCAAAATATAACGTCAATAATGAACAAACTAAATGAGTTAGATTAATTATTTCATTACGTGCATAATTAGGATTATGCACGTTTAATATTAATTTATTAATATATCTTGTTCTTGTATAACAATTACCACAATAGTCTTATATTTATAGATTTGTTTACTTTTTTAATGCAAAATACTCCATTTCAAAATTATGAAAGGGTACCTTATTTCAGTTCTAAATTTTATTACTTGATCAATAATAAATAAATTTATATTTCAACCGCCTAGTCAGGGATTATACTTACAAAATATATTTTATGTATTATATAATATTTCATAAAAATTTGATAAAAGTTTGATGTGAAAACTTTTGTTTGATTGGAAAAAATATAACTCCATTCAATTTGTACAAAGCAAAATGCACGAACAAAGTTTGATGTCTAAACTCTGTCTTGTAGAAAAAAGTGCCTACCAAATATAAATTTAACATTATTTTGAACTTAATTTTTATTATTAATAATTTAAATTAAATTTTATAAAAATTTTACTCTTTTTAATAAAATTTTTTTATTAAAAAAATTTTGTTTTTTTTTTTTTTTTTTTTTTTTACAGATTTATAAAAAAAAAACATTGCTTCACAAAAATGGATTTATAAAGCTAACAGAAAAGTTTTCTTTTTCAAAATAAGAAAAAAAAAGGAAAAAAATCAATACCACCTCTTATTTTTGTGATTAAATTTTGGATAACGAAAATATTGATACAAAAATTAAGAGTTCACACAATTTTGGAGGAAAAAATAATCAAAAAACACATTTTTGATAACCAAGCAATCCAAATTTTCTAATTTCACGTAATGTTACTGAATGTGATGGCAAAAAATGCATCGATGTTATACAATAATAAGAAAATTTGTCAAAAATGTTCAATTTTTCCAACAATTATTGATAAGTCTCTAATTAAATTAAATATAAAAATAAAAAAAAGAATTAATATTAAATGCCATCGCCCCCATATTATTGGGGGGCCACCTAAAAACTTTATTACAAACAAAAGAATTATGAAAGTTTCATCGTTACTCTCAAAAAATTTTTATGATAATAGTTAAAAAAAAAATCAAAGTTAAAAACTAAAAACTTCTAAATGTGAAAAAAATACAATGATATAAAAAAAACTTAATTGAAAACTTAAGAAAATTAAACTATCAACTTTATTAAATAAAACTGAAATAACACAAAAAAAAAGAAAAAAAAAAAACAAAAGTAAATTCATCATAAATAAAAGAAAAATTAATGGTTGTATGAATTGTTCTTGGTTTTTTTTTATTTTTCTTTTATTTTTTTCAAATAATATTTAGTTTTCTTTTTAAATTTGAATATTATTATTAAATTTTTAATATAATGTAAAAAAAACAAAGATTATATATAATTTTCTTCTATTGATTTCACTAAAATAATAATACATACGTACATATATTTATTTAAAGTGTTAAAAATTTGATTATAATTTTTTTTTTTTGAAAATAAATATAAATATAAACAAAAATTGTAAAAATATTGCATAGAAATTGCGTGCGATGCCATTGCAATCTAGTGGTATCATTGTTGTTGATAAAACATCAGTTATACCACCTAATTATAGCAATAATCACCAGCAACAACAGTTTATTCAGCAACTACCACAGCAACAACAACAACAGTTGCAGCACCAAAATTTACAAATAAATACAAATTTGAATAAAACTTCATCATCTATATTATCATCCGGATCTTCAACTGTGGTACAACGACAACAGTTAACAAATTCAACTGGAATTATTTTACCAAAACAACATTTAGGTACTATAACTAAACAAAGTCAATCACAAAAACTACGAAACTTAAATAATATTGGAGATGATAAAATTATTAGTATTCAACAAACAATAAATAACACTCCAGTTACAGCAACAACAATAACAACGACAAAAAATTTGATGCGTCGAAATCAGCGAACTATATCGAATTCTTCGTCAAATTCTTCGATTAATATTGGTAATTAAAAATTTAGTTTTGAGGAATTTTTTTTTTCGTTTATTACAGTTCTTATAGCTTTATTTTATTTTGTTAACCTTTAGGTGCATCACAACAAACAATTACTTCACTATCATCACCTTCTCATCAACAACAACAACAGTCTTCAACAACGACGAAACATATTCAATTTTCTTCTTTAAATCAACAGCAAACTTACAATACTAATCAAATGAGTCAACAACAACCTCAACAAACAACAACACAGCATCATATTATTCAAACTGCTGGTGGTCATCCTCAGGTGATAGTCAGCGAAGAATATTTAGAACATGCAACCGCAACCGGTGCTGCACAAATCGTTAATATATCAGCAAATGATTTATTGAATTCACAAATAATTAAATTAGTTAGCGCTGATGGAAATGGGCAAAATGTTTTAATTGATTCATTAGGTAATGTTACCACCACTACCTCAAACAGCGGCAATGGAAGTGGTGGAGTCACAACTGGGGCCAACGGAAATTCAAAATTACTTGTTGGTAATTTGGTTTTATCATCGGCATCTCCAACAACAAACATCAATACTAATAAGGGACAACAGTTAACGGCTGCTGGTCAGCCGCAACAACAAATAAATTTTGTTAGCGCTAAACAAATACCCTATTTAACAGCGTCAACAACTGGAAATGTGACAACAAAAAACCAAACGATTCAAAAAATTGTTAACATACCATTAAAAGCAAGTAATAGCGTTAAGGGGGCACAACATCAGCAACAAACATTTCAAGTTGGCACAAATAATCAAATTATTCATCAAAATCCAAATACTGCTGGCGGGACAACGAATACAACAGGACAAATAATTCAAAAAGTAAATATGCCAAGAAATGTACATGTAGTAGCGCGAGTTCAAACAGTCAGCCAACAGCAACAACAGCAAACACAGCAACAACAACAACAGACACAAAATCAATTAATTATGCAGCAGAAATATGTGCATGGTGTTGCTGCAGCCCCCAATAAGGCAAATAATGTAAATATGATCAAAAAACAAACAGTTAACCAAATGAAGGTTCAGCATCATAAAATTTCAAACGTAAATCTTTCAGGACAACAACAACAAGTATTTTATATTAAATAATCGTAATCTACAAAATAAAATTATTGAAAAATTTTGATATTTAATTTCAGGTAAAAACATTTATCCACCAACAACCAGCGCAACAAAATAATACCCAATTTTCAACGGTTATTAATCAAAATATTCAACCAACTACTTTAACTACAACAACAAAACAATTGAAAACACAACAGAAGGTAATTAAGCAATTTAACAATAATTTAGGTAATTCTACTACGGTTACTTTAATGCAACAACAGCAGCAACAGGTGCAACAACCACAAAATCAACAGATAAGTTCATCAGGAACTTACACAATAAATAATAAAATTAGTGGCCTTCCAATTCAACAACACCAACGTATTATAAATACAACTGGAAAAAATTCTTTAAATCAAAATACTTCTACTACGAAATATGTGATGCAAAATCATATTGTTATACCATCTAATGGTAACGCGGCAAATCAACAGTCAAATAACAATATTGCAACCAATAGTACACAACCACAAAAGAATAACTCAAATTTAAATAATGCTTTATCAAATAGTATAGTTGTTAATCAACAGATTATTAATACAATTAATAATAGTCACAATAATCATAACAATAGCAACAATCTACAACACCAACAGCAGTTACAACCTCAAAGTGGAACAATAAAGTTCGTAAATGCTCATGGTACTGTTTTGCAAACACACCAACAGTCAACAACAACAACAGTTGTTGCAGCAAATAACCCGCAGCAACAAACTAGACTTCGTGCTTACAATCAACATCAGCCGCAACAAAATAATCAACAACAATTTTTGGAAAGTAATAATAACAATAGTAACAATAATAACAATAATAATACTAATATTAGTGGTAAGTCGAATCCTGTTAATGATAATCATGTTTTATATCAAATACAACAACCAACAACGACTTTTTTGATGAATCAACCATCTACAAATTCTACAGTAGTTTTACAAGGTCACCAACAACAACAGAGATCTCAAATGAATAATACAATGAGCGATAACATTGTGATTGTAAACGGAACAAAAATGACAGATGAAGAGTCGGCGAGAATTTTACAAAGTATGGCACTAAAATCTTATGGAAATCAAAGATTTCAACAACAACAGCAACAGCAGCAAACTAAAATTATCCAAAATTCTCAAATTATCCAACAACAGCATCAAATAAATAGTCAGAGCAACCAGCCACCTCAGGGCTATGTTATATCACGTGAATATCAATTTACTTCGAATCAACAACAGCAATCTTCAAACCAACAACAACAGCAACAACAGCAACAGTCTCAACAGCATCAACCGCAATCACAACAATATCAAGGATATGCAATACAAACCACAACAGCAAGGCAATCATATAATCAATCAAGTGGTGCTAGCAACAGATCACAAACAATATCTGAAAGAAAGCGTGAACGTGAATCTAAAGCTGCAGCGGCCGCTGCTGTAGCAGCTGCCAATGCTGCAGCTGTTGCTGCAACCGTTAGTGTATCACAAGCAACGACACAATCAACGAGCACAACAAATACGTCAGAATTCTTTAAAGTCAAGTGAGTTTTTTTACTAATTGATTATCCCTTTCTGTGTACATATATTTTTTGTTTTTTTGTTATATATGCTTTTATTTTTTTGCGGCACATCTGTATGTATATAAATCTATAAGTTTATTATAGTAAATTACTGTCTGTTGCTAAAATTTCTTACGTTGTAGATTGTTAACATAATTTTCATGTATAGATTCTCTTTTTTTAAGTTTTTTTAAATGTTTTAAAAATTTTTCCTGGTGAAAAATGAAATTGAACATAAAGTTAACAAAAAATATGCATACTTAAGTATGATAATTTTTTAAAGAATGAAATAAAAGATTTATACATATAATTTTGTTTTTTATCAAAAACTTTTAAAAACTTGGTTTTTAATATCTAAATTTATCGATAAATTATTAAGTAAAAATATTAGTTAAAATAATTAAAGAATAAATTTTTTGTTAAAATTGAAACTTACCACAATATTTCAAGCACTATTGTGCAATTTTATTATCACTTTCACGTGCCCATGCTTGTAATAAGGTTTTCTGGGTGTAATACCGAAATTATTTCTACAATTTGAGAATTTTAAAAGAGGATTGCAAGAAGCATTCAATTATATTTTGAAAATGATATATAGAAATTTTTAGTAAATAAAAATTTATCGTTTTATAAGTTTTTAAACATAATAACTAAACAATAACAAATTATTTTACATAATAACTAACTTTAAATAATTAGTTATTATTAAACATAATAACTAATTATTTAAACTAATTATTTCAAGTATGAATAAAGCAAATAAGTTTTGTCAGGTTCTAATATTTCTTCCTTAGGAAATGTTTGCGATTGGCGAATTGTTAAAAAAAGGAAATAAAACGGAGAATTGTTTATGTTTTATGAATTCATTTTATTCAAAATTTTCAAAGAAATAATTAAAATAATTATAAAATAAATTTTATACAAAATAATTAAACCAATTTTTATTCTGAAAAATTTTCGTTAACAATCTATAAGAATCAGATGTTATTGTTAGAATGAATGATTCTTTTTTTTTAATTCAAGATTTTTCTTTTTTTTTTCATTAAAATAATTTTTTTTTTATTTTTCCACTATAGTATCGCTTAATTTTAATTTATGTTTTCTTATTTTTTTTTTATTTTTAACAACTGTTATCATCATTATCACCAAAATAAAATAAAAATAATGTTAATATTTGAAAATGCAATTATCACCGCTTCTAATAATAAAAACTTATTAAAATTTTCATATAATTAATAATCATACTTCTTCATTAATAACAATAACCATGTAAATAATTGCACAACATTCATTTAATATACGTACGTACATATGTATATATATATGTGAATAAAACCCTTTTTTAAATTAATTTGCCTTTCACAATTCGTTTTTTTTCCTTTTTTTCCTGAACAAAATCCATTTCTTTCATATTATTATTATTTGGACTTGGGGGTTTTTTTCTATCAATTAAATAAAATAAAATATATAATATTTTCTTAAAATCTTTCCATTATTAAAATTAAAAAAATAATTCCATAAATAATTTGAAAAAAATATACATATATATTTATGTATATAATATAAATATATATACATATGTATATTATGTATATATGTATGCATACATATTATTATATATAATATAATATTCTTGTGTGTCCTTCATTTTCACTCATTTAAATTAATGTTATTAAAAAAAAAATAAAAAACACCCCATTCAGTTCTAATGAAATCCATAAAAATTATTATTCACAACCAATTTGTCCAACAATTATTGACAATATACCATTACCAAGGGGTGATAATACACCGGCAGCACAACAAGCTGAGCACGATGATGATATAATTGGTGAAGAAGTTCGTCCAATACCGATATCAACACATGATACAGTTTTACAAAGATTACATGCTGTTCTTCAAGATCATACATACCATGTACCAATGCCTTCACCATTACCAAGTGAAATAATGACAACAAATGAGATTATTTCGCCATTAGCGACAGTAGTGACTTCATTATCTGCATCCGGCACTTCAACTGTTACAATAACAACAGCAGCAATTAATGCTGCACAAAATAATGGAAATGGCGCAGTTATTGGTGTAAATGCATCACCTAATAATGGAAGTCAACAATCGATAATATCAAACTGTTCTAGTGTACAAAATTCTATAATATCACAAATTCAAACGTCTCAGTATTCTTCTCAGCAACAACAACACCAACAGCAACAACAAGGGCAAATAATTAACAATAATGACGGATTAGTGAGCAATAATAATAATGATAAAATTTTTGTTACCAGCGGTGGTAATCTTATTGGACAAAATATTGGAATTTTATCTAACTCGCCATCAGTAACCAGTAACAATAATTCAACTAATTTAATCGGTAATATCGTCCAACTTAAAAATAATAATAGTGGAAAGAATTTACCAAATAGTTTGACAAATATTGCTGGACCCTTAAATTCTTCAAGTTATTCCTCTCAAAGTGGTAAGTTTTTGTAATCGAATTAATTGCAGAAAACCCAGCACAAAATTATTCGTGTTTAAGTTATGTGTTTCACTGTAATTTTTATTTTTTTTTTTTTACAGTTGGACAACAATCACACCAAGCAGATGATGATGCGAATTCTGTAATCAGTAACGAATCAAACCACGGTGGCCAAGGTCGCTTAGAAATGGATCTTGGTGAAGAAACCGAAACAGCACCTGAAGCAGAGGCTGAGGACGATTCAGTAACAAGATGTATATGTGACTTAACCCATGATGATGGTTATATGATTTGTTGTGATAAATGCTTGTAAGTACTTGAATACATATAAATAAAAAAACAGTATAAAATATATTGAAGAGTAGTATTATAATTAAGTAAATTTTCATTTTTCTATATAACTAGTACTTGGCAACATGTAGATTGTATGGGAATAGATCGGACAAACATACCAGAAGAATATTTATGCGAAATATGCCAACCAAGACAAGTTGATAAAGCTCGAGCAAGAAGTTTGCAACTAGTTAAGCGAAAAGAACAACAAGCGGCATTGCTTTCAAATATGCAGTTTAATGCTACAAATGGAGCCAATAATTTAAACGTAGTAAGTAATTCCTTACAAGATGGACAAAACGTACCACAAGCTGTGCCGCCGGAACATGTGAAATCCGGTAAAAAAGGGAAGCCCAAAAAATCTGAGTTGCTGAAGAAAACAAATGCCAAAAAGGAAAGAGTACAAAAACGTAAAGAAACAAAACGTGTAAATAAACGTAAATCAAAAGCGCATGATTTTAAAACAATTGATAAAAATGCTGATAACTTACGACAATGGATAGAAAATTACGAAGTAGCAGTGACAAATCATTATTCGCCAGAATTAAGAGCTCGTTTGCAAGCAATAGCTAAACAGCCAAGCTTTTTACAAGCTATTAATGCCCATGAAAATAAATGGTTGCGCAACTATTATGGAAAGTTTGACATGGATTCAAAAGGCACTGTGATTCCTCATGCTGGTGGTAAAATTTTAATAAGTAACATGGACATACTACCAAACAGTCCAATTATTGAGCTTCGTGGTAAATATATGTTAACAACCCAATTTAAAACTCAAAATCCGGCTTTAAATATGAATTCCCCACCACCATTATTGATAACAGCTTCGAAGAATAATCGAACACCTGGTCCTTTTATATTTTTTTATCAACTACCAGTGGATAGTGCGAGTTTAGTAGCAGTTTCAGGTGCAAATTCTAGTAGAGGAATAGCTGCGTTGGCTGCTGCAGCCGCTGTTACATCCGCAAATGGTTTGGCGACTGAAATTTGTGTGGATACAAGAACATATGGAAATGAAGCTCGTTTTGTGCGACGCAGCTGTAGACCCAATGCTGAACTGCAATATTCCTTCGAAAAAGGGGCAATACACTTGTTTATCGTATCTCTTTCAAATATAATGTCCAGTACGGAGATAACAATTCGACATGAACCGCATGATTTGTTGGCTCTGGAGAACAAAAATTCAAGTCAAAATTTATATATTGCACCAACAAGTACAATTTGTGCATGTGGATTGACAAAGGATTGCGCTTTTGGTCAACTTCCACAATTACCTACTTTGTTATCTGAGCCAAGTCCAACATCAGCCAAGAAAAAATCAAAAAAGAATTTGCTAAATGGAACACTTTCATCAAAAACAAGAGCTGGTGTAAAAAAAGGTAAAAAAATACATAATGTGAGTGCATCTAGGGCTAGATCAATTTCATCAAGTGGTGAAAGTCAAAACGAAATATTAAGTCCTAACTCATCATCAAACAATATCAATACTACTGTGATAACAACAAATCCAAATAACTCTGAAGGCTTAACAATGATTGCTAATAACAACATCAATAAATCGACTGAGGAATCTTTAAGGTACATACAAGAATCTTTAGTGTATTCAGCTCCAGTAAATACTTCACCCGCTCAAATATTATCTTCTGGTGCAACTGCAATTTCGCAATCGCAAATTATACAGCAAACTATAATGTCACCAAATACATCACTACAAACACCTGTGAGTCCTCAACAACTTCCACCTCAATTACAAGGGATTCCAACAATTATTCAACCAATTTTACAGCAAAAAACTCAACAACACATGTCGCCACTTTCATTAGCTTCCCCTCAACAAACTCAGCAGATGATTATATCTCAAATTCAACAGCAGGATAAAAACATTCAACCAGTTTCTATAGCTGCATCTCAACAGGTACAACATGTAGTTCAAATTTTACCTTCACCCGGTTTAAGCTCTCCAAATTGTGTATCGCAGCAACCATCAGTTGTACAACTTATAACCCATCCTCAAATTGAAGTACCCGATACGCGACAGTCTATTGAGTCGAATACAAATCAATTTGTAAAAAATGATGATGGGAGTGTCATAAATATAGGTAAAGATCGTCAAGATATACCAGCACAAACAGTTTCAGATGATAAAATAAAACAAATACAAGCTGACCCACCGCAAATGATAGAGTTAAAGTTTCAATATTCGCAGAAATCCCAAAATAATAAAGTTTTAACACCGGAAAACGAAAACCAATCAAAAAATTTAGAGTCTGAAAATAGAACTATTCAAACGCAAAACAGTGTTACGACTGCAGATAAAATTAATAATTCTACAATATCTTTACCGCAAAATACTATTCTAAACAAAATAGTTATGAATAAAGATCAATCAAACAAGAAAATAAATAAGAACATAATGGAAAATACAAACTGTAATTCAGAAAACTCGAATAATATCATTGATAAAAATATGAATAACATTGAAACTCAGGATAACACAAATGATATTCTTTCTGATAAACGAAATGCGGTTAATAAATCTAACACTAATTTCCAAAGCAATATCCATGGCAACACAAGTCCAATTCTCAATAACAACACTTCATGCATCAATAATAATAATATTGCTACGGATCAAGTGGACTCTCCTTCAACGAATAACAAACTTTGTAATACATCGGATACTTCAACACCAACGAAAGTTTCCCCACAAAAAGGTCACGTTAGAAAATTTTCAAAGTCACGAACAACTTCAGCTTCTGAGGATAATGTCACACCAAATATATCTGTCGATCAAACTAATTCTTCATCATCCACAGAACCTAATAAACGGGAAAGCCGAAAATTGACTAGAGAGGAGCGAAAAATGGAAGCTATTGTGAGAGCTATTGAAAAAATGGAAAAGAACCAACAACGTAAAAATGAACTAAAAAATGCAAAGACTATTAAACGTCGTAACAGTAGTTCGCCACAATCTCCAAAACGCGCAAAAACCTGCTCACAAAGTGAAGACGGTGGCGAAGATGATAAGAATGCATCAACACCAATTGCAAAAACTGTAAATAAAAAACCTTCAATACGCAAGAAGAAACGTAAAGGTAACTTTATGATTTAAAATATTAAATTTTGAGTTTTAAGTTGTTTACTTTCTTATAATCTATTTGTTGTATAATTTTTAATTTGATTTTTGTTATTCAGGAAATCGGTCATATGCTATGCACGCAGCCACTCAGAGGAAACGAAGAAGAAGTCGTTTAAATAGTAATGAATCTGATGGGAATACTTCAGACGACTCTCCCTCAGTTAAATCTCCTTCGATAACGTCTAGACAGACACTATCAAATATGAATAACTGTAATGAACAAAATTCTGAAGTATTTTCAGCGCCACATCCACAATATCAGCAGCACAATATGCTACAAAATGATCAACAAAATCAAATGACTTTGATGACTGATTTAATACAGAGTCAATCTCAAATGCAGCAAAATAAATTGCAAACATTAGAAACTAATTCTTCAAACCAAGACGCTGGATTATTATTGGCATTTGCCAATATTGAAAAAACTAGTGAAGAACCAGGTTTGAAATCTTCTCCTAAAAGACAATCAAGAAACAGCACGGATTTGAAATCTCCGCAAACACCTACTCCAGCAATAAGTTCCGCCTGTTTATTAATAGAATCTGCTCTTGGACCTTTAGAAGGCCTACATAACGACGAAAGTAGCGACAGCTTTAAGATTCCATCCAAAACAGCAAAAACAAAAAAATCATTAATGAGTGAATGGTTAAACCAGTCTAGTGACGATCAAGAAATACAATTATCAGAAAATAAATCACATAGTGAAGCTAATTGCATTATTCGAAACTCGCATGTGGGAGGAAATACTTCAGTTATTCACTTCCCTCAAAATTCACCTAAAGGATTTGAAACTTTGGTACAAGCTGCAATGGTTGATTACAAGCCTCCAATAGCAGTTAATAGTTTGTCTTTTATACCACCTCCATCAAACCTTTTACAACAGCAACAAATGCAAATTGTGAATCAACCAATATTAGCATCTAACGGTGAAATGAAATGTGAAGATATTCCGGAAAATTTATGTCTTGCAGCGAAAAAGGTTGAAGAGTTTATCATACAAAATGATTACTCATCCTCTCAAGGAATAGAGTATTTACCAAATTCATCGAATATTCAGTTAATTAGAGACACAGATTCTCCTTCAAGTATTGCAAGTTTTCCACCTGAAAACCAACCATTATTAAATACTTGTAGCAATAGCGCTGCTAAGAAAAGATGGCTACGACAAGCTATTTCAGAGGAAACGGATGAGCACCAAAATTTACTAACATCTGGATCTAATTCACCAACATCTCAACAAGTTCCAAATGGTTTTACAACTCCTTTAAAAAAGAGGCGTCTTGTTGTCGTAAAAAATGAACAAAGCACAACATATACGGAGGAAATGGTTTGTGGGAATGGTACAAGTGAAGATATTAATTTGTCTAAAACTGGAAGTGATTCTAGTCTTAGCAATGATGAGTATAAAACAATTAAAGCAGAGGCATCCGAACACGGGGAGTTTAAAGAAGAACTGCAAAGCGAAATTAAAGGGAACGAAGACACAGAAGAAGAAATAAAAAATGAGCTGAAAGCAATTGATTCTAATTCAGTTGATAACGATGTTGATATTGTGGGCTTTTCATCGCCAAGCAGAAAATTGAACATTGAAGAGAACTACAATTTAATAAAAATTGAGCCAGAAGATACAAATAAAGACATAAAAATTGATATAGAAAAAGAAGAAACTTTGCCATCGCCAACAGCAAATAATGATAGCAAAATTGAATTAAAGCTCGAACCCAAATCCGAAAACAATATTTCTGTAGATGTAACTGATAATGAAAATAAATGTGATATAAAAACAAAAATTCAAGAGGAAGAAAGTAGTTTTAAAAAAGAACACTCATTTGAGAATTTGCTACAAAATAAATTATTAAAAAATCCGAAAGAAGAAACTCAAATCAATGATTCTCCAAAGTTTAACTTAAATAGAAAGCAAACGAAAAACTCTTCAAGAGTAAATTGTAAACCCAGTAAAAAACCAAATACTCCAGTGACAAATGAAAATAAAGATATTCCATCGCCTGAACTAGAAAAAAATTCAAATTTAACTATAATTTCAGGTAACAATAATGCAAAAAATGTAAATGAACCTTTGCAATTAGACGAGTTAGCTGATATACAAAAAACTTTGCATTCTTTTCATACTGAAAACATAATGTTACTACAATCGCGTAACAAAAAAACTAAGAAAATTGATTTAGAGGGTTCGACAAAGGAAAAACACAATTTTAAAAAGGAAAAGATCTCAACGAAATCGGATCTAAAATCATCGAAAAGAGAAAAATCATCGAAAAAAGATAAAAATAATAAAAAACGTGATAAGGAAGATACTTATAACAAACCTAACAAACATGATGCAAGCTCAAATAAAGAAAAGTTAGAGTATGATAATTCAAATAATATTGAACACAAAATTCCATCAAATGAAGATATTTCAGGATCAAAATTCATTGGAAGTGAAGAAAATTTAAATAAAACTTCATCTATACCTACTTCGAAATATGTTACAACAATACAAGATCAAACTGTTCTTACACCAAGTGTGCAGAATCCTTTAAAAGTAAATTCAAATGTTTTGCAACATTTATCAAAACCGGAAATGATGCAAACTAGTTATTTAAATATTCAAAATGTCCCATCTTGTGTGGTGTCAAATAGTACTGAATATGGAACGCAGTCAGCACTATCTCAGTACAGTTTTAGTTCAAGCACTCCACAACAGCAAATAAATCCTTTAGGATCAAACTTAACTCAGACTAATTCTAGTACTCAAATAAATTCACAATCTGGTCTTAATATTCCATATTATAATACGATATATGGAAAATTATTAGATCCGGCGAAAACAACAATGGCACCAGTTTCGACAGTTTTAGTACCTGTTGGGAATCAATATCAAAATTCACCTACTGTATCACAGTCAACAAATATGTTGCTCTCAGACTATAAAAGTTATAGTACATTAGGAGCTTATGTAACATCATCTACGTCATTTTTAGGTACTTCAAGTATTGTTACATCCGTTGCACTTAACATGGGTAGTGTAATTACATCAAATAATAACAATAATACGGGAAAAAGTGCTAATACTAATTCATCATTGTTGGATATTGGGGTTTCAAAAATAATCACTAAAACAGCTAGCCATGATCCACGTTTAAATCCACAATTGACTATTCCAGAACCAACACCTGTTCCAAAGAGAAAAGTAAGATCTCTAATACAAATAGAAAATTTACGAGTATTTATTAAATTTTTCTTTATTTTCTTTTTTTAAGCTTTCAATAAATGAATACCGAAAACGTAAACAACAATCTACAGAAACGACAACAAATAGTATCGATAACAGTGACTCAAATTCTTCTAATATGGGCGGGAAAAAAACTGAAAGTTTTGATGATCAAGTTTCCGATCCAACTAAAGGTATAGTAATTTAAATAAAAAAAAAAATCATTCAAATTTATTATTTGCATATTTGCTTACATATACTTATATTACTATATTTTACAATATTTTGAGCTGTTCCAAAATTTATGTGTACAATTTTTACTTTTAATTCTTTTGAATGAAGTATACGATAAGAATTTTAAGAAGCATTGAGAATAATGAAATTTATTTTGAATTTATTATTACATTCTTATACAATTTTAGGGTTAATTTCGAAAATTCAAAGATATTGTAAATTTTAGGTGGTCTTAAACTTTCTAATAAGTCTATGCATATAAATATATATATATATGGTCATGTTATATGCATCTACTTAGACTATATGTATTTTTCATATGAATTCGTATACTACATTCATTCTTTAATTAGTTTAGAAACTAATGTTAGATGTTTAAGTTGATTTAATCAAACATGTAATGAAAACTTTTATATGTACCTCAAAAGAATTGCATTATGTTTTAAATTGTATTTAATTTAATAGACATATTTTCATTTTCATATAATTTTGTACGTTTTTCATAAATTTTTGTGTCTAACTTATTTCATTATTTTTATTTTTTTTTTTCATTTTCTTGAATTTTGTGCTGTTTTTTCAAATGTGTGTGCCTGCTTCTTGGGTTAATTCTAAAAAAATAAACAAAAATTCAAATATGTTAATATGAATTGACAAATTTCAATTAAAAAAAAAATCAAAAATGAGTAGTTCAATTTAGTCCTGCTCCAACATTACTTGAAAAACAACAAGAGATTTTATGTGAACGTTTGAAAACTTTGAAACAACAGAAAAATTTAGCCGGTAATGTGACTCCAGCAACACTTTCAACATCAACTTCAATTAATAATAATAACAATATTGTTGTTATTGGAGGAGATGGTGGAGGAAATGATGCTTTTACAAATACTTTAGTTACTACTGCTACGTCCACTACTACTGATTCTGATTTAATTACAAATTCTGTTATTAATCCTATCGATGGTAACGCAAGAACAATATCGACAATGTCATCAACTGATACGTCGTCATTAGTTACTAATAAAAATTTAATTAACAATAATAAAGAAATAAATAAAAAAACAAAATTAGGTAAGAATAATAATTTTAATCTTATTAAACATTTGCTATACGTCTAGTAAATTATAAATAAATTGCTTCTATTTTTGTATTATTATTAATAAAGTATTTAAAAAATATATAAAGTAAACTTAAAAATTTTAATTCAGTTACTGAAGAGCGATTTTAACTCTGTTTGCTTAAAATAAATTAATTTAAATATACTATTTGGGTATAAATTTAGTGAATTAAACAATATGTATTAAAAACTTAGATTTTCCTGCAAAATATTTAAATACTCATCTACACACTATTTAATTTCTTTCTATAATTTTTGTTCAAATTTTTAAAATCTATATATAAAAGAAGGATCAATTGAAATTATTAATTTTTTTTTTTCACATTTTAATTATAGATCATTGTACATCGATAAGATCATCATTTTCTAGTTTTAATGACAGCACAAATGATTCATTATCACCGAGTTCTTCTCCTCCATCATCAGTAACATCAACGCCATCATCACCATCGTCTATTACAGGAGCAAACCAGGATGATAATAATATTAGTGGTGATTTAAAAGATTCATTAAATGTGACAGTTGATAAATTAGAACAGAAAAAATCAAAACTTTTACATCGAAATCGTAAACTGTCAATACAAGATTGTGAAGATGATAATAAAAATAATAATAATAATATTTTAAGTACAAACAAACAAATACTAGAAAATGAAATTGTTGACAGTGCAAAAAGTAATAATGATCACAAAAGTAAAGATTTTATCAATAAAAATAAAATGACTTCTTCAAATTAATCTGGGAATATCCGTACTTTACAAGTTATTAAATAAAATTAGAATAAAAATTTCAAAAGAAATGACTAATTATATTTTGAATAAATAACAAATGAAATTTCAATTTTAGGATTATATAAATTTATGGACTAGAAGAAAGGAAACATTAATATATTTTAACGGAAATTTATAATAGTGTTTTCTTAATAAAAACTATAATGTCATAATTTTGAAAAGTAATAATCTCTATTTTTTATATAATATGATTAGCTTATTAAACGGAAAGAAAGAATTAAAAAAAGAAACTATAAATAATACCATTGTAAATACATTAATATTTAAAGTTTTCTCTATTTTTCTTTAAATACATTTTTTTTCACAATATGTTTAACTAAAATATGATAAACTCTAATTGTATGTTATATAATTTTTTTTATATTTAAGAATAGCGCGCGATTTAAATAATTTGAAATAAATTTGTACAGTAATTCGTCAAAAAATTTGAAAAGTTTAAGCACAAATAATAATGATTGCTATTTATTTCAATATTTTTAATCGTAAAAGTAAAAATAATTTAAATTTTTAAATGAAAAATGGTACTCCAAGATATCATCAAGCAACACTTGTTTTTTTTTTTAATAAACATACTGTATTTTGTTTTACATTAATTAGACTAGTATTAAATTTTCATGCTTTAATACAAAATTTACAAGTCAAGTTTAATTTTAAAAGTTAATTCATTTCTTTTTTTTTAAATCTGAATTGCTTTTACTTTAATTTCGATGTATAATAAATAACTTTTAGATGTTTAAAATAATTAAAATTATAAAAATTGAAACTATTTTTATGTATCTATATCTTGTATATGAACATATAAATATATAAAATGTATATTGGTATTTAAATTTGAAATAGATATAAAATTTGTGTATGAATTATCATGTAAATATAAAAATAACTTAAAAATACAAAGATTATAGAAATAAATTATTTTATAATTTCATAGTAATATAAAAGACGTTTGATAAAGAAGAATTTGATAAATTTAAGAGCAAGTATAAATTAAAAGAAAAAAAAATGAAATTTTGTTACAATAGTAGTAGTTAATATTAATTGATTGAAAAAAAAAATAAAAAAAAATTCAAAAATAATTATACATTTTTTTGTTTTTTTTTTTTTTTTTTTTTTTTTTGGGTTAGTATAGTTATAATAATTTATTAGGTCTACGTAGTTAATAAGGTCCTGTTTATTTTTTTTTATTATCTTGAAATAATGAAAATATTGCTTAAATATAATATGCATTATATTTTTTGGTATTTCCTAAATATTATTTAATATAAAATAATCTAATGAGAAAAAAATAAAATGATATATTTTGAAGAAAAAATTGAATTTTGAATTTTCTTTTAAAAAAAGTGTAATAGAAAATTTGCAAGTCATTGATAATGATTTGAAATTAATACAAGTTGTGTATGCGCTCTACGCCCTAAATTTAAAATTTTCCAAATGAATTCTTAATTTTTTATTCATAATTCTGATATATTTTTACGAAAATTTGTAAGTAAAACGTAATAAAAACTTCGTAATGTTGGAAATATTTAAAAAAAAAATCAACTACATTATACCCAATGGACTCATAGGAATCCATCATTATAGACAAACAAAATTTACATTTTAATAATAATTACTTTAGTACCAATAATTTAAATAATCTGAAATAAAATCTATGAAAAAATATATCAATTTTTAAACCATAGAAATTTTTGAATTCTGAAGTGCCCCATTATGAGTACAAGATTTGTTATAACAAACCATTAGATGAGGACTTACCATTAGAATATTTAACTTAATAAAATTTGTGAGTCAATCTAAAAATTATATTTCCACATTGTTCCAAAATTGTATGAATAAATTTAACGTATTTGGCTGATAAAATAAAATTATGCAATATAATAATGTTATATTTAAAATATTTAATATATTTGCGCATATTTTTTAATTTTTTAATTTTCGTTAGTATAACTGGTTAATAAATAAACTAACTAAATAATAAACTAACTTGAGAATTTGAACATTTAAAAATTTTACACTTATATTATTTAAAATTAGTGAATTATTTAAATTCAATAAAGTTTAATAAAATGTTTTTTTAAAGTAAATTTTGTTTAAAATTAATAAATAAATTTATTAATTTACATAATCCATTTACAATTTCTTCTAATATTGCTTATATATTTTTTATTCCTTTTTTTGAGTAACAATTTCATATCTAATTTAAAATGATTGTATAAGTATGTTATAATATTAAATTACACTGTTAAAAAAATTGTATATAAATCGAATTATAATAATTGGGAACTCTTTGACACCACGAAAAAAAAAAAAAAACAAAAAACTAATAAAGTAAGTAAAAATAGAAAAAAACTTAATTAAAATTAATTTGTTAATTTTAATTTGTAGATAATACTTATATAACAGAAATAAACTATGTATAAAAATAGTGTAAATGTAATTAGAAAATAATTTAGTTACGTATTTATTATAAATAATAGATTTATTTTGTGTTTCTGGAGTTCGGACTCTTATTTTAGAGACAATTTTAAATTAGTGGTAGCTGCAATTAAGTATAGTGTAATACATTATGTATGTCATTAATGTTAAAATTAATTTTAAAATAGTTTTTAATAAACAATATGAAATTTGAGTGATTCAACGATGTAATTATGTAATAAAGTAAGATAACATCATCACCGATTTAATTTTTTTTAATATTTTATTTATAGAGGAGAAAAAAAATTGATTTGTTAAAAGGCCTAGGTTTAAACGGACAAGTATTTGTACAGAAAAATTTATGTGTAAATAATTTTATGTTATTAATATTGTTAGAAAATATTTTAATTTTCAATTGCATATAAGTATAGGAATTACATAGTATGCATATATAATTATGTGATATATATATTACATCAAAAATCATTTAATAGCTAATATTAAATGATTATTTGTGTATATACTTTCGTGTGAATATGTATATACATATATATATATATGTATATATAAATCTTATAAAAATTTTGAAATATATTATATAAAAATTGAGTACAAATTTAAAATAAAATATATTATAAAAAAATTAAAAAATTTGAAAAAAAAAAGTAAAATACTATGAATAAAATCCAAATAAGTTGTTAATAACTTTAAAAATAAAAAATCAAACACTATAAAAGAACTACTAAATATAAATTTGTTTTTCTTCATGTATAATTTAATTTTGGAATTTAAAAAAACCGAAACAATAACAAAAATTATTTGTATATAATATTCTTTTATTTTTTATAATTAAATTATATTTTATATTGTTGCGTATATAATAAAGATAAGTATATCTATATATATTATATATATTATTTAATAAATGTATATAATTAAAACTAGTAAATTATTTTTAAGTTAAAAATTAGTAGTGAGTGGTAACACAAAAATATTCAAATCGTAAAAAATAAAAAAAAAAAAACGAATTATTCAATAAAAAAATAAAATTATATTTTTTGAATAAAAAAATTAAACAAAATAAAAGAATTATTCTGTATATATATAGGTATATATGCATAAAAACATAAAAACCAACAATAGTGTTAATTTAAAAAAAAATCAATGAAAGCCTAAACTACATTAAAAATAATATAAAGAATTTTATTTTGATCTTGCAAATGAAGTACAGATATTACACGTCTTTTTATTGTTTTTAAATCTGCATTTACCTTTTCATTTATTCGGAACTTTATTCTAATAAAATGGTTTATTTTATAAATCTATTTTGAAATTTAGTTTCATTTGTAAAAACTTAGGTACTGTTAGATAAACATTTTTTTTAATTAATGAATAATTTTACTATTCTATTTCTAAATAATTTCAAAGTTTCGTATAATTTAAGTGTTTAAATATAAGTTTTCCTAAAAAAAATTAAATGAAAAATAAATTTATCCACCAGAAAATAATTCAAAACTTATTTATTTAAAGAAATTCTATCCTATTTTGAAAAAAAAATAAAACCAATCAATTACAAATAGCAGATACATGAATTAATATTTAAAATTTCGTTGGCCTTAGCTTACATTTTTATTAAATAATTCTTTATAAAATAATTTTAATAAATTCTTTACCCACATTCTCCCTTCGATGCATCATTTGAGATAATGAGATGGTTGAGTTTAAACTTGATTTATTTAATTAAAATTTGAAACATTTTAAATGCATTAAGATGCATTAAGATAAATAATCAAATAACTTTACAAACAATTAAAATTATTAACTTTTTCGTTTTCAAAAATATGGGTCAACCTACTTATGTAATTCAATGTAACGATATATATTATACATACCTTAATTTTGTCAACTTTATATTGAGTGATAATTGTTTTTGATTTAATTAAAAATTAATTTGAACAAAAAACGATATTTGATAATAAGAAATACACGTACATTGGATTACAGTATCGCTTCATACAATTAGAATTTTATAATTTCTAATTTGACTTCATTAGTAAAATTACATTCAGAAGTTCACTTGAATTTTGTGAAATTAAATTATTTTGGAACTGTTGTTGAATCCAAACTACTCTTTTTGTTGAACTTATATAAATTTAAATTAATAGTTTTTAAAAGGCCTATTACTTGGAATTATTGTTGTAAAACTCCTTTAATTTGCTGTAAAACTCCTTTAATTTTCTGTATTAATATATTTGAAACTCTTTACAGAAAATCTCAATATTCTTATCTGATGCGCTGAGGAAGAGAAAACGGGTGCTTGCTAAGTGTAACTTCGCATTTGAATTAAATTTAAATTGAGTTTAAATTTTTTTTTCATTTTCATAACATTTTAGAAACATCATTATCTTAAAATCTTTAACTCATTAAAGTTTTTTTTAACTAGTTTTTCTTATATAAAGCCCAATTAATAATCATTCTTTAATTTTCTTGTAATTTTGATTAATTTGAAAAGATCATAATGTTTTGATTTTGTAACGTAAACTTTAATTAATAATTCTTTTCTAATAAAAAATAAATTAAAAAATAAATAAAAAAAAAATAGTAAAACGAAAACTACGATTTTATATTTTTAATGTTTTTAATCATGTTTTACGATTTTTTTTTATAAAATATTTAAATACAAAAGAACAAAAAAAAATTCAAGCATTTAATGTTTACTTTTGAAGTTTTAATCTTATAAATAATTTAATAATAATTTTAAAATAAATAAAGAAAACTCTAAAATAAAAGGAAAACCATAATAAACCATGCAAAAGTATTTTATAAATTTTGTAAATAATTAATGAAGAATATAAAATAACAAAATTATAATAACACTAGAAAATATAAAAAATATTTTTTTTTATAATTTTAAATTGTATAGAATCAAAATGAAAAAAAAACTCATTTTTGAATATAAAATTTTATTATTCTTCACTTTTCGGATTAAGAAAAAAGAAGGTCGGTCCCCGCAAACCTTTAAAAATTCAAAAATTGAATGTGGTGTTTCTATCAAAACCCAAAAAAGAAGAGATAAATCATAGCTATAAATGTAAGAATATAAAAAAAAATTAGTTAATAAGATGAATAAATTGTAATAAATACTAAATATGTATATATACATATGTTTATATAATTATATGGATAGTTCGCATAATTTAAAAAAAAAAAGGAAAAATAGAAAAAAAAACTTATGTTTATTAAAAAGAAAAAAAAAAATAAATAAATTTAATTACAAAAAAATGCATAATTTTTTTTACTTATTTAAGAAAATTATATTATTATATTCTTGGATAAGCCTTATTCTACTAGACGCGTAGCACATAAACATGAGTCACTTGACAGATTTGCAATTCTACTAAATGTGCATTTCACTGTTATTTGTTACAAATAGCGTCCCGAAACGAAAGTATGTAAGGAAATGGAGAAAATATACTTAAATATATTTTGATCGAGTTAATGTAAAATCCATTTTTTCATGTTCTTCATTACTTTCGCCCAAAAAACAAAAAAAGTTCGAAGATATCCTTTTTTCTCTAACTTATTATTTGTTATTCGACGTGGCAAAAAAAAAATCGGAAAGTCACCAACATGACGTGTTTTGTGTAAGAAGGCTACTTAACGATATAAACATACACATACAATATATTAAAATAATTAATATTATATGTGTACATATGTATACAGGTAATTTGTTTTTTAAAACTTAAATTATTTTATTTAAATAATCTTTATGATTATATAATTTTTAATTTGTACAATATTTTCATTATAATTAGTACATTTTTTCTTTTAACTCTCATATTAATAAAAGATTCATATTATTTTATAATTATAATTATGTATATATTTCAAATTTTTTGTTATAGTACGTTTTTTCAATTTTAGATGTTTTTTCTTTAATTTTTGTTTTAATTAAAAAAATACAAAATTTGTTTTAGTATTGTAACGTACATACAAATATTTGTAAATATAATAAATATACAATAATCAATAATAAATATAATAATACATATTACGTATTTTGATTACAAAAATTAATTTATAAAATAATATTAAATACAAAAAATTTTAATTAATTTTTTTTTTGTATTGTTGAACCAAATATATTGCAGATAAGTATGTAGTACGAGATACTAAAATTAAAAAAATCTATATATGTTTGTAAGTACTTATTCCTAATTACTTTCGAATTCAGTAAATTAAAATTTTAAAAAAATTTTCAATAAATTTTTTTTTATTAGGATTTAATTGCTAGTTATCTTTCGCCTTGTGTAATTTAGGTTGATTTGATCCTCTCAGGTTGTTGCAATATAACGAATGGCTATTATTTATGGGCTTGCTCTAATCACTGATATAGTTTTTATTCACCAATTTGTTTCGCTTTTTCGTGAAAACAGGTGTTAGGAAAAATTCGATTAGTTTGAGGCATTAAGAACTTTTCATATTCGTCATCATAATACGGATTATGGTAGAAATTAGCCGATGACTAAGGTGTTGCGTGCCGCTGATTCGAATTCAGGTTGCTTTATTCTTGTTGTTAGTCAAGTATGAATTAATTTTTTTTACCTATGCGTTTTTACCAGAAAATAAGTTAAATTATAATATTATGTAATTATATATTTGTTTGCAACGATTATTTTTTTTATATTTTTTTTTATACAATTTTTTCATTATCACACTATACAATTTTTTGTGTTAATAATTGAATCTATTGGTAATAACTTTTATTTACAATGAAGTAGAGTAAGAAGTAAATATCAAGACGAACTACACCAATTTTTTTTCTATTTGAATAACAAAATTTTTTTTACTTTTTTAAATTTTTAATTGATTTAGAAAGAAAACTATAAATTAAAAGTGCACTTAGTAAGTCATTGACAAAAAATATTTGAACAAAATAACAATAAAAAAATAAATTTAAAAATACGAGTATGCAAGCAGTTCGTCTCGACGGAGCGTTTAAAATGCGTGTTTATTTCATTATTTCAGTTAAATCCAGAAATTATTCATTTCAGTTTGAGGTTCCTTTATGTTATTCCTATTATTTAAATGTGAATTAAAATACGTAAAATCAGGAACCTTTTGAAACATGAAAATTCAAGGTTAACCTTATTTTTAAGCAAGGTATTATGTCGTATCATCTTTTTCAAATTTCTGTACTGAAATATAGAAAAAGCAGTAAATGAAGTTAAAATTGGATTTTATTATTTTGTATTATCGTCACCTTATGAAAGCTACACACCTATTAAAATCATGGGAACTCCTGTTTAGTACTAAAATTATAATAATATTTAATATTTGGAATATACTTCTAAAATCATCGAAATCCTTTTTTGCTTTACTCCTAATTTGAATTACGTTCAATAAAAAATAATATCAAAATAAGAATTAATCAAAATATTTAAAAAAAATATATTAATTTAAATTATGTTCATTCCTTAATGTACATAATTTATACATTCATGTGAACAAATTGCTCTTTAAATATTCAATGAATAAAATAATTTTCAATAAGTTTTTTTAACATTTATTTTTATTAAAACTAAAGTTATATGATAATATTAAATATTATAATAAAAATAAAATCACATTTAAATTAAAATAAAAAAGGAAAAATGTCGTGAATTTTAAATACCATCAAATTTGAACTAATTCACATAGCATCGAAATGGAATCGATTTGCTTCCATTAATTTTTCTTTCTTGTCTTCACGTTTTTCTTTGATATATAATCCTAATATAATGATCATAATCACTAAGCAAGTGCCACCTAAGGCTACAACACTCATTAAAATTAATTTGCTTGGTGTAACAAATAACTGCGCTTTCCATTGACCAGGATCTCGTATTGGTCTTGGAATAACAATCATTTGTGAATTAGGAATTAGCTGTGTCCAAGTTCGGGAATTATTATTTAATCCTACAGTTAATGAATCAACGAAATTTGGTGTTCTTCCTAAACCGAATATAGTATATGGAAGTTGAAGAGCAAAATATGCTGATTGAGGTAATTGAGAGCTTGCACCGTGCTGATTATCACCTTCTTGAGTAATAGTGTAATATTCTATTCTAGGACCTGGTAGATTAGTACCATATGTTCGTTTTTTCCTTCCTAAAGGTGTGATAGCTGTAGAATTATTTTTGTTCATTAACCCGGTGAGAACTATAACTTTAACGAAATTGGCATCATAGTCCAACGTATTTCTAAATGCTAAGGGTCGGTATGTGTGTCCTTTCTTTTCAATCAAAATAACATCTAAGACGCCATCCTGGTAAAAATCGTAAAATGTTCCAGCAATGGTATTATTTCCTAAAGGTATTGCATACCATTGTATTTCAAAAGTCCTTTTTAAAGGTTTGTTGCAGACCTATTTTTTTGGAGGAAATAAATATATCGTCAGATGTGAAAAAAGAATTTTCTTTTAAACTAACCTTGCAATGAACATTTTCTAGTAAAAATGTTTGAAATCTTTTTTCATTTGATAATGTCTGTAAAGTAACTAGCAGGTCAGGATAACCGTCCATATTAAAATCTCCACTTCTCGCAGTAATAACTTTTGAATAAGGATTATCGTCGCTTCTTGGAATAAATCCCCAAATATTTCCTTGTGTATCTTTAAAGTTCACATGTAAATCCCAGAAGTGGTCATTTTCATACACTAATATAGTAGAATTTTTACACATTTTATCAAAACATACAGGTAGTACCAAGTTTTGGTCTCCTTTTAGTTCCATATCCAAAAACAGTGACTGCCCTAAAATATAATCATCATTTCCAACAAGTTTCAACTCAATCTTTTTATGGTAGTCAAAATCTTCCAATTCATTGGTGCGTCCTGTCCATATTTCAAAATGATCTACAGTTTGTACAAACAGATCAGCCATATAATCCTTATTTAGGTCTAAGAACGCATTTGCATGTGGAATTTGAAGTCTAGCTAATGAAGGGGTTCTATTTGTTAAACTAGAATTTTTGAAATTCTTGGTATTGGGATCTGTTTGAATGATCATTTGTGGTTTTTGTCTATCATCCGAAAACACCCAGAAACAGCGTTCACCTTTGTCATTTTCTCCGTACAAATCTAATATCATATCTCCATTGAAATCTATTACCAATGGTTCTCCTATGGTATTTAACAAAATTTCTGAAGTGCAGTTTAGGTGATCAGTTCCACCCCAATTCACCAAAACATCGAGGGAATCTTTTCTTGCCGACTTAAGCGTGACCATTACATCCATCAAAGCATCACCATCGAAATCTCCCGGTATTACACTGGTTATTTCACGGTTTTCAAATGTACAATTATAACCAGCTCTCAGGAGTGGTTCTGTATCATGGCCTTGAATTTTTTGAATTTTTTTTAATATTTAATAAATTGACAATAATTTTGGAATATTTTCTTACCTAGCAATATTTCCACAGTTTTGGCATTGTTTTTCAAAATGAATACATCAGTAAGTCTGAAATTGCAAATTACATATATTTTTGTCTGAGGTTTGCCTTTCAAAATCATGTTTACTTACTCATCAGAATTAAAATCCCCAAAAGCAGCTATTATACCTTCTATACTTTTTCCAAAGACTTGATTTGTGATGTCGTTACAAATACAATAAGGAAGTAAAATAGCAAAGGAAAGAATTAATGAAAACATTTTCAATGTTAAAAATTATCTGCTGCTAAACCAAATCAACACAGTCTCATGTTTGCATCAACGCCTAATTTCTTGTTTTGTTGTTTCTTTGTTTTCACACTTGATTTGAATATCTCTTTTCAAATTAATACTTTTCAAATCAAAAAGAATCATAAAATAAATGTAGCTTTCAATAAAATATTAATTTTCCTTTTTAAAATTTTGTGACTAATATTCAAGAAAAGTTGTCATTTCACATTTGACAAAATGTCAACTGTCAACTAAAGAATATGTCAGTTTCAAAGAATTTTAATATGTCATCTATCAAAAAAAATCTTGCAAGCTTTCAAATATTATGTTAAATATAAAAAATCGACTCACGCGAAGAAGAATTTTTTGACACTATATAAAAATTTTTTTTATTTATAATTATTCCCTATTTTAAACCTTTAGTCTTCTGTAAATTATAAATTCAATTGTTTTTAAAGAACTATCGTCAAAGTAAATCTATCGTCAAAGTTTGTTTTGATTTGATAAAAATTTTAGAGAAATTAAATGATCTCAATAAATAAGAGAAGGAATTTTTAAATAATTATTACTTTCTTTGATGCTTCTTCAGAACTATAACAGTAACATAATCATAAATTATTTATAAATTAAATATAAACTTAATTAGATATATAGTCATAATGTTAATAATGTTAAAGCCATTTAATTTAATTATAAAATATTGCATAAAAAATATTGCAAATCAGCCCTGAATATATCTAGCTAACAAACTAGCTTTAATTATTCGTGTGAATGACAGTTATGACATTGATGACGTTTGGTAAAATGGAATTATGAAGTAAAAGCAACAACAAAAACAATTATTGATGATTTCGATAGTTTATTTGACATGACACATCTTTTATTCGAGTGTACTTTATTAAAATAAGAAAAAATTAAATAATATATTTACGGTTGTAGTTAAGAATAATAAATATGTTATCGTCTAAAGGCGAAAATCAATACGACAACATTAAGATTCTTGCAGACACATTAAAAAATGATTTTAAATCTTTGGCCTATGAAACCAGAAAAAAGTATCCGAACATTAAAGAATCCTGCGAAGAAGCAATTGTTAAGCTAAATAATTCTGTTTATGACCAACAATCATCCATATATTATATGGTTAATCAAATATTGTACCCCTTAATACAAGGATGTGAAACTAAAGATATAAAAATTGTAAGATTTTGTTTGGGAATGATGCAAAGATTAATAACCCAACAAGTAGTTGACCAAAAAGGTGCTTTATATATAACAGATGCTCTATGGATGTTAATGGAAAATAATGTTGAGGAAGTAAAATTAATTCAAACAGTTACGTTACTTTTAACTACAAACTCTGTGGTTCACGGTGAAACTCTTGCGAAATCTATGGTTTTGTGTTTCCGATTATATTATTCAAAGAATCCTACAGTATCAAATATATCGGGTGCCACAATAAGACAATTGGTGTCTTTAGTATTTGAAAGAACATCCCAAGCAATAAAAAATTTGCCTAAACAAAACATTGAAAACACCCAATCCACTGAAAATAAAGGGGAAGAAAATGAGGTTGAAAATTGTACTGCAGATGCATTTTTGTTATTTCAAGATTTAATTAAGTTAATAAATTCTGATCAACCTGTATGGCTTTTTGGCATAAAAGAAATTTCAACAACATTTGGTCTTGAATTAGTCGAAATCATATTAAACAACTACAGTAATATTTTTTTTGAAATACCAAAATTTACAATTTTGTTAAAAGAACAAGTTTGTGCTCTTATTATAAAATTATTTTCCCCAAATATAAAACATCGAGCTACTAGTGCTATGTATAATACTACAATTGCAGCTGATAAACCGCACTTTGCTTTGAGCGTTAGATTATTGAGAGCAGTTTCAATATTGGTTCAGAAATTTCATTCCATTTTAGTAACAGAATGTGAAATATTTCTCTCGTTAATAGTTAAGTTTTTGGACTTAGACAAACCAAATTGGCAAAGAGCGTTAGCTCTAGAAGTTGAACATCAAATGATTGTTCAGCCAAAATTAATTACATGTTTCTGTAGATCTTATGATATGAAAGATCATGCAACTAATATTCTAGAAGATATGGTTACGTCTTTTAGCATATTTATAAGAGATCTCTTAAAAAATTTTATACAAACAGCTTTTAACAACCAACAAACAAGTTCACAAAATTCAATTTCATCTACTACAAATCTGTCTAATCAATGCGGATTTTCTGTTAGTGGAATTTGGATACCTCTCTTGTTTCCTTATTCACCAGGAAAGTGCAAAGCAACTTATTTAGAAATGTTAGATAAAATTGAGCCGCCATCTGTAGCAGAAGGTTATGGAATAACATTAACATATGCAGCTGTTCTCGATATTGTGAGATCAATACGTTTAATTATAGATAACAATAGTAGCAGTTCGGACAAGAAATCTAAAAGTGATCTTAATAGCGACCTCGAGCTTAATTGTCAGCTAATCAAATCTACTTGGACTGGGTTATTGTCAGCTTTTATTTGTCTCTTAGATGCTGCAGCTGATGAATCGACAATTTCCCGAATATTAAATGCTATGCAAGATTATTTAGTACTTTGCGGAGCGTTAGAACTTTTTGATGCTCGAGACGCTTTTATTACAGCAATTTGTAGATCAGCGTTTCCGCCTAGTTATGGCAGCACTATTGTAAACATAATTAATCATGATAATAATAGTACAAATAAATTTAAAAATATGGATATTAATTTACACGGAAATGATAATTTTAATGAAACGGATTTCCGTAATCAACTTCAAAATTCCGTCACGCATTCGCAGTCTGCTCTTTTGGCTGCAAGTGTAACGCAAGGACCAGTTATGTTAAGTGCAAAAAATTTGCAGTGCATGAAAGCGGTTCTAAACCTTGCTAATCATAATGGAAGTATTTTGGGATCATCGTGGCATATAGTTCTCATAACCTTGCAAAATTTGGTTTGTATTTTAGGTTTAAAATTGTCTACCGGTGGAGGTTTACAGATTACAAAACCACCAGCTGAAAGTAATATAGGGATTCAGACAGCAGTAATGGCAGATTTGCCTATAATTTCCCAACTTCTAAGCGAAGTATTCGAGTCAAGTAAGAATTTAGACGACGTCGCTTTGCATCATTTGATAGATGCGCTCTGTAAACTAAGTTGTGAAGCAATGGAGTTGGCTTATTCAAATAGAGAACCGTCCCTATTTGCGGTAGCAAAATTATTAGAAATAGGGCTTGCCAATATGTTTAGAATTGAGACTATATGGAGATCTTTAACAAACCATTTATTGGAAGTATGTCAGCATAGACACATTAGAATGAGGGAATGGGGCGTAGAAGCTATTACATACTTATTGAAAGTTGCTTTGCAGTACCAATATCAAACTCCTCTTAAAGAAAACATGGTACTGCAAACAATGCTTTTAAGCCCGTTATGCCAACTATCATGCGTACCTCATGGAGATGTCCGTCAACGCCAATTAGAGTGCGTCTTGCAGATTTTGAATTCTTCTGGAGAAATAATATCTTTCGGTTGGCCTGTAATTTTAGAAATTATTGGGGCTGTAAGTGATCATCATGGCGAACCACTAATAAGAACAGCGTTCCAATGTTTGCAACTTGTCATAACAGATTTTTTACCAATAATGCCATGGAGATGTCTTCCTTTGTGCATAAACACTGCATCAAGGTTTGGCTCTCAAACGCAGGAATTGAATATTTCTTTAACAGCTATTGGATTAATGTGGAATATTTCAGATTATTTCAATCAAAATCAGGAAAAGTTAATTCAGGCTGAAGTTGGAGAAATTTATGTCTTACCAGATTTCCCAGGAATCGTTAATATTCCGCAATTTGATAAATTATGGATGTGTTTATATGCCAGAATTGGAGACTTATGTGTTGATTCTAGGCCTGCTGTCCGAAAATCTGCTGGCCAGACTTTATTTTCTACTATTTCTGCACATGGAACTTTACTAAGCTCGCAAACATGGCAAGCTCTTGTTTGGAGTGTGTTGTTTCCTTTACTTGATAAAGTACGAAGTTTATCTAGTACAGCTAGTAATGAAAAAGTGGACACAAGTGGAAATATTTTAATCCATCATTCTAGAAATACAGCTCAAAAGCAATGGGCTGAAACTCATGTTTTAATTTTATCTGGAGTATCACGAGTTTTCAATGCACAAAAAAATCTTTTACAAATGTTGGGGGATTTTTCCCGAGCCTGGTCCTTAATGTTAGAATTTATTCAAAATGCAGCTTTAAACAGAATTGATGAGGTATCATTAGCAGCATTAAAATCCTTTCAAGAAATAATGTTTTATACTTGTGATAAAAGAGGCAGTAATAAGATTGAAATAAAAAGCGAACTGGATGCAAAAATATGGAATGAGTCTTGGAAAACTTGGTTAAATATCGGAACAGAATGCGTACAATACGTAGAACATAATGCAAATTCTAATGAATTTTATATACCAAATCAAGCTTTTTTGACAGCATTAATTCAAATTTTTCCAGCTATTTTCCAAAATATCCGAACCCGGTTCTCTTTTGATGATTTTAATAACCTCAGTAACGTGCTTACAAATGTCATAGAGATACCATATCAAAGTGATTCTGTACCGTATATAATGACCACTTTATCTGAATCTGCTTTAACTCCGTTACACGATGCAGTCCTGGATTCCATTGATTTGATTCAAAAGGAAGCAACTAATGATGGTTCAAAAATTCGTTATTTAATACCATCTCTCTTCAAACAGCTATTATCATTTAGCAAATTATCCTGTATTCAACCAACACAATTGGAAAATAAATTAAGAAATGATCATTCTGGGTATGCAAATTTTCCAAGCGTTGAAACAACATGTGTAAACTATATTCCTTTTGGAGAAAAAGCTTTCACATTAGCTGTAAAATTATACAAAAAAACTGCAACTGATGAAGATGTTATTAAAGAACATATTTTAGAGAATATTATTCAAGCATTGAAAATTCCACTCGCCCTAAAATATAACTGTTTGTCATCAAGTACGTGGAAGTTAGCTATTTCAAGTTTATTTGAAGTATTGCAAACTGGTTTAAAGGTAGCACGAACTCGTCCAAATGATTTTACTGAAATGTGGAATGTTTTAGCCGAAACATTTGACAAATTTTTATTTCCAACAAGTGTTTGCACAATAGAAGATCGGGGACTAGAAGAAATTGTTTTGGATGAAACCATAGATTGCCAAGTCATCGAATTAATACGAGAAGAGATTTTACCATATTCTCATGAAATACCCCATCAATTTATAATAAAAATTGTCGTAATTTTAAATAAAGGTTCTATACATTCCGCCGCTGAGACTTCATTATGCTGCGAATCTGATTGGAAGTTAAGAGAATTATTTGCAAAAACTTGTTTCGAAACACTATTGCAATTCTCATTATTGATTGATTCTAGTAATAATAATAATTTTAATGAAAACATCAATGGCAATACAAATAATAGTAATAATTGTGTTAATGCAAAAGAAGATTTTGCAGGTCGTTTAGCTATAACTGCCCTACTTCATAGATTTCAAGAGGTGTTAAAACGTTACAATGATGATGAGCGTCATAGTGGGAAATGCCCTTTACCGCGTTATAGACTTTCAGAAATTTCATTTGTTTTAAAAGCTATTGAAACATTAATTTCATCAATGAAAAAATCTCCACCAAGTAAAGTAAACAAAACTGCTTGGAATCAGATAATTGCATTATATCCATTCTTAGTTGATTGTACGGTTACAACGTCTCAAGAAGTATCCAGGGCATTAAGAGAAACACTATTACAATATGCAGAGTTATTACACACACCGAAATTGCACGAAAGCACGGCCACAACAACAACATTACCATTATCTGGGGAAAGTGTATCATAACTATATGAGAATGATGGTGCTATATCCAACCGAAGGCTAATTTGATCGTAGAAAAAGGTCTTCACTGTTTTTTTTATTTTACTGTTTTCACTACACATACACTAGAATGCGAATAATTTGTAAACCATAATTTGAACGGTGTTTAAATTTTAAAGGAAGTTGAACTATCCTTTTTTTAGATGCAAGTATTATTAACTAATAAATAAATTTAAAGTAAAATATTGTTCACAATGAAAAAAACAACTTTTAACATAATTTACAGAATAAAATAGATAATCGGTAGAAATTGGTTTTTTATTTATTATTCATAAATATGTTAAGTTTTTATGTAAATTAAAATTGAATTAGGTATTGAAAAATGTTTGAGACCCACAGCTATAAGGAAAACTAAAAATAGGCCAGAGAACTAAATCTGTTTCCATATTGTTTCTTATCTGTTTTTTTGGTATTGTTGCAGAGCTATACTAAATTCAAATATATCTTGAATTATTTTAATAATATCCATTAATACAATGTACAACAGATAAAATTTTTATTAAAAATATATTTATAACTCTTTTGCAATCGTCAACATACATATTGTATATATAAATATTATTGTGCTTTGCAAAAATTTTATATTAAATTAAATAAAAAATGATAAATCAGTTTCCATATGATTTAATTGTTGCATTTTGCACATCTTTATAATGAAAGATTCAAAGATTATAACATTATTTGTATAATATAATCTTGCAATAAATCTTTATTATGCTATCCATTTAAATTAATGAATTATGTACCAAATAATAATTGCTATTCTACAGTTTTTATAATATCAACGTACATAAGTACAGTCAAAATGTCTTATTTAGCAATTTATAAACATTGAGCTAAAATTGCAATTTCTAGAAGCAGAGCCTAAAATTTTTATATTATGATTCCATTATAGAATAGTTTACAATGCTTGCTTTTTAGAATACTAATACAAAACTAAATTCCAAAAAGAATATTTCCTTATAACTACATACGATGGCCAAATAAGGACGAGTATACCATTAGTTTTGAAAGTATGATGCAAATCTTACACAAGATGACTTAGTGCAATTTAAGGTTGATTTACAAAGCAATGTAATATCGAAAAAGGATTTTTTTGCAGAAAGTGCATTTATGTATGAAAACTATTTTTAAATAAGAATATGTATTAATACTATTGAATTATTTTGATTATCATAATTACCTGATTTTATATATTACAAAAATGCAACAATTATTACTCTAAAACATTTTCTATATTCTTAATTTTAAGTGCAAAAAAAAGTGTTTTCTTTTTGTTAATAGTGTTAAGTAAAATAGTTGAATTTTTTAATTCCAAGTCAAATTGCAATTTTGTAAAATTTAAAAAAAATTTCAACTTAAATAAAAATTTTTGTAATTTATAATATAACACATAGTACATAAATCTAAAATTATAATTAACAGTAAATATAATATTGATTTTTATTTTATATAATTTATACAAATTTTAATCTACATAACTATACTGGAACAGCGTTGCTGATGGTGCTCTTAATGGTATTAATTGATTTTCACCTTTAATATTCCGATATACAATATAATCTCGACCATTTATTAATTTTTTAACAGCTGGCTTTTCTGGATCAATTTCATTGATTCTATTTAAATTTTGCATCAATTGTCGACTTTGATTATATATACTTGTATATGGTGGCGGTGGTGTTATATTATTATTTGATAATGTTTGTATACCATTACGATTTTTATTCCATGCAATATTTTTAACATTGCCACGTCGAAGAAATTCTTCATCTTGGAAACGTTCCCGTCGTGCATTTAAGCAACGGAATATTAATTCTGTGAAAAATACAACAATTGCTGTTGCAAAACCAGCTAGCATAATATAGTAAGTCATCATTAGATCACCTAAAATAAATTATTGAAATATTTTTTTTTTTTAGAATTAACGTATGTTTAAATTTTTAATTTGCATCATTATTTTACCATTTCGTAATTGACGTTCTGTACTGGCTAAATTTTGTGGGCAAATTTCAGCATTTGGTAAATTTTCTGCACTTAAATGTTTTACAATTCCAGATTCAACAAGATTTAATAATCTAATTTATAAATAAAATTACAAAAATGTAATCGTTAGAAGGTTATTTTTTTTCTAAAAATGTATTATGTATAAAACGAACTTACTCTGGATCAAATATTAAACTTAAATTGCTGTTTAAAGGATATGCAAACGCTCGTTTCTTTGTCATAAATGGATTTTTTGCCTTTGCAAAAGGACAATGAATTTTTTCCTCTTTTATGTCAATTGTTTTTCTGAATTTATAATCGTTATATAACATATGATCAGTTGCAGGTCGATCTCTTATATATAGAAAAGATTTTTGTTCGACGAATGTTCTTAAAATTGTTGTATCGCTTGTGTTAACAAATTCAACTTTGTTTTTTTGAACCATTGTATTCAATTTAGAAAGAATTTCATTTTCCTGTTTTATTTTAGAAAAAAAAAATAAAAATTTAAAATACAAAAAGATTTTAAAAACAATTATAAAAAAATAACTGAAAAGATAAAGTCAACTCTGTGATGTTTTTGCGAATCAATGATATTGATTTTAATATTTGCTAAATATGATTCAAAAATTTTGGGAGTTGTGTGACAGATGACGGAATTGTGCATACATTAGCATATAGCTGAATCGGCTCTGGATTCGATGCTGAGCCCGAATATATTTGTGTGTCCTCAGACTGATCTTAGCATTTAAAATGTAAATGGCAAAGAGTATAATACTCCTTGAACAAAAGTTCGTACAGGTATAAAATTTTTATATATTGAAGTGTCAGCCATATTTTATGTTTCGAAACTTTTAAACATTGATGTATATACATACATATGTATATGTATATGATTCGAGAAACTCTTGCAAATTATCTTGCAAATATTTAGAGGTTTTAGATCTTTTTACTGAATGTTTTATTATTATATTTATTAATATACATCATTTATCTATAAAATTAATTGGATGAATTGTTAAAAATTATTATCCGCAGTTTTGTAATAAACTTAATCTTAGCTCAATACAAATCATGTTCTTTGAATTTTGGCGTTCGAATAAATAAGCCAGTATAACAGTTTTCTTTTATATTTTAATTTTCAGTTTTTCTAATGTATTAATTTTAATTATAATTGATTAATTAAAATTAATTAAATTAATTAATTAAAATTAATAAATTAATCAAAATTATCAATAAATTTTTTCAGAAGAAGTACATATTTAAACTTGTTCCTTCCCTACATTGAAACTTTCTGAATATTATGAATGTACATATTATACATATATACATATATACTGCATACATAATATACTTGCGATAGTTATGATATTGACCATATAGATTTTTGCCCCCGCGGTATACAAGTCACTTAGTGATTTAATTATAATTATCATACATAGGTTTTTATAGTATTTTTTTTTTTGGCATAACCAAAAAACAATTCAATTTGATGGCTATAACATTAATTAACTAATTAATAAAATAAATTTATTATGAATTAATTGAATTAATTCTTAATTTTTTCATTGTTTTCAGTGTATTTAGTTTGATTAGATAATCTTAAAATATCATTTAATTGTAATTTTAAGGGGAAAGTAAAATATGGCATTAAAGTAAATTGAATACATTTATATGCACAACTACATTATACTTACAAAGTTTTACATTTTTAATATAAACTCATATATTATTTAACATAACCTATTCAATTTTATTTTCAACACAATACTATTCCGAATTATTACTGTGTTTTTCAATTCTATTAAATAAACAATGTGTTAAAGTTGTCAAGAACTTTATATACTCGTGAGAACAACAATAAATATGTATTGATATTCCCGGTATAACGTTATTGGTTATATATTATGTATAAATATAAAAAGAATTAATATTTATATATGGGGTGGGATTATTGGCAATTCAGATGAATTTCGTGGTCAGTATATTATTCTAAATCATAAAAATAATAAATATATTTTAAAACAAGATTAAATATTTGAACTCTATGATATCCCATTGTGCATGAATGATTCTGGGGATTGCATTTAATAGCTACCATTTAAACTCATATAATTTCGTTTGTATATAGTGTTTTAAATATTTCATGCCGGAGTGTAACGCCCTAGCTTAGCTGGTAACAATAATAGAATTTTTTATTGTTAAACACTTTAACTTAAGCGTTTCAGAAATACGGTATAGTTAATTGAAAAATTACTTAGATTTTAAAGAAATTATTATCATTTTTGAATATCAAAGATGATAAGAGACAAAGTATGCAATTTAATTTACGATTTTCGCTCTGCTAAATTTTTTAAGAAATTACTTGAAATATGCAATTGTTTTTGATTCAACGTTTTCATTTAAATTACTTTTATTTTTTTTAAAAAATCGATGAAATTAAAACTTAAATATGTATGTATCTAAAATTAAAAAATTTTTTTTTCAGCTAATCGGGAAATTTACACATTTATTAATGTTAACACTTCTCCAAAAACGAAATTGGAAAACAAATACTTAGTAGTTTTACTCAGTCCGTGTGTCTTTTTACTCAACATCTCTTTAAATTACTACACACTTTAAATTGAATGCTGATATACAAATAGATCTTTACTTTTTTTCATACAAATAGATCTTTAAAAGTAAATTAACTTTGTAAAAGAAAATTTTTACTTATCTCCCTCCATCTTTTTTGAATATTATATCGAAATCATAAACGTTTTTTTAGTTTTGCAAACAAATTCCGCTGAAATGTAGAAACTGGTTTCTTCTGGCAAAACAACATGGTTAATTATATCACATTGATTAAAATTATTTTTTAAATTTTCGATTGACACCATTTTCTTCCAACTTATCGTTGTCTCACAACTCCAGTAATTTGTAAAATTTGAATTTCTGAAATTGTAATTTTTCCGAATTCGTTTAAACGCAAAAAGTTAAACGCCATGCCATAAAAAAAAATAACTACTGATCTCAGCCCATTATCTTGAGGTTTTTTTCATTCTTATCCCAAATGTATGCAATAATTTTAAATATTTTTGTATTTTAATTACAGTAATTTAAATAGCTATAACAGTCTGTTTTTTAAAAAAGCTTGTTTAATTGTACAAGGGAAAAGTGCTACTTTACAAACCATTGGTTTGGCGTAAAGTTATTTTGTCAGGCTGTTAATACTGTTGTTATACCTTTCATATATTACAATCATTAATCATTTACATGGTTAGAAATTAAATTAATTGATATTTTTCGCTGTTTATTAAAACATCATGACAAAAATGTGTTTTTTTTCTTTTTTTTTTTTGATTTTTCGGGAAATTATTTTATGATTCAATGAAGGTATAGGTATGTCGTGTACATATGGGGGTGAGAATAAAGTAGAAAGTATTAATTATTTATTAAATATTAAAATCATTTCAATATATGTGAAAGTGAAAATGTATAATGACTTAAGAAAAACGAAAAGAAAACAATGACGATTGAAAACGAAAATACACAATTTTCAATAAATTATTTTTGGAAGAAAATTTTCAATACACTAAATAGCTATAATAAAAATTAAAAATTTATTAATAACTAATGAAAATTTAAAATGCGATAAATTGTAGACTTAAAATTTTTAAGTCTACAAACATTAGGAACATTACAAAATTAGAATTGCACAGAAAGCATAAGAGTGTCTAAAAGACTTTTAAGACAAATCCTTGTTATTTTAAACTAGGGCACAAAGCGGGGAATAGTTAGCTGAGGTTAGTGGAAATTAGTTTATATATCAGTTTATATATCAGAGAAAACATCACAAAAAATTATTTAATATGATAGAGTCATCACGAAAACAATCTTAAGATATGAATGAATCATTGAGTTACAATTATTTAATTTGCTATATATAAGAAAGTAAAGAGTTTAGGGAACGTGTATACTAAATACAAAAAATGAGAGCGACTTATAACAGTGGAACAAAAAAAGTTCTCAAAATTGATTTAAAAACATAGAAAATCAGTGTCCATACAATAAGAGACAGTAACATTTCTAAACCTGTTAATAATAATTTATCTAGAATCTGGATTAATTAGTGGTTACTTTTTGATATTTTGTATTTAAGTTCTAGACCAAACTAGAATTATTTTATTCTCAACTAATTTTGCAATTTACTAAAATCTTTCAATTATAATTCAATTCTTACCGTTTTTATAGCATATTCCAGACCTCTTCCACGTGATGCAACAAAATTTTTTTGTGCTTTTAAAACATCATCAACCTCATTAAATGGTAAAACAAATTTTGATAATGTTAAAAAAGCTGTTAAATTTGCTGTATAAAATGATGTTAAAATTGTTATAAAAATCCACCATGTTGCAAAAAGTAATCTTGTAGAATCTGAAAAATTTAAATTTTTTATAATTAAAAAATACATATTAAAATATTAAGAATAATTGAACCATAATTAAAATTAGAATATTAAAATTTAAAATTTCTTCAGATTTTATGTATTATATGTACATATATATATGTATGTAGATACCTGCTATTGGTGACAATGTACTTCCTTGTTTCATTAATGCCCCATAAACAAACCATACACAATGTCCCAATGAATATGGATATTGTGAATCATCTTTTGTTAATTTATTACGTAACATTATTAAACCATATATAATTGGTCCAACAGCCAATAAAGATATCATAATTAATATCCATACATCAAATGTAAATGGTGCTAATAGACCAGAACCAGATGCTGAATCAGGTGGACGTTGCATTATCATAATCCATTCACCTTCATCTAATGTTGTTTCTGAATATGCAACATGTTGACGTATCAGACTTAATAATGGTATAAAAGCAGCAGCCATATCAGCACGACTTTGATTTAATAATTCAATTAAACTTTTATCCATATCATATGATGAACCAATAATATCATTATCCGGTTTAATAACATCATATGTAAAATTATATTTTTTAGCTAAAAAATCAACTAATGCAAATGAAACACCTTTACCAACAATTTCACCATTTTTTTTTTCAGTATAACTTAATGGGAAATCATCAATTGTAGCTATTCTTAATTTTCTTCCATTTAACCAATTTTGCATTTCTTTTAATCGATTTTGTTTTGCCATTTCTGTTTTTTTTTCATCTAAAATATTAATAAATGATGAATTTCCATTTTGTGAAATCATTGAAAATTGCATAGTATCGGAATTATTTTGTAATGGTATCCCTTGCATACATGCTGTACTATTTAAACAAATGGCTGCTAAAATCAATTCAAAACCAGTAGCCATTTTTATTTAAATGAAATTAAATTTGTATATATGTATGTTAATTAAATCCCAAATCCCAAATAAATATATGTAAAAAAACTCGTTTTTAAACGTTGCTAATGCAAACTATATGAAAATTTTATTTAAATTATTTTTAATGTTAACAAATTAGAATTTTGTGCTCTTTAAAATTAAATTAATTTGAAAAAAAAAAGCTACTAAGTTTGATTATTATTTTATAATAAATAAATTTGTGCTTAATTATGGTTATAAAATATTTGGAAAATTTTCGAATTATTTTTTGATTTTGTCAATTTAAAACGTTTCTTCATAATAGCTTTTAATTTTAAAAATGGTAATGGTATTTGGTAGTATCCTTAAAAATAACGGGAATTTCACTTTTGTCTAAATACACCTAAAATTTTATATATGTGCAATGAAACAAAGTTAAATCTAAACTAAACCTTTTTTATTTTATTTATTCATTCTTTACATCATTTATAATTTTTATAATTATTATAGGTCTCTTGGGGGAAGGGTTTATTTATTAAAATGTATATATTGGGGTTTTTATTAGTAAAAACAACGAAAATACAAGTTTATAGATTTTGTGATACATTTTTTTTATTTATTAATTGGTCATGCAGTATAAGTTGGATTTAGGTCCCTTAAAATAATAATCCATTGGGTATTAATTTGCCGTCTGTTTTCGATTTTCTCGAAGCATATTACTGTATATTTATCATATATATGCATATCTTTTTTTTTCAATCTTAAGTTTAGAATATTTTTGATTAAAGCTCAACAAAAGGAAATTTTTAGTTGAACCTAAATCAAATTTTTACTTGAAATAAATTATTTATCAATGAAAATATTAATTCTAATGATTGTCCAGTAACTAAACCCATTCGTTGAAAGTTTGACTATTGTCTTTTTTGATAGAACAATATTATTTATTACAATTAGAAATTGGTGAAATTTTGTTTAGTGGATTTCAAAATATATCGCATTTAAAATTTTTTAAAACGAACACACCACCAACGGATGGACAGAACATTCGTTCGTGTGAGCATAAAAATTTAGTTGATACACATTGCATATGCTTAGTAGGATATTCAAACTAATTGACACTAACTGGCTCAGTAGGAATTGAGGAATTGGTACTAATATGTGATTTATAATATTCTGATCATTTCAATTGTATTCAAATAATTTAAAATTAAATGCAAGTCTAAGATTGCCGACATTTTTACAAATAGAAAGAAAATCAAAATAAATATATTTAAAAAAATTTATTAAGTACGTCCTTTTTATCCTTTGTAGTATAAAATCTTTTGCATAGATTTGGTTTTAAATATTGCAAATACTATTCTTGTTTATATTTTGGGTTAATATGTCTTTGCTATATGATCTTTATGATATTTGATTAACTTAGGAATAAGTATTTAAAAACCAACAAATTTTTGTACAAAAATTGCTCTAATAGAATTGTTAATGCATAATTAATGTTTACCCTTTAATGGGTAATTTATGAATTTGAGTTAAATTATTCAGCTAGTTTCTTAACTCAAAATTTTTGGATTTTATAATTTTTAATACTCTTTTTGAATATTAGTTATTTTTACTTTTAGAATATACAACTAAAATATTACAGATATAGATATGCAATATACTAATAATCATACTGCTCATACTAATCTCGCTATTTTATAAATTACTCATGCTCTTGAACAAATTAGGTTAGCAACATTTGTCTATTAACACAAATATAGTGCGAATTTCGCTATTATCGCAATATACTGCGTTTATGAAAAGGTCTAATATGATACGAAAAACTCTTTTAATAATTAAACTTTTGTGGCCTCTTATTCTTTTTTATAACAGTAACACTCACAAGGTGTAGGAGGCTCAATTTACACTTGGGCTCTCAATAAAATCTTAATATTATATAAATTTTATGAGAATTAATAATATTTATTTAATTTTTTTTTTATTTTTACTTTGCTTTTTTTATAATAATTTTAATAAAGAAAAAAATTGTACTTTATTTTTTATTTTCTTTTATTTTTTATTATTTATTTTATATGCACACAATCGTTATTTGTATAGTGTTGTTCTTTTAATTTTGTTGACTTTATTATATACGTGGTCCCTTTATTGTATGCTAATATTTATGTGTACTTGTATATGTTTGGATGTATGTATGACTACAAGATATTTTTTATACAATACTTATGTCATATATAGTTGATTAACATGACTGGACTTTCATTTGTCAAATTAATAAAATAAATAAAATATGTTAAAAAAAAAGTTATATTTTTAAATAATTTTTATTGGAAAAATTAAAATAATGTACACATGTATACTTACCACATACATATATACACATATGTATGTATTTACATACAGGGTATTTGTTTTCTACTTCTAGTAGAAACTACGAGTTAACTGCTACTTCTTCGAAGGATATACAGTCTCAAAAATAATTCCAACTATAATTTTTTTTTAATTTTTCTACAATTTTCAGTATAGTTTATTTTCTGTTTAAGATAGTCATTGGATATGATTTTAAAAATTCAGAATTAGGGTCTGGTATCAATACCAGTTAGAAATTTGTTCAAATTTTAGAACCATTTGGCTCTAAAATAAGAAAAATTTCATAATTCTGAATGACAATCTTTTTCAAAATTTTATAAATTGCAATGATGCCGGATATTCCGGAAAGTTAAAGGGAGCTAATTGCATTATTACATGACTTAAAAAATTAACAAATCCTTAAAAATTGAAAATTGAAATATTGTATTAATATATTTCTGATTATTTAATTTAAATTAGTTAAAAAAAAAAGAAATAATGGCCAGTGTATATAATAATAAGAAAGCCCTAAATCTAAGATTTCGAAATCATATTCAGCAGCAACTGTATTTATATAAACAAACGAATTTATACTAAGATATTCATCGAATAATAAAAGAAAAATCAAAAATTTATTTTAAGCTTTAGTAATTCGGAATCTATTGAGTTGTCTGCCAACATCGCCATTATAAAAATATTTTCATACTCACATAAGACTCTATGCAACGGTATAGCAATAAACTAAGAAAATCGAATACCCTGTATACAATCTAACATAAATATTCATACTTAAATTTGTACAAATCGGTTATAGAACATGACTTTGGTAAAAAAAAAAGAAAATATATATTAAAAAAAAACAGGACATTAACTAACAATGAATTTATTCTTCCATTTTATTTTTTCCATGTATACATACGTAATAACAGTAGTTTACAATGAATTTATGACTTAAAATGTAAACTAATATATAAGATAAAATAGTGTTCATAATGAAAAAATTATAATGTTTGTAATAAATTAAAGTACAGTCAGTATATACGAGTAATATGGCTTACATATATTGTGGGCTCCTCTATAGTCTACGATATTAATAAAAAATAATTTATTATAGTCTTCTTATGTGTTATATACGTACCTGTTATAGAGACCAGGAACAATTTTTTATACTTTTAAATGGATACGTATACGGCAAGCAAATATATATGCAAATAATTCGAATCGCTATAGATATTTACATTATTAAATTGCATTTTAAAATTTTAATTAAACAACATTTTTATTCTGTATAATTATGGCAAATTTGTGTTTTCTTTTTCCGGATTTGATAACATCAAATTATATTTTATATTAAACGTTATGAATTTATGGGTTAAAATTAATTGATTGAATAAATTATTAAAATTTGTTGAATAAAAGATAAAAAAATGATAAGATAAAAAAATGTTAATTTTATTACAATAATGATAATAATATGAAAATAGAAATTGCATGTTTGCTAAAATTTAGATTGTTTTAATTAAATAAGAGAAATTCGGAAGGATAAAGAAATAAAATTTTGCATCAAGCATTCTTGGAATTATTTTAATAATATTTTTTTAATATTTTTTTAAGTGATTTTCATACTAATTTTTTAATTAACAATTTAATTAGATTTTGAGTACTTGGTTTCAAAAGAATTTGGTTAAAATTGTGTTGCTACAAAATTGAATTACTAAATATGTTTAAAGATTAACGAAGATAAGATTGGTGAAGCAAATTATTAAATGAAAAATTAAATTAATAAATTTTCTTTAAATATTAAAACCAAAGTATAGGGTTGCAAACATTTTTTTTTGCATATAAAGACTAAAAATCAAAGGTCCATATATAGGCTCATATTTTGGTAAATGCTCACAATTTGGTAACAAGGATTAGAGTTAATGTTACAGGGCAATGCACTTTATATTGATATTGTAAATTTTCTTTTCATACCCAGTGTGAAAAATTGATTAAGTGTTAAACAAATTCGTGTACAAAACAAAACATTTATAATTTTAAGTGGTAATACAAAACATTTTTGAGATGCCAAGCTGAAATATCAGAGAACAAATTTAAAATTTTTTGAGTTAGAAATTCTTTGTTGAAATTTATTTTTCCGTCCGTCCGTTCGTGGACACTTTTTTTGTTTACAAAAATTCTACACCCTTGAAGATAGAAAGCTGAAATTTCATAGGTACATAGATCTTTACCAGAAACTTATTTCCGTAGAACAAAATTTTTACCTATCTCTCCCCCTCTAAAAGTTATACCCCCCCAAAACCGTAAAAATGGCCTTTTTTGGCCGTTATATAAAATCCATTTTGTCCGAATTTTTTATGTCGTTTTACTTTTAGACCCCAGGTTGTAGGAGCCTGAAATTTTAGCAGCTTTTAGATACTAGCAAATGGTTTATTTCGTTAGAAGAAATTTTTTTTTATCTTCACCCTTCTCAACTTATCGCCTTTTGAAATTCGTAAAATTTGAATTTTTGACGCTGATTTCCGAAACCGCAAGCTTTTTCAAATTTCTATAAACGCAAAAGCTAATGCAAATCCTAGAGATAGTTTCGTATATGAATAAAAATATTTTTAATTGTGTGGTAGATATACACTGACTGTATTTAAAAGCAGTATTTTTACTAATTGTTGAAAAGAAAAGTGCTACAATACAAACCATTGGTTTGATCCAACTTTATTTTGTTGAATCTCAGTTTATTTCAGTAGCGCTATTATATAAGATTCTGCTAAACTTTTACTGTTTTTTTTGTATAAAAATTACTTATTTTATGACAGCCGATTGTTGTCTCAACTTTAAAAGCGTATACCTCTTTGACAAATTTATTGAAAGTTTAAACAGATACATACATATATACAAAAAAAAAATTATTTTTAGCTATATTTAAACTTAAAAAATAACATGTAGCATGTTGGGTAAACATAAACATGATAAACATATTATTAATATAATTTTTCGAAATATTTCCAGAAAACATGCTTGAAGAAGTAAAATTCCCATTATGCAGGAACAAAATGCAAAGGACCAAACGAAAGTTCGGAGCTATTGTGGTCCTGTTCATATATATTTATTATATATTAACTATTAAAGTTTAAAAAAAAAATTCTACGCAACCTAATGGAACATGCAAAATATAAGAGTGAAAATTTTACTTGGCAACAAAATTGAGAAGGCAATAAGGCAGATGAAAATCCTTTATACTTGTGGAATGAAGAAGGGGTACAATTTGGGTAAAAGTAAAAGGGAAAAGGAGAAAAAAAATTATTAAATGAGCATTTAATTTTGTAAAAGCAGAACATATATGAATATCTAGAAGTAAATTTGATTAGCCTCTAAATTTGCTTCATAGATCTAATAATTTTATTTTTCTAATTGCCTTAAAAATAATAAAAACTTTATACGAACACCAAAAATTTAATTATTGGTTCAGATTAATATTGATTCAGACTAGTATCGGTTCAGACTAATTACGATATGTATAATTTTTGGTTTTAAAATTAGATTAAACATGATAAATACTAAAAATGATTGACAGATGTCCATATATTGCTTAAAACAACCAGAAGCACAATACGATTCATAGTTCTTCAATAGAATTGATGATCGTATAGAAAGAGTTGGTACACAGATGGTTGAAAGCGGCTCTTCCCATATGGAAGAGATAAATAATTCGTCAGATGACGATATCTTATCAGTGACTGCAAATGAGCAGTTCGAAGAGGTTATAACACCATGACCGTATACGTGCCGATCTCATTTAATCACGCCTGGAACAAATTCTACTGCAACGTGTCAACTACGTTGAGGGATTAGACGTGTCAGATATACCCTTCCCAATAATAGAGCAGAGAGGTTAGAGGCTAATGCATTTCATAAAATCCTTCACTATTCGCGAGCAGACAGAGCATATAGCTATAATGACTCCAGTGTCTAATACGAGACCATCAATAGAACATCTAAATATATTTCAAATAGCACAGAATTTAAAGGGAAAATTAATTAGAATGGAGATTGAAAAGAGGTCAAAAATGAATCGGACAGAAATAATTCGGTCAATTGTTGAATATAGGAAAAATTTTGTTGTATTCTCACCACCACATTTGTGGCAAAACAATAGCTGCGCTTGCTCTTAGAGATTATGGAGCAAAGGCGTATGATACAGCTGAATATTATCGCACACTACATCAGGCTTATGAACGATATCCTCCACTGTATTATACAGATCATTATTTTACTATCGTTTGGAATTTTTTGTTTTTGCAAATACTTCAAAAATTAATTGGATCTTAGTTACAACTTTTTCTACAACCACAATATGTATAATATATGCAACAAATGAATGAGTGTAAAAAAAACAACTCTTAATTTGTTTAATATTTTTGTCTGCTGTTTTACTTTCCTTTCTTATGAAATTTCTTCTTTATATTCATTAATTTTTATTTGAAAATAAATTAAATAATAAATTTTATTTTTAAAATGCAAGACGATAAAGACAATTAAAAAGAGAGAGAGAGCAATTTAAAGAGAGAGAACAATACTGCTAGAACATATTATGCAAGATAGAGGAAAATATTTTACAAGATAAAAATGAAGAGAAAGAGAAAGTTAAAAAATCATCAAATAAAGTTGTAATTTAAGTTTCTCAAATTATCGACTGAACGAGCACTTTTAAGAAATCACTCTCAAGAACAAAGTGAATAAATTTTGTATTCATTTTAGAAAAAAAAACGAGATACCCAATACGGAATAATTCTTCTCACTTCTCACTTTGTGAGTATAATAGCGATAATGCACTATCATTCTTTTTATTCTAAATAATAATTTTTAAATTTTTTAATTTTAGTTAATAATACTCTTTCAAACATTATGGCTTTTACAAAAATTATTGATTCATAAGAGAATTGTAATCAAATTAAATTCTACATGATAAATAAATCACAAATGGTCCGAAACCAAAATTTCATTTGAGGCCAATAACTTGGGAGAGATTGGAGGTTGAAAAAAATTTATTTTCTAATGAAATAAACAATTAGTTTCTAAAATTTTCTGAAATGTCAAACATCTACAACTAAGTGTCTAGAAGAAAAACAATATATAATAAATATAAAAACTGTTTTTGGGAATTTAAAAAATATTTGTGATTTCGATAGAATAAATAGTCAAATAATGATATTTTTGGCTATAATTTTTTAAAAAGAAATTAAAACAAGATTTGGCAGACAGAACAAAACTAATGACCATCTTTTTTCCAATTTCTTTTAGAAAAGAACTCCAAACGAAGTGTAGTAAGAAGTATTAATGTTATAAAAATAATAATTAATTTGTATAAAATGAATATAATTTTAACAGCTAAACTGAGATTCCCACTCTTTATATTACAATTATTGTGTACGTACGTATATAAATTCCACTCGTACATGCTCTTATGTATTAACTTTAAATATACAAATTTTATTGTGTGCTGCTACTAAACACTCCTTGTAAATTAAAAAGCCACTGCGAATGCTTCTTTGAAAGGAAAATTTCTTCTAAAAGATGATTCTATCTTGAACAGTTTTGGTAAGATGCAATGAATGGAATGCATTTGAAATTTGTGCTCGCTTTCTCTGAAACCTGAAAAACTAATTCAAATAGTTGGAAATTCTGTTAAAAATTTTGTTACTTCCATAACTTTTATTTCTCCAGCCGCATTCACTTGTAAGTTGTTGCAAAATAAATTTCCTCTTCTATGGTATTTCATTTTCATCCATTTTGTTATTATTTATTTTATAATTTTAATTTAATTCTAATTATTTCTTTTTTTCCATAATTTGACTCTGATTGATTTAAAAAAGAATTTTGATTTATAATATTTTTTCTTACTTTTGAATTGAAAAGAAATTTTTAATTTTCATAAAAGAAAAAAAAAATTATCCTCATAAATATTTATAAATGAAAATGAAAAATATGTGTATACAAAAATTGTGTAATTCAAATATAAATTTTGTTCATATTCTAGTCTGGTAGGGTTTAGCTTAATGGTGTTATAATGGGAATCATTATTAGGTTAGATTATTGGTTAGGTTAGTTTAAGTTGTTGAAACGTTTTCCATGTGCATTATTTTCCAACCGCAACACGGCTATAAAGGTTCTGGGTAGTATCTTGTCCACTCTTGGTCCGGATTTAGGTCTTAATCTTTAAAAATTTTAAAATTTTCTCTTATAATATGAAATATGGGGACCTCAGTTCAAATCCAAATTTTACCATTTTAAAAAAAAAATTTTTTTTTGTACTTAATATTTTTTTTTTACAAAATTTTATAATTGATTTAGTTTGATATTAAAAATTTTGTTGTATTCTAGGGACTCGTTTGAAAACAAATTTTGCCTCAAAAGAGAAACCTTTTTTTTGTAATTAACAAAATAAGTAAGATATATACAAGTTAAATATTTTCTTGTTCAAATGAGAAAATTGTTCGCACCGCAAAAGGAAAAGAATTCAAAAGAATTTCAGTTTTATCCATTACTCAATTAATTACAGTTTGATGCAAGATTGATCTTAATAGAGACTAAAAGATTAGAAAATCTAAATACAAAATTTTCAATTAGATTTAAAACGCTTTTTCAATGAATTTTTAGAACACCTTTGAAGTGAAAGTTTTCCAGCTTTTAAAATCAATCAATTGAAAAAATTCAAGTAATATGAGTAATGTCCGATAGTGTAATGCTTGACTTAGTCGTTGCCTTTGACATCAAAAGCTAAAAGTTAACTGCAGTTTTAAAGTGAGCTTAAAATTTAAGCAATAAAGTTAAGTTTATGAAGTGAAGAATATTTGGTAATTTTATTTTAAATAGAAAGAAGATAATATCATCAAACTCTTTGAACATTTAAAGGCCTGACGAACAGAATTTGAAATTTACAAGTATTACAACCGTTTACATATTTACATTTCACTATATTTACAATAAAAATAAAAAAAACAATGCCGGTTCATAAAATTTTCAATTGTCATTAAAATATGACTCATATTTGTTATTAAAGGTTGTTGTTGTTCCAAGTTTATTCTTTATACTTTCTATTAAGTGATCAAGAGTGATCACTTAATAGAAAGTATACTTACACATACTCTTATATATGTATTAACATTCAAGGTTTGGAAATGTTCAAAAAGTAAATTGTTCTAAATTGCTCAATAGAAGTTTCTGTTTACACCTGTGTTAAACAAATATGTGTATATATATACATATATGTATATAGATACAGATTTTAAGAGAAATTTAAAAAATAATATACGTATAGAATTTCAATTTCAACAATAATTGTAGAAAATTCCTATTAACACTATTATTGAAATTTGTTTTTAACAAAAATACTATTGTTGTGCAGCTTCCAAGAATTTATCCGATTTATGAAGAAGTCTAATTGACTATTGCAAATGATGAATAATTTCAAAATTTGGACAGAACTATTTATAGCTAGTATAGTGTGAATTCACAATTAATTCTGAAAAGTAAACAATATAACTGGGGTTTTATTTTTATTTCTGTGTTATTATATATTAAAAAATTTTTATTAATCTGTATTTAATACAAATTAATAATGTCTTTTAAGTTACTGAAAAATAAATGGAAATTATTTAATATAAAAATTTAATTCCATTTTAGTTAAGAATGATATGAAAGTTAGGAATGATAACTTTTTAATACAATTTAAATTTTGGCTCTCGAAAAATTTCAAATTTTTAAATATGGCTTGGATTAACGAAAGCTTGACCACCCCTCATATAATAAATTTTAATAAATCTCTGCGAATATGATATTTTTGCTTATCTTTTTAAATTTAACTGAAGTATTTTTGTTGTGACCAAGTTCAATAAATCCAAAATTAATAATTGTATTTTTAGAAATGTGATCTAAAATTTAAATTTAGATCTTATTTTTGTAGAATAGAAATTTTGAATTCTAATCACATAATCATATAAGTCGTAATTGAAATGTATGAATTCCACGTATGATTGTAAAATTGTTATTGTTATGCCGAAAAATAGAGTTGCGACACAGAATGTGGTTTTATAGAACTAAAACAGTGAAATTACTATGTATTTCGAAAAAATTAAGTACAAGATCTACATTAATTATTAATTCAAGATATACGAGAATTTTGGCACAAATTTTATTATTCATGCGAGAATTTCATACATGGTTCTACTACAGTTTAATTATCCCTGAGATCGAACTTGTAATAATATTGGATTAATGTAGAATTCAGCTGATAAATTCTAATTGCGAAATTTTATACTGTATTATGACAATTTGGATGTCAAGGTATGTTGATAAAGTAATACTGTAAGTATAAGTATAAGTATAAGTATAAAGTAATACTTACAGTATTACTTTATCAACAGTACTTCTAATATTTTAATGTAAATATGCGACAGGGGAAACAAAACTCGGAATGATCATTTATGGAAGAAATTGTGATTGTTTTGATAAACTTATCACGGGAAACATCGATAGTGTAAAATTTTCATAAATCTGACATGTCCGCCTCACAAGTTGTTTAATTGGCTTGCGACAACATTATTAAAATACACTGGTTCTAATAAAAGAGCCAAATCAACTGAATCTAAAATAAAAGTGAAGAGGAAACAACATTTTCCGGTTGCTTCAATATAGCAATATTATGATACTACGTATGTATATACATACCCGTACGAACATATGTTTGAAGGATATACTAAATTTGCCTTACCGTTTGTAACGCTAAGGGAGCTGTCATACTACTTAAAAATTTATTTGTCTATATCTGAGAAACTATAAAAACTATGGTATTGAAATTTAATACAAGCAAATATACTAGTAGGGCTAATGTTTGATGAAAGTTACTGAAATTGCTTGTCTCCTCAAATGTTACTTGGCTATATCTCAGAAATTATAAAAGCTGTGATATTTGAATTCCACACGAGTAAATATATAAGTATGGCCGATGTGTTTGATAAAATTCGTTGAAATTGTATGGCTTTTTCCGATAGTTGCCATACTACTTCAATAGTAGTTTGGCCATATCTTAGAAAATATTGAAAACACAGTACTGAAATTTTGTATAAATTAATATGGTAATACGACATCTTAATGTCATAGTCTGTGCCATAGTCAGCTATAGTATATTTACTTGCACAAAGGAAAATAAATTCGTACGGGTATCGCAAAAGTGACACGGTCAACTCTATTTTTTATAGTTTTTTTCTGCAAGAAAACTTATTCCAACTTCCAAACCTTTTTTAAAATCTCATAAAGTATAGTTATAGGTGGAATTCGTGTTTGTGAATTCGAGATCTCCTGTAAAGTCAACAGCATAAAAATTTTTTCATCTTTTGTATTCATAACCTTAATTATTAGAGAACTCATTCTTGTGGGAGCAGAGAGACCTTATTGAAATTACGTAAGAGTTTTTTTCGTTCGCAGCGCTGCCAACGCTTTAGTAGTCTTATTGCAGTGTAAATTTAGCTAATTGCGGAAAGTGTCACATATTGTTTCATACCTAAAACAAATGCAAGTTTTAAAATGTATTAAAGTCTATCTGAAGAGTTTTATTAAGCATAGCATATTTAATAAAGAATTCCTTCCACTTTTCAAATCATTTGCTTTTTAATTATGTATTTTTTTCACATGTTATTTCTTCATAATTATCGTGCATCTTCATTAAAAGCACATCGAACTAAAATAGAAACATATGTAGTACATAAATTTGCTTTAATTAAGTTATAGAAAATCTTACACCTGTGAACGAATTCTTTAACTTATTTTTAAAAAATATTCCAATTTGATCAATTGTATTAAATGGTGTTGAATCTAGAATATTACCTTCACCAAAAAGAATACAATCTTCATGAAATTTAATTGTTTTACTCCAATATTCTTCATAATTTTCATCATTATTTTCAATCACTCCTCTCATTGGAATAATTTCAACTTGAAGACGATGCCATTCCCCATCATAAATCTATAAAATTTATTGAATTATTATTTTCAAAATAATGATAAAATTTTTATTAAATTTTCAATATTATTAGTATCATTTGTTGTAATACTGCTCTTGTATGTTCATATCCTGAATTTGATTTGGCAATATAAGTTAAAATTTTTCCTGAATTAATATTAATTGATTGAATTATTTCGTCATTAAGATTTTTAAATTTAAATAGACACATTTGACCTTCAATAAGTCCAATATGTCGAAAAATGATTTCAAAATAAAAGTTTCTTAAATCTTCTTTATTTGTAAATGATTTTAAAACGATAAAAATGATTACTTGTATGAGGTACAGAGAAACGTCCAATTTGACGATATTTTCGACCAAAAATTTCCAATAAATTAAGTAGGGACGTTACGTTTTTGTGTAATGTTGTTAAATCAGGGCATGTTTCTTCAGTACTTTCATTATCATCATTGAATATTTTCTGTTAATTGAGTACTTCTTAAAATCAATCTAAAAATGACAATCTTTATTTGATTCTTGAAAAAATTATAAAATTTCAATTTACCGATGAGCTTCTATCTAAATGAGTATATGGTGAAATGAATAAAGAATAAAGTTGAATTTTTGAACCTTCAAATAATTTTAATATTGAATTTTTGTCTCTAACAAATTGCTTTAATACAAGATTGCAATCTAATCAAATTTTAGTAAATTGATTTGAAAATGAAACTTTTAAACGATGCCAGCTTAAGTCTGTGAAAATTGGCTGCAATATAAAACAGAAACAAAAATTAAAATTAAACTTGTTTAAAAAAAAAATTCTTCTGGTTAATAATTTCGTTTTGCATTGTCTACAATTTTTTGATTGAAGAGAAAATTTAAAGATATTCTACGTAGATGTTGTAGAGTTCGTGAACGAACAGAATCAAAAGACAATTACCGCCATTTATGGAATGCTGCCACCTATGGGGTGGTAAGTCAATTAACAAAAAAATTTGTAGACCCTTTTATATGTAGAAAAAAGTACTTTTTGGTGCAATTTACATAATAGACTGCTTCTTCAGATGATCTTTCTTCTGAAATGAGACTGCCTTTATGATTACATGACTGTACTACGATCAGTGATTGTTTGTTTAGCAATATGAATGGAATTTATCCTGTGAAATGTTATGAAAAACAACGACGTATGTCATGCGGTGACTGCAATCATTGTTTGCAGTAATAAAAATTTTGTAATAGATTGATTTAAAGTAATTGATTAACCCTCCCAACCGATATAAAATGACACCTTTCGAACTATTTTCTGTAAGGTCCCTTGATGTCACTGATTTATTATACTTGATCATTGCTAAATGTATATACATATACATATGTATTTCGCCTTCGCTTCCTTGTTCGTTTTTTGAATGATTAAAATGTTGATTGAACTTTCATTTTTTTTTCTGTTGCTTTTTGCCAACATTTAAAATTTTTACAACAAATTTGTACAAGCAAATTTTTTACGTTTTCTCCTAAACCTGAAAAGCTAATTAAAATAGTTTTGAATTCTGTTATAAATTTCCCAGTTCCTCTTCTTTATAGAATTGATTTCCTTAAAAATTTGTCCACATTTCCATTGTATTTCTTTTTCATCCATTTTGTTGTTATTTATTTTATAAAATTTTAATTTAATTCCAATTATTTCTTTATTTTTAATAATTTCATTCTGATTTATTTAAAAAAAAAATTTGACTTATAATATTTCTTCTGATTTTGAATTGATAAATAATTTTTATTTTTCATTTAATAAAAAAAAAAAATTATCCTCGTAAATATTTATAAATTAAAATGAAAAATATGTGTATACAAAAATTGTGTAATTAAAATATAAATTTTGTTCATATTCTAGTCTGGTAGGGTTTAGTTTAATGGTGTTATAATGGGAATCATTATTAGGTTAGATTATTGGTTAGGTTAGTTTAAGTTGTTGAAACGTTTTCCATGTGCATTACCTTTCAACCGCAATATAACTGTGAAGGTTCTGGGTAGTATCTTGTCCACTCTAGGTCCGGATTTAGGTCTTAATCTTTAAAAATTTTAAAATTTTCTCTTATAATATGCAATATGGGGACCTCAGTTCAAATCCAAATTTTACCTTTATTTAAAACAAAATTTTTTTTTTTGTGTTAAATAATTTTTTTCATAAAAATTAGTGAAATTTTCGTTTGATTTTATTATAAATTCTAGAGACCTGAATTGGAAACTTTATTTTGCGTCTTTGAAAATTTTTTTGGAAATAGCAAAGTAGGTTAAAGATAAGTGAGATATTTTTTTGTTCAAATAAGAAAAATAGTTTGTAACGCAAAAGGATTTTTGCGTTAGATTTTAAATTTTGAAGAATTTAAAGCAATTTTATTTTCACTTATTACCCAATTATTAATAGATTGATTGAAGATTGAGTTCTTAGTTGAGGCTAAATTGTAATTGAAACTAAACACAAAATTTTCCATTTAATTTAATATGCTTTGTCAATGAATTTTTAGAACGCCGTTGAAGGGAATTTATTCAAGCTTTTAAAAATCAATAATATGAAAAAATTCTAATAACATGGACATTGTAATTCTTGAATAGGATAATCCTTGATTTATCCATTGCCTTTACAGTAAATTTTTCAATAGAAATTTCTGTTCACATCTGTGTTAAATACACATTATGTATATAGTTGCAGATTTTAAAAAATTACAGAAATTTAAAAAGTTATGGATGATTTTTCTTAAATGCACATATTTTTTTATTTTGTAATAGTATCTTAAAGCGGGTTTGATCAACTATAGGCCCTTTTACTTTCTCAATAATTATAAAATAATTTTCTTTATATTTGTATAACTGATTGTTGTTATTTTTATGTGGTTATTTGTATAATTTGGTCGAAATATTATAGTCGAAAGTCCAAAATGAAATAAAAAAAAGACTTAATAATTATATTGTATAATAATTATTCTTAATGCGAATTCGTTTTTATATCACATCTCATTAAGCAAATTTTGAAAAATCAACCAAGTTTAACATATTTAAGATTGTGAGAATCGAAAATTTTTTTACTTCCAATTACCAATATGTTACATATAAAATAATAATAAAAATATTAACATACTTTTGTTATTTACTTTTTTAATCTTTCGATGCATAGAATTCAATTGATGCATAATTAATTCAAATACGTGTACATTCTTTAAAAGTATATTAATAACAGTAATTTAAAATTATCTTTAACACATTTTCAATTGACCATTTGTATTTTGTCGAATCCATTGTAAATATGAACTAATTTTAAGATAACCCTGCGGTTTATCTTTTGTACATTGTCCAATAAAACCAAATGAAACAAGACCAATTAATTTCTCAATTTGACCATTATTATCTAATAAAACTAATGGACCACCCGAATCACCACTACATGATGATGTACCATGAATACCTTTAGCACAATATGTTCCACCATAATTTACAAAAAATTTTGATTCAAATTGTCTTCTACATACATTAATATCAATTAATTGAATAACAGCATGATTTAGATATGATGGATAACTTCCTTTTACTATTTAAAATGGAAAAAAAATTTAATTAAATTGTTTCATTAATATTTTTTATAAATTTACCATCTGATGTCATTCCCCAGCCAGATATTAAGGCTTTTCTTCCGATATAATTATTGTTTACCTCGTTAAAACAGGGTATTCTAATTGGTTGAATAGCTTCTAAAATTTGAATAATAAAATTAATAAAAATTTATTAAAAAAAATAAAAAATTAAATTCTAAAATACCAGTAAATGAAATTTGAATTGGTAATTTTATTAAACCAATATCATAATATAATCTAGGATAATTAGCATGTACTATGAAATTAGAATTCTTCACAAAAAAATGTTGTTGCGTCCGTTCATATCGATTATTTCTATTATTGGCTCCAAGAATTATTTCAGCTTGACGAGCTCTACATTAAATATAATTAAGAAAAAATATAAAATATTTTCAATAAATATTTCAATATAGCTATTTCCAATAATATTAACGTTAAATTTTATAATGGAGTAATGAAATTTTTGAAGCCTATTTAGCTATAAAACATAAATTACTAAAATTGGCTTAAAGTTTATTTAGTCCGTTTAAACATTGAATTAGAATGCATTATGAAACTCAAGTATATAATATATTTGATCTTTTAATACAAAAATTACCCATATATACAATGTGCTGCCGTTAAAATCCATAAATTTGAAATTAAAACACCGCCACAAGTTATGATTTCATTTGTTTCTGATAAAATTTTTAAAAAGACTTGATAACGTAAAAGATTAGAATTTGATTTGTGACCGTTAATAATTTTAGGTATTGGTTTAAAATGTTTAAGTGACGTTGCAATTGGTGCCGAAGTTTGATCTGCACCATTTGTAAATATTACAGAGAATAATATGAAAATTGTGTAAATTAATTTCCTAAGCATTATTTTTGATAGATAAAATAAATTATTTTTAAAAAGAATTAAACTTACGACCTGAAATTTTTTTGGAACAAAATTCTTTATTTTTAAAAATAAGAATTGAAATTATAATAAATTAATTATTCGTAAAAAAATTAATTAATTGTGAAGTATGTTAAAATTTTTAAAGCCATAAAATAATTTAATGATCTAGAACAAATTTTAAAATTATTTTTATGACTGCAACTACAACAATATTGCATTGTATTTGAAAATTTAAATTAAAATTTTTTTTCTAGATGTAAATTGACTCGGAAAGTCGACATTTATAAATTAATAAAGTTTTTATTCAAAATTTATGTAGAAACACCCAAACTATCTTCAAAAAAATTAAAAGATCCACTTTAGAAGGTTTCTGTAAAAACAACTTCAAATATTCTTTCGCTTGTAGAGATTGAGGTACAGGTCGTAAATAACATATACTTTTAGATTTTAATTAAAAATCCTTTAAGGATTTTTAGATATTCTAAATTTATGCCTAAAATATGGATATGGATAGTAGAATTCAAAATGCTGGCATATAAGAATTCACAAAATTTTTTGAATTTCAAAACAAAATTTCGAACTATAACCTATAATTATTCAAGAATTATTCGAACTAGAATTATAGAATAAATAAGTTCGAAAAATTCTCATATAATATTTTTAATAATTTTGTGTTCAATTCAATTAAATTAAACTAAGAAAAAGGTATTGATAACACAATATAGCAAAAATTTCAATAAAATATTTGTTATACTACGAATCGTATATAATTATACTAAAAAGTTTTAAGGAAGAAAAGTCGAAAATCTTATGTAATGCACGCAAAATAATTTTTGACTTAAGCATGACACCTACTTTCTTTTCTAAAACAATAGTCTACCTAAATCTTTTTATTTAATGCAAAAAATAAAAATATTGCATATTTTTCGGGGGAAAAAAAAAACAAAAATTAAGAACAAACAAAAATTTTATGTAACAAATTATTTTATCAATATTTTAAGAATTTAGAGCAATTACAACCGCAAAAGAAACAGAAATTTTTTTTAATAGATTATGCAGCCAACCAGTTTATTTGAAAATTAAATTATTTTGACAACAAAATTTCAAATTTGTATAACCAAAAGAAAGCAGAACGAATGAATAATAAATTTATAAAATGAGAATGTGTAAAAGGACCCAATTTCCTGGTTTCTAACGAAATATTTTTACCAATTTGAGTATCATTGAAGTTAAGTTTTGAAAGGAAGTTTCCTAATAGCGTGGCCGAAATATTGTTAAATGCAGATATTATTATTATTTATAAACGTTTACTCATAACAAAATTATTGAGTAAACTTAAGATTTAACAGAATTATAAACTCAGTAACAATTTTGTTCGCAATTTGTAAATGCGGCATTACCGATTACGTTCTGTAATTGATTGGCAATATATTGCACAAAAAAAAATAAAATATTTACAAAATAAAAGTACAAAATTAAAATACAAGTGATGTATTTTAAAATTTTCTAATTATAAAAATAATCGCATATGCATGATACCAACTTATTTTATTTACAACTTTAGTCCCACAAATTCCTCATTATTTGATGTGGTCAGTAAAAGCAAGAAAATTGTGATATTGTTGAGTTTATTTATATTTGCTAAAATAAAAGCAAACAACATGGTTCGACTCATGACTCGCGACTCAAGGTTGAAGTAGCTACAATACAACTCTTAAAGCTGATTTAAAATATTTTAAGAACTAATTTTATTATTAGGCAAAATTTTGTAGAGGGAATAATTGATTCGCTTATTATTGACTGAATTACTTGTTCTCCTTTTATTTGTTGTTGTAGAAAATATTCCCAAAATTCAGTCGACTGGCTCATTATTTCAGCATGTCTTTTTGTTTTATTTCGTTTGAAAAATTAAAATACTATTAAAACTATTTTGCATGTTGAAAATCAAAGAATTTTCCATTTCTTCATTTCATTTTTGTGGTAAATTGCATTTCCTTTGTGTCAATGTAATAAATTCATAACGGGTGTATGTACAAATACAATATTCTACGTGTGTATTGGCAAGAATATTCTTTTTTTATTAGTAGTTTTGAAATTCCATATATGTACAATAATAATAATTCCATTTTTCATGGTAAGATTCTACAGAATAAACTTCTCAGTTTAATATTATTTTGGTCATTTCATAACTCTGGAGGAGCATAATAATGTTCAAAAGAATATAAAATACATTATAACAGTATTTGTTATAAATCCGTTGCCTTATAATCTGCCATTTTGTTGTTAACTGAGTTTTGAAACTATTGCCCATAATGGTTGGATTTCATATTTTTTAAGTGCATATTCGATGGATTTGAACTCATTCAAGGATCTGGAAACTTAGATTTGAAAAATTATAAACCAAAACTGTGCCTGAAATTGTCATAAAAATTATAATTTACTGTAATTTTAATAGGACACCGCTACTGATTCATTGTAGTAGTAAAAATGAAAATTTCCAATCAATTTCTAAAGAGTGCGCGGGTAGCAGGCATATTTTCTAATCCATGTTGGTTTCATGCAAGTTTCTTCAAAAATAAATAAGAAATACCATGAAAAAAATATTATATAATGTTAAAAAGCGAAAAAGAAAAATACAATGCAATTTTTTATACCATTTTATGTTTCCTTTCAGTATTTTGTGCACGATTTAGAAATTTTTATGTAGTTTTGATCTCTTTAAACAGCTTTTTACATTCCAAGCACTTTACCAATACACTATGAGATGAAAGAAAATAAATACAAGCATTTATATTGTTCAGTATCTTTTAAACTAAGCGTTGTTTTATTATTAAAAGAGCACCTATTTACTTTTATACCAGTTCCTACATTTATTTATCTTATACCTTCACATTTTGCGGTAAATTATAAGCCAAATTATATGATAAAGTTCAGATTTCGAGCGCTCTATACAGATTGTTTGAATATTATTTGGATAGTTCATTTTTGAATAAATTTCGTCCAGGAAACCACAATCTAATTGAAGATATGAAAATACAATGCTTGTTTAATTGAATTTAACTCTTTAAAATTTGCCTTAATTCAATGTCTTCATTAACTTTGATAATTTTATATAAAATTACAGCTTATTGGTTCAGTTAAATTCTCTCTTCTTTGTAATAAAATTTCTTCTTCATATCTTAATAATATAGTCACATCTCTTAAAATTCTGTCCTATTTAGTGATTTCTGGAAATCATTTGGCCTCAATTCTATTGAAATTATTTTTGTTTTTTCTTTTCTTATTTAAAATTTTATATTTTTCTGTTAATACAATTTTGATTTAATGTAAAAAGTTTTCCAAATCAAATTTGACTTTGAAAGGTCTCTAGATTTCAAAAAAATGTTTGCATCCAAATCCAAATGTAACTCTTTTAAAAAAAAATTATTCAAATTAAAAAAAAAAATTAAAAAAAAAATGGTAAAATTTGGATTTGAACTCAAGCATATTATTTTCATATAAAAAACAAAAAATGTCAAAATTTTGACGGATCCAGACCTGAGTCCGGTCTAAAAATTGACCAGTGACTACCCTTAAGCCTCGCGGTCATACTCCAATCCTAAAAATTTAAGTCTAGAAATTGTTTTGAAAACTTTTAACTTAATCTAATAACACATTCACACAACAACTAACAAACTCAACAACATTCACACAAAATATGTAGGAACAAATTCTTAATATAAACCACCAAATTATATTATACATATATTTTTTTCAAAATTTTTTATTTTTTAAATATTTACGAGGATAAAATTTTTCTTTTTTCATTTTCAATTCAAAATGAAAATATTAAATTTTTTTTTTTAAAAAAAAGGTAAAATTTGGATTCGAACCCAAGCATATTAATTTCGTAAAATAACAAAAAATGTAAAAATTTTCCAGAGCTAAGTCGAAATATTATAAGTCAAACATTTTTTAATTTGATCAGAGTAACAGTTTGAATAGAAAAATTGAATTAAAATTACAAGAACAACCTAATAATTGAGAGCTATGAAAGCAGTTGAAAATTTTAAACAACTTCCAAATTATTTTAATGAATATTTGTTTTTTTATTGTAAATTGAAACGTTCAAATGTACACAAATTTAAAAAAAAATTTTGAATTATTTTAGGTTCATATAGAGGATGTTCAATTCAAGTGAATTATGCACATACAATTTTGGATAAATTGAAATCAATGTTCAAAAACAACTTTGGTATACTATGGAGCAGAAAAATACTCAAATACGCAGTAAAAGCAAGAATTATTTAAAAGCTAAAACATCAAATAACGAGGTCCATGTCTAAATATAATGCCGAAGTTAACAAAATTAGCAACATTTGATATAAAATATAAAATCCTAGTGCATATTTTGAGTAGATGATAGAAGGATACAAGGCTATTGATGTCTTTTCGTTACACTCTTGAACAAGAACTCTATATTACTCGTATATATCCTAAGTGATAAATTATTGCAAAATCAAAATTTTAATAATCACAGGTATTTAAAATAGTATTGTGCAACTATATTAATGATTAATTAATATAAAAATTTACATGATCCAATATCACTTTCTAACATCAAGTTTAACATATTAATAACATATTAGTGTAATTCTTGTATTTTAATTACGTCATAATTAACTTAACGTATGCGTTGATTAATTAATAGCTTTCACTTCAAAACAACGTACTTATTTGTTACAGATATGATCTGAGGCACCATCTATAACGAAATATTTTTTTTTAATATTTACTTTACTGTTGTTACTAAAATTTTTTAAAATACACAAAATAGCTCTATGCCCTAACCATATTTGAAATCTTAATATTAATCCAAAAACCTAATTAAGTTAGTGATACTTTAAAAACAAATTTTCTTTTTAAAATCCAGCTCCATCCTACCGTCTGTTTCGAAGTACAATGGCAAAAGTTTCAAAGAAGCATAATTTTGGAAAAATATTTTCATTTACTTCTCCTATAACTCCCTCAAACTATATTATACAAGGGTAATAGAAATGTTTTTTTTTTTAAAGCACAAGAACAGACAATGTTTGGGATATAGCTGTTGCCGTTTTGTACTAGAAAGTATTCTAAGAATATTTGAGTATTGCAAACTATTTTTCCAAATAAATCATTATTCTAAATTGCTTTATTATTTTCCAAATTTTATTTGTTATGATTAATTTTCTCAATTTTAAGCCCACAATGTTTAAAATATTATTAGAACCAAAGTCTATTTTTAACCTCCTTATTTTTCTAAATTTATCACTTTCCAATTTTTACAAAATTCTTTTTAGATTTTACTACAATTCAGTAAAATTCTAAATAAGCAATATATTAAAAATATCTTCTACTGGCAAATTAAAATGAAGTTTTTTGACTAATTATCTTATTTATTTTTGTTACTAGCTTAAACTTTTTAAATTTATTTCTATTTTTATTTCTCCAGCACATATGCAATAATATTTTGTCGTGAGTGCAATATTTTAATAAAAATTCGTTTTAATACCCAGGGAAGGGTTTAATATCTCAGGGAAGAATATACTAAATTTGGTACAGATTTTTGCACCAGTTGATTACAAATAACCGATCTCCGGATAACTCAAAAACGAAAATATTTAATAGGAAACAACATTAACTTTTCAAAAAATGTTTGAAAACAAAGGCTATTGTAATACAAACAATTTGAAAAACCGTTTCAGGTAGCTGTCATACACCTCAAAACGATCATTTTACATATATCTAACACTAGTAAAGTTATTTGTACAAAATTCAACAGTCACGAGTTCAAATTATAGTTCAGACGTATCCTTGAATTTTTTATGCAAAAATGTCCTGACAAATTCGGTTTTCTGCCCTACAGTCATAAAAATTAATTTAATATAGTCAGGTTTTCAATATATTGGCTTTAATTCAGCTGGTTAAAATCGAATGAAATGCTGTTACTAATTGTGTTTTCTAACTTTTCTCGTGGTTATTGTCAAAATTAATAAAAAATTTTATTACATTCAATTTACATAGTCCACAACATTGTCAAATTAATTAAAAAAATTTTATATTAAATTTGATTTACTAAAAATTCTTTTAAAATTTTCAATGTGAAATTTAAGTTCTACTCTAAATATTCTAAATTATTTTACTATACTGTTATAATATATATATAACAGTAATTCCTAATAACATATAACGAAATATACGCAGTATATAATATAACTTGGAAATATTGTACTTAATTATTTGACTTTTTGTTCCTTTAGAATTTGCTAAATAACAGCGTTATTATAACCTTCTTTAATTGGGTAACTCTGTATAAAGTTTGAATTTATTCGTTCAGTTTAATTCTCCCTTCCTTCTAATACAAATTCTTTATCTTCAAATTCTTCAAAACTGTTAACGCGAAACTCTCTGTCACCTCCATTCAATTGAAGTGAATTTTTTATTTTATTTATTTAATATTTTTCATTTGCAATAAAATTTTCTTAAATTTTATGTTTTTCTATTAAAAATGTAAATATTAATTTGGAAATAGAAATTTGTATTTGAACAAAGGTCCTCTAGATATCATAATATTTTTTTGTTCTAAATAAATTTTATTGTTTTACAAAAAAAAAACTTCAAAATAGAAAAAAAAAAAATTTAAAATTGTAAAATCTGCAGGCTTCGAACTCAATCATATTATTTACGTATAAAAACAAAAAATGTCAAAATTTTGACGGATCCAGACGTAAGTCCGGTCTAAAAATTGACCAGCTTCTAGCCACAGCTTGTGCGGTCATACTCCAATCCTAAAAACTTAAGTATAGAAATTGTTTTGAAAACTTTTAACTTAATCTAATAACACATTCACACAACAACTAACAAACTCAACAACATTCACACAAAATATGTAGGAACAAATTCTTAATATAAACCACCAAATTATATTATACATATATTTTTCAAAATTTTTTATTTTTTAAATATTTACGAGGATAAAATTTTTCTTTTTTCATTTTCAATTCAAAATGAAAATATTAAATTTTTTTTAAAAAAAAAGGTAAAATTTGGATTCGAACTCAAGGTAAATTTTTTTTTTCATATTTCACGAAATGTTATAAGTCAAAAAATTTTTCTTTCAATCAATGAATAGAAAAATGTGGAAAGAAATAGAATAAAATTAAAATTTTAAAGCGAACAGCAAAACATGTAGATGAAAATAAATTAATCAATATGAAGAAAATTTGAAGAAAATTATGAATTTATGCAGATGCACAGAGCTATGGAAGTAATCAAAATTATAACTCAATTCCGAAATATTTTAATGGACTTTTCAAATCCAAAATAAAACGAAATAAATTTACATGGAATATTTCAAATTTATGCAGATTTTGAGCTATTTTTAAAAATACAGATCGCGTCACAACCATCATCATCAAAGCCATCATGCTGCACAGTATGACCCATGCATAATGATGATTGAAGGCCGGCTTCTTCTTCTGAAAAAATAAATATTTTGCTTTTGTTTGAAAAAAAAGTTTTTGATATCGAAAAATTTTGCGATCAAAAAATTTTTTTTATAAAAATTTTCCTCAATTTTCCATATAAAATTTATTACAAAAAATCAAATTGAAAATGTCAATAAAATCTCAAACAAAATATTTTTCTCATAAAATGAAAAATAAATTTCCTTGGAGGCAAACTTTTTTTCAATTTTTATCCACAATTGTCTGCTCTATTTCAGTTCAAAATAATCATCAAGAAGGAAATAATCAAGATTATAATTGAGAATGAAATTGAATCTAACGAAAATTGAGCCACTTAATTCATTGGAAAATCAAGTCTGCCCAAAACTTCGTTGAGCATGTATTGAACTAAAAAAACGGACAGAGAAAACATAATCTAAGTTAATCTGTTGAAATTAATTGCAATATGGCTGCTTATGGGCTTCTCTTACTCTAATATCTTCCCTGAAGGTATGCAATTTTATTTAAATAAAAAAGTAAATTGTTTTAACTTCCTCTCTTAGAGTTTAGGCCTTTATAATGCAAAAAGGTGAATTATTGAAATGAAATTTAAAATTTACTAAAAGGTTTGGTCTAATTAACTGTCTAATTAACTTTTTAGTTGGAAATTCTTGAAATTAAGCAACAATTATGGGTTTCATTCCAAAATAATGTTTTGAAGAAACTTAAATTATAAATTATAATTTTTTTTAGATCAAAGACTATAATAGAAATTTCTGGAATCCGAAATTCGTCAACAGAATTTCTGATAAACTAACGAAGCTAACAGAGAATTCGTTTCAAATCAATTATTTCAATTTATCATTTTTTTGTTGGATTTTTTTCCTAAGTACGACACAAAAATGTAAGAGTGAGACAGTATAAGAATGGCTAAATGTATTTTCAAGAAGAAACTTTTATAATTAATAGTACAATTTAATATAAATTGATGCCGAGTTTTACAATATCATGTACTCATACCGGGTTATATTCAGAAACTAAAAACATTTAGATCAATAGAATTGTAATATTAGAGATTCAAATGAGGATGTCTTAGCTAAATTTCAATTCTATTCAACCATTTTTCAAGAAATACACTTTAAATTAATTATTTGAATTAGTTACCTTTACTCCTTTTTGCAATTCTTTTGCCCAATTTTTGGCTTAGAAGCCCATATAAACAATGTGCTGCAGTTAAAATTTCTGTAAAAATATTTATTTAATTAACATTTTAATGTCAGCCTACATAATTTAAGGCTTAATGACCATTAATAATTTTTGAAAAAATTAGCATTACACCAATATTCCTTAAATTTCTCACTATTGTGGGATCAAATTAAAATCAATAGAACAAATTTTGATTTCATTATTTCATTTTTAATTTCCCGCTTTATAGAATTTCAAAAAGCAAATATTTACAAACCAATTTAATTATTTGGATTGTGTGTGGTTCCTTTTGTAATTTTCAATATTATTTGAAAAGTTTATCAGCAAAAACCAATAAATTGCATATTTAAATATTTATGAACTCTATGAATGTGTAACAAATTTTTTTATGACTCTTTTAATGATGATAATTACAATATGAGCTTCGATTTTTTTTAATGCATTGAAATTTTAAATGTATTTTGATATAAAAAACTGTACTAAGAAGATTAAACTCAAATTAGGGTTGTGTAAAATTGTGTGTCAACCAGTTGTATACTTCACTTTAATAAAACAAAACATTCAATATTTTATTCAACAATATTATTCTAATATTTCTTAATTTAGGCAATGCTTCTAAATATTTGCTTCACTACATTTTGATTCAGCATATTTGTACATCCCCACGTGTTTTTTCATTAATCCATCTCAAAAATGTATCGACTCTAGTAAAACCTTGTGGAAAATTTTTTGCACATTGACCGACCATAGCAAATGAAATAACACCAATTAATTTATCAGGTTTAGCATCAGAATTTAATGAAACTAATGGTCCGCCAGAATCACCACTACACACTGAACTATCAGAAATTCCTTTTGCACAAAAAATGTTTCTTTCTGGAATTTCTAATGCGTTAAAAAATTCTTCATAAATATTAGTACATTCTCTATTAGGAATTATTTTAGAAACAGCATATTTTAATAGACTTGCAATACTATTTGATTCTAAAATAAATATTAAATATTAAAATTTTATTAATAACTTATGAAAAAAAAAAAATAAAATAACCAACCATCTTTTGTTTGTCCCCAACCAGAGACAATAACAGTATTTCCGACATAATTTTTTCTCACATCATTAAAACAAGGTAATTGTATCGGTCTTACAGCTTCTGAAAATTAACTTTGTAATTTTGTGGAAATTTGCCAAAACACTTAAACTTAAAACTTACTATTCAATACGGCTGGTGCTGGTAATCTTATTAAACCAATATCTGCTGATGGAGAATTTGAATGAATTATAAAATTCCTTGGATAAACTTTAAATCGTTGTTGTGTTGGCTCACGTGGATTTTTTCTATTATGTGCTCCTAAAATTACTTCAATTTCCACGAATCTAGAGTCAAAAAAAATTAATATATAAAAACATTTTTATTTAAATATTTTAAAATGTATTTTATTAAATTTTACTCATCCAGACAATGTGCTGCCGTAAGAACCCCTAAAAATCATAAAATTACAAAAAAAATAATTTTTTCTAATGAAAAGTTGCATTAGTCATTTGAACATTAATTTATTCCACACTTACATGATTTATGAATTAATGAACCACCACAACTTACAAATTGGTGTGATGGTGTAAGCATTGTTAAAGCAACTTGATACGGAAACATGTTACTGGCAGCTTCAATCCCTCTAATTATTTTTGGGCGCGGATACATTTTGTAAAGTGGATTGAATTGATAATTTTCATTGATTTGAGCAAAATTCACAGAGCAATATAAAGATAAAATCAAAAGAATATCTACTAATTTTTGTTTCATTTTAAATAAAATTCAAATATTGTGTCCTATGCACTTTAAAACTAATCATTTTCTGGTCAAAAATAAAAGTGTTTTTTTGTTTTGTAATAATTTTCATAGGAGCCTAGATGCATTTATCACAGAAAATTAACATTTTAAACGAGCTGTTCAATTGTTATGGTTTAATTAGAAAATTAATGGCAAATTGTTTTGTTATATACGCTTGAGAAAATTAGATCTAAAAAGTCCATTGAATAAATTAATGTAGTTTGATTCAAATACAATTTTCAGAGCAGAAAAAAAAGACCTTTTAGTTTTTTTACTTTCCTGATATTTTATTCAATAATTGAACAGTTTTATTTGATAACACAATAGCCTGAATAATTTTCAGATACCAGTTTAAATTTTGAAGTTGTGTGGTAGCTATTCGGGTCGCTAACTTAATTCTATTCCAAATTAATCGAGTATTAGTATTATTTCTTACTATAAATATTATTTGTGAAAATTATGTGAACTAAATCTAATTCAAATTTTTGAGACATCGCTGGAATGTACTTCAGATTCGACAGGGAGAAAGAATTTATATACGTAAATATCTTTGTATATATCAGACTACTATTACTTATTAGCTCAGTGATTATTTCTTAATTCCCTCCAAATATAACTTGTAAGGCCCTTGTACTTTTTACAAAAGTATCCCTAACTGTACATTCTAAAATAAAATCATCAGGTTATTTAATTTTTTTTGTTTAATAAATAAATTTAAATTAAATTTTTATTTCAATTATTTTAAAATTTAAAATTTTAATTAACAAATTTTAACATCACCACCAGTTTTTTCATTGATCCATTTTAAATATGAAGTAATTTTAACAAAACCTTGTGGATAACCTTTTGTACAGCCACCAACCATACCAAATGATACAATACCAATTAATTTATCAACTTTACCATCTGATGTTAATGAAACTAATGGACCACCAGAATCACCACTACATGTTGATGTACCTTTTATTCCATTAGCACAATAAATATATGTTGGATCTACAGCTAATGCTGAACCAAAATATTTTTTACAGGTTTCAGATGATATTACTTGTATATTAGTATATTTTAATGTTTTTGATAGACTTCCAGGTTCTTTAAAATTTAAATAAATTAATAAGTAAAAAATATTTTATTAATTTTATAACAAAATTTTCAAATATACTAACTATCTGAAATCATTCCCCATCCAGATACAAGAACATTCTTTCCAACAAAATTTCGTTGAGAATCTCTATTACATGGTAGTTGTATTGATTTTATAACTCCTAAAAATATGTAAAAAAATCGTATTTATTAACATGATAAATTTTTTTTTATTCTTTTATGTTAAAATTTTTACTATTGTATGGAATAGAAGTTGGTAATCTTATTAAAGCAATATCAATCCATTGTTTCGGATAAGCTGAATGTATTATAAAACTATTATTTTTTACTGTTATCCTCTTTTGTGTGATTTCATATAAATTAGTTACGTCGTGTGCTCCTAAAACAACTTCAGCTGCAGTAGCTCTATATTAAAAATAAATAAAATTTTAAATTCTATCATAAAGAATATATTTAATGTATTAAAAATACATTTAATGAAATCTAATGATTTGGCACATTAAGCATTAAGTATGAAACTGTAAAATTTCTGAAACTTGTTCAATAATAACCAAATTTTAGCAAAAAAAAATTTAAGTGGGATTTTAGAAGAAAGCTGTTTACAAGTGCATTTGAAAAAGCTTTACACTTGCATAACAGTAAAATGAAATTGACAGTAAAGTTAAATCAGGAAAGTGTAATAATTAAGAAGCAGCGCTGAATCTACCATATATGCAAAGTAAGCATCTGCAATGAACCCTGAAAACAGGAACGCAATTGAAAACTTAAAAAAAAACTAAATTTTAAAAATATAAAAATTTTTTCAAATATTTTCCATTACGTATTTGCCAAAACATTTTTTCTTTCTTTTACAATGAAATTAACTTGATAACATGTACCTACATACAAACATTGCAAAGCAAAAGGCTAAAAGTTCTTCCGGAAAAGAAATTTCGAGTTCTTTTTCTTAACAATGATTAATCTTGCATTCAGTATGATAAGGTTACAAGAAAGTGATTTATTATGCGTAATATTCTTTTGGAAGCCGCATAGGATACCGAACAAGTCAGATCTGGGTATGCTCAGAAATGAACAGTTTTTTTTTTCTAATAAAATGGAATATGCATTTATGTCTATAAATGCTTGAGACCTACCGTTCATTAGAGAAATCATATCAAAAATTATGAAAAAAATAATGGTTTAGAGTAATTTTAGTTTTCATTTTGCATTCTCAATTAATTTTCTTAAATTTTTTCTTTGAGGTATAAGTTGTAAACTTATTGCAATTTGTGAAATGCAAAAATTTCTTTTGGTTGTACCAAAATATGCTATCAAAAATTAGCAGTATTTCATAACTATCACCTAATAGCTTGAGGAGGAGTAGAGAAGGGTAAAATTATTTAGCATTTTTTGTTAAAAATTATTTGAGGAGATGGAAAATTCTTGTCCTTATTAAAATGAAGTGTCTTTGAAATTTTTGAATGAATGAGAAAGAAATTTTTATTTTCTTTACAAATAAATATAATTTTCTCTGTATATTATAAGCAAAACTTACTCATACTTACAAATATTTACAAAAAGCAAAATTTATATTTAATTCCACAAAAATGGTTTTGTGCATTTTATATATAAATTTTGTTCTCATTACATTATTATATACTCTACATGATTATATTCAAATTATATAATATTAAAAAATATTTATACTTACTTATATAAACAATGTGCTGCTGTTAGTACCCCTTAAAAAATGAAATAAAATTTTTAATATAACTTATTTTAATATTCAATAGACAATATTCTTATATTAAATAACTTACATGAATTTGATATTAAAACACCACCACAAACTTGAATATTTTTATTATTCATTAAAATACTCATAGCAACTTGATATGGAAATTGATTTGGTTGAGCCTCTTTACCACCAATAATTCGAACACTATCTAAATTTTCTTCTTTAATATTGATTTCATTATATAATTTTAATAATTTCTCATTAAAATTATTTTCAGTTTCATTATTAGCTACACTACTTTTAAATAATATTATTAAAATATAAAGCGAATTTATAATATTTGGTTTCATTATATTAAAAATTTAATTTTTGAGGAAGGGTTAATTTTTCTCAGTTATAAGGTCGCTTTTAATTCAACACTCGATAATAATATAAATTTCTATTGAATTATTTTCACCTATTTATATGATATTAAAATTTTGTATATCAATGCTTTTATATTCATATATAATTTTAATTTTTCGTAGGTTCTTGAACTTTTTATCATGAAATTTTATTCACATACGCACTAACACACTTCTTGTATTATTTTATATCTATACTTATTTTTATTTTTTTTCTAGATATTTTTTTTTTCAAAATTAGGTCACGTACTAAAAAAATTTTAATATTATATATGTGAATCATATTCCTTTTTTGACATAGTATTATAATAAAGAACAATAATCAGACTTGTGTTTAAACGCCAATGATAAAAAGTGTGATAATAATGAACTTGAAAATTAAGTCACATTCAATTTTCAAGGAAGGTCAATTATCTCATCATTACTACTATAACACTATAAGAAAGAAAATAAATAAAAAACAAAAATATTGGCTATACATAAAGAGAAAGTAAAATAAAAACAAACAAAAAATTTAAAAATTAATGTTATAGTTCTCTCATTTAGTCAAGTGAAAATAAAGTGTCATGTAAGTAAAAGATAATAACAAAAAAAAAATTAATTTACACTTTCTTAAATATTATAAAGTTCTCTTTTTTGTTCTCTCTTTTTTATCGGAACGATACAGCATATAACAATATTTATTTTTATTTTAATAATAATACGAAAGATGAAATTGAAATTTCAATAAATTTTATTATTTTAAATTTACTTCCATGAAAGTAAATAAGATTTGACCTAAATTTATTAATGAGAAAATTAAATATATAGGATACGGTTAAATTGAAAATTATTTTATGTGACAATGTAAAATGTCAGAAGCATTAATAAAATCGGATAAAATGCATCACTCCCAAATAGAAAGTTTATATTGAAATTGCATGCTATATTCAACTGTATGATAAAATAATGTTGATTTATAAGATATATTCACATTAAAATGAAGAAAATATTTTGTAATATTTGAAATAAATTCTGAATAATTTGAAGACAGCATATTCTGGTATAAAGGTAAATTATTATTTTGTAAATATATTTTTGACTGACTGATTATACAAGTATATTTCAACTCTGGAATAAATAAGCAATGAAAATATTAAATAAATAATATGCATAAGAAATTTTATATAATAGAACAAGTGGGTTCATGTAAATATAACAAATTTATTGAATAGTTAATTTAATGGCTGTAGTAAATTCGTGAATTCGTGAATAGAACATGTTTTTGTATTATTACTATTATGTGATGTTCCTATCAGCGTGCACGACAGCGAGAGTTGTACAAGATACCGCAGAAATGATGTTGTCGCAGTTTGCATAGGCAGCGACAGCGACTAATTTTACCATTACTATTTTTTTTTATTATGGGTATATTTTTTCTTACAATTTTTATTTCCAAAATTAAAAATGATATTTATCCTTCAATTGTCATTGCATTCCGCACCGACAAACATTTAATTTTTCGAAATTCTGCGACTATTTAATGTCCACTATATTTTAAAATTGGATTGAATAATACTTTAACACTTCGTGCGACTGTTGTTGCCGCAGTGTCGCGATAATCTGAGCAGCCCATTAATCATAATAATAATTCTGTTCTTACTCTTATATTACTATAATCTCATCAAGTATAAATTTGAACGAAAGCTTTAATACGTGTCAGATGATGTAATAAGTATCAAAACCATGTACTCATATTAGCTACTATTTGAAGGTAAGAATAATATTGTTTTCTAATTTTGCATTTAAATTTTGCATTGTTGCTTTTGTCAATTTCATCTAAAACAACGAGAGAAATTTTAATAAAAATTTTGTTTAAAAGTGAAAAATATAAAAAATTCTAAGTCTTAAGCCAATTGCAATGTACAAAATCTTTTCGTGTAGCGCAGGTATATTGTATTTTAACATATAATGTTTTTGTTGTTGAACAATTAAAAGTTCTTGTGCAATAAGAAAACATTTTTATCTAATTGCATTTTGTATCTTAGATAAAATATTCTTCTAAAATATTCAATTGAACAACATAATTAGAGCCTTATTGTTCTAAAAGTTCTTGAATGAAAAGTTTACTGATAAATGGAATTAATACTGATAATGACTATTTAACTACATTATTATTAAGAAAGAAGTTTTAAATTTTAGAACATGCAGTATATTTTTCACAAAATTTAAATTGTGAATGAAAATAATCTTTAAAATATAATGTTCATATAACAAACATTAATGAAAATTATGAAAAATATTGTTAAAATTCAAGTACGTTATAGTTAATTTTTAAATAATGGTTATAATTTTATTTAATAATTAAAATTTCTAATAAATTTCAACTTAATTGGAATGGTTGCGAAAGTACAAAATATTCAGGTTTGAAATTTTCACACACCTATTCTATAAACATAAATTTAACAGCTTATTGAAAGTTAAATTTATTAATATGTTCTTATACAGATAAGCAGTCTTATTGTGTAACCTATTGAACCACTGAACTTTTATAACAAAACAGAAGATCTCAATTTTATTTTTCATACGATGCTAATAAAATTTGCTATTGTAAGTTCTTGTAAAATCCTTAATATAGAAATTAAATTAACGTGTATAATAGTAGTAATTTTTTTATAAATAAAAAAAAATAAAAAAATTTGCTTTTACATATAGACCAAAACTTAATCTTTACTTCCTTATTATCGTAACAATCACATAACATTTCAACAATTTGACATTCAATTTAATCCTATACTAGATTATACTATAAAACTTTTACCCGCCATTATCATAATTAATATTTTTTCAAAGTGAGGTGATCTTTGTTTTCTTTTTTTAAATTAAAGCTTTTAATATTAATTTTAATTTTGAGTTGTAACATTTATACATACTCCAATATTAAAATTTTAAGTTTTCTTTTCTAAATCAATATTTAAAACCTCAGATGAACTTAAATCAACATTTGTTTGTGGTAGACGTTCTGGAAAATTTTTTTCAATTAATTTCTTTGAACGTTCAATTGTCATTTGAAAGCTATTCTCGGAAGAGAACGATGAAGAAGAACTTTTATCAGAAGATTCTTTCCATGCTGTTTTCCTTTCTGTTCCATTTAATTTTTTTTTTCGAATCAAACTTGTTATAGAACCACATATTGGTGGTCCTGATGTTAATATTTTTCGCCGATTTTGTAATTCTAAAATAATATATAAATGAAAAGAGTCAATAATAAGAATAAAATAAAATTTTAAAAAATAATTCACCTAAAGTTGTTGCTGTTGATGGTCTCCTAGAGCTATTATTATTATTATTATCTGAAACTCTAATTAAACAAACACCATTACTTGTTGATGGACGTTCCATAATTTCAACTGAATCTAAACTATTATTTAAATCTGATTTTAATGATTCATCAATTGAATTATCATCTGAAAGTGTTGATGGTGAATAATTTTCATTATCATCAGTGCTCATATCATCATTTTTATCAGTTTCATTATCATCATCATCAATTGTAATACCATCTAAACATTTTAAATTCGGCATTGATTGTTTTAATGTTATTCTATAATATGGATTTTGTATTACAGGATTACCACGTAAATCAACATCTTCTAATAATGTACATGCACCCAAAAATGTTAACCAATTTAAATTTGTTATTTGATTCTCTTTTAAACTTAATTTTTTTAATATCATTAAATTTTGTATTGGACCAATTAATTGTATCATATTTTTATCGGCAATTAACATTTCAACTGATGGAAAACCACTTGTACCATCTAAACTAGTTAGACCACAATTTGATACATTTAAAAATGTTAAATTATGTAAATTATAACCAAGATCACGTAATGATGATAATACACTACCCTCTAAATTTAATGATGTTAAATTCGGCATATAAACTGATAAAGTATATAGGCTAACTGAAGCTGATATAACACGTAATTTAATTGAATGAACATTTTGTAAATCAGAACGTCCAGTAACATTACGCTGCGTATAAAAATAAGAATAATAAATATTAATTTAAACAAAAAATGGTTTTTTTATTAATGTTGATGTAAATAATTAAATTGCTATTTATTGAAAATTATTTTGTGTCTGATTTAATAATTAAGAAAGGATTGTAAAAAAGATTTTAAGGAATAAGATGCAAATTAAAACACAACCATGTATGTACGGTGGAATTGAAATTTCAATCGAAAAAACATCTTCCTTTCCATTGAAACAATTGTTTTAAGGTATAACAGTCCTTTTATTTAATTGAAATTAAAAATATAAAACATAATAATTTTCAAAATAACCAAATAATCGTAAATTATAAATTGTAAAAATGAAAAATTGCATAATTTTCGGGGCATATTAAAATTTAATTGCGCGTTAATTTTTGTATGGCACATCCAAAATATTTTTTTTTGTATTTAAGAATTTTCCATGAAAATATTAATTGATTTTTCAGTATAAATTTGTATATACGTTTGTGTGCCCAATTATTACAATTTTATATATATGTACATACATTTTATTGTAGTATGTATGTATGTTATTATTATTGTTATTCCTATAACTTTTAATATTATTATTATAACAATTCTGTCTTTTCTATTATAACAATATCGTGTGAATTATAACTATTTTTAAGAAATTCTTTTACCAATAATACATCCAATGTTGTCTCAAAATGAACTTGATGAGGTAATTGAACTGGAAATAAATATGGTTGATTTGGATTATAAAATTCTTCATCATTATTTGGATTTAAATCATCATTATTTTGTATAATTAAACGATTATTAATATCATTTAATGATGAATTTGAATCAGCTGAATTTGGACGAAATCTTTGATTAATAATTAATTCACGATCTACATTAATATTATGAAGTGATGAAGTTGATGATAATGATGATCCTTGTGAATCATTTAAATTATCATCATTTGGAATTTCTTGTTCTGGCATTTCTTGTATTTTTTTTTTGTATTTGTATTTCTTCTCAAATAATGATTTTACTTCATTTATAATATAAAAATTTTTTATTTTTATTTTCTGGAAAAGTTTTTTCTTCCTTTTTTTAAATATTTTTAATTGATATCTTTATAAAATTATTTAATTTTTTTAAAACAAAAACAAGAAAATTAAAAATCAATTTTATTGTAAGAAAAATTTTCACTTTATTTTCTTGTCTTTTCTCTTTTAAATTTTAAGAAAATAAAAATTTGTTTATTTTAGTTGCTTTGGCAATAAATAATTTATTTCATTTTTTTTTTCATTTTTTATTTGAGGTTGTTATATTGCACCTTAAGAGCAATAATGCCACATTACGGAATTAATAGTTTCAATTACATCTGGTCTAAAGTTTGGAATTTTCTTTTGAGTATGCAAATTCTCTATTTGGAGATAAATAAAGACATTTCTTTTGGTATAGTATAGCAGAAAGCGTAAAGCAAATTTAAGAGCTTTAACACCAATAAAGATAGAAATACTTGGATATGCTTTCATGATCCTTTCATGGGAATATGACTGCAAAATTTCGAATTGATAAAATTTTTCGGAAAAATTGACTACGTAAAAATAGCGAATAAACACATTGTGTATACCAGGCTGATTAGAACAAAATAAATAGAATTTTTACACGTTAAATGGTATACTTAAATCAAAAAATTAATTACTTTGACTTGTTGAGTTATTTTAATAAGGGTGCGATATATTCGAATTTTTTTTGTTGTCCTTGTTTTTCTTTCTTAAAAATAAAGAGTTCATTTTTTGTTATATTCCGTTATAGATTGAATAGATTGTCAAGATTGTTTTGTTATTTTGTTTATTGGTGTCACCATGTATCACATATTGTAAATACATACAATATATTTTACTGTTTATTATTGTTAGTTGGTGACTATGTATATGTATAATTCCTTATTATAAAATATTATACACGTATATGTACATGTATATTCTTAATATATACAAACAAATTTTAATACAGTGCTCTCGTAATTTATTGAAATTGCAATCTGCATACTTTTGTTAAGTATTGTAAAGAAAAAATATCGATAGCCATTAAATGCGTATACCAAAATATTCTTAAATTATTTAAATTGTTTGGGAAAATTTGTAATTACTTGTATACATTAGAAAACAGAATAAGAATACACTTCCAATGATATCCGACTGAAATAAGAGAGTGACTTAAAATAATTGTTTGCATTAGTTAAAGAGGATCCATATTTCTCTTTTATAACAAATTTTTGTCTTTTAGTGCAATATTTTTCCATTACTTATAAAATGTATCTTATATTTTAGCTCAGACATTTTTTTGGACGAGAACGCATGTTAACTTTTTCTAAAACTTGCGTAATTTTTCATATATGTAGTTCCGCACAATTTTCATAATTCTTCTTGTTGGCTTGAAACAGCTCCAGTTTGTGTATAGAGGTACACAATTTCACTTTTGAATTTCCTTCACTTTTGATTTTAATGTTATAATTTTGTGTAAAATAGTTTTAGCCTATAAAACTGAAAATCATAGAAGATTTTAGAGCTAGAATTTATTTAAAATAATATTTGTATACCTGTTTAAAGAATTAATATAAGAAAGAACTTCGTATCCATTTATACATAACTAGAAAGTATAATTAAATAAGAACTTCTACTAGAGCAGTCACTTAAATCACGAAAGTACTGTAGTTATTTCCTCTTGTTTATTCATCGTATATACGTAATTACATTAATTTTAATAAATTAAAGATTGTATATATATGCATGTATGTAGTATATGATTCTATATTTAAAATTCTTATTTTTATGTCATATAATAATAATTAAATATGGTAGATTTATAAATAAACAAAAAAAACAAAAAATAAAGAAAGGATACTGTGTATACGATAACATGCGCGTTTATTATTAAATAAAGGTGGTTAACAAAGTTCATAAAAATAATATACTTACATATTTTATATTTATGTATATGTGCATAACATATATTAAATGGTTTAAAAAAAAATCAAGTTCAAGTTCATTCATATAGGATAAATTAATTTTTTTTTTTTTAGAATAGAACTTAGCGATATCAAAAAATGAAATTTAATATTGCGAAAAAATAAAAATATATAATCTTTATATATGTCGGCATATTATATATTTTATATGGAAACAATTAATACATATACATATGTACATATGTGGTCTTAATAAATCAAAGAAGGCACTCTCAATTAATTATGCTATTATTTTTACTTAAGCGAGAAGTACTGTAGTAGTATTTAGAGATTAAGTAGTACAAAATTACTATTTGAAAATGAAGAAAAAAGGTATACATGTATATGCATAGAAGGTATATATCGTAGAGCAGTTATTGCCTTTCTTGAGCTTCTTAAATTTTTTTATGTAACTGAACTGTATTTATAAAAATTTAATTGTGTGCCTTACAATTCTGTTTAGTAATAATTATATGTATATTATTATTATATAGTTATTGCATACATTATTACGATAAGCTAGTCACGATAAGCTACCTAGTTATGTTAAAACTCTATAACGCAATGAAACTGGGGCGAGATTGTCTGTGATATCATGCACTAGTTTTAATTACATAGTTTCATTGTCCAAAATGTAATTTTCACCAATTGATTAATATGCTTTTCAATTTAATTTCACATTAAAATCGAATAATTGAAAAATACCTTTAAATAATTTACGTATACATGTGTACAACATGTGCCCAATATTGGTACAACTGGTTCTATAAATTATGACTCATACGATTCCTTAAAATTCAATCTTAAAAATCAAAAATTAATTATTAAAATTTTAAAATCTAAAATATAGAGAACGTGTATAGATTGTGAAAATCTAATTTAAAAAAACCTTAAAATTGAATGATAATATTTTCTAGGGTAATGCTTAATAAACGGCCTAAAACATTGGAAGGTAAGATATGGAACATATATATGTAAATATTTATTAATGTTAAAGGTGTCATGCTCAAGTAACCATTTCAGTCTAAATTTCCAATTCTAATAAATTATTTAGAAACCGTAGATAAGTATAACGAAAACACAAAATCATAAAAATAAAATTTCTAACCTGATATTTTCACTTTTTATAACTTCCGCCTATGTATAACACTTTTTAATTTGTATAAATTATTTTTTATTGTTTTAGATTTTTCACTCTTATTCAAAATTTTCTTATGAATTTTAATTACATACAAGTACAAATTTTTATATGTTGAAACTATAACTGTTATATAAATATGTATAACACAAATTAACACACAATATTATAAATTAAATATTAAATATGTGTAATGTGAATAAAAAACTACAAAACAACTACATATTTGGGGGGTTCCTTTTGTGATTTTTTTTCTATTTTCTTGTGTGTGGTAAGAATAATGGTAAAAATATTTGGTAATGGTAAAAAAAAATTTATTTTTCTTTTATGTGTTTTATTTCTGCGTTTAAAATCATTTTAATAAATTATAAATTTTTAAGTGTGTGATGCACAATCTCCTTAAACACAGTTCACAATACCGCTACTAAATTTTTAATTAACATTAATTTGAAAAATTTTAACAAAAAAAACAGAGAAGAGAACAGATTTGTGAAAAAAAAAATTAAAAAAACAAAGACCTAAAAGTTTTGTGTTTCTGGTTATAGCCTCATTGTTTTTGCTTTATAAAAATTTGCAACAAAAATAATAATAATGAAAGTAGGTTATACTAATTCAGGTTATTCTCAAAAACAAAAAAAAAATAAAAGAAAAAAAAAGAAAAACTTCAAAAGGAATCACAAAATTTTTTGTATAAAAAAAAAAGAACTATTTAAGATTGCATTAATGTAGGTCAAAAACACCTGTTAATAATAGAATTTAAAAGAGCTTTTTTCTACAATAAAAATCTTATATACATAAATATATATATATATATAATATTGACGCACCTGTACTATTTAAAATTGAGTAGCTATATATATATATATATACAAACAAAGTTGGTTTAAGTTAATTATTTGTAATGTAGCACTTTTAAGAGGCGTTAATATAATGCTAAAATTTAAGGATTAATTGAAAAATAATTATATTTTTTAAATGGCATGGCATTTACTGTTTCCTTTTCTGATTTTAAAAAAATTTGGAAACAATTTCGGAAATACTAGGTGCTAAATATTCAAATTTTACAATTTTCAAAAGGCGATCCCTTTCAAGTTGAGATGGAAAAAAATTTTATTCTAACGAAATAATCTCTGTATTAGTATTTAAGAGCTGCTAAAAATTCAGGCTCCTTGTTTAAGAGAAAAACGATATCAAAAATTTGAAAACAAAGAGTTCAGGCATTTTGTCAATTTTGTTAATTTTATTTTGTCAATTCAATATTCATGCATATGTCTTTTACTATAATAGAAGAAGCTGCAGCTTTATGGTTTCTTTTAAATAAATAATCAAAAAATTGCAATTTTAGTTCTTTGAAGGGCTGTTATTTTTAGAGGTTTGGAGATAGATGAAAATTTTCTGCTAGGGGAACAAATTTTTTGTAGATCTTTTTACACATAAAATTTCGCACCTTTCTATCTAAAAACTAATAATCACTATTTTTTTTTTTCAATTTTTGTTGGAAAAGTGTTAAAAAGTAATCCTTGCAGAATAAGAAATAAAGTAATCTTTTAAGAATAAGATATGCAATTTTAGTTTGTAGTTTATAATATTCATGTGCCAGTATGTTCTTGTCATAAGCTGAATAGGGGGAGTGGGATTTATTCATCACAAAATAAGGAAATGATGCAAGATAGTGGATGAAAACCTGTCTTCGTCAAATAATGGTTAGACATTATAGCTCTTATAAATGGTAAATTATAGCTCTTATGATTCTTATCATTATCAAATTGAAGAAGTTTTTCAGTAATTTCGTTTCTACAATATACTTAGTTATTGTATTAGTTTAATACAATTACAATGCAATGCTTAGTCTTATTGAAAATATTTGGTCTGCCTCTTCTCTTGAAAAAATTATCAAGCATTCTTAACACCAAAACCGATTTATATATGAAAAAAAAATGTATAAATGAATATATGAATGTAAAAGAGCCTTAGAAAGCCTTATAGATTAAGATTCGCAGAAAATTATACCAACAATATGTTCAATTGCATCGTAAGCATTCAAAATAAATTTCCTGTAATTCTGTTATAACTTATATGAAAATAATTTTGTTATATTTATTTGTATTATTAACATTGATTTTATTATTTTAAATTTGAATAAAAAATCTCATATTAAAATTTACTGTTCTCGTATTGAAGTTTATTATTCCAGATTGAAGTTTTCTATTCTAATTTTGAAACTAAAATTGTAGTCTAATATAATAACAAAATTATTATAAATTTATAATATAAAAAAATTTTCAAGTTAGAATTGAATTTTGTACATACGAGTAGTTACTTTTATAATTATAATGGCATTTAAAATGATTTTCTCTATCTACTATCTGTGATACCCGTATGAATTTTGTTTCCATGCGTTGTATATGCAAATTTCTATTTGATCTTATACAATCGGGGCAACCATTTTTTCACTGATCTTGTTTATGATGTTCTTAATTATAATTTGTTTAAATTATTAATATTTATGTCTATATTATATCAGAACCACATAAAAATGATATACGACATTTTAAAACAAAATTTTCAATGTTAAACTTTTCAAAAATTATTGTCCTATATTAAATTATTGAATGAACTTTCACATGTATGTTGTGTGTATATATAGTTCCAATAACATTGGTTGAAGCTTATTTTATAACAATAAAGTTAATAGAAGATAATAAATTTTACATCTAATCTCTTATCCTTAATAAATTCTGCCCAGGATGTTGTTATTAATGCTGATTAATAATGAATAATTAAATATATTAGTAAAATTTCTTCATAATGACTGCATAAAAGTATTTCAAAAGTCTCATAGCTACAATACTTTTTCAATTTTCAAAAATTACTCAATTTCGAGAATTTCCAACTAAAAACACAGTTAATTAGATCAAACCTTTTAAAAAAAATTTTAAATATCATTTTAATAATTTACCTTTTTTAAATTTTAAAAGCCTAAATTGTAAGGAAGGAAGTTAAAATAATTTACTTTTTTATTTAAATAAAATTGCATACCTTCAGGGAAGATATTAGAGTAAGAGAAGTTCATAAGCAGCCATATTGCCATTAATTTCAACAGATTAACTTAGATTATGTTTTCTCTGTCGGTTTTTTTAGTTCAATACATGCTCAACGAAGTTTTGGGCAGATATGATTTTCCAATGAATTAAGTAGCTCAATTTTCGTTAGGTTCAATTTCATTCTCAATTATAATTTTGATTTTTTCCTTCTTGATGATTATTTTGAACTGAAATAGAGAAGACAGTTATGGTTAAAGGGAAGTTATGGTTCATAGGGAATTTTTTGAGCCGCAGCGTCCGATTAGTTGCCCCAATCCGTAGTCTGCATCCGCTTTAAACACCAATCCGTTCGCGGTTACCGCGTTTTTTTTCTAGAAATTGCTTGCTTTGTTTGTTTTATTATAGTATGTGCTTTTTATAAGTAAAAAATAAAAAGTAAAAAAAAAAATTAAAAGTCAAAAAAAATTTAATAATAATAATAGTAAAAAATTGATGAGTCTATTAAAAGGCTAGTCACCTACCTAGCTAAACTCTCTATGACTATAGAAACTAGGACATGATAGATATCATGCACTAGCCCTATACTCCTCCTAGGAGTGAAGAAGGAAAAAAAAAAAAAATTTATGAAAGTTTACTCCGCGAGCGGGTTGGGTAGGGGTGGTTGGCCGTGGGGACTTACCATTATTATTATTAATATTATAATTCATTAATTTTTGCAAAAGTATGTACTCATATGAATACACGTGCATGTATATGCACCCAAAATATCATAAATTCTACCATTTATTTTAATTATTTGGGTTTACTTGAAGAAAATTTCTTATTCTCCTCTTCCCAAGTGATTAACTTGTTTTAATAATATTATACACCCCCATGTTAATAAAAAAAATTTCGTGAAAATTTGATCAATTATTGACACTCCTATTTTATAATGTTTATATTATATGGGAATCGAGGTTTCAGTAATTTTATCAAAAGTTTATAGTCACGATAGTTGTACACTTTACGCTTGCTAGCTAACTTATTTCTTTTCATTACTCTCTTAACAACATATTCAAATTTTATTATTGCATAACCTTGGGATCAAGATATAATTTAAAAATGCATTTGTGTCCCAATAAATTATTAAAGGTTTTTTATTAATATTATATTTAAAAATTATATTTTGAATTTTGTGAGCCGATCATATTGTAAGGTTAAATGAAAATCTTACTCTATAATGTAGACGTTTGCGACTTAACGTTTAAAATAAAAGGGAAATTTAAAAAAAATTTGCAGAACTCTGGTAAAATCAGTTCACCGTTTTCTTTCTATGTATCTGGAATGCAAAAAAGCTTTTTCCAAGTTTCTCATAAAATTAAGAGTAAAATAATTTGATTTTTAGATTTATTAGGGTCTTTTAGAGCGGAGAAGCTTTTTTTACTAATAATGTTGGTTTCTCACAAAAATCCATCTATGTTAAAAACTGGATATTTAGGATGAACGATTTATGCAGTTTTTTAAATAAAGCGAAAATTAATAAAAAGAGGGTTTAACATGCTCGATTTAAGGTTTAATTGTGTGAGTTAAGAAAAATAATTATATTTTTTAATGTCATGGAATTTACCGTTAGCTTTTTGCGCTTATAGAAATTTTAAAAATCTTGCCGTTTCGGAAATATAAGGTGTCAAAAATTCAAATTTTACAAATTTCAAGAGGCGATAACTTGAGAGGGGGGTGAACATGATAAAAAATTTTCTTCTAATGAAATAAAGCATTTATTAGTGTCTAAAAGCCCTTAAAATTTCAACCTTCTACAGGCTGGGGTCTAGAAGAAAAACAATATTAAAAATTTGGAAAAAACGGACTTTTCGTTTTTCTAAAGTTTAACAGTAGTATACCGCGCCAGGGGAAGCAAGCCACTGCTTTCTGCGTTTGCAAAATTTGAAAAATGCTTATGGTTCACTGCACTAAATAGTTAAAAAATGGTTTTTTTTGCGTTTTGGGGGGTATAACTTCTAGAGGGGGAGTAGGTAAAAATTTTGTTCTAGGGAAATAAGTTTCTAGTAAAGATCTATGTACGTATTAAATTTCAGCTTTCTATCTTCAATAGAAAGACGGACGGACGGACAGAGTGAAACTAATAAGCACTTTTTTTCAAAAATTTTTTGGAAAAGTGCTAAAAAGTACATTCTCTTATATTATTTCTGGAAATATCTATTTAATCTAAGAAATTAATATTTCCAATATTTGCAGAATGACAGTACTACAAGAGTTCCAAACGAAATGCCCTACAAAAATATTACACATTTTTCTTATATTTTAACGACACGTGTTTTTTGTCACAGAGATCATTTTATTGTTTTATTGTTTTAAATTTATTTTTTATTTGTAATAATTATGTACTCGTATATATACATATGCAAATTCATAGATAAATACATAATTTTTGTTCTTATGCGGAAATATACATACATATATTTACACAAATATTAAATTATAGTTGAAATTCATAAATTACAATCTTTTCCTTCGAATTAAATTTATTAAGAAAAATGTAAGTTTACTAAAAAATATTACATGCGTTAACCACGACTCTAATTTTATGATTTCTAAAGAAATATTTGTTTCCTTTAAGTTTTGAATTTGCTGCAACAGATGTATATACAAACGGATATTGTTATGTTTTAAGGATATTATATAAATTTAAAAAAAAATGTCTTCTAATAATATTATAATTAGAATTTTGTTTGATTTTTCGACCAAGAAATGCCTGTATTTTTCTTTAATATATAAAATTATAATGAATATTTCTTAAAATTTCAAAATAAAAAAGTAGGATTTGAATGTGATGGCTATTCCCACCATTACCTTTAATCACATTCAAATTAAAAATGTTTGAACCGCTCGCTGAATATCATATACAAATAATTTGTGAGTAAAACTATTTGGTCTTTTACAATTCCGCAAATTTGAAATTTAAGTTATCTCAATTAAATTTTTATGCTATTTTTGCGAAAGGGACAAATAGATGGATTTGAAGACGAAATATAGATTAATATTGAGTTATAATTCGAAGCTGTTTAGGAATTATATTGTGAATATAATTATCATAAATAAATTTTTGTGTTTCAGACTGACATTTATTTATAATTTAAAGCACATTTACAATTTTATGTGATAAATACAAATATACGTATGACAAGTGTTGATACGCAGTTAAATCTAAGTAGAATATGTATTTACATATATGTTATATTTCATATTTGAATACATATAAGCTATACATATTTTCATATTAAAAGAAAAATTTATTAAGTAATTTCTAATGAAATTTCAATCTTATATAATTCATCAACGGGATGAATTAGAAAGGTATAGGCAATAGTATACAATTTTATTTGTAACATTGGTTAGAAAATCGAAAATGGGTAAAACTTTTGTTCCGAACTGGGTGCCAAATCTCAAGGGTTTCCGAGTTCCAGGGTTTTTAATGAATTTTCACGAAATTTTTACTTATCCAAGTTTTTTGAATTATAACTTCCATTCCGAATAAGGTAGGTACTTAAAACAAGCAGTTTCTGAAAGACCTAGTAAAGAGCTTAAAATAGGTATGTTACTTGATTCTGAATTTTATGTACCTTCAGAATATCAAGCATTTCTGAGTTCCAGGGTTTTTAACGAATGGTATATTTTTGTATACCTTTCAGAATCACCCTGTATATCATCGATTAGAGGATGGTAAAAATTTTGTTTAAAAAGTTGTTGCAAAATGTCAACGGTTTGTAAAATAGTGGGATTTTTCAAAATAGTTCGGTAAATTTCTATACTTGGTAAATATTTTTTGCTTATTAATTTTAATTCTTGAAAAGGCAAAAGCTTCTATTCAGCAGTTTTTCAAATGGACTAAAGTTAGAATTATTCTGAAGTTAGAGTGCATTCATTTCCAAAAAAGTACAAAAAAAAACCAAATTATTTTACATTTTATTTAAGCTCTCTTATAGCCCTCTAAAAAACTGTTTTTTGAACCATCTACCCTTCTTGTAATGAAAGGTATAAGCAAAAAAATGGACGCATATTAACATTTTCTGCAATTTGAATAATATCCCTGTATCTCGTTAGGATTTGGGACCTACTTTGGAACAAAAGTTTTATTACTGTTGCATAACATTCATGAATCACCCTGAATTATATATATATATATATTTCTTTTTTCTGCAGAAACATAGTTTTTTATTAAACTTTCAAAGAAACGTATATTATTTTTATACATAAAAACATCTTAACAATTACTTATATAATAGTATATATATTACATATATAATACACATATATTGTATAACTATTCTTATTAATATATATATATGTATTAACAAAATTTTCTAAATATAAACATGAATTAATTTCACCACATAATATAAAAATAGAAAACCTCTATATTTATATACAGATTAATATGTAAATATTTTTATATTTGCTGTATATACTCAAATAAATATATATACGTATATGTATTCAGCATGTATATACAGTATGAGTGTTATTCTTATATTTTATATAATATTTTAATTAGAATTTTGTTCAGAGGATATAAAGAAGCTTAAATTTCCTACACGTTTATAAACAAAATTCTATTTATAATTTAATTTTATATTTTGATTTATTAAAAATATACATATAAATATATAGTACAGTAGTATATATGTGTGTATTTGTTATTTGTGCTAATTAAACATACAATGATCTTAACCAATTTGAAAAAAGAATGATCTATTTATAAATTTTATAAAAACTGCATATAAAGGATGAGTAAAAGTAGAAAAATTATTATTTATATTAATTTTTTTTTGTTTTAGTATCCTGGTCTTGCAAAATGCAGTAATGCGGTATTAATACATAATTCAGAAATTCACTCATATAAATTGAATAACACATATTTCAGATAAAGCCAAGCGTTAGCAGAATTTTGTGAGCTATGGGCAAATATATATTATATGAGTATAAGTATGGGCCACTCGAGTTTTTTACATTATCTACTTACAAGATGATTATATTACTGAATGGGCCGCACTTTGCCGATGACTGATCTAGGCTATTTATTTTATAAATTAAAATTTCAATTAATATTTTAATATGAATAACAAATTTTCTTGAAAACAGTATAAATATTATAGTATTTATCACATATTGAATTTACTGAAATAAATCTAACAAATTCATTCATTCTTTTTATTTATTCGATGTGTATGCAGATTTGCAGGAAAACACTGAATGTAATTTATGATAAAATACTTAAAATTTATTAAAATAATTTATATTTGTCCCAAAAGTATGTTATTCTATGGAAGCCTTTTATTACAACCTTTTATTTAGAATATTCCTTGCCCCTAAATATATGCAATTTTTTTTTTTAATTTTTAAATTTAAAAGAAAATCGTATAACTGCTATTATATGACGCATTAGCTATATTCGTATTATTCATAAGATGTACATATATTAATATGTATAATTTCATAGATTGAATGTTCTGCTTTAATATACGACTATACGAGTAAAACAAATAAATAATTTGCATATACAAGTGTTAATAAATTTTCAAGTTAATAAATTTTTTGTTTGTCAATTTATTAAATTTCAGGGATTAATATCAAACTACTTTTATTAAAGATTTTGCAGATTTTTGTAAAAAAAAATTTTTTCTCCTTTTTTACCTCTAGGACAGATATAGGACTCTGTATAGGACTCATAGGGAGTCATATTTCAGTTTCATACAGTGATCGAGTTTCTACTCTAAACAATTGGCTTGCATTTCATAATTTTGTCTTTATATTAAATATTCATTACATTGTGATTATTTCCCTTTATATCAATATTTTTCATATAATATCGTATGATAAGCTAAATATAATAATCAATATAATTTTTATAGTGCGTGATCTGGAACAGATGGTAAATGTGTTTAAGAGCTATACTATCACCTAAAAATACATAAAATTAAACAGATAGAAATGCATGCAAAAATGTACAAAAAATAGTGTATTTAATATAATTGTTTTAATATATGTACGCAATTTCTGAAAACAAAATTATAATTTTTAAAAATTTTATGTATTTTTATCTATTTTGAATAGACTTATAGATTTTATTCTATTACACATGGGAATAAGATAAATTCTGCTGAGAAATTAATAATACGTGGACTTTAATTACTTTGAAGAACTTTATGGATAATAATAATAATTTAATTTTGAATTCTAGAATTAGAAATACGAAGGAATATTTTCTGAAAAAAAAAAAACAGTATCATTTTGTAATTAATGTTTAAGAAGGTATGCCCTCTAATTTTCTCATTGAATTAAGTTCAAAGTTATGTTAATCTATAAATATTGCTTGAATCTTAAATGAAAATTATCACTAAAAAGATATCAATAATTTTGTATAATAATTATATGAGTTTTTTTTCTAATAAAACTTAATTTTCCAATTAAATTTAGTTCAATAATTTTCTTTTAAAGTTTTGTACATTTTAATAAATTAAAATTAAATTTAATTTAATCGTATTAACAATTTGTTAAAGGTACGAGTATAAAATGTTCGTACATTTTTCATATTCCATATAATTAAATGGTCTATATCATCTTCAAAAATGGTCTATATCATTTCATCTCAATTTAATTCATTTAATAAAAAATTAAATATAATAAAATTGTATAAAAGAAAAAAAAACAGATAACAATGTTTAAAAACCGTATAAGAAATAAATAAATAAACAAACATTTTAAAATTATTTTTTTTTATTAATAAAAATTGTACTTATATCCCAAGAATTTTCAAATACAAAAAAATTATCTTTTAATAATATAATCTTATCCATACAAATACATATAGATAGACATACAAGGGAAGAAACTGAACACAAACAAAATTAAAATAAAATCTTTAAATGGCAAAAAGAAAACAAACAAAAATCTAAAACAAAAACAAAAAATTGATTCTTTTCCATTATCCCATTAGAACTTTTGTTTTTCTGTTTGGTTTCTCTTTTCCATCAAAAAAAAAAAACAAAAAAAAGGAAAAATGTTACGCACATTTTACAAGTTTAATATACAAGTTTATATTTTAAGCCTATATAAATACATACATATGTATATATACACATATACCTTTATAAGATTTTAATGAATTTTAACACCTTCCCTGTCTGACGACAAAATTTTCTCGGTCCACTTATTTTTTTTTTTTTTGAAAACTTCTTTCTTTAAATATTTTTTGTTTTTCTCTTCTTGTTTTTTTTTTTTTCTAAATAATGCTTGGATTCTGTTTAGATTATTTTTTTTTTATTAAATGTGTGCGTTAGTGAATTAAAATAGACAAAAAAGATTTTTGTTTTTTGTAATTTTTTATTTCATACACACATTCTTACATTACATATATCTATGTACGTTTATATTGTATTACATAAGAATACGTACACATACGCAAAAACAGAAAAAAAATTCTGAAAATCAGTTGCGTTTATTCAAAAACAAAAAACAAAAAATAAAGTAAATATGTAAAAATTCCCAAAAAAAAATGGTATAAAAAAATTTCCCATACAATACAAATATTTTATTTTTTTTTGGTTTCATTGTGTAGTGTTTTGCTCTTTTCAAAATCCTTTATATAAAATAAAATTCAAAATATAATTTTGCTATATATATAACATTATTATGTATTTACATATACATACATTATGTACATATATATTATTTTTGTTGACTTGCAAATTCTATACATAAAATACAACAAAAAAAAAAAAACAAAATAATAAAAAAATTATAATAAAAATTAAAAAAACAAACAAAGTTTGAATAAAAAATGAGAACAAAAATAAAAATACAAAAAAAAAAATAAAAAGTTCCGATTGACGTCAGCAAAAAGCTATTTATTTTCTTAATATTAGTAAGGTATGTAAGGATATTATGTATAGTACATATACATATATACAAAGCATGAAAAAGAAACATGAAATGCCGAATATAATATACAATGATATACTTATCACATACACATATTTTTATATATATTTCTAATACATAATGATGTTGATGTTGTAAGTATAATATGTATGTTTATAGAGAAGTAAAAAATTTCATCTTTTCTCTCTTTTGTTTTATTTTTATATTTTTTGTTTTTTTGTGAAAATTTAAAGCGTTGGTACATAAGAACGTCACAAAATTAGTATACATAAAAATGTCTATTATAAATTAATCATATATAATTATATAAATATATATTGATTATATAGGAACATATTTATATAAACATAGAAATTATATTGTATATAATATATGCTATATATGTAATAATAATCATGTCGTACAATATTATGCTACCATAACAAATTGTTTTTATATAGATCATTAGAAAGAGAGAGAAGGAGAGAGACATTTTCAATATTAATAAAATTTGATGTGTATATAATATATTGTATTTTATATATTTATGTAAATATATATATATATATATGTATTGTATGAAAATTTCATAAAAAAAGGATCATCATTATTATTATTTCACAATATTATTATTATTGCCATTATAATTTTTTCATATTTATAAATAAAATACATGGCATATATTCTCTTTTAAATTTTCACTCTCATTCCATATTAAAGCTACATATAGAAGCTACATAAACTATACATTTATATTATACTAATGCATGCATTACATTGATGAGAACATTGATAACAGTAGCATTAACATAATATATTAATGAGATTTCAAAAATCATATTTAAATTAATATTTTTTAATTGCATGAATGTATACAAAGAGATTTAAAAAAAGAGTGTTGTAGAGAAAATATTACGTAGGAAAATACAACAAAAATTGCAATATTTAATATTAAAAATTGAAATTAAATTGAACATTTACTGTTTCTCTTTTAATTTGTATTTATATTTTAAAATATTTTCTCCTTATGTACCTTGTGCATTTATGTGGGTATGGAATTGAGAAAGAAGCTTAAACTATAAACACAAAAAGTGAAATAACACCATTTTCACTATTAAAAAATTTGGAGAGAAAAAAAAAACGAAAATAATAAAAACAAAAAAAATACATTATGTATATTGAATTGCTTGTACGTCGAGTGCACACAAAATTTCCAGTAAATAAATTAAATGTAGGTGTTTAGAAAAAAAAACAACAACACTACAAAACAAAAAAAAATATATTGAAAAAAAAACGAGAAAAATAAAAGGATAATTCTGTGATCTCCTGTTTGTTCCTCTTTTAAAAAAAAACAAACATTCTTTTCATATTATTATTTAAAAGTCAAAGTGCTATTTAGAAAAAAAAAATATAAAATGATGGATCAGAAAGTTCATTTTCAAATTGTCATCAGTGATGATGACAATTTGAAAATGAACATTTTATTATTTACATATTTTATTTTTTTTTATTTTATTATAACAATAAATAAAATCAAGAATATATTTTCAAGTTCACAAATAATGTGTAATATGAAAATGCATAAATATACAGTGAACCTTCGCTATGACTCGAATTTCTTTATTATATCACTAATTAATTCGAAAGAGGGAAAATTCAAATATAAAAAAATACTCAATCAAATATTGTGTTTGGATTTAAGAGAGGAAGTTTAAAGTTTTCATTTATGAGGTTGAAGGAAACTTAAGGAGTATGAAGGAGATAAGGGGCTAGTGGAGTCTGGTACTCTAATCCAATTGAATAAGAGAACTGAAATATTCATGGATCGAAATCGTTGTCAAATTGGCAAATGTCTAGTTCTTTAACACAATTGAGTAAGAGAACTGGAATATTTATGAAGCGAAATTGTTGTTAAATGAGCAAAAAATATAAAAAAAAAATTGTTATTCTATTATGTTTTTTTTTCGACAGCACAAATTTATATTATCAAAAACTATGATTATAATTACCAATTAATTGTCTTAAAGAATTGTTTTGTCGACAAATTTTCACCATATTTTCAGGCTACTTCGTAATAATAATTTTTAAATATTACAGGATTATTTCTTACTATTCGACGCATCGCAATTGTCCAATGTAATGGATAAAAATAAATTAACAAATGCAGCAAATTAAAATGTTAGAGATGAAATTCAACTCTAAGTTGAAAATTACTACATGTTTCTTATCGTTTCTTTATACTTGCATATGCAATAACATTTAACAATAGAGGATAAATAATAGCTATTCCGTCATAAATCCATAATTTTTGCATGTTTCCAGGCCATCTCAATAATTGGTTAAAAATGAGTTATTTAAATTTTTTTTTTAAATATTTTTATTTCTTAAATTGGTATTTTCAACTTAATATAGGAGTTTCGCAAAAATTCAACCTGGAAGAGTAAAATTTCATATATTTTTGAGAAGCACATTAAGTTCTCATTATATATTAAAAAATAATATAGAAAATTCTGAAAAAAAAAAAACTCTAAACATTTGGTTTGATTTAAAGAGAAATTCAATTTTTAGAGAAAGTTTAAGTAAAAGAGGTATTATAGTAGATATACATGCACACATAATGTATATATACATTGAAAATATTCATTTCAATTATTTTGATATTAAATGCATTATTCATAATTTTTGTTATTTCATATCCTTATATAAACAAATAACACAGAACTACAATATTATACATATTATGGAAGGGAAAGAAAAAATAAAAAATAAATGACAATAATATGATAATATATAAATTTATACATATTTACTGTTTATAAATGACAAATGTGATATGTGCATATATTAAATCATTTATTATGGCTAACATATTTTATATAAAATGTATACTATATCTATATACATATATAATAGGTATATACTTACAATGCAAAGACTAAAGGTCAAAATTTCTATTTGAAAATCATTTTTCTTTTTCCTATTGAAAATTTCTTATATTAAGAGTACCTATAATATAGATGTAATATATATATACATAAATATATTTGTGTTTCTTGGTAATAGTTGGATAGCTCGTGAATGGTTTTAAAGTAAAGCTGCTTAAGCTGTTTGTCCTGTGTAACATTTTAATGATTTTGTATACAACTAAGTTGATTATTGTTAATTTATTGTTATCCCTATTTTAGAATAGTCGAAATGATAAGTATTATAGGTATACAAAGTATTGGTTTTATAAAACTCATGAAAAAATTTAGGAAAAATTGTAAAATTTTAATAAGATTTCGTAAATTCGAGTGTTTTGACTATAAAATTAAAAATTTTGAAGGTTTTTAGTAAAAATTATAATAAATTATAATGTGCTGTTCAATATTACTTAATTTGTTGCTAAAAAAAAACCAAATGTAAAGGTTGTAGAAACAAAAATGAATTCGAAGCGATAACATTATTTTACTACTTTTAGTACTTTTCATGCAATTCAACTGACTTCCTACCTTTCAATGCTTGATAAAATTCTAAGGTAACGTTCCTAACTAAAATATTTCTATAAGGAACTTACTTGGGGATTGTAACCATCCAGATAATGGCTTTATACAAGAAACTTATGTTCTACTATTTTTGATCAAAATGTCCTTGATGTATCGATTATCTGAAACTACTTAATAACTACAAAAGCTACGCCCTTCTTTTAGATCTGAATTTCATTCAAGCCTATTGCTAAAATCACTTTATAAAAGCAACTCATTTATTTTCAAAATAAAATTCTAATATAAATTTACAAATCGAATTTAAGAGAATTAAATTCTTTAGAATTTTTATCGGCCCATTAGAATAAAATAATACTGTTATATAAGAAACAAAAACAAAACTATTCAATCAAAATAAATTGAATGTAATTCAATTGAAAATAGCAATTTTTCATAATCGTATATAATATGTATGTGAATCAAAGTGATTCCTAACAATAATTTATAAACATTTATATAATTGATTGACAACACATATATACCAATCGCATATTAATTTAGTTAATGGTTATGAAAATTTAGTGGGTTGTACATAAACATATGTGTATTTGCGAACAAATATCATATATATAGTATATTTACTTTGATATTTCCAAATAAATGCAATATGTATATTTTATATACATATATATAAATATATACTGAGAGAGTAAGAGTGAAATTTGATTAAAGAGAATTTTAAATGTTATACACAGTATTATTTGTTATAGTACCACTTTCTGTGATTAAAGTGTTTGTCAATTCAAAAATTTCCTCTTAAATTAAAAATGTTTAATTTTAACTTGTGAAATTATTTGTAACTAGAGAATTTTTGATCTCATTTTAGCACTTTGACATATTTTTTATAGAAAAATGAAAGGAAAGTTTTCATTTCTATAACTAGCCGTTATACTCATTAAGATGAGAATAAATTGAGAGAGTATCATGAGAGAATGTAAATAATTTTCAAATTTTAACAATGTTTTTTTGAATGTAAAAAATTCAACCATTTTGTTGGAAAAATTTTAATTTAGATAACATATTAAAAGAAAATGAAAAAATTTAATTGGATAAATGAGAATTAATCTTTCTTTTACTTAAAAAACTGAGCTACAAAATATTAGTAGAGTTGTCGATATTTTGGATATTCGGGATTGGAAATAAAAATTCGGCCTGAATTTTTTAAGATTCTGTAATGAAAATTTTGCTAACTCTTATTAATATTAATTAAAAAGTAAATTAAAGAAATTTTTAAAAAAATATTAAAAAATATAAATAAAATTTAAAGAAGCAAACCTTTTTTTTATTAGTTAAAAATTGCCGAATTTATAAATTTTTGAATTTATGGTATTTTGCTTACTAAATGCTAAAATAATTAAATTTGCTGGCATTTTGATAAATGCCAGCAAATTTAATTATTTTACAAATAAAGACATTTATGATAAATTTATAAAACGAAAATTATATAAAAGTTAATTATTTTTAACTATGCAATACACAAACCCTTGAAATTGACTTCAAGAATTTTTTTTTTCATTTGGAATAAATTTTGATTAAGAAAATTGATTTGTGTCTGATGATTTTATACTTTCAAGGTATTTACTTTAAAAATTAAATTTCCTTTCAAAATAAAAATTTAACCATAGTGAATAAACTCATTATCCAAAATTTCATCCAAAATTTTAAATTGTTTGATCCCAAATCCATCAAACACAGAAACTTTAAAATAATATTGTAACTAATTGATTGTCTGTACATCATCTGTAATATATACGTATATATAATATAATTTATTTTCTTCATAATATTTAAAAGTTTCTTAATTCACAGACTCAAAAAATGGTTAAAGGATAAATTTGCGTCGTCCACGCCTGAATGTATGCAACCAGATTTTTTTTATTTTACAATTTTATTAATATTGTATATGAATCTCATACCATCGAAATTTACAATAAGTTTGTCTCGTTACCAATTTTACCAAATTTTGCTATTCATCTTTATCACATACACATATTTTCAAACTTATTTATTATATTGTCTTTTATATAAATTTATATACTGGAATCTATAATACACATTTATATACAATTACATAAATCTTAAAATTTTTGTTGGTATAATAAACTATGATGGTGGTGGGTAGGTGTATTATATCTACGTCATTGCATTACAATAAAACCAATAAACAATTTTTTTTTTCCTTTTTTGTTTATATTAAACTTAATTTAACCCTCAATAATATTAAATGAAAGTATAACAGTATATAAATTATATTTTCTTCTAAAAAAAAACGAAACTTATAGAAAAAGAAACTTTTTGAGTTAGATGCCTTTTAAAAAAAAAATTATTACAAATTATGCTCACATAATTTGGATTGTATTGTGGCGTTCCCAAAATATTTTTCTTAAGAATTCTATATAGAAACGAATAATATAACAATATGTATGTGTAAAGCTATATTTATGCAAATACATAATGTTATAAATAAAAATATTGATATAAAAAAAAAAAACATAAAATTTGAAGAGAAAAAATAAATTGGTTAGAAAGAAAAGCAAAAATATGTGGTTTTCAAAATGTGGTAAAATATTTTTTTTTTAATAAGCGGTCGCTTTATATAAGTGTAGGGAGTAAGAATAGGGTATGTTTATGACGCAATTTCTATTTAGTAAAAAAAGACAACCAATCAAATTATATTTTTATGGAATTTCAAAATTTTAATAAAAACAATTTTAAATAAAATAAAATTGCAATTAATTAGAAAAAGATCTAAATCAAAAATAATGAAATAAATTAGAATTCAGTTGGTTGTTACCACTTCGAACAGTAAAAGTGTATAACAATATTTTAAATTAATTATATAACCCTAATATTGTCGATATATCGATGAACAGAGCAGCTTTATACTGTTTTATATTTCAGTCAACATGTTGACTTCACTTTTATAGTAATGTACACATTTTAATTTCCATTTTAATATTAATTACAACCGAAGAATATTCCAACAAGATCAAGATCAAGAATTTTCATACAAAAACATTGAATGAATAAGAAATGAATATAAGTGTTTCAAAGATTTGGCCAAATATGTCTATTTAGTTTTTGTATAACAGTTTTCCAGCTTTAAAATAAACTTGTACATAAAAAGGTGTAAAATGAGATGTTAAGCTCTCAAAATGTTATATAGTTAAAATTGGTATTGTATTTTCAATGCATTTTTCTAGTATATTACATAGTTACGCAAATTTGGTTCGTGTCTTCACTGTAAATTCACTTTTTGAGATAAATTGAATTATAAAATATTTGAAATTAGTTCTCAAAATTAGGAATATTACTCGAATAGCTTTAAAATATTCTAAATAAACACTTACATGCTTAAATTTATTGAAAACCCATTACTATTTAATTTTCTTCTTTTAAATTAAATAAAATTTGATTTCATTTTACTCTTAATTTAGCCAATTTGTTAATAGTCCTTTTGGTCTTTATTACAAAACAAACATACATAATTTTACAATTTCCGTATATATTTCGGCTTTCTATTGCAAAAATTGATAAATGCGTATTTAGAACTGCGGAAATGTTAAATAAATAAAAAGCGAAACATATTATTCAATGCATACATACATACACACGTATACATAATAAATTCAATTTAATAATTAAATTTACGAAAAATCTGAAAATTCATTGGAAATTAAAAATTATTTGTAATTGAAATTGAAAATATTTCGTTTATTTATAGAAATTATGTAAACTTTTTTTCTCGAAACACAAGCCTAAATTAAATTTTCAAATTCCTGCAAGCAATTCCTATTTATTAGAATATATTTATAAAATTCTTAATTAATTTTCTAAATTATAACATCCCAGTAAATTGAATACTTAGAAATCTTATAGAAATAGTAAAAAATTAATGAATTAATGAAAAAATTATTTATAAATTTTCAATTGAAAAACTTAAAGGAAAACCTATGAAAATTTTAATTTTCTTAAATTTAAATCTTTCAATTAGTAAAATTTTTCACCTACGTTATCTTATTCCTTGATTTTTAATTTTTTTTTTTTTTTGTTAAAGGTCAAAATAATTTTGTCTTTAAAATTATATACATTATAGGTATATGAAATATAAATTATATGCAAAGAAGAAAGATAATTGTATTCAAAGGAATTTTCTTCTTTTTAAGAAAATAATTTCTTTTATCGTAAATTTCATGCATATTTGCATGCATATACACACAAACACACACATATTTATGTGGTACACCAAAGAATCTGTCTGGAATCTTAAATATGAAGAGAAACCAAAATTTATATACAATATTAAAATTTAATATGGTAAGTATATTATACACCAATACCATATAATATATAATCTAAGTATACATATTGGTATAAATTCAAAGAAATGGTGTTATTTCCAGGACTACATAAAATGTTGCCAAATTGTAGTAAATTTCAATTTTTATAAAAATTTCACTGTGACTATTATTCAAAGAAATACTGTACAAAAGAGCTAAAACAATTATAATTAACAGGCACAAAATTGTATGTATATATATATATATATACATAAATCAGATTTCAAAGCAAAATCATCATCATTTAATGAGAAATGAAAATGAAATGGTGAAGATTTAGTAAGAATAATAGTTTACTAGTATGAAACAAGAAGGGTTGAATTGCAATCCAAGCTAGTGTTATACAAAACCTATAGCTAAATATAATTTAAATTAATAAAAAGTACAGAAACTATTACTAACACCAAGATGAAAACAACCAGAATTGGAATTGACAGTACATCCTAGCCATTGACTCACTCCTGCCATATAATTTGATGATGAATTGTGATGACGAGTATTAAAAAACTTTTTAAATTAAAGAAAATAATTGTATGGTGTGGAAGCAAAAAGAGAAGGGACTAATGAAAAATTTGTAATCACTTAAAATTAATTTTATAACAAATTGTCAGATTCATTTTCAATTTCTTATCAATTTTTCTGTATAGATGTTTGCAAAATTTATTCGGGTTATAGCATAAATGATTGACAACGCGAAAAACATTTATTCTCAAAATACCGTTAAAGCAAAATTCATAGTTAAATGTCAGAATCAAAAGTTCTTAATCCTTTCAGTATTCGAGGTAACGTTTTGAATCACTAAAAGTTTAAGTATCTCTATCGGAGTTCTTCTATATTTATTTTGTGTTCCGTCTTAATTAAATAAAATTCTTCAACGAGAAATATTTATACAAAATAATAAAAAATTCATTGGCGATCATTATAAATTATGTGTGTATATTATTTTAATTATATAAGTAGACCAATTAGGTAAGGTCTTGAATGGTATAAATCTGTACCATTTTTCCTCCAGGATCTTTTATAATTTAGGTCATTGCATGTAATAGAAATAAATGGTGGAATATTTTAAGACTTAACATTTTGCATATTTATACAATCACCCTGAGATCAAATTCCTTTACCTATTACATGGTGAAGTTTGCATTTAATGGAATTTGCAGTTGCTAAAAGGCAACTACTACAGTAGGCTGTATATTAATTGGTCCTCAATACACTCATCCGAATTTTGGTCCGAAAGAGTTAAAATAAATTTTGTTTTTTAACATTTCGACTCTTTCGTTTAGCAAAATTATCTGTACGAAGAATTCAGACAATTAATGTCAGTAACTGGAGCAAATTGGAACCAAAATTTGAGAATGGAGCAAATTAGAACTGAACCGAGGAGTTATAGTAAATGATATAGAAATAAGTGAAAAATCAGATTTTGGATAACTTAATTATTCCCAGAAATTGCAAAATGTTAGGGAATTTTTGAATAACACAATTTTAGTGCTGACAACACTAAAATACAAAAAAAAAACTTGATTTTCTGCTTGTTTTCTTTTTTCTACTTTCAAATTTTTCAACATTTCTTATCAATCGAATCTGAATCTCTCGCATATATTTAAAATTGAATATTTTTCTTTTCTTTTTTTTCATCCTTCTCTTATTCTCTTTCTATGTCTTTACTTCTTTCATTTCTCCCTTTTTCTCTTTAACAATTTACTTTTCTATCCATTTTTTTTTTAATATCATGTGAAATTAAGGTTCATGTTTGATTTAATGTTCTTGAATTTCGTAAATATTTTTAGGAATCCTTTTTTTTTGTTATTGCTATATATTTTTTTTATAGGTATTAGGATTTTTATTATAAATTGTACTAGTTATATAATAAAAGTATAATAAAAGTATATGTATTAAGAAATATTGATCACAGAATATTTATGTTCTAAATATATTTAATATTGGATACAACCTTCTTTTATTGATTTAGTAAGAAAATTATATTAGAAATTATATAGAGAGAAAATATGAGCGTACTATATGGATAGCATTCCATAGGATATTCGGTGCATTTAAAAATATTTTTAATAGTTTCAAAAATGATTCTTAAAATGTCATAAAATGGTAAATTTCAATTATATCCCTTGTATAGTTTAATTACAATTTGCAATAACACGCAGCGTTAATACTCTTAGCATCCACCTTTAATAAGAGAGCCCTTGTATACTGAGTCTTTAAAATGTGTCATGCCATTCTTTTTATTAAAACACTGAAATTTAGAATACTTACTATTCAAAATTTTGATAATAACCTGTTAAATTTTATATTCATAACACCGTTAAGAATCCAAGTCATGTAATTACAGACAAAATTCATTATTATATTGCTTTTTCTTTTCTAAAATATGCTTCCTTTTCTTAATAGTTCAAGGGTTATTTGGTAGCACACGCAAAATTTTTATATAATTAATAGTGTTCATCAAATATTATTTAAGATTTAAGCAGTTTTCTTTGGGTTTTTTAAAAAATTTTTCCTGAATTTTCTTCAAATCTTATATAAATTGCATACTCTCTTTGTTCTCTTAATGTCAAATGGCAATATTCTTAATATAATATTTTATAATAATTTCTTTATGCATATGTAGGTATGTATGTATTTATTATTATGTAAAAAAATTATTTTTTTTTCTACGTTATTAATTTTATTTTCTCATGTCAATTTTATTTATCTATTTAATTTTTCTGTTTTCTCTTTTCTTTCTTTTAGCTTCTCTTTTTAATTTTAAATTATTGAAAATTTCTTATTATGTGGGTAACATTGTGTTTTATGTTCTTCTTTTTTTGTCCTTTTTCTTTTTTCTGTTATTTTTATCATTCCTTTTTGGTATTTTTCTGCTAGTTTTTTTTGTTAAAAAGATGCGGGTATAAAACTTTGATAAAATAGAAAGGATAAAGTGGAATAACAAGGACAGCTATTAAAAGAAGTGAAAATATTTTTATAATATTTTAGATTGTATTCAAGAATAAATTTAAAATAGAATAATTTAAAAATTGAGTATGATTGATAACTGAAAATGATATTAAAGGAAATATTGCATAGTTCTAGGGGATACTTTTGAATAAAATAATAATGCAAAAATAATATTGCAGTACCAAGGCACTAATGTCATATATCCATTACATTGTAATATCGTAAAAATTTTTTAGGATTTTCAATTAATATTCAAATACAGTCTAATCCCCAAGGTACGTATTCAAGTATATCTTAAAATATTTGAGGAAAATATTAAAAAATCTTATGTGCAATTAAATTTGATTCGCCTTACTCGTTAGCTTTTAATTTATGAATTACAATATTTCAAAAATTACGATATTCCAAAAAAATACATGGGATTTTAAGGAAATTAATTTTAATAAGACCAAAAATTTTAAATTTTCTTCTAGTTATCTTGAACTTTTTATGCATAATACTATAAAAAAATTATATAAAATAAATTACACAAATACTTTCCGATTGTATTTAGATATTCTAAGATTTTGAACAAAATTAATAACAAACAAAATATTAATAATACTTTTTTCAATTAAATAATAAACATTAATACAAACTAGAGTATGATAAAATTCAAATAAAAATAATCAGAGAAAATACGAAATAATCTGTTTTTTTTTTTTTTGAAGCAGCACCAGTGATTTCATGATAATATTTCTAGATTTTTTAAAGCAGTCCCTGATTTCAAAATTCCAGGAACACGCGATATTTATACGCACAATTTAGCTTAAGCGATAAAACCTGAAGAGAGTGTTACAAAACAGCATGCTGCTTGTCACATTTTTCTGCTTTCATATTAGATACTGCTTAAATGAAAAACTACAGTCTGTCAAAAAAAAATATCGTTTCATTTCGAATACTTTATTCATTCGTCTATCATTTTAGTGAAATTTCGATTTCCAAGATAAAATATTTTTTTGATTTGATCTTCTCATTTAAAAATATGCGAAATTGTTCTAATATCCTTAAAATATTTATAAATTTTAAATTTAAAAAATACCATAATAATTATTTCTACTATATATAACAATGCCATTCTATTTGAATAACTTTTTGAATAATCAAAAGTTTTACTACGTAGGTGGTTTTTTTTTTGTTTTAATTTTAAGTTCAAATTAAATTAGTTTTATAATAATATTATTAATTTTCTAATTAATTTCATTTATTCACTTGACTTTACCTTATAGGTTTTTTTTCTTTTGTTTATACGAGTATTAAAATGAAAAATTCATACCGGTTAATTTGACTCCGGTATCTTTTGTTAACAAATTTGTAATTTAATATTACATAGGATTAAATTTCAAAAAATATTCTAAAAATAATTCCCTCCTACGGTTATGCAAAATTGTTATTTTTTTTTAATTTAATTTTTTTTTTGTTTTTGTTTACTTTGCTCTTTTTTTCCTCTTTTACATTGAAATAACTTTACATGTATACATGTGTTTAACCATTACGTAAATATGTCATACACCTAAACATTTACGAATTGTATATACGTATAAATATAATATGTATATGTATGGAAATATTTGTGTGTATATACTGCGTATTTAAATACTCACTTTTAAAAATAGTAAGGAAACAAAGGAACGAAAAAAAAATGTTATTATAATTATTAATAAATATTTTTAAATATTTTGTTATAAAATTAGAATGAAAAATATTTTTAAATATATTTTTCATTTTATTGTTATTATTATTATTTTCATTGTATTATATTTAAATGGTTGTTTATTAGTATATACAATATATTTTCATATTACAGGGAGTAATTCAAAGAATTACATTGAACAAAATTCTAGCAGTTAGTTAGAGTATGCCAGAGATATTTCAAAAAAGAAATTGAAAACATTGAAGTTGTTAATATAAACGGTTAAAGTTAACATGTTATAATTTATTACTTTATAATATTTTTTAAAATTTTAGCATAAGAGAAAAAAATGGCTCATATTTTTGCAATTTTATTATTAGGTTATTAATAACTTCACGTCAATTTCTATGGTTCTTGGACTACAAAGACAAGACAATACCCAAATGTTAAAATCGGATTATGGAGATTAAAAATATTAAAAAGAAATTATTAATTAATACCGTTATTTCCGGAATAAAATTAATGAAAAAGAAATTTTTAAATTAAAAACAAAATTTCAATTTTTCTACGTTAGATATTAGAAATTTAGATGCCTTATGGAAATTTTAGAAATTTTAAAATGAAAAGAACTTATTACCTGATTAAATTTTACAGCAATGTAAACGTGGATAAATTTTTAAAAACTCATAATTTCCAAACGGCATTATAATCAAATCGCAATGTACTTATAGGCTTATTTTTTACTCAATTTAATATTCCCAGTCATCGACTGCATTTGATTAATGCAATCCACCCTGTATATTAAAGAAATTATTATTATTATTTTTAATTAAATTTAATATTGTATATATTATTTTTAAAAATAAAATAAGTGGTAAAAATTATAATTGTACATACATATATATACAATGTGGAATAAAAGTATAAATTTTTATTCTCTTAAAAAAAATGCAAAGAAAAAAGAAATTCTAATAATAGAAATGTATCTTATGGCAATGTACAAATGTATGTATTGTATACCAAAATATATATGTATGAAAAACGTTTCTATGTAAATAATACGCTTAATAAAGAAATGAAGAATATTATTTGATTTTAAAGACAAAAAAATAAATAGCTTATAAAAAAGGAACGAGATCAAATGACATTCAAATTGTTATATTTAATAGATATTGTGATGACAGGTATATGTATATATTATACCACATAAAAATATTGCAGGTACGTAATATATAGTATATGGATATTGATATTCTCCTAATATAGTAATCAAAATTAATAAATTTAATGTTAAAGGTCTGTGTTTTATTAACACGAGCTATTTGCTCATTTAAAGAATACATATAATAACTGATATACGTTTATTATATACAGGAACAAGCTGGAATTTTCATTTCAAATCCTTCAGATTTAGATTACTTCGTAAAACTTTATTTTCTCTTCTAATTTATTTGTTATTCTAGAATTTTATTAAAATAAAATTTTTATTTCTATATAGCTATAAATTTTTTCTATTAAAATTTAATTTAAATTGATTTGCCCTTTTGATAAAAAATAATATTTATGATGTACATATCTATTTTATTTTGTCCGATTATTATAGTACATATATACATATTTGTAACATATCTATTTAACCTTAAAGGAAACACGAAACGTTGAGAGCTTGGAGTTAACATAAGGAAAGTCCAGATATTGAATTTAATAAATTCAGACCAAACTAATGGTTTGTAAAACAAATCTTTTCTCTTAAGCAAATGGAAATACTATAAAGAAACCATCTGCTGGCTAAACTAGTTATTTGAAATCACTTTCATTAATATGCCAAAATATTTAAAAATATTGCATACATTCGGGATGAGTAAAAAGAAAATTTAAATAAGCGCTACCATTATGTTCTAATATCATGGAAATCAATTACCATTAGTTTCATACCATTTACCAATCATAAAAATTTGAAAAAAATTCCAGTTTCGGAAATATAAGTCGCATGAAATTCAAATTTTATAAATTTCGGAAGGTAATAATTTGAAAAGAGAGGGAGTTGGAAAATGACTTTTTTCTGAAAAAAATTATTTATGAGTGTATAAAAGCTGTAAACATTTCAGACTTCTACAACTTACCGTCAAAAAAAAAAATTATATCAAAAATTTGAAGAAAAACTGGGTTAAAGATAGTTGTTAAGTTCAGCAGCCATTTTGTCATTATAATGTTTAACTATATGCATGCTAGCATAATAGCAGTAGGAAAAGGTAGTCGATATTGATGTCGACATTAATACGTAACTAATAGAATAATTTTTAAGTACTTGCCATTACAATATATCAGAAAATGTTTCTGTAGGATCCCAATAACCCTAATATTCCGCCATTCTGCGTGGATTAGTAATAAGCATTTCAACAACAGGAAATTGGAGCAGAATAGGGTAGGCGAAGAAATGGAAGAGATTGACTTAATAGGTATATATGTATTTTGTTCAATCTGAATAATCGTTTAACTGGTATTAAATATGTGCAGAACAAATTGGGTGTAAATGCTGGTATTATGGTTAATATTTTTGGTATTTATATTAATTTATTTTATATGTCAATAATGACATGACAATATTGTAATATGCATTATAAAAATCTTATAGTTGAGATAAAAAATCATTTTGTCTTAACAATTGAACCAGAAAAAATTCAAATAAAATAAATTATATATTTTTTGAACTTAAATTGATTAGATTTTACTTTTAAATGTTAGAGTTTAAATTTCAGTAACCATATGTTCAAGACAAAACAAAATTATCATGATTTTTATACATTACAGTACCCGTATATACTATATAGAAAACAATAATATCGTAAAAAATAAATTAGAATCAAATCAATGATTTGTAAAGTAGCACTTTTTCCTAAAACAAGTGAAAATGCTTTCTTTATTTTAAAAACAATTTACTATGTCTAGAATATTTAATTGATTTTCATTAGAATACTAAAATATTTCAGAGTATTACAAATATCAACTGCTAAGAATTTTATTTAACTGTTGAGTGTATTAGCAAATGCGTTGAGTGTATTTTGAATATATGGCATTTTTTCGTTGGCTCTTTGTTTTAAAAGAAATCTTGCAGTTTCGAAAATACAAGGTGTTGAAAAATCAAATTTCACTCAATTTCAGACGAGATGGAAATAAATTTTCTTCTAAGGAAATAAATTAATTATAAAAGGAAGCTAAAAATTTTAGATCTCTACAGCTCACCATCTAGAAGAAAAATGAATTGACGATAACTAACATTATAAAATTTAAGTGTATAAGATTGAAGGTATAGAAACAGCAAATCGCTACTCCTCAACTTTTTATGGAATTTTGCAATATTTTTGTGATTTTTAAATAACAAAACGAATAGTCGAAAAATAATATTTTTACAAAAAAAACTACTTAAATTAAAGCAACAAGAATCTATAATGAAGATCTTTTTGTTTCTATATGTATAAAATTTTAGGTAGAAAGCTAAATTAAAGAAAGACTAAAGGGCAGGTAAAAAGAAACACTAAAGAACAGACGGACAGGACAGACCAGAGTAAAAGTAACAAAACACTTTTTTTTTAGTTTCGTTGAAAAATTGCTTAAAATAAATTGGCGTCTATAAGTATGCAATTTTATTTTAAAAAATCTCCTCTAAAGATCAAATTTTCAAAAAATTTAATTTTATAAAATAAACAACAAGATAATGCTAATGCATTTTATAGAAACGTAATAACAATAAGAAAAAACTTTACAAAGCTAAACAAAAGGATAAAAGGAATATGACGAGGCGTCGAAAAATATGCAATTTTTTGTGTGTATGCTTTTTTTAGCACTTTTTCAAAAATTTTTTGAAAAAAAGTGCTTATTAGTTTCACTCTGTCCGTCCGTCTGTCCGTCCGTCCGTCCGGCCGTCTGTCCGTCCGTCCGTCCGTCCGTCTGTCCGTGTGTCTGTTTACAAAACTTCCACATTCTTAAAGATAGAAAGCTGAAATTTAATACGTGCATAGATCTTTACTAGAAACTTATTTTCGTAGAACAAAATTTTTCTCCCCCCCTCTAGAAGTTATACCCCCCCCAAAACCCTAAAAATGGCCTATTTTAACTATTTGTTGCAATGAAACCATAAGCATTTTTGAAATTTTGCAAACGCAGAAAGGCAGCGACTTGCTTTCCCTAACGCGGTATACTATAGTTAAACTTTAGAAAAACAAAATGGTCGTTCAAATTTACCGTTATCTAAAGTCCTTTTTTTCCAAATTTTTGATGTCGTTTTTCTCCTATACCCCAGCCTGCAGAAGCTTGAAATTTAAGGGGCTTTTAGACATTAACAAATAGTTCATTTCGTTAGAAGAAATGACACCTTATATTTCCGAAACCGCAAGCTTTTTCAAATTTCTATAAACGCAAAAAGCTAGCGGTAAATTCCATGACATTAAAAAATATAATTATTTTGCTTAACTCACACATTTAAACCTTAAAATCGAGCATTATGTTAACCCCTCTTTATATTAATTTTTATCTATTTCAAAGACTGCATAAATCGTTCATTCTAAATATATGCAATCCTAGAAATAGTTTCGTTTATAAATGAAAATAATTTTAATAGTGTGGTAGATATACATAGATTGTTTTTAAAAGCAGTATTTTCACTTGTTGAAGGGAAAAGTGCTACAATACAAACCATTGGTTTGACCCAACTTTATTTTTTTTGTTTTATCAATTTGGAAAAATCGAATAAGACTTATTGTTTTGATTTTAAAATTTGCCCTTTATCTCTATCTCTATTTCTCTCCTCTCTTCTCTTTATTTTTTCCCCTCTTTCTATCTCTTTTACTCTTTTGTTTTTCCTCTTTCTTTGATATTTTCACGTTATTATGTTTATAGTTTCTTTTAACCTTTAATATCGTACAAGAAAGAAAAAAAGAAATTTCAGAATAAAAAGTATAAGGAAATCCTTGAATTTTTTTTTTATTGTAATTTTTGCGTTTTATATTTTGTTTTTTGTTATTGTATTGAACCATCAAAATATCCTTAACCTTTTTTTCTTTGTTATGTTTTTTTTTGTGTGTTTCTTTATTCCACTACTATATACAATGATTGTATACTTTAAGAAAAAATTCTTTTTTATACTCAAAAAAGAAAAAAATTATACGAAAAATTAAAGGTTAAAGTGATAGCTAAAAATTTACATCTTACGATAAGTACATATACATACATATATATATGAATATTTTTATATGGTATAAGTAATACTCAAAATGGTTTGCTATACCCACATAATTATATATGTATACGTATATAAAAATATGCACAAATATGTATAATTGTATATACACGTTTTCTCTTTATAAGATTTGCTTTTTTGTTTTATTATAATTTTTTTTTTTCCTCTAAATTCTGCAGCACTATCAAATTATTTTTTACACTATGACCTTTTGCATTAAAAAATACATAAAAGTAAAAAAACAAAGTATGTAAAATTATTTTCGTTTCGTTGCGTACGTACATGTAAAAAGGTTCGTGTTTATACATAAAAACAATTTGAATTTTTTATATTTTATAAAATATTGCCTTCATATACTGACAAACTTACAAATAAAATTAACTAAATCTACCCAATATCGTTCTCATAATGGCAAACGCGCTAATCTGAAAAATTGCAGTTTTAAAATATTGGAAAAATAAACTTTAACCTACAACATTTTAGGAATAAACGGGAGCATTAGTCAGAATGTAGAGCTTATGTATACAAATATTAAGTTGACTTACCTATAATTTTGCACATTTATAAGTTAGTCAAGGATGAGAACGTTATTATTTAAAATACTTGTGTACTTAAGTCTTTAATTCTGACCAAGTTACCTTTATATAATGTAATGGTTGACAAGATTCCAAAAAATTTTAGTCGTATGAGCACTATTCAATTATGCTAATATTAAAGGAGTCACGTACAGTTGAACACGCTTAATATCATATAGAAAAATGTCCAAAAATTTGTGATTTTAATCCGACCTATGAAATTAAGCCATTCCCAGATAAATTCACATTATATTAAATTGAATGCTGAAATTGTTTTTCAATGACAAATATATAAACAGATAGAAAAACTGAAAACAATGACAACTATAAATCGTAATTGACAGCTACTTCAATGGGTACATTCTAAAACAAAAAATGCGTTAACATTCATTAAAGTTTTGTAAAAAAAAAATACCAATAGATGTCATGTAAAACTGCCAACAGATGTCAAATATGTGTACAATAACATATAAATTTTTCTCATCAAATATTTTATGAGTTTAAACGGATTGTGATATTAAACAATGTTGATATGTTTGATTATTGTGTCTTAACATTAAATATACTAATACGAAACAGTTGTCAATGTTGAGAAATTTATTTGTCATTACTATTAAAATGTAAAATAAGAAATATAAAGCAGAAATATAAAGTAATGTCTTCTTTAAGTCATAGTCGATTGGTCAATTGTAGTGATATACGTGAATACAGGGTAATTGGAGGATATTGTATTCACGCATTGTATTGTACAAAACTAGCTTAATTTCCGAAGCATTTCAAGCCGTCAAGAAGTCATATATACATTTGTATATTCAAAATCAAATAGTAGTTTTTTATCAAACAGAATCATAAGAATTCCTTAAATTCTTACCTTAAATTCTATTTGGAATTTTAGATTTTTAGAATACCTTGTAACTACAATTTTGCAAATTTGTGTGTTTGCCATTACGGTGGCGTTAATTTCGATTTTACTTTTCATTTTATTTTGTAATTTTCTACTTATTACAAACTGTATGTAGATATACATAAACAGAAAAAGTATTAAAACGAAAATGATTTTAAAAGAGAACAAAAAAAAAAACACTTAAAACGAATACAAAAATGAATGATAGTATACAATTGCATATGTGTAGGAGTCTTCAAAAAATATGAAAATGGAATTTAAAATTTCATTCCTTTTCTTTCACTTATAAATTTCATTTAATGCAATTATGTGTGTGTGTATGTGTGTATAAATAAAAATATTTAATATTAAAATTTTATAAAAGAATTAAATGAATTTCATTAAGTCTAAATGTTTTTTAATTTATGTATAAGCATTTTAATATAATTCTCGTCTACATTTGAATTTGTCATAAAATATTTCAAGTTCATGACATTGTTAACCCTTTAATGCTCACATCAAACATTATGTAGAAAATTAAAATGTAATTATGTTCTTTAAACCATTGTCAGGGGCATTTAAAACAATTATTTGAAAAATACAATTTGTGGAAGAAATATGAGAAATAAAATGGAGAAATTAATTGAGAAAACTAGAAAGATTTGGAGAGAGAAGAACTTCAATTTTTCTAATTTAAACTATAGAAAATATTTAACTAAATGTTATCATAAATTCAATATTTTGCTCCACAAGGACTGAGCATTTTAGAGCAATTAATTAATAATGTTAAAAAACAAAATTAATTAATAATGCTCTATGTTTCAGCGACCTAGATATGGTGTCAATGTAAACCGCCTATGAGAATCACCAAAATCTCTTAAAGATTAATGTTAAATGAGAATCACCAAAATCTCTTATAGAATGACTGAAAGGCCCTATTTCTCTACGCCTTATAAAAGTTCAAAGAAAATTTGAAATATTCATAGAAAATCTAGTAAAATATTGATAAAGGTAATATCAGACATCTTAAATAACAGCAAATTTAAATTATGTCTAAAATATGTGCAAATTTTATATACTTATGTACAAAATTTATTTTATCATCATCCTTTAATTTGAAATTTTGATTTTCAGACTAAAATACCAAACTACCTTTGAAGTAGCATTTAACTTTGAATTATTCATTCAATTAAATATGAGGATTAATCTATATACGGTAAGGCGTTGCTTTTCATGTTTCCCATGTTTTATTTATTGTGTTGTTTTAATAGAATATAAGGTTCAAGGGGATATATTAGAACATACATTTCAGCGTTAATACCAAAATTTCAGTAATTATAAGTCGTAATTTAATTTAATTTCGGCTAGTTATTTTTCTAAAATATTCAATAATTTTATTTTTCTACTGTCATATCATGATAATCTTTCATTTGGTATCACACCACTAAATTCAGTCAATGTCATAATGTAATTTCCTTAAGATATAATTACAATATTAAAGTGTTTAATATGTTTAAATGGTTAACCTTTAAAAAAAAATTTTAACATTGTACATTAGACACAAAAAAAGAAAAAGCAAATAAGTGCAATTATAAACATTCTGAAATTACCCACATATATTACCCACATACACATGTACATATACGTACAAGCTAATAAAGAAGGTCATTTTCATTTTTAATAAAATTATGTTTTAATATTAATATTAAATTATAATTTTACAAGTACACACAACCTTGACAATTTTATCTAAAAAATAAGAACCCCAAAGTATATAAGTTAATTTTTAATAAAAAAACAAGATGAAATATGTCTATTCACTTTCGAGTAACATTCACTTGGTTTCGAAAAAGGATAGAAAGTCTGGTGGAGAAAAATTGGAAAAGTAAATTAACTTTTTACACAACCCCAGAATCTGAAGTGAAATGACATTTTTTTAATTATTTATTTTATTTGTGTAGGTAGATTTTTATTTAGTTTAATTATAATTTCCGTTTATTTTTCTTATTTTGTTATAATTCTATAAAAAAAATTATGTATACATAACCCCTTAGAATTGTATAAGAGGTTTACATTTCAAGATACAATATTAATCTTCTATATATAAGTAAGATGTCAAATTTAAATTTCAACCACCTATATAAAGTAACTTTTATATCATATAACATTATAATTCTGTGTATTTAATATCTTATATATGCATTAATACTTGTTCTTGTGGATCTTGAACTTATATTTACACAGATTTAGATTTAGATCATGAAAACGACGCTCCATTGAATTAATTTTATACCAATATTACCATATAATATTGCATATGTTTAGGAGAAATTTTGAAATAATGAATTGAAAATGAAAATTCTTCTAACATTAAAATCGAATTATTTTTAAAAATAATTTAAGACACAAGGGAATGTATTTAATTAGGTTATGAAAGCATATTTGTAGAAAAGAGCGTATTTTTGTTACACTATTACAATTATAGAAATTCAATGAAGCTTATAATAATGTCGAAGTAATTGACACTTTGCAAAATTCAAAAAATAACTTAGAAATTGAGTATAAACAGAAAACAAAAATTTTACCATAATTAGTAAAGAAATAATCTAGTTTCCTAAATCTAGTAAAAATTAAAGAAAACCTAGTTGTTAACAGACGATGTTCGCTTTGAGGTTCCCAAACTAATTATTTAATATGTTAATATTCGTCTATTGTTTTTCAAGGTAGAAAAAATTAATAGTTAGTTGTTAGAATTTTTAAGATTTAAAATAGATATTTAAAATTGGGCATGTAAGAATTTTATTCTGTGTTCACTTATAGGTCTAGAAAAAATTCAATGCTTATAAATTTAGCTATTATATACGTATATGGACATTATAGCTTTAATATTTTGGAAATGTGCTCGAAATAAATTAGTGTTCATCATCAATATTAAATTAAGTTATTTTAATTTTATTTAATAGACAAATACAAATAAATGTTTAATTTTGATAATAAGTTTTAAAAAGAGCAGTTTTTCATGCTAAATTAGCAAGAAAGAAATAAAAACGTGCGAACGAGAATATTAATTTTGCTTAGTAATTTTGTAGCTTAAAATGTTTGAGCAATCAAAGAACATCACGCCAACATAATTGAACCAAAATGTCGCAAGGAAACCGAATAGGACAAATCATACAAAACAAATGTCAACTATGCCAAGTTTAATATTCCTAATTAGTTAAAAAAAGAAAATTTTCCCTTTTAAATTTTACTGTTATTAACCATTTTTTTTTTTGTACAAACCGAACTTTAATTAATGACAGCATTAAAATATATAAAAGTCTCCCCGGCAAAGCGACAAAAATTCCCGAAAGAAATGCTCAGTAGCAATCCTAGCTAGATTTATAGCAAATAAAAGAAACTCATATTTTTAATTAATTTCAATTACTTATTATAGCTATACATCAATAATATTTAAATAAAACGAACTCCTACAAGTATGCAATATTACATATATTTTTGCATTTATATAAGAAAAATCCTTTAATATCATTCATTTTATGTTCTAGATATAATTATGTACATAAAAATCAAATATAATATGTACTGTAAAATTTTAATCCTAAAAATAAGTCATTAACACCTACTTTTATTTCGTGTCATCAATTATTATTTTTTTTTCTTTATATAATAAAATAATAAAAAAAAATTATTAAAAACATCTAATAAAAACTGTTTTATTTATATAAAAACCGGTCTACATTTTATATATACATATATACATATATATGTATTTACAAGATAATAGCATGTATATTGAATATTGAAGTAAGAAATAACCTTATTCACCTACAATATTTTTGAGATATAAACAAAATATAGTTGTTTTACTCTATATACCGTATTAGAAAATTATACAGTATGCATGCATATATACACGTATATATGTATGTATATTGTTTAAAACAAAAATCTTTCTTAACATTTTATTAAAAAATCTCATAATGAAAGAAAGAAAAAAAATGTTGAAAATTTTACCACCTTATTTTTAACATTAAAAAAACACACATACTAACATACACATTCATATATGCCCACGTATACTCACATTCACATATACGAGTACCATGCGTAAAAAATTTTATATTTTTCCCAAAAAAAAAAAAAAAAAAATGAATAAATAAAAATCCCGTTTATTACGTAAAGAAAAACGTTTTCTCTGAGATAAAATTCCCCAAGGAAAAATAAAATATTTTTTTTGTGTTATATTTTTAGGTACAAAATATATACACATATACGAGTATATATATGTATATACAAAAAATATTTATTTTTACTTATTGCAGAAATTTTATACAGCAACAGCATCGCACCCATATTTACCGAACACTCACACTATCCCAATTCCTACCGCTACTTCATGCTATCTCTTCCTTCCTCTCTCTCTCTCTCTCTCTTTCTGCGTTCCTGTCATTTCTCTTTCGATATTTTTATATTCAAATATTAATTTTTTTTTTTAACATATTTTTGGATTCTTAACTCTTGTACTCTTAGTCACTTCACTTTATGTTATTAAACACTTGTCATCATTTTTTTTTCTTTTTTGTTTTGGATTTTCGAATTTTTTTTTCCTTTTAATATTTGGATTTTTTCTCATATTTATTTTTGTTTCTTATTATTTTTCTTTTGGCTTTCTTAAGGATCCCATTTTGAATTTAGTCATCTTTTGCTTGTTTTCTTGTTTCTTCCTATTTTATAAATACCGCTCTTAATGGTTTTATAACAAAAAAAAATATAAGTAAATGTAAAAGTAAATCCAAAAAGATGAAACGAAGAAAAAAAAAAAAACAGATGAACAGAAATTCTTTTTTAAGTACCCGGTTAAATATTAGGATACAATTTATATACACCTACATTCATGATATGAAATTAAACAAGTTTTTAGACAATATTATAATAAATAAGAAAAAGATGACTAAACAGAAATAAAATGAACAAAAATTAACAAAGGGAAAATAAATAATTCTTTAACCTTACATATATATTTTTTTAAAGGACATTATTATAATATCCTGACTTTTAAGTCTAATATAAAATTTTTTAAATTTACGGCATGACCAAGTCAAACCATTAAACTATAATATTTAATAATCGAACATATTATTATATAAAGTAACCATGATATTCTGAGGGAAGATTTTCCTTCTCTTTAAACTAAATTATTTTACATAGAAATTATGTTATGCATATAATTCAGGATTAATACCTAAATAAATATTATAGGAGGAATATTAAAAGTGAAAATTGAAAATATAACAAATGTTCAAATTGGAGTCACACATTTTTTCAATTAAATTCAAACAGCAGTTGAGAGATTAGACATTATTAATTCTTAGGTGCCATTTACATATACAACAGAATCTAAAATCTGATAATTGTTTACATTTTCGACCGATATTATCTGATTGAGTTCAGATTTTAAGACAAAATTTAAGAATTTTAATACTAAACTTATATAAGTAAAGTATAAATCAGTTGATCGCTGTTCAAAACTACCACAAAATATTAATTATCACCATTTTATTTTTAAAAATTTGATAGTAAATTAAAAAACAGTAAAGTAATTTCTATTATTTGCTATCTGACAATGTCCAACAATGTTGCCATATACGACTTTCATTAGACTCAGATTAATTATTAGATTTTATCGTACATATCTAAGCATAGTAGCTTAGTGTCAAGTCTTACATTAAATTATAAAACTTGAATTTTTAAAATTTTCATGATTTTTTCATTTCAACTACTCCAAAAACATATTAAAATCATGTAATTATTCAAAACACTCTCTTTTGTATTACAAATGAAACAGTAAATTTTATATACCTTTGTACAAATTACGTGTTTGCGTGCAACATACACTTAGAGAAAAAAAAAAAACACGCAAAATAAACATTGTACACATGTGTCTATTAAAAGAAAATATTCTTTTTTGTATATCCTCAAAATAACATTTGTACATTTCGTGCCTTATGAATCCTTACAAGTAACAAAAAAAAACAAAAATGTTCCCAAAAAATGAAAAGGAAAAAAATAAATCGTCCTACGCAATTCGTATTTATTTTTGTTATGGTTTTTTTATTTTCTTACTTTTTTGCACTTTATGAATGATGTATACTAGAAGAAGGTTTTCTTATATACATGTATATAGAAATATAATTTAAGGTTTCGGTGTTTGGGTTTTAAAATGCTTGTATATATTAAATTATTTGGAAATGTTGAAAATAAAATTCTTGTTTGAGAATATTTTCGTAAAAGAAGAATATGAAATTTTGCTGGTTACTTGTTTTATGAGCGTGAAATATTCAAAAATGTTAAAAGTAAATTGAAGTATTCTCTTCTTTCAAGTATATATACGTATATACAAGTGTTTTTATACTATTATACAATTTATATTTAGTGTATATATTTTGTGTTATTATTTAAAGAAAAGGATAAGTGAAAAAAGCCCATAAATAAAATGATTGCATTTGAATTGGGATTTTATAGTATACCATATAGTATAAAATGAAAATCCCATTTGAATAATATTTTTTATAATCAATTGTAGGATAATTTTGAATATTTTTTTGTTTTTTTTTTTATAAATAATTTTTATTTAAAAAAATTATTCATAAGAGATTTGAGGGCTTTTTATTTTCTGTGTTTTTTATGTTATTTGTTTCAATTTAACAATTTGTTTCAGGTAACAAATTTAAATCTCTTAAGTATTTTAATAATTTATTTTATATAATATTTTAATTTTAAAATATTAAATATTATTGTTGTACGACGAAAAAGATTTATTGCTGCAACCATTAATGCTAAATGCGTCATGTAAACATAGGTAGTTGGAGTTAATAGTTATACAAAGAAACAAAAAAAAAATCTCTAATACAGTTGTTTCAAACCTTTGCGTTGTAATGTTGCACTTTTCCTTTCAACAAGTACAATAAACTACTACTTTTGAAAAATAATTATTAAAATTACTTTCATTCATATACGAAAATACTTCAAAGATTGCATACATTTAGGGTGATACAAAATATTTTTTTTATATTTTTTAATAGCATGGCATTTACCGTTTGCTTTCTCTTTTTATAGAAATTTTGGAAAAGCTTGCAATTTCGGAAATTTAAATTTTAAGAGACGATAACTTAAAAAAAGGGTGGAGATAGAAAAAAATTTAATCAGATAGAAGCAAATTTCAGACCCCTGTAACTTATGGTCTAGAAAACAAAAAAACACATTAAAAATCGGAAAAAATTAAAAATCGGACATTAAAAATTGGTTTTAGATGACTGTTAATTTTAGCTGCATTTTGTCATTTTAATATTAAATTATGCTGTGCCACGGTAAAGTAAACCAACCACTACTTTTATGCTTTTGCAAAATTTGAAAACTGCCAAAACTCGTGGTTTGGCTAATAAATAGTTAAAAATTGCAAAATTAAGTTATAAAATAAATAGTTATAAAATTGCTTAATTGCTTCTAAAATAACTTTTAGAGGGGAAGAGATACGGAAAAATTTTCTTCTAGGGAAATAAGTTTCTAGTAAAATTCTCTATATACATCCGAAATTTCAGTTTTATATCTTCAAAGGTTTCCGAGAGTTATCTAAATACATTATGTACATGAAAGTCAACATTGAGAGAAGATGACTTTAAAATGTTCGGCATCCTTGTTCTTGATGTTTTAATTTTTTCTTCGAGATATTATTTGTCACTATAAATTTTTTTACTATTCAACTGAAATTTCGAATTTCTTTTTGTATACGTATAGCTTAGTCAAATATTTTGGAAGGGAATTTATATATATTCTTGATTATCATATAATTCTACGTTGGTTAAGTCGCATCTATCTGTTTGTTGAAATAAAACAAGATGCTAAGGACCATTCCTACCACAGGACTCAAGAAAGACTCTTTTAAATATTTCAGACAGTTGTCACACAGCGACCACAAAAGCTATTGTTAAATATTTGAAAAACTATAGATTTTATAGTCAGATAGCGTTAAGGTGTAAGAGTATAATTCATTCATATTTACTTGTTTTCAATTTGAATTGTTGCGTTACCAATAATTAATATATACTGATACAAACTGAAATCAATAATTTTTCTAAGATTTTTTAATTAACCATTTTTCTCAATAAAAATAGAAATATTATGCCACAAAAAAAACCATTTTTTTAGGAAGATTTTACATAATTGAATACATTCTAATTTAATTTCATTGAATTATATTGAAATAATAATTGTTTTTGACTATCATCTGATATCATTTTCTAGTAGGTCTTCTATATAATATAATGTGGGCCGCTTACAAATAAACGTAAAATAAAGAAGATGAAATGTAAATAAAACAACAAAAGCAAGTAGAAAAAGTAAAATGGAATGTCAAATTTACATTTTCATAAACATACTCACAAATATACCTATATATACATGCATGTGTTCTAATATATATGCATGTGTAATTCAATTTTAGATTAATCTTCAAGATTTTTTTTTTGAATTTTATTTGGAAGGACTCATATATATATATATATATTTACATATTTATGTTATGTAAGAAGACTTGTTAACTTATTATGAAAGTATAATTCTGTTTAATTTTGAACCGCTGTATTTTTGTATGTATGTATGTATGTATTGTGTATATTTATAGGTGTGTACTTGACATTGTATATTTTTAGATTTTGTTTTTTTTTTTCTTTTAAAAAGGCATGAGTTTTTTCTTCTTCATCTGTCATATCATATAATTATCTATATTAATAAAATTCCGGTTTAATATAGAATCATAAGACTCGTATTTGTTATAGAAAGAGTTTAATTAAAATTATAATTTAATTTTTAATTTCCATCAAATATTTATTTGTATAGAGAAGGATTAAGTCAATCAGAAAAATTAAAATATCAATGTTTTGATAAGTAATTAATAATTCGATATTAATAATTAGTAAATTCAAATCAAATCAATTAATTAAGAGAAGATTGATCAAAGAAAATATCGACATTTTTAAAATTTGAAACATTTTCTAATTGCAAAAAATGTAGATTGCAAATAAAATAGATAATTTTTTTTCAAAAATGCTTCAATTCAATTATATAGTATGATGAATTTGGTACAGATTTCCTTTATTAATTGCAAAATATCTTAAAATTTTTTCTTGTGTGGGATAAGACAGTTTTCCACATAAGCTATTTGTAAGATAGATCACTTCACTTCGACAATATTCTTCTCTTATTCTCAAATATATATATAAGTACAAACATGCAGTATATGTAAAAATTATTTTGTGCCATAAATAATTAATTGCATACTTTTAGGATGATACCAATAATAGAAGGAATCGTTGACACGAGCTTTAATTTGAAAGGAGAAAGAATATTAACTAATCGGATTACTGTCGAAAAGAAACACACGGAGCCGCAAAATTTGAAAGAAACATAGGTTTCAACATTAATTCGATTAATATCCGCAACATTGCTATCATTGTAATATTTGTCTCTTAAAACTGTTTCACATAGTAAAATAGGCAAATCGCTATACTTTTTTTGTGTTTGTTGAGAATTTTAACAATTTTTGTGATTCTGAATATTTACAATTGTCAGAAAAAAGTATATTTTTAAGATTTTTAAAGGTAATAACTTTCCGATATTGTTTACCTAACCTCTCACATAAATTTTTATTGAAACAGACAAATACGGAACAATTGAAATTGTAATCATAAAAAATTTTTAAGCCTCTAGTTTTTAAATGTAAAATGTAATTTTTATTTGATTCAGTTAATTAATCGTTGTCATTTATCTTTTCTTACAAAATTTTAGGAGGACAATTTAAATAACGTCTAATTTTGTTTTACCTTTTGTAGTATGACACGATACCAAATTTTATATTTGATACATTATTATTTTCAAAGCCTGAATCGGCGACGAATCGCTTATGCACAAACATTATATTTCTTATAGAATTCTGGTAAAAACTGATCAGTTCACTCAATTACACATAGAAGGTCTTTATGCATAAATTAAAAATTTTTTACTACATCCAACATTCTATTAAAAAAACAGTAGTCAAGCGCAACAATGCATTTATTTTTTTAGTAAGATTTCAAAATTATTGTTTGAGACGAGCTGCTTTTTTTTTGAAAATTACGAAAATATAGTTGCAATCACAATTTCAATAGAGTCCTATTTAGAAATTGTTTATTTTATAGAAATTTTATATACATTGTTTAAATAGTTTTGCTGTACAATGCTATCGCATATTGATTCAAAGACAAATCCGTAATTATTTCAATATATGAAAAACAAGGAGTTATACCACTTTCAAAAAAACCAGGTTAAAAAATTTTTGGAATTCTTATAAAGTGTCTAGTTAATTGCAATTGATTTATTAAAAATATTCAAACTTGAAGACCCTAACGTTTACCAACCTTGTTTATCTTTGTACTCCAATATAATTTGTACACTTATATAGAATACAAAACTTTAGAAAAAAAAAAAATTCGGTTACTTTCAATTTAATTTTTTCCCATTTTTTTACCGAGAATTTAATAAAAAAAAAAATATTTAATCTTTAAAAAGAAAAATTTAAATATAACATTTTATTTTCTGCTTGTTTTTTCTCATGTAAAATAACATCAGACATAAATGTTAAATTAATTTTATTTTTGGCATTTTTCTTTATTGTTATTATTTTTTTTTTTTTTTTGACTGTACTTTACATAAACATTCATTAATTATTTTTTTTTCTAGTTTTCTCTACTCATGTTTATGTATACAAAAATAATTATAATTATAATATATATATATACAGGGTATCCGGGACTCAATGGTATTCCCGAAGTAGGATGATAGAATGCATGCAGACGAACAAAAATCATCTAGTGACATTTTTCTTTTTGGCCCTTGTTCTCGAGTTATGGGGCCGCAAAGTTGAAACATGTAGAAACCGTCTGATTTTCACATTTTTATTAATAACTCCGGAAATGTGACAGGTAAATCCAATTCTGTGTACTCATTTTAAAGCTAATGAAGTTCTCATTCTAACGCTATACCAGCGGTATACCGTTATGAGAACATTCATACATATTTAAAGAAAAAAGGGATACAGCATAAGAATACGAACGGGAAAGGGATATACGAAATAAAAAAAAAAAAACAGAAAAATTCATAATATGTTTTTGATTTAAAAAGCCAAAATTTTGAATTGCGTAAAAATTGCTTATTTTATATTCCTTATACATAATATTTCGCCCCCTTACTTTCATACAATTATATTAAATGCACATATTCCTACCTACATAAAATTTTAACTATAATACATAAACCCATTAAATTATACACATATAAAAATATTTCGCGTAGAAAACTATGAGTTTTTCCATTCATCGGGAATTTCAAAAAAAAAAAAAATAACAAGAAAAACACAAAATTTCTTAAATATTAAAAATATTCAAAAAAAAATATAGGAATAACACCAACACATTAACAAAATATTTTTTTTTTTGTTTTTTTTTGAGAAAAATTATGTAGGAATTTCATTTATATAACGTAAGTACATTATTTATGTAGGTTTATACTCGTATTTTGTATAAACATTTTCTATTTTCTGTATACAATTTGATTTTCGTGTAGGTACACATATATATGTATATAAATATAAACGCGAACGTTTGCATGTATTTGAATATGAACTGATTTTATTATACCCTACATACACCAAACTACCTACCTGTATATTAATACACAAAAAAAAAAAAATATCATGTTAGGGATGCTACTTTTGACGTCATAGTTGAGTCTGCGCGAATCATTTGAAATTAATTAAAAAAAAAAAAAAAATTTATTATTGTTATTGCCATATTTTTTTTCTTTTATAGTTTTTGTTATTTTAAAATTTCTTAGATCCTTCGTCACTTAAGGGTTTATTTTAACTTATATTGAGGTTTCATTTTTGTTATAATTTTCTTGTATTTTTTAAACCCATCTCTCGCTATAGTATACACGTATTCATATACATACATATATGTATGTATATAAGATATATACACATTATATGAATACGTAAGTGAATATAAATCAAAATTTAATATGTATTTGTAAGGACAGATATTATGATGCCGTTTTATGTGTGCCTATATATATATGCAATATATTATTGTTACAATAATATTATAATGTATATGTGTATTTTGTATAGGTGCTATTCACTGCAGGCAATATGACGTAATTGATATAAAATTGTGATTTTTTTTTTTTTTTTGATTCTTATTTTTCATTTTTGTTTTTTTGCCGATTACAATCACTATATACTATAATTTTACTTGTATGATTTTAATAAAATACTTATAGTAGTGGTTTGTAATATTAAATTTTTTAATATTCATTTTAATTTTTGTTGTTTTTTTTAAAGAAAATTTTGTACACAATTCATTTATAATAAAGGGTTTTAAGTAATAAAGTTTCTGACAATAGAAAGAGATATTTTAAATAAAAAAAAAAATAGAGCCGATTTTTCAACAAAATTTAGCCCATATTGAAAATAGAGTTTAAAATATTGTAATATTAGAAATGTAGAAAAGCGTATCCAACATCTAATGAGGAGGGGGGAAAAATAGGAATGAAGAGGGTACAATCTACAATCTACAATCAAAGGATGTATAGAACACGATTATATTAAATGAAATGTCATCGAATTTTAGAACTAAATTTTTGTAAAATTTGGTAATTTGCTAATTTCTTTTAATTGTAAAAATTACTTTAAATATATAGTATGCATTTAAGTTCATTCAAACAATTTTTCCTATTCTATTCAAAAAACAAATTGTTTTCTTCATTTTGATCCACTAAAAGCTCATATAACTAGCAAATCTTATGTAAATCCTATATAAATTTCGATGCAAAAGCTGCAGTAGCTTACTAATTAAAACATGTTATATTTTAGTCAAAAAATTTAAACAATATTAATGAAAAGCTGAAATTTACTTTTGTATATTTTCCGTGAAATCGTTAAGTATCTCAAAAGCAGAAAAATATGCATATATAGGTACACTGTATACACTTTCTTCTTCTATTGCAAAACAACATACGTGAAAATCACAATTACGATATTGACATTGAAATTAAACATAACGGTAATTATAAATTAAACGTGTTTTATTTTTCTTCGGAAACTGTTTGACATCGATTCTCTTTTATAACATAAATTACGATAATTTAACATTTTACCTGCTTATTTTTTCGAAATTATAAGTTTTTGAAATTTCTATAGCACCAAAAAAACTAACGGTAATTAATTAAAAAAATCAATTTTTTTTTTTTTTGTAATCTAACGCTTTATTATATTAATGCTCTTGTTAATGTTTGTTAACGTTTTTAACGTTTTGATTTTTTTTCCCCGATAAGTATGCAATAGTTTTTGCAATAATGTTGGTTCGCAAAAAAAATAAGTATTTTTCGATTGTTCAATGAAAATATGCTTCTTTAAAAGAATATGGTTTGATCCGAATTAATTATAAAATTATTTTTGTGGAAATGATTAAAACAATGCTCCTTTAAAATTCTGTTGAACACAATCTATTTCCATATTTTTTTATTCTTAAATGTACTAGACCGTACATTTTAATATAAATATAAGCCAACAATCAACATTATCCACTAAATTAAAAAGTGACACTTAAATTTTATTCAAATTTTTTTTTTTTTTCATTATCAGAATTTTTTTGCATTTACAATTTTTATGAACAGGAAAGAGTAAAGTTTAATTTTGGACCTAAAATTAACAGATTTCGATCTGGTTTTTTAAATTTTTTTTAATGTAAAATATATTCAGGCAACCTTTCTTTAGAATCTAATTCAAAATTTACATCTGAGTTATAAATTAAATGATAATTTACATTTAAATGGGACTTGGTATAGAATTTTACTCCTGTAACCAAAAAAGCATATTAGTTTCAGGCTCTTAAATTCATTAGAATTAACGAACGTTCATCCGGCTCTTTTGGTTTTATTTTTTTTATTTTTAGTTCAAGTTCATTTTATTTGAATTTAAATGGAACTAAGATAATATTTCATCCCTATGGATGATGGGAAAATTAAATATACATATATATATATATTTGGAAATAAAAAATTTTCATTGTCATTTTCATACAATTTCTATTCCTTTTTGGAAATTTTCTAAAAATAAAATTACTTCAAATTTTATGAAATTCTTAGAAGAAAACTAATTTTAGTAATCCGTACATCATATTTTATATACATAATATAGTATAACTGTTATACGTTGTAATAGTATATAGAGAATGTGTATAATGATTATATATATACTACATATAGATTCTATATAACAATATATAATCAATAATAATTGTATATACGTACATATGTATGTGAATTATTACAAAATAAAATTTTTCAGTCCACTTTTATTCTAAAAACAAAATAATAAAAAAAATAACAAAATCACAAACTATACATTACATTCACATACACAAACCTCTTTTTTTTTTTGTTTGCTTATTTACCATGCATGTACGTGTATATGGTTTATCTGTTATACATTAAGAAATATATAAGAATTGACATTTAAAAATACGAAAAAAAAAATAAAAAACAAAATTTAATTTTTTATTTTTTTTTTTTTGTATTTTTTTTTTAAACAACAATTATATAAATTTAAATGTTACGTGTTATATTAGTATATACAAGTATGTACCCAAATTATGTACGTACATATGCATATAACATACATGTATAACATAAATTAAAACTAAAAACTTAAAAAAAATAAAACAATATTTTGCTTTCTTTCTCTTTATTTTTTTATGTTTTGAAAATACTACATTCCAAAATTGTTTTCGTCCTTTTATATCCTTTTATTTTTTATCCCTTTCCATTTCTGTCTTATTACATTACGATGAATTTACTTTTGATAGTCTTTTCTATTTTTATTTTTCTTCTCTTTCTTCTTATATTTCAAAATTTTTTTTTGTGTGTTTAGTAGTATGACACTTATTATATACGAGTATACGAGTTTGTCTTTATACTAGTATATAACTAAAAATATTGATTTGTCATGTGAAAAAAAAGGAAAACATGAAAATTTAAAGCTTTTTTGTTTTTCCTTTTTGAGTTTATTTTTATTCTTATTTCATTTAAAATTCAAATCCCATAAAATCCACACCAACACTAATGAAAGAAAGAAATATTTTTTAAAGAGAAATAAGAACAAAATTAGTATATAGTATATACATTAAATTAATGTATATAATATACTATTTTGTATATATTGTGTGTAGTATATAGGAAAAAACTTTATTATAGCCAAAATAAGATACTAGAATTTTAATATACAAAAACGGTATCAACAAAATAATGGCAAAACAATAATAAGAAAATAATATTTGAGTGTTTGCAAGTCATTGCGCATCACTAAAAACTTATCCAAATTTTATACACTACCATTGCTACTATATTTATGCGATACCTACCACCTACACCTTTATCCATATTATTATTTATTTTTCATTTTCCGATTTTATTACACTATACAATACGTAATAGACTTAAAATAAGAAAAAAAAAGTATTAATCTCTGCCAATTTTAAGGTATTTCGCGTTCAAAATTCAAAATAAATCTTAAAAACTTTAATACCTGAAATACTGAAATTTCCAGTGCAAGAAATAACTGTCAAGAGAATGTCAAAATCTAATTTATTAAAAAACCAAATCAAAATTTGTGCTCTAAGGATTAAAATTGAAAATTAGTTTTTCAATATTAATTGTTTTGCTTAAAATAATATAAAAAAAAACATAAGCAATCTTTGACTTTCATGTGTAAGAATATAAAATTTTTTCTTTGAAATTTGGTTATAATTTATAAAAATAATTCTCATTTCATTCTAAATAATATTAGAATAAAACTAATTAAATTTTTGGCAACAATAAGCTGCATATTATGAATTTATAAATCTCATTTATTTGACGATGAAATATTAGATTAATAAAATGATGCCCCTATAAGGAATTTAACTATTTATATTGGTTTACAATTAAAATAGAAGGAGGACAAAAGCAAAAAATAAAACCAAATATGTAATTATAAGAAAAGGGAAATTTTCCACAAATGGAAAGCGTTATCATTTGCAAATTCAGCATTCTCATTCAGATTTGGCGACAATTAAATAAATATTCAAAAATGTACTACATCGTCGGACATATTATGTACATATTTGAAAAATCAATTGCAGAAGATTAATGACATTCCATATTAAAATTTTTTAAGGAAGTAGTTAATAAGACAATTTTTGAGAAAACAAGCCCAAAATACTATCAACATATACGAGTATTTCATGAATTTTCCTTGGCAGGAAGCATATATTCTCGCAAACCTTAATTGGTGTGGAAATGGAATTTTGTAAATCATATAAATGGTAATTGTTAAATTCTATATTGATATAATGTATCGTGGTATATATGAATATTCGTGAATGTGTAATAATTTTATGGAAATCTAAAATTTGTTCTACTTTTTTTATTTTCAAAAATAATATCGAATTTGATTCGACAAATTTTTTGCCACATTTCCAAAAAATTTTTGGAGAAAATGTGACTGTTGTATTTTTGTACATGGTTCAAGATGAAATTTTGCAAGCCAATCCTGGAGAATGCATTTCTGAACCCAATTTTTTGGTATCTTTCAACATCACCAAGTTACAGTACTTCAAAACCCTTCATATGCAATTTTTTTGACAAACCGAAGGAAAAGTCAGATTGTCTTTTGTTATTCAAACCGGGTTTTTCGTTTTAAGAATTTCTAAATATCGATTAATATTATATTTGGCTATAGCTAAATTTCTCTGTTACTTTCAAAATATAGAAAATGTAAATTTTCGGTTTCTTATTTCTTTGATTTTGTCAACTCTTTTGTCAAATCGAACTTATTATCTAAATGTAAACTTATATGCCTTAAATACATCTGATGCGACAATATATAACCGAGCGGAAATTATATTTTCAGTTTTGGAAGATGATTATAATAGAAAGATGATCACCTTATGCTACCCGAATTCCTTGAAAGCTACTTCAAGTTTATTCGCCAGTTAGAACGCAAATATTAAATTTTCGAAAAAATCCGTGGATTAATCTCTATTTAACTGGGCCCGTATTGTGAGTCCAATTGCTGGCACCTGATTTCTTTGGATATTCAATATTTCCTTTAAAATAATTAAAAATGTAAAATTTTGCCGTAAATGTCCAGTTTGGAAGACTTCCTAGATCAGGCATGGGGAACCTGCGGCCTTAAGGCCGCATGCGGCCATTCAACTGTTTTTTAGTGGCCTTTGTCCTTAAAAAAATTTATTTCTTATATTTCTTAAAAATTAAAATTTTGCTGCCACATTTTCGAAAACAAATCAAACATTTAGAAAAATAAACCGTGCACATAAACTTTCAAATTTGAAAACTAAAAATTGGAAAATTCAAAGCCATGAAATTTCTAACAACGTTTGAATTCAAAATTTACATACATATTTGTTTGAAAACAAACCCATATTAATATTTGAATCCTATTAATATTATGAAATAAACTGTTTTATGTTATTTTTTATATTCTGACATAATTTTGTTTTCATCAACCTACACAAAGCAAAAATTTATAACCTTTGGACTTTTTTTAAACTTTGCGGCCTGATTGACTTTGCATTGACTAAAATTTGGCCTTATATAGAGAAAAGGTTCCCCATCCCTGTCCTAGATGTAGCCAAAGTAAATTCAGATATAAATTTCTATTCAAATTTTTTTATCCGAAATTGAAATACAAGAGTACACATACAGACCGTCAGACTATTAAAAATAATTTATTTACTCTTCTCTACTATGAAGAAATGCATTTCCACTGAAAATTTGTCATGCGTCACTCGCTCAGAATAATGTATGTCCTTAAGCAATATATGCACTTAGATTTGAAAATTTGAATACATATTATATATTTCATTATAATTTTGAATATTAATATTTAATGTATAATATACGTTATTGTTATATATTGTAAATGAAAACCCAAAATATTGTTATCCTTTTATTATTTTCAATATAACGCACATATCATTTGAATTCTTAAAAATAATAAAAAAAAATATAGAGTAAGCATTTATTTTTAAAAACCATATTTATATATGTATATATATATATATATACATGCATGTTATAAATTATTCTATATATTCATACACATATATAATGCATTTATTTATATTCATACATAATATTTTATTTAAACATTCACATATATATTCATGTAATATTTAAAAATTTACTATTTTATATGTGTTACGAGGTTTTCAAATAATGATGAAATTTGTTTTGAAAATATTTCTATATATATAAACACAAACATTCATATTATTTATATATTCTTAAAGACGAACATACATACATATATACACAATACTATACAGTTTATTTAAATAAAATTAGAATGGGTGATGAAAAAGAGAGGGTGTCGTTAAAATATAATTATTATAAGAACGTATTATGTATAACAAAATTACAATCATTCTATATATTTATATTGTACATATATACATATATACTCATAGTTTAAATACGAAGTAAAATGAAAAATTTCCGTGAGGGTGGAATGAAAAAATTTGTATAAATATGTGTTAAAATATAAACTTACGAATAGTAAAGAGAAGAGGGCAAACATTATTTGTATTATTAGAATAATTTGTATATTATGTATGTATATACTAGTATTCATATATACCTTTAAAGAATAATGGAAATACAATAATAATATTAAAAACAAAAATAACAAAACAAATTATAGAGACGCAAGAGAGAATTTATGAAATATGTATTGTATATGTATGTACAAAAATTTGTATTATATATACATATATAGTATATATTCTTGTACATACAATATATAATCATATTTGTATATAAGTTTTTTTGGCATTCAAAATTTATACATACTCTAATTTTGTTGTTGTGTTTTTTTTGTTTCCTTCATTAGTATTGTTGTATTCCTTCTCTTTTTTATAGAAATTTTTCTTTTTCTCTTTTTCTTATGCTTCTTTTAATTCTTCTTTTTGATTTTATTTCATTGTGCATGTATATGTATAATGTTCTTACGTCATCAAAACCTGAAACAAGACTGAAAAATTATTTCCCAGTCGTTCGTTGTCAGTCAGTTCAATTCGATTATACAAACAACAAAATACGAGTTGTTTGTTAAAAAAAAAAATAAATTTTTAGAGCAATTAAAAGAAAAAAATTGTTTTTTTTTTTTTTTTTCTTAATATATCGTACATATATTCTGTGTGTGTAAAAAAAAATTAAAATAAAATATTCGAGAAAAATTAAAATTATTCATTTTTTCATAATTATAATAATTTGAAAACGAAAATAAATATATTAAATATATTTAAATTTAAAAATATAATAATAACAAATTTAAAAGTGAAAATAATTTGTAAATAATTAAAATATAATAAAAATTAAATAAAATAGAAGAAAAAAGAAAAAGAAGAGAAACAAGAAATTCAATACGAATTTAATGCGAATCAAACACCAAAATTGCATATATTTAGGCGAAGCGAAAAAATTTCTTTATTTCCTATTTTCAATATAGTTAAATAAAAAAAAAATAGAAAATTAAATTTAATTTTCAAAAAAAAAAAGAAATTTTAATTTTTATTCTCAATTCTTTTTGAACATATACATGTGCATATATAAAGAAAATAATGTAAATATGTAAATTTATAAAATGCCTAGAAAAAATATATAAATATTTTTTTTTTGTTTTTGCAAAATAAAAATAAAATATAAGAAAATTTTTTTTTTTGTAAAAAAAAAGTTAAAAGCTTTTTATGTGAATTTCGTAGTTGGATTTTATTTTTCTGATTTTCTCTTGTAACGAGCATATTACAAGAACACGGAGAACGGAATACAGCGAACGAGCACAATATACAATAAATGGAAATTAGGGACAAGAAAAAAAATAAAGGAATATAAACGAAAGGATAATTTTTGTACTATTCTGGAAATTTTTTTGTTGTTTTTATTTTTGATATTTAAAAATAGATTTCAAGAAATCAGTAATTAATTACAAAAAAAAATAAAAAAAAAAACAACAAAGTATATAAGTAAAACAAATTTATCTAAAAATATTAAAAATATTATGAGCTATTGAAAATTATATTCGATATACAAATACACACATATGTAAGAAAGAGAGAAAGAGAGAGAGAGATATAAAATAAAAAATTAATTCTAAATAGGAAAAAAAGGATAAAATCAGAATTTTAGTTTCCTTTATATACTTACAAAAATAAAAAAATATAAGAAAAACAGAAATAAAAACAAAAAATAAAGAAAAAAAAAAAAACAAAGTGATTTTTCATATTTTTCTTCTGATTTTTTTTTCTCTTGATATTTTGACATTTAAAAAGTTAATTTATTTATTTTGTTGTTGTTTTTCTTTTCCTTTCTCAACAACAAACGTTTTTTTTGTTTATTTGTGTTGTTTGTGTACGTGATGATATTATGTGAATAAATAATTGTTGTTATTTATTATTATTTTTTCGATAATAAAATACAAAAAAGTGCATTCTCATTCAATTTAACTCAAAATATATAAATACCTATATAAAGATGCATATATACAAATATATTCAAAAATGTACATAAATCTTATATTGTAATTACACACATAAAAAAGAAGTACCTTCATTCTAACGCAGTTATATAAAAAAAAAACGAAATATAAAATTCATAGGTAATTAATTCTACACAAATTTACTAATTAAAAAAATAATATAATTAAAAAATATTAAAAATAGAAAATTCTAATTATACCTTATATTTAAAAAAAAGAACAAAAGAGTGAAATAGAAAAAAAAAACCAAAAATAATTATAAATAAATTATGGAAGTACCACCACCAAAAGTCCATAGACATCATCGACATAGAAGATCAAATAGACGTAATAATGAGCAATCATCATCAACGGAACGCCAATCATCACAAAATCAAAATGATGCATCTTCACAATATCCTGTTAGTCCTTTAGCTAGAGTACATGAACGTAATCAACAATTACAACAACAACAACAACATGGCAATAATTCAAATTCATCAATATCTTTACCATCACATAATATACAAATAGTTGCATCATTTCATCCACAACATAATACAACTACATCAACAGCACCATCATCATCATCAGCAACGCAACAACAACAACAAGAAAATCCAGCTGTATTAGTTAATGGACATGAACCAAATTTAGATGAAATAAATAATGATGATATTGTTATTAATAATCAAGATAATAATTCATCATTAAATAATGGACAACAACCAGGACATGTTATATTAGTTTCTAATGTACAACAACAGAATAATGACAGTGGTGGTGGTATTGTAAGCGGTAATAGTGGTATTACTGGTGGTGGTAATGTAAATAATACAAGTAATAATAGTATTATAAGAAATCAATCAGAAATCTTATCAACGATTAGAAATCAACAAAATCAATTAGATACTAATAATATAAATAATATAAGACGTACAATGCAATTAACACCACATGGTTCACCAAGACCAGGATCATCAGCATCAACTGGTAATATTGAACAGAATCAACAACAGCAACAACAACAGCAACATAATCAGACATCATTACATCATAATGTACATAAAGGTATTATGGGTTTCATGGATCGTGAATTAAAAACAAATACAAATCCAAAAAAAACACAATCACTTTCAGATCCACAAGCAAGTCCAGCACAACGTTCAACCCGAAGTCGTAGTAGTTTAGAGAAAAGTCCGCGACGTAAACGTAGTAAATCAGAATCGCGTAGACGACGTGAACGTAAATTAATTGCTGCCGGTGAAATGGAAGTAAGACAAGCAAATGAAACATTAATGAGATATTTAAAACAAGTATCTGAGATGAATGATGCATCATTATCTGGTGAATTAGAAATTGATCATAATTTCGATGAGAGACGTGTTCATCGAAAAACGAAATCACAACGAGATAAACGGGGACATTTAATTAGTAAAAGTAGTGGTAAGTTCTTAAAATATATTATATATATATTATGTATTATTATTATTAATGTAGATATACATACTTATATATTTTTGTAATTTAGGTCATTATTATTATCTAATAATTTATATATGAATATATACTTTATCATTTCGGTTATAAAGAGTATATAAATTTTGTTTTTGTATTTTATTATAATATGTACTTGACGTACTTGTTATGTAATTTAATTGGAAGAAAAATCATTTTCATATAAATTTAAAATTGATCATATGATTTACAGGAATCATTTATATTATAAGTACATACTTATATAGAATTAAAATTATATTTATTTTTGAAAATTATGGAAAAAAATTTTGGCAATAAAAGCGAATTATAGTCTAATGGAAATATATTTTTCGCCCCTAGATATTTTTTGACCCTTTCTTAATTTTTATTCTAATATTGAGGAAAAACTGAATAGTCCACAAATACTTGCTTTGAATGAATTTAGTCCAAAATATATTTGATTTTTCAAAAATTTATATAATTGGAAAGTAATTGTTGCGTTTTATATTTTAATCGTTTCTGAGAAATCAAATAAAGGTTCTTTAATTTAAATTTTTCAGTTTATTAACCACATTCAGCAAAAATAAGATACCCAAATATAAATTAATTTTGGAAAAACTTAAGCGTTAGCAGAATTATATACAGAATGAAATTTCGGTCTAAACATTAAAATTCTTGTGTTTAAAATTGAATGCAACTGGCTTATATCAAATAAGATTCGAAGTCTCTGAATCTAAGATTAAAATATAGAAAATCGAGATGTGTGATAAAATAAAAAACTACCAAATAGCTGTCGCTTGTAGTCACAGATATATAACTGAATAAACCGGTGATTAAAAATTAAACCGTGTTAAATTGTAAAAACTATGATTTCTTCTACCATAATATTGTCTATAGTTTATATATGGGATAAAAAAATTGGAAACGTAATTGAGACTAAATATGAATTTTGGTGTTTTAACATTACAAAAAACTAAATAAAAGTCAAAATATCTGAAGTTGAGTTAAGACTATTTAGTTTTGCGACCCAAAATTATTTAATTTTATTGAGAATAACAGTTTTATTTGAAAGAGAAAATTTTACTATATTTTAATTTTTTTTTTTTATACAATACAATCTCAATTCAAATGGCCTTAAAAAATTAATTATATTATATAAAAATAAATATGGGCATATCTTATATATTGCCCATATTATATAACATTCTTTATTTTAATTTTAGATTCTATGGCATTCTTACTACAAATTTTAAATGAACCCACTTTAATTTCAATAACCAACATTAAAATTAACAAAGATCACAATGATTGGATGCAACCATATTATAATTGCTCTTAAATTTTGCGCTTACTTTTAACATTTAAAATTTTCAATATTCCTACATAAATAATTTCAAATCAATTTTGAATTCTCCTACAAATAAAAAAAAAATTCTTATTAAATCCAATAAATGTTTCCATTTTAAAATTGCAAAAGAATCAATCAAAACAATATTGAAAGTAAATAAGAAAAAGAGAGGAAGAAATTGAACTCTTAGTTTTGAAAAGTAATTAATCGCCCCCAAGTACTTACTGATATTAAAACATTTTTCAAATTTTTCATAATAGTTGAAAGCTAAGCATTTTTTTGTTTCTTTCTCATTCATTTCTTCTTAGTGTCAGCCTATAAACGCACAACACCTACAAAATATAAATTTCATATGCCCACCTCTTGTTACTTTTATACCAGATTTTTTACCTGTATATTTTATTATTGTTTTTTTTTTGTTTCTTTTTTTCTTATACGAATGTGTTTATTGTAGGTATTGAAGAAGAAAAAGGATATTGTTAGTATAGTGAGAGAGCAAGAGAGTTAAGAGGAAAAATGTAAAATAAAAAAATTATTGTAGGTGTTATTTAAGTACGTTTTCATTTAAAGTGAAAAAAAAAATATATTTTTAGAATATTAAGACAAGAAGAACAGAAAAAAAAACAAATATTGAAAAAGAAAAAGGATACAAAAATGAAAATTAATTTTACTTGTTCATTTGATGAGATTTGGGTTTAAAATATTTTTAGTATATTCGAAATTTTTAGTTTTAAATGGAAAAATTTATGAAAATTTTACTTTTACAAGCAAATCTCCTTATGGACACATTTAAATGTTAAATAGTAAAAGAGATTTAATAATTTGATCCTTTAAATTATTTTTTGTAAAAGCAAAAAATCAAGTTATTGGTTGAGTTTTTCTTTTATGGATAAAAAAATTTTGTACAAAATTAATTAGAAAATTTCCAAAGGGATTGATTTTTTCTTTTCATTTTAGTTCAACTTTTGAGTAGAGTTTGCCATTAAAGAACTATTTTGATGGCAAAAATATTTTTTCAAATATAATTCTTATATGTAGCATTGTCTATAGTAATCTTTAATAATTTACAAATAAATTTTTAATTTTAGTGTTAACTTTTTCTTTGTATGAACATTCTCAATTATTTGTTAGAAATAATTCAAAGGTAATATTATATACCAATATTGCACTCCCAAACTTGAGATTAAATTAAAGAAATACATAAGGTAGCTTTTGTTTCAAATTCCATTCAAGATTTTGTTTGTACACAGATTCAAGATTTCTGTTTGCACACATACTCTTTTGAAAAATCGGTTATATCTTAGAAAAACTTTTAACTGATAAGTAATTGAGCGTTTTCAGTATGAGAGAAAAAATTATCTGTGAGGCTTTTTTCGAATTATATGAAATATTTAGGTATTATAAATATTTATTTTTCGTTATTGCTTATTTACCCAAAGAACTAATAAAATTTTCTACTTAAATGACCTTAAACTTAGGAAAAAAGTTATGGCACATAAAATCTTTTGAACATGAAATTTTTCAACACGACACAATATTGTATTATAGATTGATATAGTTTCAGGCGAATTATGGGGGTTTTCGTTTATGTACATTAAAACTAAAATTAAAGTTCTACATTAAAACTAAAATTTCTAAACCGCAACGTTAAACAGTATGCAAAAATTTCAGCTAAGTTTTTTTAGTTTACGCAGTTTACAAATTCTGAAACTGCTAAATAATCAGTCGTTCAAAAATAAGAGAAATGACATTGTTTATGAAATAGTACCGCAATTTTTTTTGACCTCCAATTCACTGCAAAATATGGAAATTTTAACAAGATCTGAAGACTTTAAGAAAACTTACTTTAATAATCCTTTAATATTTGAATCTGCCATTTCGAAATTTAAAATTTTTTTGAATTTAAATTTGAAAAAAAAAGAAGTTTCAGTAGACAGCGACAAAATTTAAACTAGAAGTCTGCTATATTAAAGATTGAATTTTCGAACGCACTTTATTGCAGCCAGTAATTTCCGAACGATCTATATTTTTCGCGTGTGTAGCGTGAATTTTTGATCGTGCTACAAGTTAGAACTATTCTAGAACTGAATAAACGAAAACCCCCTATATATCAAACAAGCTAAAACACAATATTATGCAATTAAAATGTTGAGAATATTGTTCAAATGCAAATTTATTAATTTTTTATATTTAAACTAATAATTTTTAAATTTTAAAATTATAAAATAAATTTCCTACACTATAAATGAAATTATTCATATAAAATTTAAAAAGTTTCGAGCTCGTATTGTACGAACACTTCTTTACAACTTTAAAATACGAGTACAAGTATGCTACGGGGAATTAGGGTAATAATTACAATACTTAATAAATGCACGTCCAAAAATTTTTCATACAGTCTTTTTATATATTAAAAGATATCATCTTTTATTTATTTTAATATATAAGCGACGTAAAATGTATTGTAATTTATAGTGCATCTATTATCATTTTGATATTTCATAAAAATTAATTAATATTAATTATTTACAAATTAATTTACATTAAAATACGAAATTATAGATAACAAAATGCTTATTGAATTAATTTTCATTGCAATTGAAAGTGTTAACCTATATATAAAATTTAATTAAATCTAGTTATTACGACTGCAATTTCACATTCTGTTTTTTTTATGTTCTCTGCATGTGATATTTCCTGCATATCTTTATATAGGACTTTATCTTATAAGAAACTTTCCTTTCAACTCAAACAAGTGTAAATTTTTAAATTTTAAATTTTAAGTTGCTATGATGATAAGATGTTCATTTTTAGAAATTCCTGTAAATTTTTGTTTTTTTATTTGTTCAATTAATTAATTAAACCGCAAATATCGACTCTATTAATTATTTAATTGGGTTTGTAAAAGAATTAAGGTATAAAATTATAGTTTCCATCTTCCTTCAATTTCTCGTATTTTCACTTTACATTTTACATTTTTCATTTCAATTACTTTTCATAAAGAAAGAATTTAACTAAAAAACGTGTTATTTGCTTGCTATTCAAAATTAATCTCTTTTTAATCCTTTCTAGGCTCCTTTTATTTGAATTTTATATGAAAATGTAACAGTAATGGAAAAAAATCTATATTACATTATATAAAAAAACAAATTGGCTACAATTTGTCCAATTGTTTGTTATGTTAGCAATGTTTTTAAAAATTATTCACTCTATATGACTCCCAGACGGCGTATACATTATAGAATTAGAATTTATAACGTCTATACTTTACTGTTGTTCGTAATGGCATATTGATTTATATATATATTTTTTTTGTTTTATTATTTTTTATTATTTTATATATTTACTTTTTCAAATTTATATTTTTCTCACTATACAATACGAATTGTCTTCATTTGTTTACTTTGTTGTTTAAAATTCTGTTTTAATGTTTCGTGTATAATATTTAAATAATTTCTTTAATAAGAATAGATAAATTTCAATACACTTAACTTTGAAAATAAATAAAATATATATTAATAAAATTCTGATAGAATATATAAATAAAATTATAATCAAAACAATATTATTTGAGAAATTACAAAATTTCGACTTGGAAAAATAAAGTTTAAAATTAATTTTTTTTACGTGTATTAATCATAAAAATTTAGAAGAATTCAGGTGATTTGAATTTCTTGGTTTCAAAATATCAATCATAACTACAATAAATGGGAAATTTTTACTAATATTGTAATCATACAATTATTTTAAAATAATTTTTTAAAGAAGTAAAACAATAATTATTAAGTAATTGAAATTTACATCCTTTACACAATAAACTAACTCACGCATTCAGGCCCGGTTCTGACTTACTGGGCGCCCTACGCGATCTCCAAAAAGTGTTCATTTCCGCTTTCAAAACAATGAACAATATACAATAAATACTGCACATTGCGCATAACAAATACGCCCTCGTTCTCCGGCGCTCATTGCATATGCTTACTTTGCATATATGGAAGATCCGGTGCTGCACGCATTACAATATAAATCCACACGCATTGGATTCTATTTTGAAAAAATGGTGATAATTTAATTGCTATCGTGCAATAGGTTACTGACAATTTTCTTCTAAAGAAAGGTATGTGTAATAATTGCATACTTTTAGGTGAATGATTTTAATTCGAATCAATAGAAATATTATTGCAATGAATTTTTAAGTTATCTAAATAATAAACATAGAAAAAAATTATTGATTTAATAAAAATATATAATATTTTATAAAATTATAAATATTTAAGTTTAATATAGATTTTTTAATAATATATATTTGTATATACGTATAAAAATGTGTTTAAAAATAAATTTGCCATTGATAAATTACATAATATTTGCGTTAGTATGTACACATATAAATATTTTGAGAAATGATTCAATGATAAGCATTTTTATAAGTACCCCATATATATATGTATAATATATATATATATCTAAAAACAATAATAAAAAGTTCTTTTTTTTTGGCCTTGCAAGTCTCTTGATCATAAATTTTTTCTTCTTTTTTTCAATTTTCTTTCTTTTTTATTCTACAAATATTTGCAAATACCAAAATGCTTAATAGATACGATATGTACCTAAAATAATATTAAAGGTTACCCTTATATTTTTGTACACAAATGTGTATATATATGATTCTACCTTATAAAAAAAATATTATATATTAGAGCTTATATTGTGTGTGCTAATTTTTGTATATATATATGAAATTTTTTTTTGTATATTGCATTATTGATAGACAACAAATTGAATTAACATAATAATATATAATTTTAGATTAAAAATTTTGTATTATTTTTTCATTGAAATATTTTACACGCAAATTGTTTAGTTCCGTATTTATAAAACAAAAACCTTTTTCTATATAACCTATAATTTTCTAATTTTCTATTTTTTTTTATATTAATTATTATTAGAGGGTTTTTGTCTTTTCATTTCAATGTAAATTATTTTTTTAAGTATATAAAATATACAGGAACTTGCATACATGTAAATATGCATATGGGGGGGGGGGGGGGGAAAAAGGAACTTACAAAACTTAATAATTGATGAAAATATGCAATATGTATTAAAAAATATTGATTTAGTAAAATATATATATATAAATATGTAGCCCGCATTCAACACTAAAATTATACAAAAATTTTGAATAATTAATGTTTAAAATATTTATGGAGAAAATTTGTTCTTATTTATGAGTAGTACCCGTGTAGAATAATTTTAAGAATAAATATCAAAGATTTTTTTTTAGATAATATAATATAGGGGTGTGTATATGAAGAGTTTATTATTTATTCACTTGCGATTCCTTTCACAAATTGCTCTTAATTTTAAAAGTAAATATTTAAAAATTTTTATGATGAAAATGAACAAAAATGCTATTATGAAAAATAATGCTAGTTAATTATAACAACAACACTAATTACGAACCCAATCAGATAACCTCAATTTCCCAATAACCTTTTTTTAATTACTCACCAATTAAATTTCTAATATTAATTTTTAATTGGATATGTCATTTTTGAAAACAAAAAAATACTCATCTTTTTAATTGAATTTTCTCATTTTCTTTTTTGTAATTTGATTTAAAATATTGACTGAGCTAATCATCATCAAAAGTGTCACTTACTCACCTACTAATGATTTTTGAAGTCATAGTTTTTGAAATCATTGTTTCTTATACAAGTGACTAATCATTGAATACTTGTATACTATTGTATATTATTGTACTTTTATCTTATTATATTTATACTTATATATTATTGTATTGGGAAAAGCGGAATGAAAATTTAATACATAGTACAGAAAAAAAAATTCTTTTCATTTGAATCTTATATTATATACTAATAAGTAATTCTTTTCACCGGGAGAGAAGAAATAGTAATGAAAAATTAGGTTATTTTGAAAAACGTAAGAAAGGCATAATTGACTCCTCAGCAATGTAAATGTCAAAAAATCAAAAATCTACAATATGAATATTATATTTTTTAAAACTATTATTTTATTTCATAGGGCTTATATTGCATTTTTAAAAGGCTAGTTATCATAATACCGTACATAAGATCGAATATACATGTTGCACATAGCCTTTAATAATATAGGCAGTATATAGAGAAAACTGCGCTATATTTATATAAAAAAAATCAGCTAATCTAGTTTTCTCATAAACATTGCAAAATTATCAGCAATATTGTGAAATTTTTGTGAGTAGCATTTATGCAGTATTGCATTTCGATGTTATTGTTTTAGAATATTGTTTTTATGAAAATCTATAATATATACGATACATACAATTTTTTCTTACTCTTAATTAAATTAATTTAGATTTTATTTATTAAAATTGTTTTCATAAATTTTCATAAATCGTAATCACTAAATCACAAATACTGCTTTATCATAATAAATCTGGATTGGTAAAAATAATAACAAGATTTTAATTTCAGTCTGAATTATACTCATGATAAACTTCCTCTTAAATGCATTCTAGTTGAAATTTACGTCAAATTTAAAGTATATGAATATATAGAAAACACTAAGCGTCATATAATTTTTCAAAAACAATAATCAATTACTTGATTTATCACGAATCATTGTTTATTGATAATAACAAATCTACTAATTGTTAGAAAAGCTCACTTACGACTGAGAAGCTTCGAAAACATGTTTGTGACCTCTTACGACTTGAGGCGGCTGCTTTACTGAAATTTTTCATGGGCCTGGATTTAGTGCTAATGTAGGTGGCGATGGGTATCAAAAAAGATCTTATGGGTCGACGTTAAGAAGCCTTAAGGGCTTTGGTTGCCTACGATGAATTAAAAATAAATAGCGAAAAATTAATTTTTGAAATAGTTTACCTAAAATATCCCACTTTTTGAATAGTTTGAAATATATATTTTCAAAACAGACTGCAGATGGCGAAATATGAGTCTTTGTTTATAATGAAAGACATTTACAAATTATTTATTGTATTCGATATTTATAAATTTTGAAATTTAATTTACGATCATTTTATTTCATATTATGTTATTAATATAAATTTATGAATTATTTTTATGCACATACTTATTTATGTAATATAATATTAATTATTCTATTTTTTCAAATATTTATATTTTTAGTTAATAAATTATACGCCGCTGGCGGCGGATTATCATCAATATTAAAAGATTTATCAGAAGATATTGTGCCAGGTAATGAAATTTATAATCCATTTACACCGGTTGTATCACCCACAGAAGGACCTCCATCAAGAATTGATAAAATGTTTATACAAACATCATCCGGTTATAGACCAGTCGATTATTATAAACATCAAATAGATCCTGAAAGCAATAAGTAAGTTAAATTCAATACTCAAATATACAAGTAAATAATATGTGTGTGTGTCTATATAATATAAAAATGTGTATAATATTTTGATAATATTAAAAACTGAAAAACTCTATTTTTTTTTTCTATTTTATTATTGTTATTTATATATATATAGACATGAAATTAATACAAGTGTTAATTTATCGTGTGCCCTTCAAAGAATATGGATCATGGTTTCTAATATATGTCATGGTTTATTAGGTGGCCTAGCATTAGCACATCTTTTATTTATAATAACAAATCGACCATTAGATTGGGTTGATGGAGCTATTAAACATTATTCAGCATTTGCTGAAGTATATGCAAATACATTTTTTTGTTTGGCAATAATATGTATGGTATCTATATTCGATAGGTAAGTTTAATTAACACATAGATTTATTATACATATAAGATTAATTTATGGGTAATAATAAATTTATTTACACAAATATGAATCTATATTAGTAATACATAAATAGGTTATATGTAGATATTATATTATAAGGACACACATGTAATATATATAAAATTAATCTTAAGAAGTTAATCAAATATTTTTAGGTCTCGTTCAAATTATACCGGTGATATTTTAGAATTTTATTAAATTAATTCGACATTATAATGAAAATGGAATAAATTCATGAAAATTAGGTGCAAGTTAGGTGAAATATTGTCCTGGCTACAAAATTGCATAGCAGTAGTACGATAATAATACATATTGTACCTGCTTATGATTTGTTGTAGTTGCTGAATTGTGTATTTTACTACAATATTGCTACAATTATGAAGCCATCAATAGTTGAAGGGCTTTAGGTACAGCTAAATTATTGAATATCCACATTTAGTGCAAGCAAAAAGATTTGCGACTAATTAAAGAAAATTTATACAAGATATTTAATAAATATTCTATAGAAAATATTTACATTATTGGCAATACTGTAGCTTGATTTCACACTATATAATTTACAGAAAACTGGTTGTCGTAAAACATAACACTATACAGCAACATTATCACTTACTCTTAAATTTAAATTATAGTATTGCCATTGTGCTATAGAAATGAATTGTTAAATTGTGACGAGAATATACAAAATTATTTCAATTGCGATTTCAGCGTTTATCTTTTAATATCATTCTTTTATTATTTTGGCTAATATAATTTCAAATTGGAGCCTTCAAAATTATATTTAACATTTTAATTCTCGTTCATAATTAAAAAACCAAGAAGTTTCTAAATATTTTCCCGTATTTTGTATGTATAAGTAAAAATTTCTTTTACAATATTTGCCAATAAAGATTTCATATATAGAAATTTAATTTACAAAAATTATTTTTTAATATCCGTTTAAATATTTTCATAATTTTTTTTTTCAAAAAAATGACACAAAATATTTTAGTAGAATGCACATATTATAATCTCTACTTTTGTATATATACATATATATATATATACAAGAACAACATTATTATTATTCTGAAATATAAAAAAGAAAGAATCACTTTATTATTATTTCTTTTAATACTATATATATATATATATGTATATATATATGTAGGTACATAATATGTGCATACAATTATTCTTAGTCATTTTGCTGTTCAAAAGAGCAGAGGTTATAATTTTTACAAATGTACTAAACAGAATAAATATAATTTTCATTTTGTGATACATATAAAACATATTATGTATACGTATATAACAGAATGCATAATATATAAAAATACAATAAGTGAAAGATTTTTTTATGAATTTTTTTTTTATATTAAAAAAATACACTAGCTATTGTATACCAAAATGTCAAAATAACATAAAATATTAATATTAATAAGGAAAAGAACAAAAAAATTGCACGTAGGTTAGGTACAGAATAAGCAAAAACTGAAAAACTCAATTCATGAAGTGAAAGGTCACGCAAATATTTCATCTTTAAAATATTAAATTATTTCACAAATAAAAGATAATATGAAAACGAACAACATTTTTTATGTTATTTTTCATTATTTTACGTACATACACTAGAATTCAATATTAGATTCGAAATGAAGATGAAAATAATGTACATATCTAGGATCAGTGCAAGTTTTTGTAAGAAATATTTTGGATATTGTCATTCAAAGAAGCACCATCACAGTATTTTTAATTTTTGATATTAGAGGAATTGAGTATTGCTATATTATGTTTCAAAAATTAAAAATTTTATACTAAGACAATTTTTAATAAAAATTTTTACTTTTATTTATTGATATTGTATAGATTATCCTTTTTCAGTTTGATTAATGAATTTTCATAGAATATATTAGATTTCCATTTAAAATTCCAAAATATTCGACACAAAAGAATTGATAGCAAAAAAAATGTCAAATGTCAATAGCAGAGTACAGTTAAATGTCAATAGAAAAAATTTTAATATATGATTAATGTCAAGAATTTCGGAATTTATTTAAGAGGAAAAATTCAAAATTGCAGTAATATACGGTGTCAATGCCCATAATTTCAATTTATAGTAATTATTATTAATTTCAAATTATAGTAATTATAATTACAATTAATAAGTAGTAATTATTATATTTCGAAGTAAATATGAAGACGCGGAAAATAACAAACAACCACTGACTTTAAAATTGCAATATTATTAAAAAAAAATTAGCAATTTCAGTTCATAATTTGAATTTATTACTCATCTTATAAGAATTTCTACATAATTATCTTATTACTGTAATTTTTAAATCGTTTAAAGTTAAAATCGGCTCTATAAATAATAAAAATTAATAAATGCCCGAATTATAAAACATCAATAAATGCTCGAATTAGATCCGATTTTAACTTTCATTTAATATCCTTTTTCTGAGGGTTATAGTCTGAGATTTCTTACAGGTATAATATTACAAATAATAATAAAATTCGTTTTAACAAATTTACTTTTAGAAGATCAGATAATTTAAGACTTAATCTTTTAAATTAATTCACCAATTTTAGATTTAGTTCACTTAAGACTATATTTAAGCTGTATAGCTAGAATATTTTACATATATACTTATAATAAACTTATAGTAAAAGTTGGTTTTTTTTAAACCAAAAATTTTTACTTTTTAAAATAATTTTTTTTCTTTTCAATTATCTACATTGTATCTATTTTATTTCTTTTTTTTAATGCATTTTTCTTTTTTCTTATTTCTTTATATATAAATATATTTTTAGAATGGATTTATGTCATATAGATATAACGAATGCATCCGAATTAATATCATTCCGTTGGATAATTATTGCAATGATATATATTGCGACAATAATATTAACATTATGTGCTGAAACAATCGATGAAAAATTATACTTGACCAATTTCAATATAACAATATTTGAAGAAGAAATGGTAATTAAATTATATATATGTATATATATATATGCACATATATTAAATTTATTATATTATATATAGAATTAAATTAGGTTAAATTTCTACTCATATAAGATAAATATTTAAATATATATAATCTATATAATAGTTGTATGTTATAGCAATGACATATAACAATATAATTATAAAATACTAATACATATTAGTACAATATATCGCTATATTAAATATATGGTAATAGCGCTATGGCAGTACTACATAGTCATGTCTATTATAATGTCATAATATACAATATTGCTATATGCATATATTACTTTATTATGTATATAGCACGTAATGCTAACAATTATATATGTATATTTTTAAAATTCATATATAAAATATAATACTGCAATATTGATATTATTTTAAGTATATATATTAAATATATTTTATATTTTATTAATATAAATTTATTTATTTTTTTAGGAGAACAATCAAGTATTAAATGTTTGGAATAGTTTATCAATAGCTCGTAGTATTGGTGCAATATTTGGTTGGGTAATGATTGGTTTATCACCTGGTGAAGATTTACTCTATGAAAATCTCCTTGAAATGGAAAAATATCAATTGACAAATAATTAGATTATAGAAAAAACTAAAACATCAATATACATATATACATATATATATATAAATATAATAATTTAATTTACTTATTAAAATTATTAAGAAAACAATAAAAAAAATAAATGCACTAAAAGCATTATACATTATATAAAAATCATAAATTTTCAATTTCAAAAAAATTAACTATAAATATATAAATATATATATATAATGTAAATGATATACATATTTGTAAATATATATATACACATGAAATATTATTACCCTTTAAAGAAACACAAAATAAAATACTACTAGAGTTCAAGTGTACATATATAATTAAAATTTTTTATTATATAAAACAGTTTTGTTGCAATTATTAGAATAACTTTGTTTTTTTTTATATTTTTTTAAATTCAATGAATTCTAATTTTGATTAATATTCTAATTTCTGAATCAACTACAATAAACTCTTAATTATTATTTAAATTAAATAAGGATCTCATTTAAAATTGTTTATTTCCTATATATTTTGCCACAAAAATTTCAATATTTTGTTATTGATTGTTTTATAAATATTATTGTAAGTAATTCAATTAAATTAATATAATGGAATTGAAACTTAGTGGTCTTATATTTTATATTTAATTAAAAAAGCCTCATTCAAAGTATTCTTTAAATACAAATTTATTTATATTATAATTTTAGAAAATATTTATAAAAAAAATGAAACTGAAATTTCGCTTAAATTCTTTAAAAATTTTCAAGGCTTATATTGTAAATATAAGTGATTTTCGATAATTTAGATCTGCATTGAAATTTCTAAATTAAATTTTAAAAGTCTTTTTACACCCACTTATAAAAATCTGCAAAATTTGAATATTTTATTTTTACAGATTTCATATATGCTTCAGTAATTCTTTAATATTCAACATTTTTCTATATTATGCTCCTCGTCTTAAAAATTCCCTTAGAACTTTAAGTAAAACTATAATTTTCGATCATGCTATTTTTGCATATTTTGCATTTTGAATTTATCGAAAACTTGCTTTATATTAAGACCTAAGTTAGAATTGATTGGAAAATTCCCATATATCTATATACATTCTTTAATATAATTTCTAATATATTTTCAATTTGTTAATTGTTAAATTTTAAATAAATAAATCAGAAATTAAAATTAATATATTTTTAATTTAATAACCATAATTAGAATTTATTAAAACCGAATTGAAACTTGTTTGTATATAGATACATGTATCTATTATATTAAACTGTATTAATATAAATTTAAATAATTTATATAAAAAAAAATTCATTTCATGAAAATATACCAAACTATAAAAAGAATTTAAATTTACTAAATTAAAATATAATATTAATAAAAAACAAAATATAAAATAAATATATATACATACATATTATTAAAATCATAAAATGCAATACTATATATATATATATATATATATATAATATATTTTATATATATATATATAAAATATATACTGTGAAATTTTCCAAAGTATATAATTAACAAACTAAAATAAAATAAAAATTTTAATACTGTAAATTTCTTTATAATCAGAAAATAAAATATAAAAATATCAATGTAAATATTTAATAAAAAGACAGAAAACAACAAAAAAAAAATTATTATAAAAGGTGATATATACATAATGTAATCAAAATCAAGAAGAAAGAAATATTATATAAATACTTTCATACTATATATCATATATATAAATATTCATTATTTATATTATTATTTAAAAAATATTATATTTGTACTTTCTCATTTATGCAATAATTTTTTAGGAAATTTAAAAAAATACAATAACTTTTATTTATTTTTTATAACAGTTGTCAAAATCTGATGATATACGAGTACACTATAAATTCTTATAAATTCTGTCTTTCAAAAATAGAGTTTCAAATTCTTACATACTCATATACACTTATGTATAGGGTTCCTATACTAAAGCAGGTAGATCAAAAATTTTTAATTTTTTTAAAGAAATCACCCTTTTATTCGGAATCAAATATTTCTTTATATATTTGAGAAGAAAATCAGCTCTTCTCAAATAAAGTGCGAATGTAGGGCACGAAAAATAAATATTCGATTATTATAGTATAAAAGAGTTTTCTTTTAATATATTAAAAATTTTACATCAATAGAAATTTTCCAAAAAAAATTTCAACGAAAATTTCAATGAATATTTTTTTAAATAGGTAGGATCTGTAGTTACTTTTTTGTCTCGACCAACTTACCTATACTTGGTTAGCTGTCTAAAACTCCTTACGATTGTTTTTTCAAGCATAAAATGCTTTCATTCAAATATTTTTATTAGCAATTTCGTTTCCAACAATTCTTCGATTCTTTGTTTCAAACTCTTAATTGTGAAAGATGACGACAATATTTAAAACAATTTTTTACGTATATCAGCTGAAAAGTTTAATTGAGTTAATAATTTGTTGGAATATCAAATATAGTAAATTCGTTGATTTAAGTATTAAAGGTTTTGCAAAAAAGAAATTTTTTGGAATTGCAATAATATTAAAATGAAATTTAAATAATTCGTTGAATATGAAAATTTCATTTAATTAAAACACAGCTATAAATTAAATTAATTATATATAATATATATTATAATGAATATACATTATATGAATTGTGTAAATAAGATAAAATTTCTATGAATTTATAGTGCATTCTTAATATTATATACGATTCTTTTATTTTAATTTATTCCATTAAAATTATAATTCACTTTATTTAACTCCTATATATATATATATATATATATATATAAATGAATGAAGAAAATAATGCTTCTCATTGTCTAAAAATATAATATTACATATATATAATATTTTAAATAACAAAAATTTAAAATAAAAAAAAAACTTAAAAATATAATTAAGAAAAGAGAATTCTTTTTTTTTCCTAAATTATTAACATTTGTTTATTTTCTTTCTTTAAAATTTTACATCAGAATTAAAAAAAACTAATTAATTAGATATTTATATAATAAATAAATATGTATATATATTATATATAAAAAAATAAAAATTTTTAAATAGATTTTACATTGAAAAAAAAATATCTATTTATAATAATTATTATGAAAGTTATGAAAAAAATGGCAGCTTTTTATTATTAAATAAAATTTAATATTTTGATGTAAATTTTTAATAAAACATTCTATATTGTTAATATTAATTTTCATTCTAATCGCAATTAAATTTTATATTAAACAAAATTATTAACTATTTTATTAGTTGGTATACGTTTGTTATATTTATTTATAAAATTTAATTAAAGTTTTTTAAATTATTTTGTTGAAATTTTCCTCTCATATATAAATTATACTATAGAAATACAAAACTTGTATATAGGAAGATCCTAAATATTGTTAAAATGAATTGATCCTACAAACATTTTATTTTTAAATTATTGTTTCAATAATTAAATTTTGATAATTGTTTTTAATATAATGAAATAATATATTAATGCTTGTAACACCCATAATTACTATTAATGAATAATTAAAAACATAATTATTTAATAATTTTTGATAACAATTAATATTCATTTATTGTTATCATTTCATTTATTAATTTTATTATAAATAAAATTTGCAAAATTTTCTTCATAAATTTCAATATAATAATCCAATAAATTTTACTTTATTCTAAATTTTCTACAATTCTCCAAAAAGTGCCAAGAGGAATTACTTGAACATTATATATACATGATTATACTGGTTTCATCCAGAAATTATTTTAATAATTTGATATATATATATATATATATAGTTTTTATTACCCTCTCTTACCCTAATTAATTTTGGAAAAAGAAAATTTGTTTAAGAAACAGGTTATTAATTTGTATTCACCTAAACTCTCTAAGATTAAGCATCATTTGATGTAATTAAAAAAACTCAAACTTGAATTTTAATGTTGTAAATATTTGAGTATGTATATACTAAAAACTTTTGAATAATATCCCGTTATTTCAAGAAATGTATCCAAGGTCATATTACTCAACCAAGTTACCGCGTAGCTTCCGAATAGGTGTCGCCGAGTAAATTATCAACACATCTTATTTTATTTAAATTTTACGAATTCTTCAATAATAAAAGTTTTAAAATAAAATTGTGATATGTCCCACAACAGTACACATGCGTATGTATAGTAATGGTGTTACACTGAAAAATATGTAAATGTCTCTTTATTTATTTAAATTAAATTAAAATAATATTTTATTGTCAAATATGACGCATCAGAATCAATTGTTTTGCTAATAACAAATTGAATTATGAATTCTACTAATACAACATCATAGTTGCGAAATTAATAAGTAATGTGCTTATTATACTTAATAATTTAAATTTCCATTAAGTTAAAACAAATTGAAAGTAACATGATGTTTGTTACATTTTTAATTGTAAAATTTTTGTGTTGCGCTTCATTCTCATATTCAATATTTTAATTAGAAATTCTATAGTTTGAATAGCTAATTCTCTTCGTAATATGTATTTAGTTTCCTGAGGATTACATAAAAGTCTAAACTAGTCGGAACCAATATATTTAAATAATTTTTGTGAAATTTTAAGTAAATAAATAAATTATTACAATTAATCATAATAAAAATTGTTTAATAATAAATTAATTTTCTTCGCTTTGTATTTTCCTTTATTAAAAATTATTTATGAGTGTTTCAATCAAATATTCGTTCTGATATTAAGGACATATTAGAAACTCGCCATGTCAAATTTCTCATTAAGAATAAATTATTTAATATGAAATGATTTTGTGACATTAAGAATCGAGAGTTGAGAACGATTGCATTGAAACTAAAAAGGGTTGAGAACGATTGCTTTTAAAAGAATATAATATGTAAGAGCGATTTATTTTTTAGTATTAAATTTTAAGGTATAACATTGTACGTACAATATCTCAAGTCTTTATTATCAATTAATTTTTTTTATTCGAACTTCAATGTGTTCAAGTTATTAATATTTAATTATGACAATTGTATTTTAATACCAAATTAATTTTATATATATTTTTTAACAATATTGCAATAATTAATTGATTTAATATTTTTATATTTGATTTTGGAACAAAGTCAATATTTTTTTAAAAATAGTGACCTTCTTTATTAAATTCTTTTTTGTTAAATTTATAATGTTACTTTTTATTGTTATAAATTTATTAATTTATTAATTATTAATTCACTCATATATATTTATTTCAATTTCTCCTGTTATACAAGAAAAAAAATAAAGAATTCTCACCAAAAAAAAAAAAACAAAACATACATACATTAATAATAAATTACATTTATAATAATAATTAAAAAAAAAAAACGTAAAAAAAATACAACAAAAAAAAATATAGTACTGTGAAAATATATACATTAAAAAAAATAAAAATTATAATAAATATAAAAAAAAAAAAACAAAAAAAAATGTGTTATTTAGCAAAAATTTTTAACAATTTATAACTAAAAAAAAAAAAACAAAAATATTAAAAATAAAACAAAAAATTGTGTGCTTTTTATTTAAAAAAGATGATTTCCATAAACGCGGCTGGATTCCGCTTTGAAATCATAGTATAATATATTATTAAATAAATTATATTCCAAAAAAATAAAAAGACAATTTATAAATATATTATAAATAAATTTATATTGTAAATAATTATAATTAAAAAATTTATAATTTAAGTATATTGAAGAAATAAAACAAAAATAAGCGCTAGAAATTCCATAATTTTATTATTTTTTTGTTTTTATTTTTTTCATTCCATTTCTGTTTCAATCAAAATGCAAGAATTAAATATAAAATAGATAATTATATATTTAAAATTTCTTATCCACAATTTAAAATAAAAAAAAAAATATATAAAACTCCAAAAAAAAAAAAAAATAAAATATTATGAAAAATAACATAAAAATAAAAAACATTACAACAATATTAGCTAAAAAGAGAATATTTTTTAAATAAAATATATAAAAATAAATAAATGAATAAATGAAAACAAAAGTTAATAATTAGACTTGATCAAATTTAAAAAAAAAAATAAAATCAGGCATATGATAATCGTTTTTTGGCAATTATTACATTATACTTATAAACTTAAAATAATTTGATTTTGTTCTCGATAAAAAAAAAATAAATAAATAAAAACAAAACCAACAGCATTTGTACATTTATAGGGTATTTTTGAAAATTCAGTTTGCATTTCTAATTTAGAACTTAAGATCTAAGCACCAATAAAAAAAAACAACTGCAAAAACTGAAAATTTGAAAAAGTGCAGCAAAGAGAGTTGTTGCAATAATTATTAAAGTATTGTCAAAGCCATATTATGTTTTTATTCAATTTAAAAAATTGGAAACCAAAAACTATAAAATTTAAAAAAGAAAATTTACGAATACTTTCCAAAATATTTGTAATTTTTTTGACACAAAAACAAAGTATGTACATACACTAAGTCCTCGAGATACGACATTTTTGGTTCCAGAAATTTATGTCGTAACTCAAATTGCCGTTTGAGGAGGAAAAAAAATATATTGAAACAAAAAGTGAATTAGACAAACTATGTTATAAAATAATTTATCTTTTTTTTTACAAAAAGGTAACAAAGTTTGAAAAAAAATAACAAAATATAATAACAAAATCAAAAAAATTCAATGATGTAACAAAAATAAATAAAATAAAATCTAAATAAGTTGATATTTTATCACTTCAATTCGTATTCTTAACTACTAACTAGAATTTTTAACTAGAAAGAGTTCATTGTTGAAGTATGTGCTTTAGTCTCGTCTTATAACTAAATTCAGTATAGATTTTTATTCAAAAAACAGTAAAATCTGTCAAAAAAAAACAATTTCTTTTTTAAATTTTCAATGTCGTATTAGGAACAATGTCGTAAGCCGAATAAAAATGATCCAAATTTATATCATGTCGTAACTCGAAATGTTGTATTAGAAGATGTCGTATCTCGAGGACTTAGTGTAATAGCGATTACTTTTTAGAAATATCACAAAAATAATTTTGCCTCGATCCCAATATTTTTCAATTTCTACTGCACTAAAAATAAATGACAAACAAATAAATATTTAAAAATGAAAATACAAAACTTACTTTTTAATATGAATTGTTCTAATTTTTCTGAAATTTTATTTTTCATTTTTATTTGTAGTAGTAAAATTAAAAATGCAATTTTCTGATAAATTTTTTAAAATCCTAATTTACAGTGTTGTAATTTAAAAAAATATTCTATAAAACTTAATTTATTTCATTGTTGCATTTCAAAAAATTATATTTTTAAGAGTAAAGTTTTTGCAATATTTTATTAATCAAATTTGCTGCATATTTAGTAGATACTAGAAAAGAACTGAATTATCAAATATACCCATATATACTTTTACTTAAAATAGATTTTTCTTTTTTGTTACATAACCATAAATTTATTAAAAATATTAAATTTTATTAAATATAATATTTTTAATTCTATAACAAAAATAATTCTATTAAATTTTCAAAATTTCAATAGAATTTTATAACAATAGATTATAGATTTTGTTATACAATAAAAAAAATTTATATATGTATATATATATATATATATATTTTCAAATTTCATACAATTTCCTATATATAAATACATTAAATACATACATAATTACTTGATAATAAAAGCATCTTATATTTAAAAAAAAAAGAAAGAAAAAAAAAAAGTTTTTATTATAATTGAAATAAAAGTTTTAAAACGAATAAATAAAGTAAAGCATACCAAGAACAATTGGCATCTTGTATACAAAAAAAAAAACGTATATACCTACATAATATAAAATAATATGTATGTAATTAATTGAAAAAGAAAAGAAAAATATTAAAAAAATTATAAAATAGTAAAAAAGTTCTTTAATACTCTCTGACTCCTCTCACAAAAAAATACATACATACATACAGAAAAAATAAAAGATACAGACTTTAAATAATATATAAAAAATAAAAATTTATTATGAAGACAGAAAAAACAAAAAAAAAAACAAAAAAACTGAAAACAAGTAGTGAATGCAATAATAATGAATATATAAATAGATCTAAGGAAAAAACAATGTTATTATGAAAAAAAAAATTAAATATATAAATATGTATATATATATAAGAATATATGTATATATATACAAAACAAAAAATACATATGTAAAGAAGAAAAAAAAATAATTATTTAAAAAATGAAAAAGATATAAAAATTGTGTGTTTTATTTCTTATCAATTGTGTAATGTACTCACACCCGGCTCTGACTCGTCCGTCCACTTCGTGGCGATTCCCATCCTCCCTTCATTTCCCATCCTCCTTTCATTTTCCAGAGCACATTGTAAACGCTTACTTTGCATATATATGCATAGATTACTATTATCTATATGGAATTACTATTTATCTATATATTACTACCAGTACTTTAATACAATTTTCGGCAAAACTACTAAACTACTAATTACTAAACTAATATTATAAACTAGTAAACTGATTATATTTAAAAAAAAATAATAAAAATTCATGCTAACAAACTACCAATCCCTGTTATAAGCGTCTTCTATAATTTAGAGAATTTTGTAAATTATCAAGAAATCATCATAAGGTACTTATATGAACGTGTATAGACAAAAAAGTTGTAAAGCACTTAACTACTTTACGTATTTTTTTTTAATTCAATTCTAATTTACAAGCTTAATAAATAGTTTTGTCAAATCAATGTTTTTTAAAGTAGCATTTTTCTCCTCAACAACTAAAAATACTGCTTTTAAAAAGAATCTATTATATTAAATAAATTACTTTTGTTCATTACAAAAATATATTAATTTATTGCATAAATTTAGGATAAGAACAAAATAAAAAAAGTTAAAGAGACTTGAAGTCGCACATCTCATTGTCTAATAAGAAGAAGAACGTTATTAAAAATTTTAAAGAATTTTAGTGCTTAGTGCTTATACTATAATTTGGCGGTTTATTTAAGGAATTACTTCCTATTATATTTGGAATGAGTGTTGTAGAGAAAGTTGTGTGTTGTATGAATGTGTTATTAGATTAAGTTTAAAGTTTTCAAAACATTTTCTAAACTTAGATTCTTAGATTCTTAACATTTTAAAAAAAAAATTTTTTTTTGTATTTATTATTTTTTTATGAAAAATTTTTAATATTTGGATTTGTTATAATATAAACGTTTTGCTAAAATATGGGTACGTGGGTTCAAAGCTAAATTAAGTTTTTTTTTTTGTTTTGGAGTACATTGGTTTATTGACTCATAAATTAGGTTAGGTTCAATTTAGCGCGGTTAGAACGATTAGAGGTCAAAGATTTTCTTCTAACGAAATAAACTGATTATTCGCATTTAAAAGCTGCTACAATTTTACACTACTGCATCTCATCGTCAAACAAAGAAAAACAACATCAATTTGGAAAAAAAGAATTTTTGGTAATGGTATTGGTAAACAACCATTTTTTTATTTCTATGATCAACTAAATCATGCAGTGGAAGAAGCAGCCACTGCTGTTCTACGTTTGCATTTTTGTAGAATTCCAAAAATTTTTGCGGTTTCTTTACAATAAAACGTCAAAAAATAACATTTTTAGGTTCTTACAGTTTAGAACTTTTATAGGGGGACATAGATAAATATTCCAGAAATCAGTTTCTAGTCTATTTAAAGATCTATTTATTTATAAAATTTATTGTTTCTATCTGAAAAATTGTAGAAGATTTGTAAACAGACACACGGAAAGACGGAAACGAACGAATGGACACTTTTTTCAAATTTTTTAAAAAAATTTTTAAAAATATCGAATATAATCTGCTGAATTAATAAAATTAAGTATGTATTCGAAATCGTTAACTACGGATTTTAATTTTAATTGTTCTGTAATTTAACAATAAACTGAAAACTTAGTTATTGAAATTGTATTACATAACACGCAATTTCAAATTGCGGATTTCGTGTATGGATTTTTAATTAAACTGTACTGATTTAAGCTCTTTTTCGAAACATCTAAATCTTCATTATTAAAAATTGCAATTCATATTGGGTTTTGATAAATTTTTACAGAAGCACATATCAAGAGATAATTCGTTATGGTTGCCTACCGTACTTTCAACAATAATTAGAAACCTGAATTTAATGAGAATTTTCTGAAAATATTCTTTATTACTCTTTGCAACTTTAAACGTGTGAAAGTTTTGGCATGTAATATACTTTTATAACTTTTTCAAAAATTAAAATCAAAGATTTTATTAATTTTTTAGGTAAAAAAAGATTTAATTTCATTTAAATATCAAATACATACATAAATTTTTTAATAATTTATTAGATTAACTTACATCAAATTTTATAATAAAATTTATTTCAAGTACTTAAATAAATTCTTTAGAGTTAGCATTGAAATACCTGGTTATTTTATTCTTATCTTTTAAAAATCAATATTCTCCTTTTGCTTAAGTTCGGTTTTTTTATAAAGCTTATATCAATTTGTTTGTTTCTTTTTTTATTTTTGTAAAAAATTAAAATTTTTCAAGTATTTGATGATTGTAAGTTAAATGGCATAATTGTAAAGCTATTAAAGCTTGAACAAATTCAAATAAAAAAATATTTTATTTCATGTTGACAAAATATTATTTTCAAACAGAATGCTTTTTGATTTTCAAATAATTTTCTAATTGTTTCGTTATCAGAAAAAAAATATTATCTTTTCGTACTAATGTGTATTTATATTTCGTTCACGTTCGTAAATTTATTTTTTTTAAGAAAACTTAGCTTTCAAATAAATATTATGCGTTTTTGGGAAATAAAACTTTTGTTTGATGACACCAGTAAAACGAAATCGAAACATTCAAAAACTCGAAGACAATCTTTATTCCTAACAAATTAACAAGCTAAAAATATTCCAATAAAATTTACTTGAATATTTTTCCCGCAAGACTTACTTTTAGTAATATTTTAATAAAATTGTTAATAATTTTTTAAATTTAAATTACTTTCATTAATAAATTTTTTAAAAAAACTATATAATATTTTTAATAATTTTAAGATTTAAATTATTTTTATTGAATAAATTCAATATTTCATAATATAGAGGCCATCGTATAAATTGTAAACTTTTAACTTCATTTTTTTATAAAAGAATATTGGAAATTTCTTTTAAGAATTTATTTTAATACTTTTAAAGTTGTTAATTTAATTGGATTTCATTATTCATTTTAATTTTTTTTTTGCTTTTGCTTAATAATACAAAGTTTTTTTTTAGCAAAAACAAATTTAATGTAAAAATTAAAAATTAGGTAACAAATATTTTAATAGGAAAAAAAAACACTTTTCCAACAAACATTACATTTAGATAGGAATTAATCTAAAAAAATAATCTAGTATTATAAAGAAAATGAAAGAAACAAAACTAAAAAAAAAATACAAGTAGATTGAAAATAAAAAAAAATCAGTTTTTAATTAAAATTTTGGTTCGTTTATTTTTGTTTCTTGCATTATTAGCCGTTATGAATAGTTTGTTTGTTGAGATAGTTCATAAGTGCATTTAAGCGTTTTTTAATTGTTTTTTGATCATCCAATGTACATCCAAGTAAAGCACTTTCAAACTTCTTATCACATTCTAATATTAAATCCTCACTTGATGTTGATGCCCCGAAGCCACTACCACAACCATCTCCACTATTGAAATGATCATTTGTACTACATGCATTTATATACGTTTGGCATTTTTGTCTGGCTAATACTGGGTCACCAACAGTTATCAACGAATCAATAAGTGTATTTATTTGAGATAATGAATCCTCTTGACTTTGATCCCTTACAGTTTTAACATTCAATTCAACTGTTCCTAAACGAGAATTAACTCGATGAATATAGCATATAATTTCCTCCCGATCAGCTAAAATAAGACGAAATAACATTTTATATATATAAAAATTTGTTAAAATCTGTAAATGAATAAATTATATATTTAACTTACATTCCTGCATATTATTTAAATGTTCATGATTTTTAATCAAGTCAACGGACATCAATAGAAAATCACGTTTTTCTTGTAATCCAAGGGCATCCTTCCGAAGTTTTTCGACCCGAGTATCCAATTGGTCAATAATTGAAACAAACCTGTTATTTATTTTAATTATTTTTTAGAACAATATTATAGAATAAAATCAATAAATGCAGTTTAAAAAATGATTGCAGTTTTTTTTTTAAAGGAAAAAATTAATTAAATAGCTAATAATGAACGATAATAAATTTGTATAAGGATATAATATATTTATATACTTCTATTATAAAACTAGGAAAATGTGATAAGTGCATTGAAAATAATTAAAATAAAAAATAAAAGTAGTGTCATCTACTGAAATAAGTACATTTAAGGTTATTATTAAATAAATTAGAAAATTAAAAATATCGTAAGCTTTTAGAAAATTAACTTAAATGAAATTAAATAATTTTAGTACTAATATATTAAGGGATTCTTTAAGAAAGAGTTAAATAATTTGAATAACAATTATTAACATTCAGTTCGTGTTAACAATTATTATTAAAATGAAATTCGGATATAAATTTAATTAAAAAAATATTAAAATTTAGTTTGTTTTTATCTTTCCAATCCAAGCTTAGAATATATGAAATAAATTATTTGAAGTTTGATCTAAATAAGATTTTTAAATAATTTGAAAAAGTTTATTTACGAATATACAAAACATTAAGATATTTAAAGTATCAGCAAGATTAAAATTATTTTTGGAAGCATATTAAATACGTTAAAAAAAATTCGTAATTAATTTAGTTTCACTATTATCAATAAAATTTATGAAGTTTTTGAAACTGCATTTACTCTTTATTTTTTATTTTTAAAAAAATATTAAATTATCAATTTCCGTCTTTTATTGTAAAATTTATTCAAAAACTTTATGAAACAATTCCTAAATATATATTTTACAAAAATATTAAATTTCTCTGCTTTTTTTTTTGTTTTTGAAAGTAAAAGATAAGAATTGATAAATATTAATTTATTATTATTACCTTTCATTTAGATCAAATGGTCTGAAAAATTAAAGAAAATTATTAAAATTATATTTGTTAAAAGCAAGCAATTAATGAATGAGAATTTTATGGTTTCTAATTTAATACCAATTTTTAAAATGTAATGATTAAAATAATGAAAAAATGACTACCAAAATAAAAATTCCGGTTGGTTAAAACTTAATATTAAAAATAAAAAAAAAAGGTAAAAAATATTGTAAGATATAAAAATATTTTATAGATAAATAAATAAATTAAAATAGATGCTATTAATTTATGGTTCTTTGCACCGAAAATTCACGTTAAATAATTTTTTGCTTAATGATTAAATTTTCAGAAATTTTTTAATTACAAAATTTAATTTTATTATTTTACCATTATTCAAATGTTAGGTGCTCATATACATATTATATATAAATTTCTAGCGATTGCATTTCATCAATCTTCAATTCTAAATTACTACATATTTTCAATTTATAAATTTAATTTAGATTTTCAAAACGTTTTATTTTTGAAATTTGTGTAAACATTTTATTGTATTTTGTAAATTGAAAACGATTACAATATTTTACTGAAATAAAGGTGATAAAAATGTTTTATAAACTATTTTCATACAAAAACATAAAATTTTTTTCTTAACTCAAAATCTTAATGAAAAAAAATAATTATTAAAATATTCTAATGCATCTTTTAGGTTTATTAAACTGGAATAAAATTTTATTTTTGTAAAATATTGCAAGAATATTGCATTAATTTTATAAAAAAAATATAAATTATAGTAAAATTTTTAAATAAAAAACAAACAAATACAGTGTTGTACTTATTTTAGATTTTTTTTAAATTATAATTAAATTATTATTGACAACATGCTAAAGAAATACTGCAATTTGAAAATGGGGTGATTTGATTTTGCGTAGAATAATTTTAAAATCCACAAGGAAAGTTTTCTGAAATGCCGTTATAAGACTTTATAAGATTAAGATGCCGTTATAAGATTATAAGTTCTCATGTCAAGTTAACCTTTTTTTAATATTGATTTAAATATTTGGAGGGACTAAATAATTATAAATTTGAAGTCCAATATTTTTAAATTAATAGCAAAAAAAGATTAACTTTAAGTGAAAAATCCATTTATATTTAGCCGCTCACGATATTTTAACTTATAAAAAAAAACAAATACATACTTAAAAAATAATTGAAAATTTACTTTAAGTTAATTAAAATTACTAAGTGTAAAAACTAGGAATAAAATTCTACTATTTGTGTGGTGATACAAATTTTCACATTGGGAATTATTTATACAACAGTAAATACTTCTAATATTTTAGTACGCAACTAAAGTAGTGAAATTTCAAAGACTTCAAATCCGAAGTCAAATTTACCCGTAATTAAAAATAATGAATAAAAACCCGAATTTTTTTAATATTTTTGTTTTATATCAGCTTTAGTTTTAGTTTATAAAAATTAGTGTTACTAGTTCTTTTGCAATTAAAAGCTTTAATAATAATTATGATTCATTTGGAATCTGTTAACCGAATTGCAAGTTTTTTCAATGAAGAAATTAATTTAATTAATACTTAAGTTCTCACCCTCCAACTTTTATACCCTAACATTAGTGTATAAAATTCATAAGTATACACCATAATGTACAGTACACCATACATGTATTTAACAAAAACATTGTAAAAACATAATAATTATGTAATAAATGTAAAACTCTATATAAATTAACCAAATATAACTATGTAGATTCTTTTAAATTTATATTAATTTTAAACACCTGTCAATAACATTCCTTTCATCGATTTGGGCGACAGTCCCAGAGCTCGGTGAAGTTTCTCTTCTCAAACCCATTAAATAATCCAAATCGGATGAATGTTGTGAATCATTTGGATAATCAGAATACTCTCTTGGAGGTGGTACGGATGCATCAATATCCATTTCTTCAGTATCTTTAAAACTTGCACTTGAATTACTAGAATCGATGTAAAATTTTGCGGATTCTGGAATTGTCAGTTCAGAATCTATATTTGATACACCGGTTCCAAATTTAAAACAATTTTGTTCGTCGTTATGCTGTTCAAAATCCAGTTTGTACAATTTTTTTTTTGAATTTTTATTATTTATAATTAATACTTTCGTACGTATATCTAATATACAATACAAGATCAAAATTTTCTTAAATTATGATTAAGATTATGTACTATATATCTTAATTTTTGTTTTTTTTCATTTCACCTGTATTCGGTTAGCGAAATTTTAATGCCTATTTTTGGTTATGCTGTGGGTTTTTTTTTAAGCTTTCAATATTAATTGTTATGTATGCCAAATGAAATTTTTTGAGCTTCCTAAATTTTCTTTCGGTCAATCTGAAAGAAATATATAAAAAATTATTTTATTTACCTATCAATTTGTAGAGAATTAAGTTGTGATTCAGAATTAGGGTTATCTAGTTTTGGCCGCTTTCTTATTCTTTCCCAAAGATCGCGGACAGTATCCATATTGTTAGAACCGTAACAAAAAGAATAAAAAATTACTTCAGTTTGGAGATAAGTAAGTTTTTGATTGCACAAATTGTTACACAAAATATTTATGTTAATTATTTTCAATTTTATTATTTTTTAAATTTTATTAAATCAACTCGGAAGTTTTATGAGGTAAAATAAAAAATGTGTTATCAATTTAAAAAAACATACCTTTTACTAGAAAATTCCACAGTATGTCACTTTTATTTCTAATGAAAAATGGCCGAAAAATGACATGCAAATGCAGATGTCAAATCATATGCCGCAATTGTCACATAAACTAAAAACGAGTATCGAAATAACTTTGTATGACAAAGGTAAATAATATAGGTATAAATGGAGTGCTTATAAAATTATATTTAATTGGTATTTATGTCAAAAAATTAACAAAGTTATAACCAAAGTTATAACAAAGTTATAACAAAGTTATAACCAATATAGTGATATAAATGAATAAAATAAACAATAAGGGTCTCCACGTTTTAGCTTTTTTGCAAAAAAATGCTAAAAAATAATTTATTTAAATGTCTGAATCGTTTTTGGTTCGATTTTGGTTCACGCTTAAATTAATATCAAACAATCAATATTTTTTACAATAGTTCAGATTTTTCCATCAAATAACTATAAATGCTATAATATCCAAAATAAAAACACTTATTTATTATTTTGACTTTTGGTTTCATTCGCCAAACTTGTCACACAGAATTTTCATTCGACAGATTTGCCTAAAATTTAGGCGAATTCGGTAATCATAATACCAAAAGATCATATTCGCCAAAAATCTCATTCGCTTCGTCGATTAAAGGGTTTAAATTTGGCCTTCATGAGTAAAAGCACCCCACTACCGCTAGTGTACAATTTAAATATTTGCTACATTTCTGAAAACGATTAAGTAAATATTTATTTAAACTAGAATAGGATTGTGGTTTGAACTATTTTTGCAATTCAACCGATGCAGATTTTGTAATCACATTTGGTTTCTATTTTGATATCAAAGTTTTTCACTTTAAAATCAATTAAAAGAATTTACGATAAAGAAAATTTCCAAAAAAAAACCAAAAATTGTTATGATTGTTATGATATAATGAAACAACACATACAGCTACAAATTTCAACATGATTTTGTGTACACAGTGATAATCAATGTTTCAACGTTGTTCCCTAAATGGTAAAGGAAGCAAAATCTTGACATAACAAAACTTTCATCCTGTCAACCGCCAACTAAATCAAAATTTGTACTATATGTCAAGGAATCAAAATCTACGCACTATTTAAAAAAAATATAAATAAACAAACACTGGGAAACTAACAAAATTCTGGGAATCATTTTTTTAAGATCAAATTGGGATGAACTGCACAAAAAAATAGATACCAAATATGAGTAAATTTACTTTATTTTCCAGCTAGAAGACATTATTTATAATACATAGAATAACTTTCATAAAATATAGTATGTATGTATAACCATACACAAAAAAACGATATAATATTAAATTATATTAAATTTGCCGGAATATTAAAAACTAACCTATAAATACATATATGAGAATAAAAAATTTATGTGTAGTCATCTTTTTTTGTTAATAACCCTGAAGCATTACGAACGAACATATAAATGTACATATGTATTTCTTAAATTTATTTAAAGTGATGAATCAAGTCTTCTTTCGTATCCTAATTTTTTTAAACGCTTTTCAATACACGTATGAGAAACATTTAACTTTTCGGCAATCTCTCGCGTTGAACTATTAGGACTTGAATCAATAATTGCTTTAATTTGGTCGTCATCAATTTCAATTGGTCGCCCTGTACGCTGCTCATCCTTAAGAGAAAAATCGCCAGCACGAAATTTAGAAAACCAGTTTTGACATTGCCTTTCTTTTAGGGCCTCATCCCCATACACTTCGCATAGATTAATGTAAGCTTGAGATGCATTTAATCCTCTGCGAAAGTAAAAAAGCAAAATATGACGGAAATGCTCATTGCGATTTTCCATTTGCTTTAATATATTATGATTTTTGATCACTCAAATAGTACTAATCTAAGTTAATTATCTGTTCACACAATTTTAAAACTTAAATCTCATATAGTCGTACCAAACTATGCAGCCACATATTTATGTCTATTAAAAGAACCAATGGCATAGTTGACAATTTATTTCAACAAAATTATAAAATTTTCATTTTGATCTGGTATTGAACATAAACAAAAAAGAACTGCTTGTGTCAAAAGATTAATTAGACATACCATTTATTCAGCTGAGCTGACATAAAAATGGCTGAAACTATAAAGTACCTATAGATAATAGATTAATTAATATTAGACGTACTAGTTTAATATACTTGCATTGCAGTAGAGTCTAATATGCAACTTATATATAAAATAATTGAAAATTTAAAATTAGACAACTAAAACAGATTCTTAATAAAAAAACATATAATATATGAACGAAATTGGAAACAAATAATAACTATTGTTCTTTTAATGAAAGCTGAAATAAAAGCAAACATTTTGTGTTTTCATATATTTTAGATTTTCTTCTTGTTTTTACACCACCTTTGAGATAAAAGGCGAATTTTTATTATGCTGGTTTTCTTTATATAAGCAACTAATATTCATTATTATACTCTCATATAATATGTAGGAACATAAAGTGACTTTAATGATTTAATGGAACTTTTATTTAAATTACTATTTTCTTTTTAACGGTAAAGTTTTCAAGAATCAAAGAAGGGAAACTCAGCTGTTTTTTAATTTTGTGCGGAAAAAATTTTTTAGTACGTACATACTAGCCTGGGATCTAGACAATACGAGCACATATGAATTATAGGCTTTACTGTTGGTTTATTAATCTGGCCGTCTATGGTCTAAAGTACACTCGTCTATGATTGTTAGCTTGTCAATAAAATCTATGTAATAAACTGTGATGACATTTGTTATCATTCATTCTTAAAAGTTAAACAGCAGTTCAATTTTGACATAAACATTATGCTGCAAAGCAAATTTAATTGTAAAATATAAAAACAATGGCAGGTTTTAGTGGAGCCTTAAAATTAACTGATTTGGATGATTTTATTTCACCTTCACAGGTAAAACTGAATATGTTATTATTTTCTTCCTTTTTTAGACCATACAAAATTTCAGGAATGTATTAAACCGGTAGAAATAAAAAAAGGAACAAAAACTGGTGCGAAAATAAGTATTCATAATGATGGACTTGATGAAACAGCTGTAAGTCTAGAAATTAAAATTCTTCATTGGCCAATTTTAATTATTATTCTTATGTTCTAATAGGTTGGCCCTCAAAAATTACAAAAAGTTGAAATTACATTACAAGATTGTTTAGCTTGCTCTGGTTGTATTACATCGGCCGAGTCCGTTCTAATAACACAACAAAGCCAAGAAGAACTTTTACGAGTGCTTCGGTCTAATCAGAATTATAAACTACAGGGAAACGTCGATTTAATTAAAACTATTGTTTTTACTGTATCCCAACAATCAATTTTAAGTTTAGCTCAAAGATATGAACTCACAGTTGAAAACTGCGCTCAGCAGTTATGCTCGTACTTAAAATCATTAGGCGCAGATCTAGTTTTAAACACGAAAATTGCTGATGATCTGGCTTTACTAGAATGTCGTAATGAATTTGTTGAAAGATTTAGAAACCAAACAAATGATAAAAAGAAAAGCTTTTTCCCAATGCTTTCATCATCTTGTCCGGGATGGGTGTGCTATGCAGAAAAAACACATGGAAACTTTATTTTACCTTATATTGCAACCACAAGATCACCGCAACAAATTATGGGGGTTTTAGTTAAGCAATACCTTGCTGAAAAAATGAATATTACTGGTGACCGCATATATCATGTTACAGTAATGCCATGTTATGATAAGAAATTAGAAGCCTCCAGAGAAGATTTCTTTGACGAAGTAACCAATTCTAGGGATGTTGACTGTGTTATAACGTCAAGTATTTTATTCATAATTTTTGCTCACATTTAAGTACTATATTATTTTTATTACTAGTTGAAATTGAAAAAATGTTAGAAGATGAATCAAAAGAATTAAAATCATATTCTTTAGTTAAAATGGATTGGCCTTGGAGTAGTAACGAGCCTGAAATACAAATTTGGGCTCATGAATCTTCCGGATCTGGAGGATATGCTGATCATATTTTCTGCTATGCTGCAAAAGAGCTTTTCAATAAAAACCAAAATGAATTGAATTATAAAAACTTAAGGTATAATTGTGAATATTTCTTTTATATAGTATATAAAATAATATGCAATATTATGTAAATATATTATTGTATATTCAACAAACGCAAATAAATTCTACACATTTCAGAAATCCAGATTTCCGGGAAATTATTTTAGAAAATGATGGTCAAGTTCTTTTACGTTTTGCAATTGCTAACGGCTTCAGAAACATTCAAAATCTGGTGCAAAAATTAAAGCGTGGAAAAATTCAATATGATTTCGTGGAAGTTATGGCATGTCCATCAGGTACGAATAATATATATTATATCTGAGTTGCTTCTGGACTTATTTTCTTATTTAGGTTGTCTAAATGGCGGTGCCCAAATTCGACCACAAAATGGTCTTCAAATTAGGGAATTGACATCCCAGTTAGAAAATTTATATAGAAGCCTACCTAAATCTAATCCAGAAAACGAGGATACTAAATTAACATACAATTCATTTTTTGAAGGATTTGAAAGTGATAAATCAAAAGCTTTACTTCATACAAAATACCATGCTGTTGAGAAAAACACTATAGCTTTAAACATAAAATGGTAGGGTAAAGTTATAAAAAAAACTGTTGTTAAAATATTAAAAAAACATGGTAATTTTCAGAAGTATTTATAATTTTTTAAAAAGTTGTTGCTTGTACTGATATTTTCGTTAATAAACTATTCAATACAAAATTTCTCATATAAAAAGTTTTTATACATACAAGAACTTAAAAAAATACAAAAATAGTTCACATAATTTTAAATTATTTTCCATTATTTTTTTAAAAATGAAAACCTGGTGATAACCCATAAGTAAATTGCATCTCATGACTTCTTGATAGTTCACTTTTAAGTTTCTTATCATTCATAATAAAATCATCTACATCATCACCTTCCATTTCCGAGTCCCCACGTTTTCTGCGATTCATTTTCATTGAATTGTCGATTGAGTCGTCATGAGTTTCTTCGATGTCATTCGCTTGATATTGTAAGTATAATGGTGCAACAAATTTACCAGATCTAAAAATTCAATAAATAAATCTAGTTTATTTAATAATAGTTCAACCATTTACTTTTTAAGTAAGTAAGGATCAAATGGAAAAAATGTATCCAAACATTCTTCAGGTGTCATAAGCTCATTTGCATATACAGTTGCTAATTTGCGTCGTGCATTTCTTTCTAATATAGTATGGCAATATGCCAATTGATAAGTTCTAGTAACACCTGCAAAAGCGGTTGCTATCGCTGGAAGACATACCCTTAATGGATTAAAAGTGCACGTTACTAAAGCGGGTAATCTAAGAGACTGCAAGAACAATAAACCTAAAAGTAATTGTTTTAATTACAATATTCGACAAACTGATACAAATATCTTACTTGACTTATCTTTTGTTAATTCTCTACTTCTGAATGCAATAATGTAAAATATTGCTTGGCATACAGCAAAAAAAACTAAATTGGCTTTCAATGAATTATTTGATCTAATACTATCGCTACGTTCAATATACTGATGAGCCCAATTACTTAATAATAATAAGTAATTTTTTATAGCACTAAAAAAGTAGAAATTTAAGTTTTTTGGCAATAAAATCGTAAGAATTACATACCTTAAAGGAATATATTTTGCGCGCGATAAAAAGCTAGCTAGATAACCAATTGAAACTTGTCGTATAGGTGCAGAAACATTTGGATTTATTATTTTCTCCCATAGAAATGTTAAAAACTTTTCTGCTAAGGAAAACTGTAAAATTTTAAAAAAAGATTTTTTTTTATTTTGAACTAGCTATATCAAAAAGGAATTGAAAATGTTAAAATTTAACCTTAAAACTGCAACAGTGAAATATCAAAAATTGAACATGATGTGTGTTATGACTGGGAAGAATCACAGTTCCAAAAACTTCTAATAAAATGCTAAAATAATTGCTAAAATTAAGTTTTCCCCGTTTTTTATGTCTTGAAGAGTCTATCGAATCATCATAAATTTTTTTAGAAAATTCAAATAATTGCTTCAAACACACATCTAAAACTTCGGCTACTTCGTGTACCATTGTAACTGCAGTGTCGCCACTAAACCCTTCTATTTGAAACATCGCTTCTTCCGCAATATCATTGTTCGTATTATATTCGTCTTCAGCTTCTTCAATTTCGTTCCTAGGTGCATTCACATCCATTTTTAAAAGGCTGAAAAATACAATAATATGCTATACATATGTATTTTATAAAATTGAATCAAAATTATACTTTCTAATAAGTAAATCAATCACAACATTCATGAAATCTGGTCTGTATCGTAGCAGCCATAAACAATTGTAGATATAACCGCCAATTTGATAAGGTGGTTTCTTGAAATAAGGAAACAGATTTTCTAATGTCTCACATACAATAGTGTTTAATATTGGCATAACATTAGTTAATCGCAATATCAAATCATGTACATTTTCTAGATGTGTAATTATTTTCTTATTAGGACCATTAAGCCATTCTTCTTTAGTGCTTTCATTAGGTATCCACAGACTTATTAATTTTGTAATTACTATATTTGCATATTTATTATGAGCTACCAAAATGTCTACTACGAACTCTTTAAAACATTCTATTGTTTTTTCATCTCTCGTTATCCAATCTAAAGACATCAGAGCTTCTATAAGACCAGGAAAAGTTTCAAATTTTAAAGAATGAATAACGTTTCTTCCATCTTTTATAATTCTTAAGAAATCGGCATCCTAAAAATTCATATATATGTACGTATATATAATATTAATTGGGAAAAGAGGTTATGTATATATATTTTTCTACAAATGTACTTAGGTACTTACGGTAACCTCTTCACTAGACAGAAACTCAAGAAACTCGCGATAATGAAAATAATTATCATTGTTTATAACATCTTCTACGACAAACAGCAATCCTCGTTCTTTAGGTAACCCAAAACGAACTTTATTAATGGCTGTTAATTTTAATTTGTCCCGTTCAACTGACGAATAATTTTTTAGTATTGATGACAAACCCGTCTTTGATGTATACTCAGACATTTTTAAATATTTTCAATTAATTACACAGTTTAATTTCTTATATTAATGAAATTTTATAAGTGCCAATTTTTAATGGCATAACATTGTGTAAAAACTAAAAATGTAAACACGTTTTTCTTTTCACATAACATTTTCCTAATACTTGGCATTGTGATCTTTTGACAGCTGTTTTATACATACATACTAATTATGTACATACATATATACATATATAATACGTGTTACAATTTTCAAAGGTCTGTTCTATAATCTGTTTGAAAAATTGGAAAAATATATTTCAAGTATACGTACTAGATGATTTCGTGCGTCTATTATATTTCAATAGTCTACTGTACGCGCTACTGTATGATATCATTTTCTACGTTTCCTTTGACTTCCTTTTGGTATGTTATAATTATTATGTTACCCCACAAACGGGCATATTAATCAACTTCATAGATTTGAATAAAAAATTAAAAGTTAAATGTTTAGTGTAAGTAACCCAGCATTTACACATACAAGTTACTTGCAAGCAAGTTTGTATAATATTAATTGTCAATTAGTTTTTCGAAATGTCAAATTACTTGCTAAGTTAATTTTTGAAAATGTCTTTGAGAAGAAAACAACTAGCAATAATAATTGTTTATAAATTTTAGAAACCATAAGTTTGCTAAGTTTAATTTTTTCAAAACAAAATTCAAAAATTTTAAATTAAAAAAAAAAAAAAATCAAAACAACAAATTTTTTTTTGTGAATTTCTGAATATGTCAAATTACTTGCTCAAATTACTGGCAGCAAAATTTTCTTGCAAGTTGAACTGCAAGTAAACAAGCAAGTAGAAATATTTCAATGTGTTAGTAAAATTTTTGTATGTATTGCAACTTTCTTGCAAGTAACTTGTACGTGTAAATGCTGGGTAACACCAAAATATGTACAAATCAACTTTCAAAATTAAAAGTGGTAATTTATCCTTTATGCTCAGTGTTCTTCCTTCGTTTGGATATTGAATGATTTTGAAGGAAAAAGTAAGTTGATAAAGTAAACATTAAACAGAAAATATCAGCAACAATTATATACAAATTTTTAGACGGTTTCTGGCCCTTTAGAACGTAGAATAAATATGATATTAAACTTAAATTACAATTTCTGAACTTCGATATGAAATCGCTTGAGCAAATTGATGTTTTAAACTATAAAACAATGTTTTAATTTATTTGTTTTAAAAAAAAAATTGAGAAATATTACTCTAAGAATAAAAAGAAGTAAGTCTTAAGACACACTCCATTCAGTTTAATAAAAACTGCGATTTAAATTATAATAATGATCACAGAACACTGTAAGGGCTTCTGCAAGTTTGGCAATAGTTGTCTAATTATCTCGACATGACAAAATTTTTTATTACATCTAGTTTATTATGTATTGTTAGAAATCACACTTATGATTTAAAGGAAGTGAATAGTATGTTTCAAAATCCAAAATTTAATAAAAAAAAACAAATCCTTAAGTTTGTCCGTATAAAGAATAAAACGGAATATTAGTTCAAGAAATCTTTGTAAGTATTTATTTGTACATAATATTTAATTAGGCATATTACTTCTAAATTGACCACCAGAGAAGTAAATTTTATCTGGTTACAATTTACATTACTAGAGGCGCTAAAAGTAAAATGTCAATTAACAATAATTTAGCAAGATGAAAAGTTTTCTTTTTCCGGTCTTTTTCGTTCATCCTGTTAATTAAAAAGGTGGGTTAACAAATTAAAAGATGTTTAACTTTGGACTGTTTAAGTTTTATATTTTAATTATTTAACTTTAATTTTTATTTTAAAAATATACTTAATAAAACTAAAAAATGGATTGAAAAATTGAATCGGTAATAAATTAAATAGAATAGTTCACAAGTACATATAAACAAATAATTTTTACATGATGAATTATAAAAGCGGAAGAGTTCTTGAAGACTATTATTCACCACCCAAGCCTGATAATTTAAAAAAATATAATTTGCTTAGTTGTTGATTATTGCATTTTAATTAATATTTTGAAAAATTTACTTCCAGAAATCAAGGATGTCTACATCATCCCATTTAAATTGGTTGATTATTCGTAATCATAATTCATTCATGCTGAAAAAGCGCGACGTCAAGAAGCCATTCAGCACTGTAAGTATTATAAGTTTAAATAGAAGTTTTTTTTTTTCTAATAATAATAGAAACTAAGCACTTAAAATGAAGGGGAATGTAAATATATTAAATTTTGAATGTTAATTCAAAAACACGTGTTTAACTAACATGAAGTATTTGCTGCTTCCATTATATACCCTCGTGTTTTCAATGAAGAAGAGGTTGAATTTGCATTGCATTGTTAAAATCTTGTTTTCTATTAAGTTTCCAGCTATAAGAGTAATCACAGTTGAAAATATATGAAATTTAATTATATTCGATCCGAAAAGCTCAATTTTCGCCAAAATTTTAGTTAACCCCTTTGTTCACTTACCTCTCAATTGATTTTTCAATTCGATTTTGTTGCTTATGACTAAAATATATAAGAGGAAAAATAGTAGTATGACTTGCATCTTTTCTGATTATACATCTGAGTAAGATGTAATATAAAATAAATATTTTGAAATTATTGTCAATCTATTATTTTAATAAAATCAAATCTTTTTACATTTGCAGGAACCAAATAACTTAACAAATCTTAGCTCATACAGATATAGTGGTTTAGTTCATAAAAAAACAATTGCTGTAGTACCAGCATCTGATAAAAAGGGATTCACAGTAATTACAAAGAAGGGAAAATATCAAAATCGTCCATCAAAAAATTCAGTATCTGTAACATTTAAAGCTGGCCCACGTAGATCTTTGAAAAAATTGAGAAAATATTTGTTGCATAACAAATATAGATATGACTTGAAACAAGTAAGTAAAGATAAATTGTGATAATATAAAATAAATTGAAAATAAGATTTGTATAATTTTGCGATGGTTTAACGTGATGTGATTAAAATTTGCTATACACCAAGATCGCTGGAATAGATTGATGATAGAATTATTCTGAGTTAAACTTTAAAACATTGCAACTCGCTATGTTTTATAAATATTAGAACCCTGTTTTAAGTTTTTTTAAATAAATTTTCTTTTATTTTTCAGGCTGCTTTAAGACGAGCATCAGCTGTATTGAGGTCCCAAAAACCAAGAGCATCAAAGAAAGCTAAAAAAGCTGAATAAAGTGATTAAAGAAAAAATTAAATAAAGTAATTTTTTGAAAACGAATTTTTTTTTATTAATATAAATCTGCTGCAACTATTAAAAACAAAAATTAAGGAAACTAGTTTAGCATATGTATGTATGTGTATTAAAAAAAAATTCCAAAACGTATTGCTGATTTTAACTGGTAAAGGCAAAAGGTTTTAGAATAGAACTGCTTCCAGTTAATAAACTTCGATATTTTGTTTTTAATTTGTTCCGTTTCGCTATTTTAGCTTTATTTCTAATCCCTTGAAAAAGTTTGCCTCAAAATAGAAGTATTTCACTCCTACTACGGCCCTGGGAAGAGCATTGGGCTGGTGTACGATGTTGTAGGTAACCATGAACATCAGTTTCTTACGTCATTGAATTTAAAAATCATAATTTAACTAATTCTTTCTTCGTCTCTGAACTTGTATTTTTGACCCAGGCAGATTGACATTAGATTTGCGTTTTGGTAGATGCTCACAGTTTTAGTACATAGTTCAGTTGATGAATTAAGTATAATTCCAGAATGTAGGGTTCCGAAATTCCTGAATTATACCTAATTCAGGCTTCAATAGCATAAAATTTTACATTTTAACAATTTCCTGAAAAAAAATACTTGCCTTGTGCACAATTTGCTTTACTAAAAAATAGTCAATCATTCTTGAGAAAGAAATAAGAAATTTATGAATTTTCTTTACTTTAGATTTTAGAATGTCACAATGTAAGGAACTGTTACCTTATTTTATTTTCAGTACAATACGGAAATAACTTGTATTTTTATTTAAAATTAATCAAAAAATAAAAAATTTTAAAATATTTTTAAAATCAAAAAGTATAAATAAGGAAATTAAAAATAAATATACACATCTGTAAAACCTAAAAACGGATTTTTGAAAGTAAATATTTAAATTTATATAAGTATTATTGGGACGTAATTAAAAAAAAAGGTGGTGGAGCTTTAACCTTGGCTACGTGCAAACATAAAAAAATATTTTTGAATTTACATTTTAGACTATTTTTTAATCAAATAAAAATTTGAAAAACAAAATTGATTAGACTGTGAAATTTCAAAATATTTAGACTTTAAACTTTTCAATTTAGATTTATTTGAAGAAAAATCATTGCATTTTTAAAACAACATTTAACCAGATTTTCAAATTTTTGCCCAAAACAGTACTGCCATTGTGTGACAGTTTTCTATTTAAATTTAATACAAAAAAATACCAAAAGATGTCATTAATTTATTAAATATTTTTGTTTTATACAGTTGAAAAATCTATGTATGTACACAAGTATGTAAGCATCAATTTTGGAGGCATCAAATTTTAAGTTTAACCATCATCTGATATCAGGGTGTAAACAGTGATCCATTTAGAAATTGTTTGTTCGACAATTTTTAAATAATTAATTTTAAAATTTAACAATAGGTATATAAAAAAAATTTATATAGCAGTTGTGCATGTTGACAACAAACTTGAAAAATATTACTGATTTTAAACAAAAAAGAAATTCAAAGTGAATTGGATTTTGTAGGAGCACCTTCTGTTAGGAAAAAGAATTGAAAGAGGCTGTAGAATTACGAATTTTAGTTGTTCGTTTATTGTTTTCTGATAAAGTTATTAAAGTTACTGCTTAATTTACGAAAAAACCAAACAATAAAATTTTGCGATTTCGATGAATTTCTTTGCACGGAATCAAAATGTTGTCGGTTTGTTTTTTTTGTATTACATTGTAGTCAAAAATAACTTCACAAATGAATCAGTATAATTAGAAAACACCTATATTTGTTAAGGGTTAATTGAATTGCACTTCAGCACTTGTTTTTCTTACAAGTTTTTTTGACGCTTAAAATTTGCACCTCATTTTTCAAGCTAGATTATAGATATACATACATAAATTATAATTAAATATTTAGTGCATCTTATTTAATTTGGTATATTCAGGAAAATGTATTGATCAAATTTTAAAATAAATAATTTACATACATATTACATATTATAATTGTGTATAGTGGTGATTGAAAAGAGTGATTGGATTTCATATTAAAATAACTGTTAATTGGAAAATGAAGCGCACTTGTATTGAAATTACGCAGAAATAAAAGATTTTTATCAAGATACCTGCATACTTGACTAGCCACTGAAATGGAAAGCTGTAGTTGAATTATTAAGTAAAGTTGTTTACTAAAATTGTGGCAGGAAAAGAATCAAACAAATCAAACGTAAACGGAAAGCGCTGATTGAATTATTAAAGCAAGGTGCCCGCTAAAATTTTGGAATGTAATTAAGAAGGCATTTAAATTGTAATTGTACCTGTAATTCAAATACGTACATACTGTTCTACTTACTCATCTCCTTGTAAACGAAGTTCTACAGTAAAGTCAACATACATATTTGTGTATGTACATATGTACATACTTTATGTACCTACCTGAACCTATGAACGTGTTAAGGCAATGTTATCTATGTATGTACATACAAAATTAAATTTCAACAAGTTGTTTAAATTTCATGAGGTAAGTGATTATATTAAAATTCACTCATTCAATTGAAATATTTGAAATTTTATTGGTTATGTTGTAATGTAATCTATAGTATCCAATTCTTTAAGATAAATGGTAATTTTTGCATAACTAACATAAAACATAACTACCTAACTGGCTCTGGAATGCAATTCTAAATTTAAGTAAGTGGGTTAACTAAGTACCTACTCGATACGAATATAATTTATATGAGTCCCTATGTAAAATTATACACACCCATTCATACATATATGCACATACATTTATACTGTGTATTATTTAATTTGGTCATTTATTTAAACAAAATAATCATTTAAAAAAAAAAAAAAATGGTTTTTACGTAGATAATTTCTTTTTGTATCAACTATATAACATTAAGAATTCTACTTCTACAAAGTCTTTCTTTAAAGAAATATTTACTCTTTTATCACCTAAGAAAATATAGTTAGTAGAAAATATTTAAAATTATGACTTTAAAATTATGATAACACAGGTGTATTTTCCTTATATATAAAAAAAAAATTAATATTAAAAATAAATAATTATGTTGTATATAATATGTAATTTTATTTTCTTTAAATTAAAATTATGGCCTTGATATATGCTCTTAACATAGCTATTTTAATAAATAAAACGTGCTTAAATTAAAAGAAACGTGCTCAAATATTAGTTTTATGTTTTGTTTGTATGAATTTGCATTTAGTTAGTGAATTTCCAAGCCTTTTGTTTTACTTTTGCTTTTTTTCACTCTTTTCATTGATAATCCTCTTATAATCGTTTGTGTTATTACTAAAAAATAAAAATTATATTTTAAACATTTATTACCGTGTTTGAACTATGACATGATAAAATGCAACTTGTTGAAGTACAAATGTAAATACATCGATTAATTAAAGATATTTTTTAGGTGCACGTATCCAAAACAATTCAAATATGCGAATCTGGATTTTCAATTCAAATTGTTGTAGTTAAAACTATAAAAGAAGCAGTTAAATATTAAAAAATTTTAGGTTTTTGGAGACCAAATCTCATATATCATCATAAGATCTGAAAGTAATATCAGAAGACTGATCAATTGAAATGTTGCTTGTAAATCATATATTGACTAATAATGAAATTTGTAATACAACGTAAATTTTTCTCGCTACTTCATTCTACTCAAAAATTAGTTGGGAATGAGCTTAAGAGTTAAATTGTCATTCATTGTTAATATTTTTAGTTTACATTTAAGATGTTAGCTATGTATATGATTTCTTAGTTGAAATGCAAACTAAAAGTTAAATTTGGGTATTATAGTGTATAAAAAACACATTTAATCTTAAACTTTCATTATATGATAAATATTCTATTTCGTAATTTCTAAATTTTGATACAAAATAATCTCTTGAGGTAAATATTAATTGTAGGGTGCATTCACATTAACATGTGTGCAATTTATTATGCAATTGCATAATGCATAATAAAAATTTAACTATACAAAAGTACCAATGCTTTAAGTTTAATAAAATCATGTAATAAATATGTAGAACAATGTTCAGTTCAATATTATTTTTCAACTAAAGAAATATTGCATTTTAAATTTTTTTTTTAAAAAAAAATTTTGATAAGTAAACAACAATTGCTAAAATAAAATCCCAAATTATATTACCCATATTATACATTACCCACATAATACATTTTAATATGAAATTTTTGTATTTGAAACTCAAATATATACAAGTTACATACATCTATTTGAGTATCATATTTAACAGCATTTTTTATCAACTGCATTTTCTAATTATCAATTCATTTCGTTATAAGATTCGTTTATCTAAGGTTGGTGCTGCATCATAAATTATAGGCTGATGAAGAAGTAAAAGAAAATTAAAAAAATATTTCCTGACTAATACAAAAAATCAAGTTCCAAAAAAAAAAAATTGAAAATATTTTATTTTGCCCTCTTTTTTTTTTTTGTATTTTTTTTTGTTCGTGTTGGAAGAACAAACATTAAAAAGATTTATTTTATTTTATTTTTTTGGTATATTTTATTAAGGATTAAAGCAATTTGGTTGTTTACAATTTGTTAACGTAATTGCTCTATTTGAGTTTATTGCTATTATAATATAAAAATTTTTGGAAAGAAAATTCTATATTTAATTTAACGTTAACAATATTTACAAGTTAAAATGCTTATATTTTATTTTATCTATAAATAACAAAAAAAAAAAAAATATTTTACCAGTCGCAATTTATTATTAAATCACAAATATCACCTAGACGTGATCTTTTTGATTTCATTATGTTCAATATGCCACAGTAAAATGTGATCTTTTTTAATAAATTATGTATAAAATAAAGGAAAAATTATTGAATATTGGAAAAAAAAGCATAGTTTTGAAAATATAATCAATTGTTTAAGATTATTTGCTTAGAAAAACTTATTAAATTGAATACCGGGTTACTGAATTTTAAATGATTTCGAGAATGTTATTTACATTTTAAGTTCAATTTCACATAATACTTAATTTAAATTAATTCAGCAAATATTATAAAAAAAAATTTCCCTATTAAGATTAAAGAAATTAATTATTATTAAAAATTATAAAAAAAATTCATTGGTAAAAACCTGCCTTTAATTAGAATATATGAGTAAAATTTAGGAAATGGTGAATAAAAACTATGCAATGGTTTTGCTATTGCAATATTAGTTAAGTACTTTTACAACGGTGACGTAAATAATGCTTATATTTTTAAGAAAAGAAATTTACAATATTTACTAAAAAATGTCAATATGAAAGATTTTTTTTTTGTTAAAAAGATAATGCATAATAATTTTTTTTCCTCTTTTATCAATTATTGATGGGCTTCAACAAACTCCTCTGAATCGGTAGATACTTTATTTCTGATTAGTATTTTCGATTTGATTCGGTTTCTTTAAGTGTGATTCATCGCCACAAGTTGCATGGTCTATTAACCTTTATTTTTCCTCGTGGGCTCCAATTATTTTCTTCGAGTCTATAGTATTATTCGGCCTCCGTAATGTGTGTCACTGTTATCTTCATTTCCTTTTTCTTTTTTTTGTTATAGCCGCGTTTCTAGAAGTCTGGTCCGTAATTTCCTATAGTTCATTATTTGTGGCTATTCTGGGCCAGAATTATCCACATATTATTTTTAATCATCCGTTAGTATGGGTCTGTACCTTATTGATACACGCTATGCCTGCCATGTTTCATAGCCACATAGTTGTACCGACTGAACACAAGCATTGAATAATATGATTTTGGTGCTTTCTGCTAAAATAATTCAATTTGTTTTAGTTGTTTGTTGTTCATTTATTGTCATTTTGTGAATAAAAGAAATAAATTTTGTTAAGTATTTTTGAAATACAATTAAGTAATTATAAAGAGAATTTCGGCATTTTAAATAAATTTAAAATTTGAAACATTTTATAATAGTTAAAATATCCTAGAGTAGTCATTATTAAATTTACCTTGATATTTGATTTTTAAATTTAATTTTTTTTTTTTTCGTTTTCACCTTAGCTCTCTTGTTTGTTTAAATTTATTATTTCTTTATTTTCGTAAAATGTCTATATTTATTTTTTTTCCGTGTTTTTTTCTACATTGTTTTATTATTTTTGTAAGTTGAATGTAATTATTATTAATTTTCGTTTTTTTTTTCTCTCTGTATTTGATTGTATAAAAAAGTGTCAAAAAACTACGAATATAATAAAAATTACTTTACTAATTGCTTTCTGATAAATTTATTTTTCGACAAAAATTGACAAAAATTAAAAAAAAAAAAACGAAATGAAAACAATAATGAATGAGTACACTTGCGATCCAACGTATGTTTTGTAAATTTTATTGGATTTATTTGTATAATATTTTTAAATTACGTTTTTTATTACTTTTGTTATAATTTTATATGAAAATTTCGTAAGATACATACATAGGTATTTAGGAATTTTTTGGCCATACAAGGTGAAAAAGTTGAATTTTTATAAAAATTTAAGTATTTTAAAGATGCCTTAAAGATGGCTTTTTAAATTAATGCAATAAATATAATTTAGGTATCTTCAATTAGTTATAAAAATAGAATGTAATAATTAAAATGGGATGCGCCTAAAACTTGTAATCTAGAAAGTTGAGTGGAATAACTAAGGCAATAATGAAATTATTTAAATGACGAATTAATTGTAGGTCAAATGTTATATAGCTTTCTAATCCATATTCTTGTACATTTAATAGTTTGGTATTTGAGCTTTTGCATCAAAATTGTTTTTACTTGGTGTATGTGTACCTTATATAGTGCAGATATTTTTTAAAAAGAATTAGTGTAGTAAGTTATTTTTACAGTCTAATCGTATATCTTCCATTTTCATCTCACATTTTGTATTTACTTTCTAATTAGAATTATGATTTTTTCTATTAGATATTTCATTGTTTCAATTGGACTTTTTGAAATTTTGCTTCATTCGATTATATAGAAATTCATAGTTTCTGAGGAGAAAGTGAGGACTTGGCGAGTAAAATAGGGAGATACATGGTTACACTCAAATTTTTTTTGCAAAAATTGTATTCCTTTACGAATAAAATTGTATTCCTTTACGAATTTGACGTATAAGGAAATCAAGGACCGGGAATTGTTATTATTGTTTCTTTTTGTTATTGCTTTCCATGTTTCATTAAAATTTTTTTGTATAGCTTCTTACATCATCACCGATTCTTTATGTGATCATTAAAAAAGCCTTGTATGAAAGATTTTTTATGCCTAAATTTTTGGGTAAGAATCAACAACCTAATACTGGATATTTTATTTTAATAATTTTTTTCTTAAACTAAAAACTTAATTGTTGTTATTAAATTAGTTTAAAAAATTGGCAAATTTTTAAGATATAAAGTCATATACGTTTTTAATAATTCAAACAAACGTTATAGCGCGTTGAAATTGGCTTTTCGTTCATTTGTTAGAGTCACAAAAAAATGTAACAAAAATCCTTAATATAATTATGTAACTTACATTGCTGAGGAATGAATATAAAAAAATTTAGTTTCTAAACAAAAAGTTAAAAAATTTGTTTAAAATGTAAGGTTAAAAGGGACATTTAATTCCAAATGGCAAAGTTATAAGGGGATTATAAAAAAACCATATTTATATATTGAGTTTACAATCTTAACGTTTCTGAAACAAAAAATATATAATTTCAGGTCCCACTCTTCTGTTCTATCAAAACTGTAACTAACCGTACTTAAAATTCAAACGAAAAAATTGAAAATTTTTTTAATCGTTTAATCATCATTGAAACCCTATAAACATTGTCCTATCCTAGAAACCCCAACTAAATCTAAATAAATTTATTTTTTTGTTTCAAATTTAAAAATGAAATTATTTTTTTTTTCTCGTGATTACCTGAATGAATATGCACAAAATTTTTCAAAAAAATATTTCCTATGTCATTAGAAATAAAATCCTTTTTTTTTTTATTTGTTAATCCGTTTTAGAGTAAATAAGACAAAAAAGTAAATTTTCAAAAATATTCCGAAATATTCAAAAAGAAACCCTCTGAATTTTGGATTTAGAAAAAAAAAAAACCAAACGAATTCGCTATTTTAATGTAAAAAAAAAAACAGCTTAAATAATTTTTATTTTAAAAATACATAAAATTTTTTTTTTTTCATATTTTGTGGTAAAATTAAGCAACATCCTTTTTTATATGTATAATGAAAGTAATATCCAAAATATTTACATAGACAAAGATTTAGACATTGAATTGTTTAAAAAATTATAAAGAGAAAGAGTTATAAACATACACACATGTGTAGGTATTTTGACTAAAAATTCAAATACGACAGTTTTTTATATACATATGTACATATACCTATTTGTTTTCCATTACATACTTACACGAATACGTATGTATTGTGAAAAGAAAAAAGTTAAATGCAGTAGATTTTATAATCAAATGTTTTAATTTAAATCTATTTGCCTGCCAAGAACTTTGACTAACCAACTATTTTATAAAAAATTATTATATATGTAGGTTCTTTATTTTATATTTTATACTAGATATTTTAAGTTACAGATTTCCAGTGTGATTTGCAATTTCAAATGAAATTGGAATTTCGTGTTCAAACTACTTATATTGAAGTATGTCTTTCTTTTCCAAAGATAATTTGGGAATATTTAAATAAAAACCAAACCATGAACTTAAATATTGCGGATTTGATATATATTTTCTGTATAAAATTGTGAAACCATTTAACGGAAAAAATGTTCGTAACTACCCACTTTGTTGTCCACATGTTATCTACACTTTTACATAATTAAAGGTAGAAACTAAAGTGTAAAAACAAAACCAAGGCGGGGAACGAAAACGGCGAACGATTCCCATTGTTAACATAGGAAAACAGCGGAACAGCGAAATCTGCTGTTTAGTACTTTTCATATAATTTCACACACACATGGAAAGGTGACGTTAAATAAAATCGTCAGCCATAAAATAGGAGATTTTCGACTACTTTACCAATGAAAATAGGAGATTTTTAAAACTATTTTACCGCCCTCAGGTAAATTTGCGGCTATAAATTCGCTTTATTTTGGACAGTTCCATTTATATATGTATGTGTTTTCTATGTGAATTTTCGTATTTTGCCGCGGAAAATCGCTTTTGTTATGTTTACAACATAATAATTGTGAACCGTAGGTGTAACGCTCACATTATAATTTGGCTGACAATCAATTGACAATTAAAGACAGTTGGTTACCGTTTCGTAAATACATAAATAAAATATTACAACAGTAAGGGGTGATATATAAAATTATAAAAGACGCTAATTGAATATTATTCATTACAATTTTATACTACATATACTTACATATTTTAAGTAAAATATTAAAAATATCTAATTGTCTCTTTAACCTAACTTTACTCTTACATTTTTTTATATACATAATTATAAATAAGTTAATTATTTTAATTCTATTTCTAAAAATAAACCCAATTATCATAATAAAAAAAATTTATATTGTAATATTGAAATTTTTGTAAATTTCAATTAATAAATTTTCTTCGTTGTATATTTGAATGCACATCCTTAATGTACGAATGAATATCTAATGAGTACGAATGAATATCTAATAAGTATACGAGGTATGTTTTTATGTAATATGAATGTATAGAATTCGTAAATATTCAACACTGTGCTCTTTTATTAAAATATATGAATTTTTTGTTTTTTTTTTACCATTATTGTTATTGCAAATAAATCATTTTATATGAAAATGTTAAAAAAATAATAATTATAATAAAGAAAAAGTTGAAAAAAAATTAGATATTCATAGAGCTACCTAGGAAATTCTTTCAGGATTTAATTTTCACTAATAATAACCAAAAATAGTGAAAACGGTTTAAAATAAAAAAATAAATAAATAAAAGTAAGAAACAAAGGAATTGTTAATTTTTTTTTTTTAAATATTCAGAACGGAAGCCGGAAAGTTGAACCAAAATTCAAAAAAGAAAAAAAAAAAAATAAAAATAAAATCGCGTAACTACCAAAAAAATATCCTGCAAATAATTTAAAAGGATACCGTTATATTATAATAAAAACAAAAAAAAAAAAATAATTTTCGAAAAATGTTTTAAAAAATAATAAAAAAAAAACTAAAAATAAAATAATAAAAAAATTTGTTTTTTCAATAAAATAGCAAGAGAAAAACGAAATAAAAATAAATTTTGAAAATCGGATATTTAAAACCATAAAAAAAGGCAAAAACCCATAAAAATTCTCTTTAACAAGTTCTAAAAACGATTAGAAAAAAATACCCAAGTAAATACGTATATATATATGTAAATATGTAAAATACATTATAAGTTTTGTGATGTATGCATTTAAATTACAAATGTATATATATATATGTACAATATTAGGCACATGTATGTAAGGTAATAATAATAAAAATCAAAAAACCTCATATATGCCACATTCATGACTTCATACCACAATCATATACTATCAGTTCTAAAACTATAAAATACAATTTAGATATGAGAGAATTTTATATGTACATATATCGATCTGTACATAACTAAATGTATGTATACACAATGTACCTAGCCTTCATAGTCTTTGATTTTTACTCTTATTTAAATAATATTATGACTTCTACATTGTAAACAACATATACAGTAGAATTATATTATATTGAATCTTTTCTTCTTGTTAGAGGATTGGTTGAGATTTAAACAAAATTCTTATATAATATACTTTCTTTAGTATATATCTTTATATAATTTACAATAATTATAATTGCTATAATCATAATTAATAAAATTAATATACTTATAGGACCAGTTACGTATGAGAGTTAATTGAATTTGAAAAAAAATATTGTGTTCTATATTGAAAAAAAATTCACTATGGATAATATTATGAAAGTGTAGATTTGATTTCGTTCAATTCCAATACATAGCTACATTCAAAACCCTATTCCAATGATTTTTAGTTGATTTTTATAATTGACATACAATAATATAAATAAATTATGACTATTTTATATTGATATCAAATCGCAATAGTCAGATATAATTAAAAACACCGAAAACTTGTTTATTTTTAGGACCGAACCTTTATAAGGGAAATATTTATAAAATTGAAATAGCCTAAAGTCAATTTATTTCAAATTTATTTAATTAATATATTAGAATAATAATTAAGAATAATTTTATGTAGGCACATAATCGACCGCATTTTTTTTTTGTCTTCATAATATTGTAACTTCGAATAAATCTGTTTTTATTATATAGTTTTGTGTGCTAGAATCTGAAAATTTTTTTTTAATTTTTATTTCAAGTTTTAGAAAAACTAGTAGTTAAATGAAAATCTTAAACATTCAGAACATAATACAAAAGAGGGTTCGACTGTAAATAACATTCTATAAGTATAAATATAAAAGTATAGAAAGTAGGTTTAATGTATGCACAAAAAATGTTTTATTTTCATTTCAAAAGTCATAAATTTGTCGTCGGAGGAAGGAAGATGAGAAAGATTTTATTATTATTATTATTTTTTTTTTTTTTTTAGATATCGCGTTACCATAACTTTTTTTTTTAAAATCAACCATAATAATAATCCTGAATATTTTGTATCAAGCCACTAATTTAAAAATGCACTGCTTTATACTATTATTATTTATAGGTAAGAGTATTTTTTTTTGGAGGTAAGTACAGGAAAGAAGCGAAATTCTGACAAAAAAAAATTGTTTTTATAGAAAAAAAAAAAATGGAAAAATTTGAGCTGTGAGTGAGCATCTTTTCTGTTAATTTCCACTGTTGTTTTTTTATTTTTCTTAATTTTATTACCGTTTTTTATATTATTTTGTATTTTTTCTATTATACAGGAATTTCGCTTATCATACAGTACCATAAAATTCTTTATTAAAGTTTTAACGGTAAACAAGTAATAATAGAAATAAATTTGTAATTTTTAAGTTAAAGTTTAAATGTTTTTTTTTTGTATGGTTGGAACTTTGTCGTACAACAATTTGATTTTTTGTTCTAAGACAATGTGATTGACTGTTTTTAGGTTATCAGATTAGTTAGTTTACAAGTAATTTATTATTCAAAAATAATTTGGAACATCAAATCTAAGGTTTGGAACAAATATTTACGAATAGTAATGTGGAACTAACAACATTCCAAACGACCTAAAAAATGTTGTTTTAAAAATTAATTGAATGCTATAATATTATTTTGAAATTTTGTAGAAATAGTTAATTATTTTGATTATAAAGCAAATAGGACATGGACTTAAGTCAAAATGAACTTACTCGTACTTGAACATTAAAATTTAAATGTAAAATATCTTGTAACATAATTGTTTTTGGAAAATAAGAAAAGGAAGGAAGAAAGAAAGCCTAAGTAAGCACTTGGAAAATTTAATATTATTAGTTGTGTACGGTTAGATAACTTAATTTTATTTTTCTATAAATCAGCAACACATCTTATTATTTAGGTCTTTTTATATTGAAATTTTGAATTAATTTGTGTTATTTAGACTTTGTAAAATATTAAAGAAAAGATTGGAGTATTTTGATACCTAAAACAATTAAGTATAAACGTTCTATTGAAATTTAATACACAATGTCATTATAGTACGCATTTTAAAAACAAATAATGTGGTCAGTACATAACGAACCGCAACGTAAATTGTCTAGTTAAGCCTTCCGCAATATTATAAAAATGCCTTTTAAACATTTCTTTCAAATATTAAGGATCTTACTAAAATTTTAGTTAACATAACTAGAAAAATATAAATTGGGCTTTTAGTATAGTGGTTCAATTATTGTTATTCGGATTCTCTGAAAAATTCGCGAGTAAGTCCGGAATTGCTTTCATAAATTTAAGTATTAAATTTCAAGAAATTTAGTCAATTATAAACCTACAAACTGGTAAACCGTAGTTTGTTTGCTGCAATGTAAAGAAGTATACATATATCTATCGAAAATTCGACATCTGAAACCGAATTGCCGGTAAAAGCAGATTGTTCTCTACAACGAAAAGAAATATGTTTCCACCAAAAACTCAACATTCTAAATTTGGTGTCATTACTTTATCTCCCTTATTCTATGCAATATGTCCAGTCGATGAAAACCAATTTGCGATGGTATAAAAATAAAATTCTGTCTTGAATAATTAAAAAAATTTCGAGGGGGCAGAAATTCGATTATTTTATGAACTGTTTTAATTTATTTTGAAAAAATCATAAAATTTAAATGATCATTTACAAAATTTAATTGAACTTGGAAAACATTTGATATGCAGCACAAGCATCAAACCTTGGAAAATATTAAAAATCAACAATTAATTATTTTTTTTTATATTTTTATTTTTATAATAAAATTAATTTTATTATAGAAATCACCAGAATAGGTGTTTATAATGTATGATTTATATATAAAATATAACAATATTAAATGCGTATAACAGTTCAATTTATATACAGAAAAATCTTTATTGTGAAAATTATACCCTATATATTTTACGGTATTAATTTTATATAACATAGTTTTTATTGCGGATCCGTATCCAATTAAAAAATTTTAAATTAGAAAAATAAAATAAAATAAAGAAAAACAAAAACAAACAAATATCACGTTTATTTATATACATACATGCATATGTGTGTTTGTTAAATGTTTAAGAATATATTAAAAACTATTATTTTTCTCATTAAAAGTACGAGGAGAATACAAGAAATATAAAGAAAAAAAGGGGTGAAACTTTTTATTCTAAAAGTGTAAAAATGAATAAATTTTATTACAACACGACATTCACTTATTTATTTTTCATATACTTATACAAGTTTGTCTTCTACTTTTAAAGTAATAAAATTGGTATGTAAATGTAAATATATAATGAAATTAAAGGGTAATTGAAAACCATTTAACCGTGTATCATTTTTATATAAGAATTTCAACTCTTCTTTCTTGAATTACGTAAAATAAAATAACAAAATAATTTTGTGAACATGGAAAATGTGTTTAATACAAAATATCTAATTAAAGAACTTTAATATTAGATTTATAGCAAATTTTCAAAGATTTTCGTTTTGTTTTATCTTGATGTAATTAAGATTTTATTTTTTATAAAAAGTTTTAAGGTAAAATAATAATAAAAGATTTTTAAGGGTTACCTTAAAATTCTTTTGAGTTTTGTGTTTGTTTTTTGACAAAATTATATTGTATAACAATTTCATTTTCGAATTTTAAGAATCTGTTTAATACAAATTTTTAATAAATTTCATTAATATCTAGGAGGAACATTTATATTTTGTAATGTTAACATTTTTTTATAAATATTACGGTTTGTTATTTTATTAAAGTTTTGGTTAATTACTTTGCATTACTTATATGAGGATAGATATTCCTTAATTCTAAAAAAAAAATGTATAAAATAAAAATCATATATGTATATAATATAATTCTACCTGAATATGACAATTTGTACTGAGTTTTTTTTAGTCCGTTTTAGACAGAAATCGAGTATAATTGGAAAGTAATCAAAAATTTGAATCGATCTAGGGTTGATGCAAAAAGAACTTATATACCGTTGCTATGCCAACGTGATTTGTTTACCTTACTGGTAAAAAATTATTTTGACATTTTTGTACATTTAAAAAATTTTATGTTTTTTGGCGTTTATTATGAGAAGGGTTTTTTTTTTTTTTGAAATTATTAAAATATTGAAAGTATTGAAAATTTTAATTTGATCCAATTTTCTTTTTTTTTTAATTAGTTCATGTCTAATGGCCTCTGTGTATTTTTCGGCGGATCACCTTAATCTAACCCTAACTTAACCCAACTTTATAAGTGTTACCGTATTGATGCATTTTCGTTTAGATAATTTCAGATCGATTCTGTATTATTATATTCCGATTATATACCCATCCTGATTTTCTAACAAAAGAAAGTAAGTTTTTCACTTTATTAAGAATTACCTAGTAGTTTACTTTTTCAGATTTTTAATATCTTTAATTTTCCTATGTGTTTTTTTTTCAAACTAAAATTATTAATTATTTATAACATTAAAAAAAATTTTTGAAAATACTTCAGAACTTTAAACATGTAACTATTTTTGAAGGTGCTTCTTTTGTAGTAAATATTTATTGAACATACTTTATATCAAAAATCTACTACATTTATGAATTAAACTTTTAAAAAGAAAAAAAAATTAATAAATTCTTAAAAATATTTAATCAAAAATTTGAAAAAAACTTGCTTTAAGTAATGGTTAATTTTAATTGACATTTTGTATTTTAATGTTCGATTGAGCTGTGAGAGAAAGCATCTCGCTAACCTTTATACATTTTCATCATGTAAATAATTTCTACTAAAGACCTGTTAACGTATACAATTTCAGCTTTTTATCTCAAAATGTCTAGAAAATGTCGCCTGCCGACGGAAAGGCGGGACTGGGACACTTTTTTTTTAAATTTCTTTTAGAATTATTTAAATTTTAAGATTATTTAATTTTAAATTATAATTATTAATTATGAATTTCCTTATATTTCAAGCCTGTAAAAAAATAAGATTTAAAATTTAAAGAAAAATTGATTACCGCAATTATTGCAAATTGGATTTTTTCTTAATTTAACTTCAATGTCTGTTACGTATTATTTGTTAATCAATCTAGTCAAGCTGGTTTCAAGGTGATTTTAATTGAATTTGTCTTGCAAATATTTACATTTTACATAATAGCATTTTTTTAATCCTTGATGTCTCCCCTGACCTTGGAAATTTTGCATAAATTTGAAATATTCCAAGTAATATTTGTGTACGTTTCATTTTACACCTGAAAAACTTATTTAAATATTTTGGAATTCAGTCATAATTTCGACGGCATCTAAAGTTCTGCATAAATTGGTTATTATTGAACTCATTTCTTATATATTCTATCCTCACATTGATTAATTTATTTTCATCCATTTTGCTATTCATTGTAAAATTATTTTAATTTAATTGTAATTCTAAAAATTTCTATATTATTTCTGTTCATAATGTTACTCTGATGAAATTAAAAAATCTTTAACTTATAATATTTTGATTTTAAATTGACAGCAATCTTTCATTTTCATGAAATATGAAAAAAAAATTTTACCTTGTGTTCGAATCCAAATATTACCATTTTTTAAAAAAAAAATTTTAATATTTTCATTTTGAATTGAAAATGAAAAAAGAAAAATTTTATCCTCATGAATATTTAAAAATTAAAAAAATTTTGAAAAATATATGTATACTATAATTTGGTGGTTTATATTAAGAATTTGTTCCTATATATTTTGTGTGAATGTTGTTGAGTTTGTTAGTTGTTGTGTGAATGTGTTATTAGATTAAGTTTAAAGTTTTCAAAACAATTTCTAGATTTAAGTTTTTAGGAATGGAGTATGACCGCATAAGCTGTGGCTAGAGGCTGGTAAATTTTTAGACCGGACTTAGGTCTGGATCCGTCAAAATTTTGACATTTTTTGTGTTTATACAAAAAAAATATGCTTGAGTTCAAATCCAAATTTTACCATTTAAAAAAAAAAATTTTTTTTTTTGTGTATTAATATTTTTTTTTATAAAAATTAATAAAAAAAATTTAATATTGTTATGAATGTGAATAAGTTATGAATGTATTCGTGTATGTGAGAAATTTTGATTAAATCAAAATTATATTTACATATTTTTGATACAAAAAAGAAAAAAGGAAATTTCAATGAAAATGGAAAATTTTTTAATTACAGCTAAAATTAATTTCGATAGAATTACTAGAATTACTAGAATACCTACCTAGAATTACTAAAATTATTTGGATTTGGATGAAGATAAGAGTTTTCAAAAGAATTTCAAGATATTTCATTGATTTATTCATGTGAGAAACCCAGATATGAGTGTGTACATACATTGCTAAGATAAGATATTTCACAAAAAGATTTACAAATTCTTCAAGAAACTTTATTGAGAAAACATAAAATCAACATAATCTATTAGATTTATTTAATTTACGTTCTTCATGGACTCTAAGAAATCAAGTTTTCAGAAAAAACATTTAAACAAATGGAATACAAAATATTAAAATGTTAGTATCAAAATTTTTGGAAATAATTTTGTTTTGAATAATGCAATAATTTAAGTTGGACATTTACAAAGAATTTTACTGAAATAGAATTTTAATTAACTTGCATATGATAGTCGTATAAACTTTATTCTTTTCTTAAGGAAGTCAATTTTTTATGAAAAATTTAGGAATATGCAGAAACCTAGAAGAAAAACGCTCCATGCAAGTCTTAAAAATTTATTTATGTATTTCTATTTATTTGTTGAAATAATCTATAATTCAACTTTATTTAATTGCACTAAACAATTAGTCTATTAAATTATTAAGCTGATATGATCTTAATTTATAATCAGCTTCTCTATAATAATAAATTTTTTTTACCTTTTCTATTACATAATGAGTACATTTTGAGAAAAGAAAGACAACATCACTTACAGGAAAATCTTTTTATACATTCATATAGAGGGTGGTAAATTTTTAAACCGGACTTAGGCCTTGATCCGTCAAAATTTTGACTTTTTTTGTTTGTATACTAAAATATAATGTTTGAAATTAAATCCAGATTTTTACAGTTTTAGAAAAAAGTTTTTTTTTTGCATTTTTATGAAAAATAATAAAATTTTGATTTGATATAACGTAAATATTTTGCTGAAATATAGGTACGCGGGTTCATAGTTAAATTTAAAAAAATTTTTTTCTTATAACTTTTTTTATGATGTATAAAGTTTTTAGAATGCATTCTGACAGGGAATCATATTGGTTTATAAGTTAGATTAGGTTCAGTCTATAACTACAAAGCTTGTGTTGAGTCGTTTATTCAATTAACAACCAGAATCAATTTTAATTTTTTTAAATAATGATGAAAAATTTTTAATCGGAAAGAAATTGAAATAGATTTGAATTCGGGATTTTTAAGGAATTTATTTGTTAGTTTATTGGCAGATTAAGTATGTTATTTATTTTAAATTTAAGAATTTTTCGAATAACTATGCTCATTTGTTCATCAGTTAATAAAAATATAATTTCAAATTCATTTTATCAAATATTATGTTTGTTTCGCATATGTTTTTAATTAGCTGGAATATACAGTCATAGCCACAATTATTTTCACAAGGCAAAATTTTTGTAAAATAAAAGTGTAAATTCATATAACTTCTACAATTATTAATATTTTAAGTCCATATTTACTTTTTAAATTCATTAATGGTTTACATATCAATACATAAAAACAAAAAGCAAAACAAAAAACACAACAAAAAATAAAAACAAAAATCTAATAGCCAAAATTATTTTCACACATTCTCATAGCGCCAAAATTATTTTCACAAAGCTTCAAAGGGATTGAAAACCTAGAAATAAATTTTTATTTTTTTTTTTTATTTTGAAAAAAGAATAATCAGACTTTAACCTAATATTTGGTGTTTCCTCCCTTAGCATCAATGACCGCCTGGAGTCTTCTCGGCATTGATTCTATAAGTACTCGCTCCATTTCAGAAGAAATCGATTCCCAAGCATTTAAAGTGTCCTGCCAAGCCTCGTCCTGACATTTCTCAATTCTAGCAGGAATCAGTGATTTAAGGTTGTGCCACATGTTTTCAATTATATTTAAATCAGGACTCTGCGGGGGCCATTTAAGAGTATTTTGTTCAATATCTGACAAAAATTGTTTAATCATGTGGGCAGTATGAATAGGCGCATTGTCTTGTTGCAAAATAAAATTAGTACCAATAAGTACATCGCCAGCAACAATTGCAACATTATTCAAAATTTCTAAATAACTAGATGCAGTCATTTTATTGGGGCATAAAACAATGGGTCCTTTACCATAATATGAAACACATCCCCATATCATAATTTTTCCTCCATTAGAATGACGTGTAGGGGCAGTAACTGCTCTAGTTTTTTTTATGTATTGTCTCAGAATGATAATAATGTCGCCCATAGGTGCCGTCTAATGAAATCGTAGTCTCATCGGTCCATAATATTTGCTTCCAATACTCTAAAGACTTATCTTTATATTCTAAAGCAAATTGCAATCTAGCCTCCCGATTTTTAGGAGTAATATAGGGTTGCTTGCGAATGACGTAAGATTTAAATCCGTTCTCCTTAAGTCTCCTGCGAACTGTTGTCATACTTACTTTATTTTCCCGGTTGTCGTTGAAGTTAGACAACGCTGATTTAAAAGTTTGGCGTGGATATATTTTAAAAGACCGACATATAAGTGTGTCATCTTTTTTATTTGTCACTCTTTTTCTCCCTCTCCCTGGTAGGTTCTCACAATTATGATGATTTTTATATTTGTCTACAAGGTAATAAACCGTTCGCCGATCACAATTATATTTTTTAGCTATTTCTGAAACTGAAACACCGCAATTAAACTCAGCAATTATTGTAGCACGCGTTTCGATTTTTAATTCTGCTTTTTTAGGCATTTTGAAAATTTATATGCACTTCACTGGAACGCAACTTTAGCTCTAATGATTGCAAATTAATATTTTTTCATTTATTATGATGAATTGTGTTCAAATTTACAACAACAAATCAGTAACAGTTATTTGAAGAGCTCTGAAAATAATTGTGGCGCCATTGACGATATGTGAAAATAATTTTGGCTATTAGATTTTTGTTTTTATTTTTTGTTGTGTTTTTTTTGTTTTGCTTTTTGTTTTTATGTATTGATATGTAAACCATTAATGAATTTAAAATATAAATATGGACTTAAAATATTAATAATTGTAGAAATTATGTGAATTTGAACTTTAATTTCACAAAAATTTTGCCTTGTGAAAATAATTGTGGCTATGACTGTACATACATACATATACATATATCATAATATTATACAACTTATTTGTGGTCACAAAATAAAGAACTGAAATGAAAAATTAAAAAAACTTGATGTTTTTTTTTCAGCAGGCCTTCCTTCGGTCGCTAGTTTTGATATTTGTAGAGTAAAAATATTTTTTTGTAATTAATTCCTAATTTTTTGAGATGAAATTCAACAGTACTCTTTAATAAATAGCTTTGAGACATCTTTTATTTTGATAGATTTGGCCTGAAAAATGTTAACTTCAGCGTATGCTTCTTAGTTCTAAAGAATTTTAACAGGATGGCCGTCCCACTTGTTACACAATTTTGATTTTCAAATTTTTCCATTAATGTTTTGTGAATATACTGGAAAATATTAAAAGTTTGAAATATTTGAAAGAAAATGTTATACATATTTTATTTTTTGAAGACTAAAAAATTAATTGTTATTTAAAATTTGACTAGATTGATTTGCGAAATCGTAGATATTATGTTGTGTTTGGTTTTTTTTATATTGACGAGTGAGAAATTTAAAATATCTGACATTATAGTTACTAATTTAATTATAAAATCAATGCTCCCATAATTATTATAAATTATACAAATATTATAAATTACAGGATATCAAAGTTTATTTTTAATAAATTTGAATAATATAAAATGAATTTTATATTTTAAACGTTTTATTCTTCTCCCAAATGTAAACGTATGTATATAAAGTCGGGCATACTTATTTGTGAAAGTGTGCGAATCCCACATCAATTAAATACATATACATACATGCATTCAAATGTATGGAGTCCAAAAAAGAAAAATGTATTCAATGTATTTTATTATTTTTTTTTATTTAAAAAACATTTCAAGCATGTTTTCTAAATAATTCTGAAATCTCACCGTGACCGTTTATTTTATTCTTGTTTTTCCTCTTATTTTATTCCTCTCAAATTGTATTTTATTTTATAATTTTTTTTCCTTTTAAAATGTGCCGAAATTAATCATTAAAAATTCACAATGTAAATAAATTTTCTCCAAAATACTACAAGTACAAGTGACTATATGAGTAAGCAATGAAAAAATTAAGACAAAAAATCTTATATAAGAATCATAAAAACGACCCTCTCTATAGTATTAAAAACTATTAAAAAAGTTTTTCTTTCAACCATGATTAATGTCGAATACAAAAAAAAATTTTTCGAACTTTTGAATGTAAGAATTGTCTGGTTATGTTTATAATGTACTTTAAGAATTTTAAAAAGAAGTGGCCGAAATATTTGACAAAAACGGGGAAATTTTTTGAATTCATCATTTTATGAATAAAATATTCGAATAATTCAAATATAAATAAATGTTACCAAGTTTCTTCCATTTGAGCTCTTCTTGTTACGTTCGTCAGTAGGTCGAGTAAAATTTTTGACTGCCATTTTTGAAATATTTAATTTGAATTTTAATTAATTTTTTTTTTATTTCGCTTTTTGGAAATAAAAAAATTAAAAGGCGTAGAAACTTTTAGCTTTGAAAAAAACTTCTGCTCAAGACTATATTTATAGGTTTTTTTTTATGTTTGAGGAATTCTTAAACTTGTCGAAATCTACTTGTCGAGGAATTCTCTAGTATTTCAAATTACGTTTGAGGGAAATATATTAATTCTTCGATTTTATTCATGCAATTGCAGCATTTTACATTATTGACAGTATTTTCATATAATATTTTCATTCGGCCAAATTTATTGTCAAATTCGTAATGTAATCCGTCCAATTCGCCATTCGTATAGTTAGCCTAGAAATATTTTCATTAAATTACCATTTATTTCCCAATTAAATTAAAAATATCTTAAAGTTATCCAAACTAAACTATAAATATTTTTAATAGTTTTTCTTATTCTCTTTATTTATTTTCAATCAATAAAATTCTTAAAAAATACAAAAAAAAAGTATGCAGACCACCATCAGCCATTCTGTTCATTTTTTATTCATTTTTTACACATGTATAGTACGTATATTTGCCAAACATAATTTGAAACTGCGGTGTATAATGGACCTAATTACAAAAAAGATTTTTCCGATTCTTTTATATTATTTTGTTTATTTTCTTTCACAAATTGTAGTGTAAACTTCACTGTCGGCGGGATTCTTTACAAAAAGCAAAAAAATGAAAACAAACTAAAAAAGAAAAATAATTTTTCTTTTCTTCCGTTTTATTGTTTTATAGTTTTTCTTTAAAGGAAAACTAATAACTCACTTTTTACAAAAAAGAAAGTGAAAAAAAATATACAAAATATTTTTAAACTACCGACAAAATTTGTGTAGGTACAGTATTCAGTATGGCAGAAATTCAGGAAAGAAGAGAAGTGCCACGAAAAATTCAGGGAAGAGGAGATAAAAATTTCAATAAAAAAAAAATTGGTTTTGTTATATAAAAAGCCCGTTACATGCTTAATCAAAATTATTGCAGGAGTCCCTATTTGCACCCTCTTTATTCTCTTTTTTGCTCAATACAATTTTATTATCACTTTTAATCTATTCCGCTCTAAATGTGTAAGAAGTGGTTTTGTAGCAAAAATACACGGTGGTGTACTTATCTTTGTTTTCAAAAATATTTATGAAATGCGTATTTTTTTCTTATTTTTATTTTTTTATTGAAATTATTTTACGAGAAAATTATAAATAAAGAATAAGAATGCGAAAGAATGAAAACAAAATTTAAATCGATTTAATATTTTGATTAAAACTTAATAGCCACCATTAAAATAGTTGTAACTTTCAACCATAAGCTCACAATATAAAAAAATTTAAACATATACACAAATTTTATGATATTAAACGATTATATTGTTAATTGCCATTATGTAATTGAAAGTTAGGGTTAAAGCTGTTTTATGCAAGTTGAATTATAAATTATTTGGTGTTTACTATTACAAATTATATAATTTTCAAAATTAATAATTAATGAGTTTTGGATTGTGTTTTATATTTTCACCTTTTTTTTTTTTTAGTTCCTATCAAATCAAATAAATCAAAGTTTTTATTCTTAAATAAATAAAATTTTCCAGAGTTTTAATGAAAATGTTATACTATGATAGATAGCTTTGGTTTCTTATCTAATGGTTTTTTTTTAATATGGAAAATAGCTCTTTGAAATTTTAAATTACATAAATTCAAAATAGTGTTGATGTTTGACGATATCAGTATGTACTTATTAATAATTTTTACAATTATTTTTAACAATTTCTATTCCCATTTCTTCTATTTTGGCAAATCATGAAAATAGTGTCTTAATAACTCACTTGTTGACATTGTTTATGATATTTTTTCGTTTAATACTTTAGAAGCAAACTCACGATTTTGATTCGAACGATCGTCTTTTTTTGTAGTTTAGCAAATGTGGCGTTTTTATAAGTGACTATGTATAAGAGCGTTTTAAAAAAAAACATTATAAACGTATTATCTATTTGATGATGTGGTATTGCCATATAATCACGTAATTGTGTATTAGAGGTAGACTTATAGAAGAGAAAAATAAACTTATGATTCGATATTTTTTTTTCCAAAATTTTTCTAAAAAGCTTTGGGAAATATAAAAATCTTTTCCTTTCACAATCAAAAAAAAAAAAAAAACAAATTTTTTTTATTTCCGTTTTTTATGTCCAGACCACCAGTGGGGTAGGGGTTTCTTATTTTACTTTTCTTGTTTTCATACCTTTTCTACATAAATATTTATATACACACATATATGTAGGTATATGTACATAAATAGAGAGTGTGATAAAATGCTGAGGAAATATAATGTTTGTTTTTTGTTTTTTTCTTTTTGTTTATATTACAATAATTTTTTTCTTATTCATTCTATGTGGCTTTATAGGGTTCTTCTGATATTTTCCTCTCTCATTTTATATTTCCTCAATTGGATAGTTATTGGAGAATTTGATTCTCTGATCTGACAAGCTTTGAGATTTTTTGGTTTTTGGTCATAAAATTTGATGCATTTTTGATGGATTAGAAAGAAAAATAAAAACTACAAAACAAAAAAAATTTTTGTTTTATCTTTGAAAATGTTATTAAAAGAATGGAAAAAAAGAGCATATGTGAAAGCAACATGTTGCCAAATGTATATTATTTGTTTATAAACACTTGTGGAGTTTTTTATTGCAATTACAATTTTGTTTCCCTTTTATCTTTTCGAAATTAAATTTTCTTTTTCTTTATATTTTTTTTTTTTAAATTGTTACTTTATTTTTGCTGAATTTTCCTATGAATTCTAATTAGAATTGAATTGAAAATTAAATTTATGTATTTAAAATTAAAAAAAACCAAAAAAGTGTTTTCAAAGAAGAAATGTAATTAATCATTTAATAAATTTTTAATATTTTTGTTTTTTTGGGGTTTGGTGTTTTTTCTCTCTATTTTGTTTTGCTATGGAAAATCACAAAATCGTAAAATTGAAAGCAATGTGCGATAGGAATTTTTTGATGAAATTAAAATTTTGATAAAATGAAAAAAATTTAAAAAAATTTATAATTTCCGAAAATTTCTGATATGAATTGCTATACGTACATACATGTATTTTTACAATGAACGTACATATATATTATAGGCGTTTATCCACAAAAAGATACGAAAACTAGATAACGAAACGACTGCTTCAGTTTGAATGTTAAATTGTTTCAAGATAATGTTATTTATCAACTAAAACTTGGTATCTCAGACTAGAACCTGTTTGACTAACATACTACAGATTAAATAACCCAACTATGTTTAACAAAAGAATTATGGTTTTTAATTATAATCAATTTTGTTTACTTAAATTCATTTTTAAAATAAATAAAACAGTCTATCATACAATCCAGAAATTGTGCTTTTCTTTTTTATATAATGATTTTGAAATTTCGATTAACTATACATGAACAATTTACAATGAATGGCACTGCAATTCGTCAATTTTTTGTGATCTTCTTTTTTGAGTGAATAAACGACATAATTTGAACTTAGAAACTGTGCCTCATTGCATAAACCACTTTTTACTTTTTTAATTTTACAAAAAATTTGCAAAGTGTCATTGAAAACCGTATATAGATTAATAAATAGTTTTTGGTTTCATCAAGAATAAAAACGCCAATGTATTAATCGTTTACTAGAAGAACTTTTGAAATGTTAAAAAGTAAAAAGTGTAATATGGCACAGATTCGATTATTAATGTTTTTTAGTTTGATTGTAGATGTTCCTTCAAAATTGTAATGTTGGCTATAATCGGAAAGTAATCGATGCTGCATCGATGTGGAATCATGTAAAAATCATGTACGAAAATGCATTAATACGGTATTACTTTGAAGTTTGGTGTCCAAAAATGTCAAAAACAGGTATCGTATGCGCATCTTATTAAATCAGTTGTGCATCAATTTTTTTTGTGATTTGGTATTGATGCAAGGTTTTTTAAGTGGAAGCTGAGAAGCAAATTTTATATAATTTTAATTCAATAAGTAACATTAATATATTTAAATGTTCCATAATTAATTGAAATTAAAAAAAAAAATTTTCATAGATTTTCAATTGTTAATAATTTTAATACTTTTACACAAAATTTTTTCAAAATAAACACCAAAAAACATATGATTTAGAAAGGGTCCATATATGTCATTGCCAATGCAATATTATTATGTATATTGCATCACATCGATATAGCTTCAGCAAAATGATTTTTCCATCGATGCTGCATGGATGCACATTTTCAATTACTTTACCGATTATACCCGTTATTATTATTGATGTTGCAATAAAATTGTTTTACATTAAAAATTTACTTTTTATTTTAAGAGTTTGGTTATATTAAAATTTTACTGAAATCTTAGGAATAAAACAGCGCTATTATTTTAAGAGCAGTGTTTTTCTACGAAATTCCAAATATGTTATATATATATTTATATTCAAGATTTCCGGTATAAAACATTTTAGTTTTAATTATTCTTACCTGACTTCGTATTTGATTTATGCCAAACATAAAGAAATCCGACCCAGTATGTTAAAAGTTTTCGCCGGAAGAAAGTACATATTTTGTCAAATGTCCGCACAAACTAAAAACAATTTTATGAAACAGTTAAAATAATAAAATATTTTAAAATATTGTATTTTTTTCGTTCTAATAAGCATCTATGAAATAAATTTAAAATTCGAGATAAAAAAATATCATCGGCTTTCTATTTGAAGTTTTGTTAATTGAAAACATTCGAAAATATTTACCTAATTTTTTTTTCTAAATAAAAATTTTTATTTTATCAATATTTTAATTTTATTTATTAAATAAATATCTATATTGTAAATATGTATGTATATATGAAAATATTCTAAATATTTAAAATATTTGCTTAATATATTTTATTTTTAAATTGAATTAGAGTTCAATTGATTAGATACAATTATTAATTTATTTATATTTAGAGAATCAATAATTAAATATTATTGTATTATTTTTAAAATTTCATTGCAAAAAAAAAGATGTACTTGTTTATTTTTAATTAAATGAATCATCAATGAAATATTAATTATGATTCATAATTATTATATTTTTTGTATTAAAACGTGTTTGCTATACATAAGTACATATATATAAAAAAATATATTTTTAAATACCCAAAAATATAACTTTAAAATATAAATTTTAAGCTTTTTAAAATTATAAGGTACTGGTTACATGTACGGCAAAATCTAAGATTTAATTGAGCCTGAGTATGATGAAAACAGTATATAATGTAAATACTGTTCGACATCAGAAGTTTTATATGGTGGCAGTTAATAATATAAGTTACTATTTCCAGCAGATTAACTGTTAGATTTTTTAAAATTATAATATGCCAACAATTAATTTTTTGTACAAGTTTTGAACAGTGATAAGTCTGTGATCTTTGTTTTGATTATGATTTTTATAGCATTTAAATTTGTACAATACTTAAATTTCGACGAAAAGAGTGATATACAATCGCGTCTGGTATGTAAACAGTTGTCAAATTTTGTCGCAGATTTGAATTTTGAAACTGATTTGAACGTTTGAAAAATTTAGATTTTAATCTTTTACTTTTTTATTAAATTTTATTTTTGAGCCTCTTCTATATTAAAAAACAATCAATTTATAAATTTACTATACAGAGCACTAAATAATCTTTAGCAGTTTCATCCGATCAGAAATAAAATTAGCAAATATGTAGTTATTAATTTGATTTAAAAATGCTTACAACAGGAAAATACGTCAGTTTGAAGGCTATTAGTGTGATTAAGTACTTTGTTTCTTGGCTTGGATGTAATTTCATGTATATAGCTTTATATTTTGTAAATATCAAAATATCGCTTGATATTTTATACATAATAAAAATCATTGCCGTGTATGTTTATAGCGTACAATGTTTTATGTGTACCTAGCATAAAATCAAAAAGAAAATTCTTATAAATGTTATAGCTTAAGAAATCGAACAAAATTTTAATACTTCTTTGTTCGCTCACAATTCTATAAATACTATTATATTTAAAATAAGGTCGAAATGCCTTAAATTTTTATCAATCTCCAGAATCACTTTCATATCTTCATGTCATGTATAATAGCATTAAAATTACTTTCTGTATTTTGTAAACTAAAAATACAGTAAAAATGTGAATAAATTATTTTTAAAATTTAGTTCAAAAGCAATTGATATCTAGATTTTATCCACATTTCAACTATGTTATGAAGTTTTTATTCGCATTGCAACTGTTTTTAAGGTTTTAATCACAGAACAACCAAAAATATTAGAAAAAAACAAGCATAAAAATTTTGTAATAACTTCTTTTTATTATAAAAGTTTTTATAATTTTCGAGTATCGATTTTTTTTCCTCTTTATTGTTATATAATTGGATTTATTTGTTATAAATTTGTTTATAATCTATTTTATGATTTTATTTTTTGTGTTTTATTTTATAATTTTACTGTTATATTTAATTTTGAATTCATTTTTTTTTCTATATTTTTTTGTTTTTTACTTCCTTTTGACAATTAAAATAAAATGATGAAAATTGCATTTTAATTTTTATCATTCATTTCATTACTCAATTATCGAATGAATTTTTCAGAAGAGGATAATAAAAAATTTTCAAAATTAACTCTATTATATTACTTTTTCAATTTTAGATTGTTGAATCAGTTAGAAGTTATATTATAAAATAAAATCAACGTTTAGAAGCATTTTTTGTTTGTGTAGAATATTGTTTTTTGAAAAAAATATTATAACTTCTGCTCTTAATTACAAAGCTTTCGGAATTTGGTATAATTTTGGAAGAAATTAGATAAAATTATAAAATAATTCAGAATTTTAAATTATATTTAAAAAAAATCGAAAACTCGGCTTTAATAAATTGTGTTGAAATTCAGATTTTGTATTTAAAAGAATATGTCAATTTTCAAATTTATATTTTAAATAAATTTCTGAACAAATTAAATTTTCCTTAACTAAATTTAATAAAATATTATTATGTAGATTCAAGATGCGTTTTATCCCAATATCAAGGTGCTCGGATAATATTTTTAACCAATCTAAATACTTCAATTTACCTACACATTGTGCAAAACTAAACTGGGGCTTCACAATTTATTCATCCACTTTATTGAGTTAAAAAAAAAATTGCTTTTGACTGACGCCTGAAACCAAAACACACACATACTTATTAATTTTGCATGGTCGTCATTATGTTATATTTTTTTACGAATTGATTTTAATGTCAGATATCGTGTATCAGTCCTTCAGTATATAAAAAAAAATTGAAAATATTTCTTATATGTTGTTGTAAATAAAATAGTTGTAAGTTGTAAAAGTGATTATTTTCGAACTTTCAAAATAGTCAAAGGGAAAGCATCTTCAGTTATCAATAATTTAAAATACATAAGAAAATTAAAAATTTTAAATATTAATTTAAGTAATTCACATAATTGCATAGTTTCAATAATTCTTGTTATTTTGATTTTATAAAAATTAGTTGTAATTTTTCAATAAAAAATGAGTAATTGTTATTGCCCTGTTGTTATAATTTTAGATTAAGATTTAAGCAACTCATTTCATATTAGGAAAAATTAACTTATTTTTATTATAAAATTTTAGTTTTAAAAAAATATTTAAAATTTGTTATTGTTTTAGAATTTACAAATATATAGTTAAATATTCTACAATATATTCGGTTCCACTGTAAAATAATTTGTTTGTGCATTAATTTATTATAAGAATGTAGAAATTTCTTACACTTTTTAGGTAAATTTTACATAAAATTGGAATCAAGTTCATCATAATAATCCAATTCAGTAACAATTTTAGTATTTAATAGAGTTACATATAATTTGTTTTCTAATTTTCATTATTATTTAGCACAATATTAAAATTTCCATATAAATTTTAAAACTGAATAAACTTAAATTGTGTATTATAAAATTAAATAAAATAAAAATGAAAATATTGAACACAAATAATAGAAAATGAACACAAAAAACATAAATAAAATTAAAAATTTGAACAAAGTTATGTTTTATCAAGGACATTACAGGGTTGGTTTTATGTAGAGTTTACAGAACCTAGAATTTAGTCAAATAAAATATAGACCCATACTGTCATCATTCCCTTTGAAACTATGAGACAAAAATTTTTTGGAATTTTTTTTATTAAAAAAATTTATAAGTGGGAAACAGTTTTCTTTCCTAATTTTGAGATTTTCAGTTTTTATACCACTGTTAAATAGGCTGAGCTCATCAGAATATCATGAGGTAGGTTTTAATACGATTGCAATTTCAAAGACCAATTCATTTATTCTGAATACCGTTAATATTTTGTCCCTCAAATATCCTATAATATTTTAGTGAATTTTTATTTTTGTACTTGCTTTAAGTACTTTTTTTTCTGTATGTGTGTATGTACATGACTTTTATGTTTCGACTTTTTTTTTAATTTTGTTTGTCAAAGTTTTTTTTTTATTACATTGTTTAATTTTTTTTTTTTTTTTACGATCCACTTGATATTTTATTCCTAGTTGATTTTTTATTTTTTAATTTCATCATTTTATATTATATTATTGTGATCCTAAATTTTTCAAAATATTTACAGAATAAAATACAAGAGCAAAAAAAAAAAAAGGCTGGAACAACCCTAAAAGACAGTAAAAAGTAATTATTCGTTTAACGACTTTTCAAGTTCTGGTAATTTTCCTCTTTCGTTGTTTGTGGTGTTTTTTTTTAAACATTTTAAATCATTTTTTTTTATAATATTACAAGTACATATAGCACTATGTATAACAACCCTAACTCCACTTAATTTTATAATGTATATAATTTTTAGCATCCTTTCAATTTTGGTCTCAATCTATTATGTTTTATTGGGTAGGGAACCAATGAACAAAAAACCAACAATAAAACATTAAAAGAGATGAAAAAAAAGTCATAAACCATAAAAGAATATTTTTTTTTTTTTGTATATAATTAAATCTGATTTTCAATGACTCAACTTACAAATTGAATTTTTTTGCTTTTTTCAAATTCTAATAATAGAGCGAAGTTAAACCATAAAATAGAAAGAAAAAAAAACAAGAAGTTCTTAAGAAATTTTAAAGAAATTTTTTGTATTCTGTTTCTTGTTTTTAAAATAAACTGGTTGTGTCCTTAATTTTTATTTCTCCTTATTGATATAGATTTAATATTTTGGTATTTTACAATTTTTTGGTTTTTGTTTTGCACCATATTTTTGCTGTTGCTCTTTATAATTTAGTGTCGTTTTTCTTTCGGTTTTTTGACTATTATCATTTCTATTACGGCTACTGTACTGTTACTTTGCTCTCTATATGCAACGCTCCCTTATATACATATATGCCATCTTGTATAATATTTTATGCCACACAAATAATTTTATAACCAGATTGTTTTAAATATTATGTATAAATTGTTATTAAGAAAAACAATAAAATAAAAATTATTTGGGAAATAAACAACATTAAAAAAAAAAAAATTGGTTTAAACCGAATTGGAAAAAATCTGTTTTTATGTCCTTTTATTGAATTGAAGTCATAAAAACCGCATTGCTTAAAAGAATAGAAAAAAAAGCAATAATAAAAATTATTTTTTTTTTATCCTTTTTTGGCGACAATGACAAGTTAAAAGAGTACTAGTAATAATATAAAATTATGTTCTCAAATTGCAATAATAAAAAATAAATGTATACGTACATGCAAGTATATATATACATATATGTATATGTATATATATATATTAATGTTTTATGCATAAGTATATTCGTGTATATTTTTGGATTTTTGATTACAAACTAAATTCACAAATAAATTAAGATACTTTTCGTGAAATTTAAGGGGATCAAATGGAAATTTCTTCAAAATTTCTTTTTTTTTTCCTTCTTCGCTCCTTGGAGGAGTATAAGGCTACTGCATGTTATTATAGACAATCATGTCCCAGTTTCATTTTTAACCTTCTACTGGGGACTAACCTGCCCTAGTCTTTTCCTTTATATTAAATATTTAAGGTTATTGATATTTATCGTTTATTTTTCTTAATATAATATCGAGTATTTAGGATATGAGAAAATTCTATACTAATTTTTTATTATTATTATTTTATAAGTATTGTATATTAAGCTATAATAATATCGAGTATAATTTTTATGTATTTTTTTAAACTCGGGACTGTTTGGTTAAAGAATCGATACCATAACTACTGTACCAATGGTCAGATCAGACAATTGGAAGATAGTGTCTTATTCCTTAATAGTTAATTTTATTTTTGAATAATAACCGGCATATCACAAATTAAATAATAATAACTATTAAAGAGTTTCTATGATTTCAGGAATTCTGTAATGAAAGATAAACAGCTTTATTTAATGATGAATTTTATTAATTTTTCATTTTGATCTTCAATTGGTCTGGAAAGTTTTAAAAGTATGTGGATTGTATAAGATTTACAAAATTAATTTATTAAACCCGGCAGCGACATAAAATGATCTAAATGATTATATTTTAGAAATTGTTTTTGTATTTAAAAAATATTGTCATTTGAAATTCTACATCATTTTTATAAAGCATTTGATAAGAATGAAATTGCAAACTAGCTCTCTTATACATTCTTAAAACAAAAAAACATTATGTGGAGAGAGTTGTGAGAGAAAAATTAGTTCTTTTTGTAAGTAAATCAATATTTCAGTTTTTTGTCACTTATATGAGAACTTGGACACCCATTTACCGTATAGAATCAATGATAATATATTTTAATATCTTAGTGTGTGGATATAATTGCATAGTATATTGTTCGATTTTAAATAATTTTGAGAAAAAAATTACATATACGTAATTCTAATTTAAAATAAATAAACTCTAGTTATAAATTATTTCCTTTGCTTGTATTTCTGTAGGATACCTCTTGTTTAGCTAAAATAATCACATTTCTTTTCTTGTAATAAAGGATATTCCATATGAATTTATCATAAAATTGATATTGCATCGTTATGTATAATATATACAAGTATTAAAGTATTTTTAAAAAATTAAATTCATTATATGTACACAGAGTATAACAAAATAAATACAACATATTATAATAAAACTGGTAGAAGAAGCTAAGAAGAAGCTATAGGAAACAAGAAAAACAAAATAAAAATAAAAGTTGAAAGAAACATTTAGTTTTTTATTACAACAATTTTTGTTTTTTTTTTTTTTTTTTTATTTAATGTGCAACATTTGGAATTGATTTTCAACTATAAAACAAGAATAATATAAAATAAAACAAAAAGAAAAAATAAAGTAAAAAAAAAAATTTAAAACTAGGAACCCAAGATTAAATGATTTTCGGAGGAAACAGAAAAAGATAAATTTAAGAGACCAGCATGCAGAGAAGAAGTAGACCGGCAGGAATTCATTGAAATTTTAAAAAGTTCAACTCATAATTTTATTTTCGACGCGATAACTTTGACAATTTTCAATATGTACTATACACAATTTAATTTTTTGTTATAAATAACAGTAAAATTTTTCGATATTTACGTATATATAATATAAATTTGTATGTGTGTGTATAGAAAATAATAAAATATTTATTTAAAGTCACATTATTTTTTAATTTTGTTTTATAAATTCGTGTTTTTTTTTTCTTTAACAACAACAACAAAAAAAAAAACCCATTATGGTGTCTCTTTAACAAGCCATAAAATTTATTTTATTGGTTTTACAAATTTTGATTTCTTGTTCTTTCTATTTTTTTTATATTATATAAAATTTCGAACTTTAATGTCGGATCTCTTATTTTATTCTACAAATAAATATCTCTTTTATTGTTATGCACATGTATATATATGTATGTATGTATGAGGTATAAGACTATAAATGTACATAAACAAAAATTTATTTAAAATGTACGTATAAAATGACAATTTACAAGAAAATTATTGCATTTTTAAAGGGGTTTACATAACCCATTTTGATTATATTGTTGTTGTTTCACACAAGACAAAAATAACTTTGGCAAATTTTATATAAAAATAATAAATGAATTTATATATAAGTGAGTATGAAGTCTCCTATATGTATATTTATAATACATGAAAATTTCTACTAAATTTTTTAAAGAACTAACAATAAAAGAACAAAAAAAAAAATCAAACACAATAAAATAATTTTCGAATCCTGAAATTGTGGGCGATCCAAAAATAATTTTTTTTTCGGTTCTAGGTAGAAATAGGTAATTAATCAAAATAAGTATGTCTTTAATTATATAATATAAAATATTCTGTTTTTTTTTTATAATTATTTTCAAATACCAAGGCAGCCACTGGCAAACTTTTGTGGGTTATGGGCACCGACTTACAAGAAGACTTCATTAATTCTTTTTTGTTTTAAAAAATAATAAATTTGTATGGAATTTTATGTACCTACATATATATTTATTTATGTATGACTGACTTCTTAAAATTTTTTTTTGGAAATTTTATTAGTCGCAATGGAATATGTATTATTTTATTTTGCAAACAGAATGATAAGCCGCATATTGAAGTTGAATAGACTGTTGCACCAAAATATGACATACTTAATTAGTTGCCGAATTTTAATTTTGGAAATTAATTTGAAAATAACTGGATTATTTAAATCAATATATTTATATGAAATTGTTTGTTATTCCCAGAACATATCTTATAAATTTATAAGATATGAACTGATCTCGAATGTTTTTAATAATTTAATTTCAACAGCCTAAAACTAAATATATAAACTTAGTTTGATTATTATGGAGGTACTACACGTGTACTGTAAAAAAGATATGTTCCAAGATTTAGAAATGATTTGGAAAACTACACCCGCAAATTTATTGAGAAATTTCTATTTTCATTTTTAAATTTCGGAATTTTGACATTACATTATTAATAAACAAGCTTTTGGCTTCAATAACTCTATTTCTTTTTTTTTTTCTTTTCTAAGGCGTTGGGCCTTATTGTTTTAAACTGACGAGTTGTCATAAATTTATAATCTAATAAAGTGAAACATAATTTTCTAATTGAAATTTAAGTTGCTAAGCTACTTTACATGATAAAATTTGTCTGCTCTTTGAAGTTTTTGTTAAGCTAGTCTAGCATGAGCAGACAACTCGCTTAGAAACAAAAATTTTACTTATAACTAATCTTGTTTATAAAAAAAAACCGGATATAAGCAATGAGTAAATTGTAATGAATTTAAATTTCATATTTTTTATTGGTAATCTAGGTACAATCATGTGAAAATTGCATTACTATTGCTAATAATTGGTTCCTCCATCATTCACGTTCATGTTCCCATTTTCCGAATTCAAAAAAAAAAATTAACTTTTTCATAAAATTCGATCATTTAGTTCTTTTAAATCAAATTTTGTAAGATATTCCATAAAAATAAAAAAAAAATTTTTTTTTACTTTTAAAATAACCATATTGTGATTACCCTGCACAACTTAATTAACAATGAAAATAAAAAATTAAAAAGAAGAAAAAAAAATCTGTGTTTTTAATAATGGAAAAAGTTTGTCAATTGGGCCGTAAAATAAAAAAAAAAAATTTTATATTTTTATTGGTGTTTTTTTTACATTTTAATTTTTTTTTTCTTCTTATATAAATTTTATTTTTAAATATTTAATTGTTTAAATAGCAATTATAAAAAGTTTATTACATGTTTACAGATCCATTATAATTCTTTTTTTAGTTGTTGTTTTTGTATTGTGTATAGGTTTGTGTTACTGTTTGCTGGAATGCCTTTTTACTCTTCAATTTGTACTGTGGGTTTTTTTTTTGTTTTGTTTTCGAGAGCGAAATATTATTTAAAACTTATGGCTTATAAATCAATTCAGAAAAATATCAGAAAAAATGAAGAGAAACAAGAAGAGAAAATTCCATTCAATTCATTATATAATAATGTCAAAAGTATTTAAATTAAAGTGTATAATGGTATTTTTTATTTATTTTTTAAAATAAAATGATGGACCGGCGTCAAAAAGTTTAAGTCATTAAAAAAATAAAATTAGAAAATATTGTAATTTAAATTCCTGATTTTTGTTTTTTTTTTTTTAAAGAAGATGAAAGGATTTTTTATTTATTTTTTTTTTTTTTTTGTGGAAAATATTTGGTTCTGTGTTATTAAAGAAGGTTTATATATACACATATTATATAGCCATGAATTTTTGATTTTAAGTATTAAAAAATTTGTTTGGCTTGTTCACACAAATTTTAAAAGGGGTAATAAAATTTGGCAATTTTATAACATAACTCTAAATTTGTCATAGAAACTTAATCAAGACATAAAAAATGTGATGAATGAATATAGAAATTTTCAAGTGCCATTTACAAATCTAAGATTAAATCTAGAGCCATAGGTTTAGAAAAAAAATTAAACTGTTTTCTTTTTACTTTTAAAAAAATCTATGATAGTAAATTTGTGTGTGAATAAAATAATTTATAATTTAATCTTATGTACATTTATTTAAATAGTACTTTACAATTTAGCGATAGTTTAATATTTAATTTGGAAAACTTAGTTTAAGTCTCTATAAAAATTAATTATAAATATTTTGTTCTGTATATTATGGGCAAAATTTTATAAATAAAAATAAATACATATATAATGTCATTATTAATAATTTATATTATTTTTGTAAAAGTAATTATGATAGAACTAGAGAGTTTTGTGTGTAATTACTAAAAATTTTAATAAATTACCTTAGATCTATTGATATGGTTTCACATATTATACTGTTCAGTATTTCAACATGTACATACTAATATGTTCATTTCAAAATGAGAATGCGAAATTTCAATTTTGAATAGTGCATTTGAATAGAACAGTTGAGAATTCAATGGGAAATTAAATTTCAATGAGAATAATCAACTAAAAAATGAAATAGATTAATAAATTAATATGAGAGTATTTTTACTTTATTAAACTTTGATATTAACCGACTTCTTTTATACGATACAAAATATTTGTAAAACATAATTTTTATGTTATCTACGTTCCAAGTTTATAAGCAGAGATTTTCCTTCTATTGAATATTTACTATACAATTGGCAAACATGGTTAATGTAATTGTTTTCTTCTTTAATAATAATTCTTAAACTGTTTGATTTTGGTTCTTTGAAGGTGCTTACATAATATTGATTATTATATGAATTTTATCATTTTATAATTTATCTAGCATTTTATTCTGAAATATAACAATTGAAGTTTGTAATTAAAATAATATCATTAAGGAATGTACATATATTAGTAAATTCGTCGAATAAACAAGAAAAAATTTGAATTTTTGATCAACTTAATTAGTTTTCGCTTGTAAGATAATGGTGATTAATATATACTACATGTTTTATGAATATAAGCATTAATGTTTGTCTGTGTCTGTGTACATGTGGTATGTGTACTATTTGTAAAATTCATTATTAATTTTATATACAATTTATAAAAAATTTTATTATTTTAATTCAATTTATTCATTCATCAGTTTATGAGTTATTTTATTTACATGCATACGTACATATATTTACTTTTTAATTTTTATAAATTTTGACCTAATTCAAGGAAAATTTGTACTTCTTTTTGTATATAATTTTGACCATAAAAAAATTTAAACTGACAAATATTGAAAAATAATAAAAAAAAAAATGCAATGACTTATTTGATGAAAAAGTAAAATAACGGGTAAAATAAACAAGTAAATATGTAAATTTCGTGTGTTAAAATTTTTTTAACACAAATATTTAGAAATAAACTTGTCATTAAAATTTTACACACGTCAAATACACATGCCATTATACATATATTTTGTGTTATATGTAAAAGTTGGTAAAAAGAGCAGAATATTCAAGAATATGTTAATGGGAATATAAAAGTTAATGATAAAAAAAATCAATTTTAATTAAAAACTAGGCTTGGTTTGGATTGCCCTTCAATACGACGTGTCGTAACATACCGGGAAATAAAAAGGAGACTGTTTTTCAGTCTCTTGGTAGGGTCAAACTGGTCACGTGGGGCAGAGCAAGTGTTACAGTACTAGACGAGACATTGAAAATTGACATTGGGGTTTTAAATAGATTCTATAAGAGAGCCGGATACTTTAAATAGGCTTCCTGTAATCGCACGCACAATTATGGCTCGGTTATCACAGGGTAATGGAAGCAAAACAGCACATTTTTGCTAATTAGGGTGTGGTGTATTTGCTACATCGGTTACGTCAACAAACCAATCAACCAAGATATTACACTATTTAATTAGGTATTAAAAGGGCTCATCTTCTTTCATGAGGGCTATGAAAAGTAATTAACTAAAGGGAGACGAAAATCAGTTTTGATAAAGTGCGTATATAGTGCACGAAATATACTAGCAAAACTAAAAGTATTTTATTCCGAATAAAAGCGAGTTTTCTTTTCGTACGCCCCTTTATATTTCGGAAAAATTATCAACAATTTCATTGAAGATTTTTTTAATTAACTGAAACTTATAATAAGCTGCAAATAAGAGATAATTTTCACTTTCATTTCTACAGCTTTTAACAGATGTTTATTGAAAAAATATAATTGAAAATAGTAGTATGGTAAGAGTATTTTGAAATGCAAAATGTATAAATTCCAATAACATACGATATAATATATTTATCTATAGATAAACACTTACATATACTAAAATTATTAAATATTTTAATTTCTTTAGCATTATTGTTATTATTACGTAAATATGAGCGAATATGTGCACAAATGTTTTAAAATTTATAAAAATAATTTCATTTTCTTATTATAGAATTTTTTTAATTTTAACAATAAATTAATTATTTTTGTATAAATTTCTATTTTAGAAAAATAAAAGCAAGTACTTTAATTTATAAAGAAAAATTTTATATAGCTATATATTTTGTTTGTATACAAAATATGTTTATTTATTACGGTAAAACATTTTCTTCGATATTTCAAAATAGATTTCAAATTATTGATTATGTTATTTTAAGTGTATTTCAATTATAGAGTCGAAATTTAGGTTGGAAACAGCAAATCGATTAAATCTGCTATTGATTTTATGTATAAAAGTAGATTTTGCTTTTTTTTCTCAAATGGGTGAGGCGGTACTTGTTGCCTCTCGTATGTAGACCTGTGCGACAAATTGCAAAGCAACTATTAAAGCTAGGCTCAATGAGTAATAAGTTTCATTTGAGCAATAGCTTTGACTATTTTTAGCATCTAATTCAATTTTGGATAAAGCCTAGCTCTCCGCGCAACATATGATGAAATTTAATTTGATTTATTAAAATTTTTATTTCCATAGTAGTGAAAATAGCATTTAATTTGCAATTTCAAATTCAGGAACTTCAATTTCATATAAAGTATGTGTCTTTTATATAATATCCTGAAATCCAGCACGTCTTTTTTTCATATGACTTTATAGATTGCAATTACTGGAACTGAAACATATTTTTTTTCTTTGAGTGCAACCATTTTTAGCATGTCTATGTTGAAGGACTATGTATTTACACATTATAGTATTGTACAAAATGTATGTATAAAACAAAAATAATTCTGAAACAACTGAAAAGAGAATCATTTATATAAAAGTTCACAGTAAAAGCACATTAAATCTAAAATTACAAAAAAAAAACCAAAACAAAACCAAACTTTAAAATTAATTTTTTTAGAGTGCAAAAGAAAAAAAAAACGCAAAAGTTTAGGTTTTTTTTTTTTTTTTTTTTTTGATTTTCCAATTGGTTAAAACATTAAGAATCCTTTTTTATACGCTTCCTTAAATAAAAACAGGAAAATTTTTGTAAAAGAGTGGCAAAAACAAAAGAAGAAAACTTTTATTCCTGTAAATATTTTTTTTTCTAAATTTTTGTTAAAATGTTGAAATTTTTTACTAACTACTAAATACCAGTTTACTATTATAACTATTAGATTGGTATTATTGCCAGCCAGATGTAAAACGTCAAACAAAGTTTACATAATTAGGAATTTCAAAAATGTGCTGTCTACTAAATATTTTTTTCCTCTCATTTCCTTACACCATCCTTGCAGTAAAATTACATGAAAAATATTTGCTAAACATTCCTTTATACTTTGTAAATTAGTGTTGAAGAAAATGAGTTCCTTGTTTTTTTTTGTTTTAACTTTAAATTTGATATAACAGTGTAGTAGATTGAAATTACCGGATCATTTTATGCAAATTTAAATGAAAAATTATTTAGTTCAATTCGTATAAGTATGAATTTTTCTTATTTAGGTCAAAATATTCTATGCCAATAATTTCGAAATATTTTGTTTTATGAACTAATAATTGACTCGAAAAAATTTCAATAAGTTTTTAGTTTCTTAGTGGCTAATAATGTTAGCTCGAAAGTTCAAAGAGGGTTTGTTTATAGGCCGCTGTGGTAGTCAGCGCTAAATTTTTTTTTAATATTTTCCGTAACATGTTTTTTAAAATTTTCTTCTTTCTATTTACAGCGAAATTAACTTGATAACATGCACCTGTCGTACAAATATGGCAAAATAAAAAGCTGAAAGTTTAATTCCAGGCTTTAATTCTATGATTTTCTCGTATCTAGCATTCAGCATGGTCAAATTACAAGAAATTGATTATTATACGCATAATGCAATATTTATTTCATATTGTTCATTGCTTCGAAAGAGTAGTCAGAAACTTTTTAGAAACTGATAATAAAATCCCTCAAATGTTCGCAAATGGTTTGCTATAAAAATGTCAGACAATAATCCTAGTTAGATATGATCTAGACTACAGATAACGGGACAGGTATAATTACTCGAAACAACTTCGAAAGCTATTTTATCATATTTTAGAAACTATTGAGCTCTAATAAAAGTTGATATTCAATTTTTGAAAGTAATAAAATTATATTTTCGAAAAAATATTCGTGTCACAGCATTGAAACTTTTCTTAAACGAAATTAATTTAGTGACAATCATTTTCAAAAAATTTTGTCAAAATTATTGAGTTCTAAAAATATAACTGCCTTACAATTTACATAATATGTATGTATATTTTAAAGAAACTGTTCAAATCATTTATACATCTTTGTATCACAAAATATATTTGATGATTGTTTAATTGGCATAATTATATGTGAAAATTGGTCGATTAATATTCCCAATCCGAGAAATAATCCCATTTTTGACCGATTTTAACGAGTAATTGAAATTAATTGCAAAATTTAAAACTTTTGGTTAAAATCCTGACTAGACTATAGCTTGAAAACTTCTTATTGGGAAAGTAAAATGAAAACCGTTGTATAAGAAGTCAAGAGCCAAAAAACTTTATGAATTTTAATTTTCATCTTGAAAAATTCCAACAATAAACATAATTATTACGCCAAAATTAATTTTCATATTCTTAAAAAATACAACTTTTTTTAGCAAAATTCCACGGGGAATTTCTTAAAATTCTTTTATTTTTTTTTAATTAAGTGATGATAATTACATTTACCACTGTACTTTCATTAATAAATGAGCACAAAATTTTTTGGTGCATAAAACTTTAATGTTAAGACAGCAAAATAGTAAACTGATTAAAGGTAAAATTACATCAACACATACCAAGAAAAGAGAAATGTTAAGAGACGGAGAAAGAGAAAAAGAGAAAAAAGAAAGAAAGAGAAAATTGCTGTAACATTTAAAAATTGTGCTTTTTCTTCTTTTTGTTTTACATACATATAAAAATTTTGTAATAGTTTTCAATGTTTAAAGGTAAGTTTTTTAGGTTGTTGTTTTCTTTTTTAGAAGCAAAAAACAAGGACAAAGGACAAACTACTCGTATAAAACATTACAAATTTTCATTATTTTCTTGTTTTTTTTTTTTGTTAATTTTTCGGTGTTTTAGAACAAGTTTACAAGTTAACCATTTACTTTGAAATTTACGATTAAACTCTTCCTGCGATAAAATAAGAACAATAATAAAGTATGTGAAATAATTTAAGTTGAAAATTAAGTGTTCATTACTTTACACTCTCAGTGCAACCTATTCGCTGTATTTTATTGTACAAATTTATTGTACATACCTACACGTATTTGTATGTATGTGTACCTAAAATGAAGTAAATATAAATTACATATAAGACTTTTAGAAAAAAATTTTGTACAAATTAACTTTTTCAAATACATATGTATGTATTTATAGATTAATTTCTAGAGAAATAAAATATTGAACTTCAATATTGAATTTATTGCGTTTGTAGAAAACCGAGAATCGTCTATTGCACGATTGAAATATTTTAAGGAAGAAGATTAATTCTTTTCGTTAATGGAATTTTTAGAATATATAAAAAAAAATCTATGTTCATTGATTTTTTGATCACTTGTTGGCATCATTCAAACATGAAAAAATTAAGAACTGAAATATCATATACGTTAAATAATATTAAATATTATTATTATAGAATTTGATTTGTTTCTGCTAGTTGTGTACGCAGAGGCGATAAAAAATTAACAGTTGACTTAATGTCACAAAAAAATTTAAAATAATTTTCTTATAATATGTTCAATTAGAAGTGAAGTTTTAAAACAATAGTTAGGTTTCACGGTCACCGAATGATGAACTTAGGCCACGTAGACCCGTTGTTATTAAACCAATATTCAAAGATTTTGGTTTTCAAATTAATTTTGTTTAGTCATGAGACGACACATCAGAAATAGTTTAAACTTCTTTAAACTTCCAATAGAATTGAAAAATATTTTGCATATATATATTAATATTCAAATACTGATATACAATGCAAATTTTGCCGGCTTTCTCAAGCAATTTGTTTTTATTTGTTTTGTTTTGCAAAATATAAAAACCCCATTTAAATTTGTACATTTCAACTAAAATACTTCGGTGTGATAGCCTATATTGAATGCTAGTATTGAAGTGATAACAAATGATTAACGCACATGAAAATTAAGTTTTAAGAAATAGCATATGTGATGATTTTGTCGGTATCTAGTATATCTACGTCTACTAGAATATAGGACTTAGACATGATGGTATAATTTCGTGATATCTTGCGATATTTGTTTATGATATAAATGTCAGAATATGCGTGATTATTTTTATCTGCTAACAATATTGCATATAAGAGGCATATTTCATAGAATTTATTCTGTACAATTTTCATTTAAACTATAAAAATAAATTTGTTCGTACACGACTTTATACACATACATACAAATTTTAGTTTTAAAATTTCATTAAGAAATTAATTAAATTGAACATTAAAGTTTCATTGAAAAATAAATATCGTCCGTTTATTTCTATATTACCTTGCGCATATATTAGAGTAATCATACTCATTTATTTTTACAAATTCTTACCTTGTCTTATAAATTGTTGGCATAACTCTTACTATCTTTGTATTCTTGGAAATAGATATAGCCATCCGTGACATTGAATATGTTTTCTGACGTTTAATTGGATATGTTCACGTTTTTTGAAATTATTAATTTTTTTGTAGTACACAGAATGTTGTACATTTGCTCCAATTACATTTGTATATTTAAAGTATATTTTAAGTGAGGTTTTAAACTTGTCTCCATTTGAGTATTAAATTCGTTCTTCAATATTGATTTTACGTTTACCATTTTTTCAAAAATAATTCAATATCTTTACTTTAAATTTTGAATATTCCAAGTAAATTTATATAGATATGTATGTGTCTACAAACGTCTTTCACAGTTTTTAATAATTCGGCTTTATATGTATGTACATATTTAATTTTTTACTTAAGTTACTAAATTTATATCCAGAAAAGTTCTCTCAAATTAATTTATTTATTTTCATCCATTCTGTTCAAAATCTATAATCATCATCCAAAATCCAAAAGGGTAATAATAAAGGCCTATAAAAACCTTTTAAAAATTCTCAACCATTTTGTTATTCATTTTATAATTTTAATATTTTTTTAAATTTTAAATTTTTCTGTATTTTTCTATTCAAAATGTTACTCTGAATTAAAAAATTTTTGACATAATATTTTTATTTTTCATTTTCATGAAATATGAAAAAAAAAAAAATTTACCTTGAGTTCGAATCCAAATTTAACCTTTTTTTTTTAAAAAAAAAATTAATATTTTCATTTTGAATTGAAAATGAAAAAAGAAAAATTTTATCCTCGTAAATATTTAAAAAATAAAAAATTTTTGAAAAAAATATGTATACTATAATTTTGTGGTTTATATTAAGAATTTGTTCCTATATATTTTGTGTGAATGTTGTTGAGTTTGTTAGTTGTTGTGTGAATGTGTTATTAAATTAAGTTAAAAGTTTTCAAAAAAATTTCTAGACTCAGATTTTTAGAACTGCATTATGCCCGCACAAGCAGTGGCTAGAAGCTGGTCAATTTTTAGACCGGACTTAGGTCTTGATCCGTCAAAATTTTGACATTTTTTGTTTTTTATATGAAAAATATGCTTGAGTTCAAATCCAAATTTTACCATTTAAAAAAAAAAAATTTTTTTTTTGTGTATTAATATTTTTTTTTATAAAAATTAATAAAAAAAATTTAATATTGTTAGGAATGTGAATAAGTTATGAATGTATTCGTGTATGTGGGAAATTTTGATTAAATCAAAATTATATTTACATATTTTTGATACAAAAAAGAAAAAAGGAAATTTCAATGAAAATAGAAAATTTTTGAATTACAAATAAAATTAATTTCGATAGAAGAATTACTAGAATTATTTGAATTTGGATGCAGTTAAGAGTTTTCAAAACAATTTCAAGATATTTCATGGATTTATTCATGTCAGAAGATCCAGATATGAGTGTATACACACATTGCTAAGATAAGATATTTCACAAGAAGATTTACAAATTCTTCAAGAAACTTTATTGAGAAAACATAAAATCAACATAATCTATTAGATTTATTTAATTTACGTTCTTCATGGACTCTATGAAATCAAGTTTTCAGAAAAAACATTTAAACAAATGGAATACAAAATATTAAAATGTTTGTAGCAAAATTTTTGGAAATAATTTTGTTTTGAATAATGCAATAATTTAAGTTGGACATTGGAAAGGAAGTCAATTTTTTATGGCAAATTTAGGAATATGTAGAAACGTAGAAGAAAAACGCTCCATGCAAGTCTTAAAAATTTATGTATGTATTTCTATTAATGTGTTGAAATAATCGTTAATTCAACTTTTTTTAATTGTAAAACAATTAGTCTATTAAATTATTAAGCTGATATGATCTTAAATGAAGGATTAAGTGAGTAATGAACGCTTTTTAATTCAAAATTTCAATTTTGTTTATTCAAATTTGTAAAATTTTTTCATATTAAAAATATTTATTGTAGACTATTTTAAAAGAAAATTCTTTTAGATACTCGTATTTTAATGACCCTGAAATTCATATTTTAAACAGAGTAGATCATTCATTTGGTAAGCACTACGTGTTCAGTCATACTATACAATCAAATTAATTTTAGTTTTTTTAATTTTAAGTCTTCAGAATTTATTACATTTAAAATTACAAGATATTTTCAATTTTAAAATCATTTTGAATTTGAAAATTGCAATTTTCTTCACAAACTTTTATGGTTTTTTACAATACAAATTTGGTTGCCTTGTAAGAAATTATGTTGGTATAGGTAGTCAGTACCGATTTGTTCGACAAATTGAAAAAATTCTGGAAACTAATAAACTTTGTGTGTGATGTCTGGAATTAATTGTGTTTACTAAATTTTACAATGTAAGTTTTCCTAAAGTTTTACAATGTCAACTATGTGAATCTATGAGAATTATTTTCTCTTTCAAATATTTTTGTATTTTGCTATCAATGGACTGATTAACAATTTTATTTCAACAAAAAATACACCATTAACTTCTTTAATAAATACAAAAGGAAAATATTTTTATTCTGAACCACAAATAATTTTTTTCTATTTCTTTTATATAGACAACTTGTGGTTAACAGAAAACAAGTAAAAAATATAAAAATGTATTTTAGATATTTTATTTGTAAAAATAATACAAAAAAAACCAAACTTTCTAAAATATTATAGGAACGCATCCGTTTCGAAAAAGTTTCGCACCATATCCTTGAAATTGATGTATAGACTATGAAGAAAAGCAAGGAATAAGGATAACGTATGTATTTAATCAAAAATAGAATTAAAAAGTTTTCGACAAAGTTTTAGTTTTTGTGTTTTTTCTTATAATATTTTTCTGTTTTTATGTTGACGTTATCTTTATAGAAAGGACACACGCATACATATATAAAAATAACATTGGTTAATGTGTAAAGAAATTTAGGAAAAATTATTAAAATATGAAAAAAAAAAAAGAAATAAATTTCAGGAAAACAAAATTTTATTTTAATTTTTGCTTGTTTTTTCTTTGGAATCGGTTTGATTTGGTGAAAAATTTCTTGTTTTCAGGAGTTTGGTTCACATATTTTATTCAACAGTTTTTTTTTTTTGTAAACTTGGGTTTGAATTTATTAGATTATTATTTGATAATTGTAAAAAATGGAAAGAAAATAGGTTTTTTTTTTGTATTATTAGTTTGGGTTTAGGAAATGCATTTGGTAATATTTGTTAGGGACAAAAGACAATATTTGACTATAAATTTTTTGTGAATATTTTACTGTCAAAAGTTAACACAAGCTTTTGGTAGTGCAAAATACATGTTATATTTTGTATTATGTGCATAGTATTTTGACATAAAAAAATCAGTAATTTTAATTTCATTTGGAAAATATGATTTGCGATTGAGTTCATAAATTATAAAATTTCACATGCGATTCATTACATATGCTGGATCTAGGTTGTATAATTAACGCAACTAGTACTAGGGTAAGCATAAAACTCCATAAATGAATTACAAAATAATATTCAGTCATGAAAGTCGTAAATTTTTAAAAATAATAAAATTTTATTTAAGCTTGTTTAGTTTTCAAGCGACAAAATTACTTAATAACCAATGTATGTGTGTATAAATCTTGCATTCATATACAATAAATGCATAATATTTGCGAATCCTTTCTATAAGATAAAAAGAATTTAAATATTTTTCACAGAGGGAAAACCACGAAAATCAGTTAAGAGAGAAAAAAATAATAAATTTTAAAAATTTCAAAAATAAAAATAATTTTTATTTAAAAGAGAAAATATTAAAGTTTTTAATTTAGAAAAAAAAAATTAAAATATTTTTTGTATGAAATTGTAAAAAAAATTAATTTTTATTACATAAAATTTATGTAAGAAAAATATAATAACAATAAAGTATATGTGTGCATATACCAAGAATTTAAATTTGGAGATGATTTTAGCATTTTGATAAAAATTGCAGGTTTATTACATAAAGATTTTCGTTAGTAATAAATAGTCCTCGATCGCAACCGGTTTACGAAGTATAGGGGTTCTTAAAGCTAACATTTTTTTTTAATTGAAATCGGGCTATGATTTTCTTAATAGCCTGCCTGGTTTCTAAAATGTTATTCTAGATTTATTTATTTTTCGAGAATTCATTATTTATTTCATAGTCGTATCAACTACGTCATACTTGTTACATACTACCATAAATCATTTCCTTTCAGACATCTGAATTTTGATATCTTAGAAATTTTGAATAGTTGAACATCACGAGAACAACATCCTTATATTTAACAGAAAAACGAAATAATTTTTTCAAAATGAATTTTTTAATAATGGTTGCGGTATTCAAACTGAAAATTCTTTAAATTTCTTTTTGCGCTTATTGAATAGCCTATATTGTACCGGCTTTCTAGAACACAGTCAAAGTTGTGGCCAAAACAGTCAACCAAAAAAATAGAGCACACCTTATATATTGAAATTTATGGCAAAATAGCAAAAGTATTTCTACAATTGAAGTGTAATGAGACTTGGTTCCATTCAGATATTTACTTTATGGGTGTAAAATTAAGTTTTTTTAAAACCAAATTTTAAATTAAAAATTGTCTGCTCACATCACATATAATTAATTAATTTTTAATAAGAAGGATTAAAATGAAAAATTTATGATTTTGATCGTATTTTTTTACGGTCTTTGAGAACTTTAATTTCTTTTTAAAGCGCACACCGTAATTTTATCAAGGATTCAATAAATATAATTGTAAAATGATTCGACTCAATTGGTTTTCTTTAATAACCAATTTAAATTGCAATACTTCAGCAAAAAATTAAAACAAAAAAAAAAAAAACTATCTACTAAAAATTTTCATTTGAATTTTCTATTTTTTTTTATTATTTTATTTTCGTTCTTATTTTTTCCCTATACTATTCATTTTTTAAGCAAATATTAAAAAAAAAAGTAAGTTTTAGAAAAAAAAAATAGTAGTAAATTTTTGTTGAATCAAAGTCAAATCAATAGAAACTTTTCATATAAATTTTTTTTATTTTATTTTGAGAACAGAGTAAACACTTGAGATAACGAAAAGTACCAAAGTGTGTACTCTAAAGGAAAAAAAATCACGAATTGAAATATATTTTTTTTCCCTTAAAAATTTCTGCTCTAATAAATTTGATAAAAGTTTGTGTTTTATTTTTTTAAGTTTCTATACATATCGTTGGTTTCGTACATATCGTTGGAAAAAAAACAACGTTTTTTAGTTATTCCTTTTCCTATTATTGGTATTTTTTATTATAATTCTCATAAAAAGATTTGGTTTATTCCACAGATCATTTTTGTCATTTGACAGTGATGTTAAATACAAAATAATAAATTATTTCAATTGATTAAATTTTAGTACTTTTGATTTTATAATTAGCCCCTCACAGAGCTCAAATAACCTAAAATTAATAAACAAAGAAAATTAGGAGATTCCCGAAATATTTCGAATTTTGGTCGAAATACCAAGTGTCGAGAAATGAAATATTCAGAATATATCGAATTTTCGAATTTCTGAAATAAAAATTTTTCGAAAATTGTATAATAAAAACAGTTATTTCATGAAAATATCGTTAGAAATAAATCGTAATTATGTTATAATATTATTGAGGGAGGTATTAGAGCTTTAAAACATTTGTGATGCTAGGCCTGTGTACAATTATTAGTTTATAGTAAAAAGCAATCAAATTTTATTTGAGTTCGGGTTCAAATTAATAGAGTGCTCTAATTATTTAAAAATTTAACTGCAGCAATCAATAATTTTACAATTGGCCAAATTACAATTCGAATTTTAATACGTAAATAATAACGTTTTAGTTACAAAATCTTGTAAAGTTAAGAATTTTATTCGCTAATCAAAATTTCCTTAATTAATCTCGCTTTATTTCATGTAGACAACATTTTGTAGGTGTTATTCATTTAGAGGCAGTTTTTAAAAAGCAAGAAATTGCTAAAAATTTTTGTCTAAAAATTGAGATTTTAATTGTTAACAATAAAAGTAATCAAAAATTTTTAATTTTTAATTATCAAATAAACTTGATATATATACATACATACATAGTTAATTAACATGTAATTTAAATTCTAAATTCCAAGATTATATGAAATTAATACATATACGAAAATTTTAGCACGAAAACATCAATATTGGATTATGGATCACCTTAATAGTAACTACAGAAGAATTTTATTGTACAGTGTGGTTCGGAAATGATATCAAGACTTTCGGGGGATGATTTCATGATGAGGAAAACGAAAATTGTTCGTATCAAGGAGGATTTACTTGTTATAGTTTTGGAGGTTTAAAGAAAATCAGAGTGGAAAAGATACGTAATTTTTGGCAGGTAATGTGATAATTTTTCCAACGGATAAGGTATTCTAAAGAAAAATACAAGTCGTGAATTTTGTAATAAAAATAACAAAAAAACAATACATAAATTATTAGATTATCTAGTGTATAACCAAGTTGAAAAGAATGATTTAGCGAGTCGAAAAAAATAAAAACAAAAAATTTCAGTTTTCTAACTGAAAATTTTATGATTAACCAGAAATTACTCGAAAACAGTAAATCTGACGTCAAACATTGATATTACCGTTATGTAAAATTATTAACCGAGAAAATAAGTTACAACACGCAGGTGCTTTTAAAGCTGATTTTTTTTAACCCTGATTCTTTTAACTTCTAAAGTCGTTCTAAATTTCCAAAAATAGTGTAAGTATCGCCCTCGCAGAACCTTGACACCAATTTCAGACCACCCTGTATATAAATTGTCTAACATTAAATAAAAAAAAAACATTCTCCCACATAATTCTTATAAAATCTACACATAACATACAATAAAAACAAAGTAAAAGCCAATTTAAGCTTTAACCATACAACAAACAGAAATACATACAAAAATAATAAAAATAATAAAAATAAAAAAAAATTATGAAAAATTTATATAAAAGTGCAGTGCATGAAAAACAAAAACAAAAGGGAAAATAAAATAAGTGGAACGTTTGCAACATTCAATATTCTCAAGGTGTGATTGATTCCTATTAAAAATCATGGCATGTAACATCATCAAAATGAATCCTTATCAAAACAGAATTTCTATGTTTAGTTTACGATTCATGAATAACTGGCATTATAGTAATATATATATATATTACGTATATGTATATACACACCCACACCTAATGTATAAAAGCATAATGTCTAAATGAACAAAAAAATATAAAAGACACTCTTATTTTTTTTTATTTCTATATAGTTGGATGAGACATCAAATATACGAACACTTATCAAATATAGCGAGATATGACGAGTACAAGAAACAAGAAATGAATAGAAATTGCAGAGCTATGAATATTTATTGTGAAATGAAAATAACGTAATGTAAGGAGTGGAAGAGAATAGAGAAAGGGAGAAAAATTGCTGTCAAATATTATACGTGGCAGTACTATTGCTATACTCTTTTTCCTTTTACTAAAATAAAGTAAAATATTTTGTATAAAATACTTGTATTGTATGTAATAGGTATAGGTGCGTATGACACTAAAACGGGGAAGTGAAAAATTTCTTTTTTTTTTTTCAGGAAAAAAAATTATTTTATTTTTCTATTTTATTCATTTTAAATGGTAGTATGGCCCTTTTTGTTACTCTATCATCGCGTCTATTAAAAATAGAAATTTTTGCTTCCCGTTTTTTATTTATCTTTTCTTTTTCATTATCATTTTTTTATTATTGGATAAATAACAGAAAAATCAAATAATAAAATCGGAAAAAATGAATGTAAAAAAAAATAAAGCAGCGCCTATCAAACCTCCATCAAAACAAAAAAAAAATTCTCTTTCACATATGTTCGCTCTATTATAGCTCATATTAGAAAACATAATGAAACTAGAGTAAAAAGAAACAATTTTTATAGGTAAATATTAAGAAGAAGAATAGGTAATGTAACTCTTACATATTGTACTTTATATGAATTCATAAAAATAATAATAATAATAATAAAAAATAATAATAAAAAAATAAAAGAACACTGCAAAATGATGTGACAGTCCCAATTGACTGGAAGTAGCTGTATGTTATGTATAATATTATAAGAGCCTTGTATAAACGATTGAATTGAAAATTATTTTAAATGAAACTATATTGTGCGCTATATACAACTCGTATTGTAAGTACAGAGTGAACTACATACATATGTACATTATATACAAAAAAATATAAATTTTGACGAATAGAACAGCATAATATTAAGTGTATTTAAATTGAATATTGGATTAGGATATAAAAATTTATTTCTCTATCTATTTGTGTATGCGACGGATTTTTTTTTATTAGAAAATATATAGCTATTTATCAATTTTTCTTTCGAAAAAAGAAATTATGAAAAATTTTGCTTATATTGTTTATAAGTTGTCAAGGTCAAAATAATGATTCTATGTAAAATTTCTGTAGTTTAAATTATTCTAAACCATAAATAGGATATTAATATTTAAGGATTTAATTAATAATATATGTATAAAACTATATAAAATTCATGAACAATCGAGTAATACTGAATATTACAAAATGTTTTTTAGAGAATGCAGCTATTACTTAAAAAGCATTTTAAAAAAATTGCCAACTTTTAGGCGTATTCGAATTTTATAAATACATAGTGTTAGAAAAGCAAATATATTATCGAAATATAAGCATCCTTGTGTATGTTTAATAGCGGATCTCAATTTCAAATGTTGTGAAAATTTATTCCTTATAGTTGACTTTTTTATTGTGATTAATCAATGTATTGGATTAGTTTATTGGATCTCATAAAAGTGTATTATGGGGCCTATTCTATAATTTTCACCAAATTTGAAATTATAGTTAACTAACAAAATTTTTTGTTCCTACTTTGTCGAAAGTATGAAATAACAAATTTTTTTTTCGGGGAAACGAGATTTTTTATTAAAAGTCACATATCTGCAGCAATTCTTTTTAAAACTTATAATAAATATAATTTTCATTTAATAGCAAAACTCTTTTGTTTGTCTAATTTAGTTCAAGCAATTTTTTTTTGGTTATTCATTTTCATTTTGAAAATCCGATTCTATTATAAGTTTGTAATTCTATATTATAGTGTTCGTTCTATTTTTCTAAACAGAACACTTTAGGTATACTAATATGGGTAAAAGAATGTCGCTTAAAATATTATCTGTTTAATCATTTTGAATTTATATAGTTTTAATTCCTGAATTAATCAATACAATGGAATGAGAATTATATGACCAAGACTTTTGCTTATAAAATTTCCCAATTTGCTAAAAATTTCTTATTCAGATTTTATTTTAAGGATTTCTAAATATAGAAATTGCATTGGTTGCATATGTAAAAACTTTTCGCTATTTTTCTAATGTTTTATTCGTTTTCAATTAAGCGTTTTTTAATTTTAAAAATATTGCCAATCTACCATTTTGCTTTTAGGCAATTAATAAAAATAAAATGGGAATTTTTTGCGACAACATTTTATTTTTTTTTTATTTTAAAAGTTTAACTAACGTAATTCTTCTTGTTATTACTGATATAATTTTCATCATCATCACCATTCCTGCCATATATAAGTATCGTACTCATTTTAATATTAATCATCATCATCATCATTTATATTCTCAATACAAACTATTATTGTCATTGAAATTGCACTATCGCATCCATCACAAAATATGTTGTGTAAATGTTTTGACAGTTAACAAAAATAATTTTGTTTAGTTTGTTAAATATGAAAAAATCTAGAAAATCAAATTTTTTTTATATTTTCTATATTGACTTTATGTCTTAGATCGAGTTCTCCTCTCGGTCGTATAACAAAACTCTTTCGAATAATAAAAACAAAAATTGAAAAATATGAAAGAAAAAATGCTTAATAAATGATTTTTTAAATGGGAATTGATGCGTTCGAAAATAACAGAACGGAAAAATTTGGTTTTTTTACAGTTATTTAAAAAAAATTTTTTTCTTGTTTTTACATTTTATTAAAATGCGTTTTTAATAAATGTACACAAGCCGTATATACATACATATGTGATACTCGTACTAAAGTATTATTTAGTTAGATGTCGCTTTTGTATGTTTACAATTTGTATGTTTTTTGTTTTGCTGTCAAAGATGATTTTTTAAGTTTGAAATTCTATGCATATAAAATTGTTGGTGTATAATAGTTGATGATGATAACAGTCTTTTGTCTTTTAATTGTTATTAACGAGGTTTCTACGTACAATTTGTACAATACGTATTTTTGTGTTTGACTTTTTTTTCAATAGAATAAAATGAAATTTTGTCGAATAGTAAAATTGAGTACAAAAATGTTCGCATATTGTGAATTATTTTATCGAAATTGAATTGATAGTTAACCTGAAAAATTTCTTCTTGTATAATTTAGAATTTTTTCATTTAAATTCAACGTTAAGGGATTGACATACGATATTTTAAGTAAAAAATGCTTATTAAGCCTACAGAATTTTTCCTATATATTTGCGTATATTTGTTTAGTTAGTGCATGATTTTATATTGATATGGAAAATACTCGTATGGCTATAAAATAAAGAAGCAATTTTTATATTTTTTGATTTCTATTTCAGTGAACGGAATTATTTGACAATTAGAAAGACCAAGAATTAGTCAACATGTTATCAAGATTTTTTTGTTATAATTACTCTAAATTATTATCTATAAATGAAGAGCTTTAGATTATATATTAAATATAGAATAATCAATAGGAAATTACTAAATTTTTATTTTTTAAAAGTTGTTGTTTTCTATTTCATGGATTGTACTATAACCTCTAATTATTCACATGAAAATTGTTAAATGAAATTTAAAGTTTGTTATATTGACTACACTTACTTTGTAAGACAGCAAATATGTCAAATTTGCATAATGACAACGCACTTCAAAATTGAAAATATTTGCTATACAGTAGTGTAATTTCGGTGGTTTTTTTCTTCTTTCTGACTTAAATTAATTTCTATTTAATGTATTTGTATGATCGTTTTTGTGTTAAATTTATTAAGAATTAATTTTATAATTAATTTTATCAAGAATTCGAAAATATTGATGAAAATTCGTGAAAAGCGATATTTTTCGATGTTTTTTTGCATCAAGAGCTTTAAATACGATTTATAGCCTTCCTTAATTGTAATTTTAGTTTTGTTTCCAATTTATTGTCAAATAATATTGATGCTAAACATTTTATTATACCCGTACAAACGTATGTTCGAAAGATGTACTAAATTTGCCTTACCGTTTGTAACGCTAAGAAATAATGGTCTGAGGTATAGACTCAAATATATATGTTTTTGATCGAATTGGAGCGTCGAATTTTGAGTCGATTTAATCATGTCTGTTCGTCTGTCCGTCCGTCCTATCTCAACTCTCAAACTATCCGTCCGTCCTATCGATAACTCAAAAATTAATTGAACTAATTTCACTAAATTTTCACATATGATTTATAATAGTAAATGCCGGAACATTATTTAAATTTAATGTGATGGGAGCAGTGGTTTCGATAACTGCCCTACAAAAATAAAATATAAAAATTTTTTAAAAAATTTTATGCTTTTATTTGTAAAAATTTTTTAGTACTTTGATCGCAGTACTTAAAACAAAATATTGATTTTCTTATCCATTTTCTAAAATTATCTAGTTTTTCTGTTTATTTTTTTTGTTGAAAAAGGTCATTTTTTATATTAAAAAAATTTTCCAATTAAATGAAAAATTCAATGTACCCTTATTTTCTACATTTATAATTTATTCAATTTGGCCATATCAATCATTAACGTTTTATCATGCTTATAATTTTAAATTCAACAGGATTGATGACTAGTATATTGAAATATTAAAGAAAAAAATAAGGGAAAATAAAAAAAAGGATACAAAGAAATTTGAGTTTTAAGATGTCATTCAACTTCGAAAATTTATTAAAGTTAAAAACAAAAAAAGATGCAGACAATCAATTTAATCAGATAACAAAAAAAAAAAAAAAACAACGAAGGATGAAATATAAAAATCGCGTCGGCCCATAAAAAATTAATTTTTTCCACTTTAAAACAAAATAAGAAAAATTCAAAAGAATAGAAAATGGGAAATTCGGTGAAGACAGAACAGGATTTTTCTTAATTTCTTACATTTGCATATGTATTCGAATTTTTATATTATATGTTTTAGGTTGTGTACATACTTTTATGATTTTACTATTATTATACTTATAAACCTTTTCAAGTTATAGCATCTTTTTATTAACGTAAAGTTTATAGTATTTGCACAGTCGACGGTTAATTAAAAACTTCTAAGTTTTCTCTCTTTTCTTAAATTATGTCGGACATGTATTCTTGGTAAAAACAGTGACATAGAACAGAAGCAGTCTACTCTATAAAACATTAAGTGTTGTTCTTCTCAATAAAAATATAAATCTGTTTGAATTACACTGGGGAATAGTATTTTTGTTTTCTTAGACTTATTATCTGATTTTGATAATCATTCGACCCCTGAATTCAATTAAAGAAATTTAAAATTTTAGACAATAAGATAGATTATTGAAATTTACTAATAATTTAATAATATATATTGTAGATATTCAAAGAAATTAGACGGCGAATCCTGGGACGAAAAGATTCAGTTTTACACATTTTATCGTAGAAGAAGATTATCATTACAGAAGTTAGAAAAGGTGGAAGTTGTGATTCACATAGTTTTCTCATATGAAAGCAATATAGTTGGATTATTTCTTGTAAGTACTAAATGAAGTAGATAGACATAACGTTTTTGCAATTTTTAAATCATGATTTGTGTTTGAGTAAGGTCTAGTCTATCAATGAGTGCTCTTCAAATCAACAATCAAGATAATCGACATTGTATTGTACACATTTTATGTACGAACATTTTATATTCCCAATATTCTACCAAAAGAAATTTTATACAATGTTCTAATTTATTCTAAATTTTCTTCAACTTTTTTCTATTTTTCTTTAATAAAATCATTGATAAAAATGTCCTGTAAACCCAAATAATTTTTGTATTCATTAAATTTTTTTTTTTTTTGGTCTTTCAGATAAAAAAGGAAAAAAGTAACTATTTTTCGGTTTCATTGTTTTGTTTTCTTTTATTACAAAACTGATAATAGAAACATAAAGTAGATGAAGACCAAGAGAACAAAAAAAAAATTATTTTTTTTTCCAATTCCTTCAATAAAATTTGCATAAAATTAACAATTTTTTAAAATAAATTTACACCCCATACCAAAATGGCTCGTAACTGATGCAAAATGAAATTAATTTGTATATAAGATGAAAAATGGATAAAATTTAAAGACAATCCGGTACATTTAATTTTATTTCAGAGGATGATTAAGAAATATTTGTGCAAGGAAGCTTTCCTATTGTTATGTATTTCTTCTTTCTATCATTCAAAAAAGGAAAGAGCTAGCAGTAATAGAATGCATAATATGACTGTTATCTATTCACTTTTCTTGAATAAGAAAATAAACGTCAAGTTTTTGGTGATATTGCTATCATTGTCACGGTTTTCTCATCGATCAACACTTGAATCACCTTACTACATGAATATAACTCAAAAGAGTCAAGTCTCAAAGGAGAAAAAGTCAAGAAAACAGACTTAAAGATGTTATACAAATTGATCCAGAAATGAAGAGTAAAATGTTGTCTATCAGGAACTTGTAAATCAAGAAAACTGATATAATATAGAAGTGGAATAAATTTGTATCAAGCGAATGGTTTGTGAAATTTCCACTTTCTTTTCACATTAGCAAATTTCCTTAAAATTGAATATTCTTTATTGCATACATCTAGGAGGAGAGTATTTGGTTAATTAAAATGACGGTTATTTCCTTACCTTCATAGAAATTTGATAAAAATTGTGGTTTTAAAGGAATGAGTTGACGAAAATTGAAATTTTATTAATTTCGATTGCTCGAGAAGATATGTAGAAGCAACAAAATGTTATTATGCCGAAATAAATCATTTATTAATGTCTAAAATCTTTGAAATAATTGCGATTTTTGAAATTTATGGGATTTCTGATTGGCTGGAGGATTATGTCCAAACATGATTCAACAACGGACAGACAGCTCTTTAAAAATTAACTCGTTTTATTTTTCAAATTTTTTTAAGAATGTACTAAAAGTGGGAAAACACAAATTATATACTAAAATGAAATGAACCATTTCAAACTTCAATACCATGTTTCTAGTAATAAAAATATTTTGTGTTGATTCATTTAAAATGGTTTTTCTTTTAGTTTCCCTTTGTTGTTTTCATTTTTTGTAATTTTTTAAATTAAAAACAAAAAAAAAAAAAGAATTTCAAAACTGAAGTGGTCGAAATTTTTTACGACTTTTAATCATACCCCCGTGGTCGTATCTTGTATTTCTTTCTTATTTTTCCTTTTTAACTTGAAGGGATAAGAAGGATTCATCCTTCTTATTATAATATGAAGTATTACAAAAATAATGAAAAAGAAAACACATAAAAAATATATCGAGAGGAAACATAAAATCATAAAAAATTAAAAAAAAAAAAATAATAAACAAAACAATAACAACGAGTTCAAATGATTCAATTAGCCGGAATTGAAGTAAAACTTTTGTTTTTTCTCTTTTACCATTCTTAAATTTTTTCTCTTCTTTTTCTCTCAATTCAATTTATTTTGTTCTTTTTGGATTTTTTTTTTGTTTTTGTTGTAAATTGTAATTGTTTTCGGTGTAGTTTAAGAATTTTTTAGATTATTATTGAGGGAATTGTAATGTATGGGAACTTATTCATACAGTTTTGAACTGAAAACAAGAGTAAAATCCAAAATCTAATAGGAAATAGAGCATCTTCTCTAAAAGTGTATCACAATGTCAGAATTCCATATTGTTAAAAAAGCAGTACTTATTGTTGAAATTATTTGGAACACATAACATTGTTAAATTTTTTTAAGATACAATACGGAAACCGGTACATATACGCAAGAGTCAAAGTTTACGTTTTTTTTAGATAAGGAACACTCCTAAAGTTAGAAAACCAACCGTTAACGAATAATCTGTTGCAATATAAATAAACTGTGAATCATCGCAATATATGTACAAATATTACATAATGTTGTGATGATTCAGTCTTAATTTTTATGATGATAATTTTTTTTCGCCTCAATAAAAAAAGAGTATAAAATTTTATTAAGTTATTCTTCATTTTTATTGATAATTACATTTCATTTCTAACACAAGCAATGGTTAATATTACAAAACAAAATATTCAAAAATATTTATAAATATTTATGAAAATTCCAAATTTCCAATTTTCTCAACAATATCTTAATTTTGGCTAATACATTCAATTCTATGTAATACTTATCCGGCAAATAACCAAACTCAAAGAGTTAAAAGCTTTGCAATTCGTTATATGTAGCTCCAAAAGCTTATGGGTCCATGAAATGATATTTAAAAATTTCAGTGCGTTTAACAGTATAAAAGAGAAAATATAAGGAATAAGGCAAAAGAAATAATTTCAAAATGTTATGCAATGTTTAAAAGAATTCTAAAATTACAAATATTTATCCTATAGACTATGGCTGACTAAAACAATGATAGATTCGGATCGTAATTATTTTTGAAACAGAATTGGTAATAATTAAATTACGAGAACTCATTTATGGATCAAACTCATTAAACTCATTTATTTATTAAATTATTTATGAAAATTTAAAAAGGAACTTAATCAAAAAGGAAACTTTCCATGAGGTTTCTTAACATTTTTTAAATTATTAAATTTTCACTAAATTTACTTACTCATGTATATTTGTCTTCAAAAAATTTTTTAATTATTTTTTTTTCTTTAACATTTTTTTTTTAAATTCTATTTTTAATATTTTCTTATCTTTTTCTATTTTTTTTTTCTAAATATTGTTAAGCGTTTGATTAACAAGTTGCCTGAAACCCAACAAATTTAAAAAAAATATATAAGAGAACAAAAAATAAAGAATAATAAAGATGAGTGCCAAGAAAAATAACACAATAGAATAATAAAATATAAAAAGTTTTGTATAAAGTAGGTGTAGATATAAAAAAAAGATATCCTTTCTAAGGACATTATACTTAGCCATTATTTATAATATCGTAAAAAACTAACTTCAGTTAATATAGTGGATTGTGTTTTTTTTTTCTTCTATGTATACTATTTTTAATAATGACGACAGTCAACAGTAGTCATCGTCATTTTGATTGTTGCTGTCGTCGTCGTCGTCATCTCTCATTGTGTTGCTGATGATAATAATGTTGATTATCCTTTATCTAAACATAATGATATTCTGTGTGTATGTATGTGGGTACAAATTTATAAATGGTGGCTAATTTAAATTTTTATTTTTCTGTTTTCTTTTTTTTTTATTTATTCAAGTTCATTAGAAATAGAGACATCATTTTAATTTTATAATAAAATAGAAAAATATAATGAAAATTAAAATAAGAAATTGTGAATTTGAAGAAAATTTCTGAATAGAAAAAAGGGAATTCCTTCCCCTTCTTCCTCTTCCTCTCGAGCTACTCTTATTTCTTGTCTATTTACAACGTAAAAAAAAATCGATTTTATTCGCGTTATTCATTAATTTAAATTCTATTATTATTAAAAAAAAAAAGAAAGAAAGAAAAATAAATTACTGTTTTTATTTTTCCATTTTTATGGGGAAAATTTATTAAGAAAAATAAGAATAAAAAAATTTTTTACACAAATGACCGAAATTTGTGAAAATTTAATTCACTTTAAAAGTATTTTTGTTTTTATTAAAATAAAAAACGAGAAAAAAAATAGAGTTGACCTTGTCAACTCTGTGATACCCGTACGAATTTGTTATCCTATGTGCAAATAAAGATGCCATAACTGACTAAGGGACACATTAATTTATGCAAAATTTCAATACTGTGTGTTTTTCAAAATACTGTGTGTGCCAAACTACTATTTAAGTTGTATGGCAGGTACCAGAAGGAGCCAAGTAATTTCAACGACTTTTATGAAACACATTGGCCCTACTAATATATTCATTTGTGTGAAATTTCAATACCACAGCTTTTACAGTTTCTGAGATATAGCCAAATAACTTTTGAAGTTGTATGGCAGGTACCAGAAGGTGCCAAGTAATTTCATCGACTTTTATCATACACAGTGGCCCTACTAATATATTTGTTTGTGTGAAATTTCAATACCACAACTTTTATAGTTTCTGAGATATAGCCAAATAAATTTTGAAGTTGTATGGCAGCTACCCGAACCGGTACCCCGATCATGTCCAATTTAAATAGGGTTCTGGCACTTACTACAATAAATCATTTGTGAAAATTTGGTGAACTTAGCTCAATTAGTTTTTGAGTTATCGTTGGGACGGACGGACGGACGGACGGACGGACGGACGGACGGACAGACAAAGCTAAATCAACTCAGAATTTGACGCTGATCAAAAACATACACTTGAGTCTATATCTAAGACCGTTATTTCTTAGCGTTACAAACGGTAAGGCAAATTTAGTATACCCTTCGAACATACGTTCGTACGGGTATAAAAAAGTAGAATTGAAATGTACTCGTAAAGGACTCGTTTGTTATTATTTTTTTATTTTATTTTTATTATGTCCTTATTGATTATTAGGATAAATTTTTTTTTTCTTAAGCAATTCTTTTTTTTTACGATTTGAAATCGAAGTTTAATTTTATTTTTCTTTCAAATTTGAATAAAAAAAAAATTTTTTTTTCATTATATTTCTAATCTTAAATAAATTTTGTTGGATAAAGAAAACTTTTCTTTTTAATTTTTTAGAATTTGTAAAAGAAAAAAACAAAGCTTCAATTGGATGAGACCACTACAATAAATACATATCTAAAATTCTAGAAAAGGGATAAAAACAAATTCTGTAATTGATTCAAAAAATAATGAGCAGATATGGCAAGCGATAGCAATAAAATTTAATGTATGTAGCTGTTTCTTGTTTTCTACATTTAATGGATAATTGAATTATTCTTTTGAAATGCTATGAGATGAATAAATAATTAGAGGACGAGAACGGGCAGAAATATAAGATGAGAATATTTTGAGGAATGAGAGAAGACTTGGCAACTGAAGGTTTTACACTAAAAAATTAAATATTATTTACAAGTTAAAAGAAAATTGCTTAATTATATGGAAGAAAATTTTCAATGTCTAAGAATAAAATAGATAAGGTATTTAAAAATTATTTATAGTTTTAAAAATTTTTCTTTTTAGCCAATATGCAAATGGATTCACATTTAATAAAGGAAAAGTTTAAAATTCAAAATTTTCAATTAAAATTCAAAGCTTTTGTTTTGCAAACACTTTTATTAAATAATGGATTGAAAATGGAATCTAAATGAAAAACAAAAAAAAACTTAATCTATGTTTGTGGCAAATAAATAAAATTTTTCATAAAAGATGTTATCGGATAATTCGAGTGGGATGTGTAATAAGTAGCAGATGGTAATGGATGATTACCCTTTTACTGTTACGAGTTATAAATCCGTAAATAATTAATTCAATTAATTATTTTATTTGCAAGATGAAAAAATTTTCTGAAATGCAGGTAAAAATAAATAAATATAAAAATAATATATTTAATATATATTATAAATATATTATTATATAATATTAAATATTTAATAATAAATTTGTTTATTAGATTATTTTTTTAATATTCTAATAAACAAATAATACTACATAGTATTAGTGAATAATAGGGTCTTCTAATATACATATTATTTTATTCGAGAAAGTGTAATGTCGAGGTATTTCAAATATATTTATGTAGAAGATTTTTAAAAGGCTAAAACGAATTTGTATGTAAAATTGTATTTTAAGATAGGCAAAAACTTGTTGTATTTTGAATCAACAGAATAATTTTGTAAGCTGTTATAGGCCCAAATTTAATTATTTTTCCCGAAACTTTAATTCATTTTCTTTTCAAATAATATTTTATAAAAAAAATTTACAGACGTATTGTTGTTTGCGTGAATAAATTGCCTAAATTATTGTTTATAATCGTTCAAAACCACTGAGAGAAAACAATAAATTAGAAAGCATACTTTTTGCTAGTAATCTTAAAATTTGACTATTATAGCCTAACTTTATACGATATAATTAATATTATATTGATACTGGTTTTATTATATTAATATATAAGTTTAAAATTTATGCAACTTAAAAAGAATTTAAGATAGCAATAAATTGATTAATGTACTATAGTTTGAGTAATTGAAAAATTTTTATTATTTTAAAATTCAAGCTAATATCACAAGATATAAAAATATGATCGTTCTAAATACACATATATTTATTTGTCTACTTAATAGTATAATAGTTTGGGATTTTCAATAATTCAAAGAAACTTATTCAATCAAAAAATTTGTAAAGAAAATATTTTATTTCTCAAATGTGTCCTTGTTTTCAAATATTTTGCCGTCTGCAGGAAGTTTAAAAACACCAAAAAAAAAATAGGAAGTTTAAACATTAAACTTTTCATATTATTATATTTTATTGTCATTAATTTAAACATTCATTTCTTTAGCGAAATAAAAATAAATAATGAAAGAAAATTTTAGCTGTAAAATAAAAAAAAAAAAAAATATAAATTTTAAAACTCTGCATTTAAAAAAAAAACCTAAAAAGACAGTGAAATAGCATATAAAAAAAGAGATAAATGTATAGATAAAATTAGCATAATCCGTCCTATATCTGTCCATGTGCCACTCATTATCATTAAATATTATAATAATGAAAAAAAAAAAAAATAAAACAAAATTGCGTAAAAAATTCTAATGTAAACAGCACAGGATTGCATTGTTAAAACGTTGCGTGAAATATCCTTTAAACCCTTACTTGATATCTTCTAAATGGAATAGTTAACATTTCTAGGGCTAATAGTTCATTTGCTGTGATTCGATTTTCCTGAAATGTACATCACTTAGTTTCGTTTACAGTTAACTTAAAAATTATATCTCGAGAAATTCTACAAATTAGTTTCTTAGGTATGTTATAAGAAATGTAAAATCGGATGCTAATAAAAGCTCTTTTTCGCTGCTACTTTAGCTCTGTGAATCGACTCTAGCTTTGTTTTTCGAAAAATCGTTTTTGTTAATCGTTTAAATAACCATAATTTTTATTATAACCATAATATTATTTATCTTTGTATATGAGAAAAAATTAAAATTCGGCCGATAAAGCAAATCCGATAACTATATTCTTAAAATAGCCAAAAACGTGAAATTTGCTTGTCGGAAAATTTTAGCATACTGACATACTCTAAAAATTAGTAAAATCATATCATTAATAAGGTTAATTCAAATATAAATTGAGAAGAGCGATTTTCGTGAAAGTTTTTTGGACTGAATTTGAAATGCAAGTGTCGAGGTAGACTGTTAAAGAGGCTGATACACACAGAAACAGACAAATATTTTTCTAAAAATAGTTTATTTACATTTCCCTATCATGGAACACTATCGTTAAAATTTTATTCGATACCCAACTAAATACATGTAAGCAATTTTAAAGCTTTTAAAGATTTTAAGGAAATTTAGAGGTTAAATAAAGAATTCTTATGCAAACATATATCAAATACAAATTAACTTCACATATTATAAAACATATATTATGTAAACACAAATATTGTCCTTGTATTTGTGATATGTGATATTTTCAAAATTTTATTGGTTGCGAATTCTAATGAGAGTCTAAAATATAAAATTCTAAAATTTTTACTAATCTTAATTTTATATAACTGCGTAGGATATAATTTGTAATTTTTAATAAAGGAAGGGATGAGTTTTTCTTATTTTTGATATTTAAAAATTGTATAAAATTTTTTTTATACATACACCCATAATATACGACTATAATATCCGTATTATTGGTTTTATGTGATTATAATCTAAATTGCATAAATACTAAAATTAAGGAAATGTTCATCTTTTAATGTTTTTCTTTGAATTTCATTAAAGCAAAGAGTTTTTTAAGAAATAGCTGATATTTATGAATTTCTTAAAGTACATCGTATTCGTGTTCCCAGAGCAATAAATATAAGTCGAAGTTTTCTTCGAAAAGGAATTTAAAAATAAACAGCGTTCTTGGTAACATCTATTTAAATTTTAAATGGCTTTTAATCAAATATTAATGGTTTTTTTAGAACCCAATAATGGAAGCACGTACGAATGAATGTCTCGAAAAATATTATAAATTTACCATTTCCGTTTATAATGCTAAGAAATAGATATTTGAGATATAAATATAAAGTAATGTTTTTGGTTAGCGTCGAATTCTATCCATTCAGCTTTGTCTGTCCATTTATATAAAACTGTCCGTCTAATAAAACAAAAGTTACTTTGATCAATTAATTAAAGACACTCGAAAATGAAGGTGTCATGTCAATTACAATTTTTAATTTGGAAGTGTTATGTGTTTTTCTTTTAAATGCAAAAACCTGTTTTTCAAAGAACTATTCCTTGTTAAAAATATATTATCTGTAAGAGTCGTTATGTCACACTTTTGAATTGTTTATGAAAGCGTTATCAAAGTTTCTGAACACTTGAAAATTTAATTTTGCTTTCAGAAACTTTAATATGTTATTAATTTAAGTTTTATTTGCAGGATAAATTTTTTTCTCAATGAAAAAAACTATAGCTAACATTTTTAGAGACTAAAAACAGCGAAAATATATACAACATTATTTCCAATATATAGGTAAAATATCAGTTTATAGAAATCACAGAGAAAAATTTTATATTCCAAAGCATATTTACAAAATTCAAAACCGGTTTACTCTGAACTTAAAAAGTTGCATCTAATAAAAAATTTTAACTATAAGAATTAATTTTGATTCTAAAATATAAGCTTAATTAAAGAAATAATTTTTAAATAAATAATTCAATTAATATTTTCAATTTTCATGTTAAATTAAGTAAATTACTCAATTAATTCTTTATTTTCGCCTTATTAAGTTTAATTGTCTCACTATTTTGATTTCCTATTTTCGGTAAATTGGCAAAGAGGTATAAACATAAAAGAATACTAAATTTTGCTTTAGGTAATCTTAATATAATACATACTTAATACTAATGCTCATACTCATAGGAAAATTAAATATTCTTTTTGAACACATATTTACTGTAATTAAATTTAATTAATTGTATAATTTTGTAATTTATGTGGAACAATTAACGCTTTCTTTTAAAATACTTACGTATATTACTGCAATAATTTAATTCAAATATATATTAGAGTTAAATAATTATTTCCAAGTAATTTTTATTCTGAATTATTTTAACAAATTTATTAAAAAAATTAAATGTTTTTTATTTTTGAATTAAAAATTCAAAATTTTAGATAAAGCCTATAATATTTCCTTAAAATAGAATTATTTCCTAAAAGATGGTTTTAGATTCCACCCCTCAATTTCTAATTTTCAAAAATATTAAAATTTATTTTAAAAATTCTATAATGCTTGCTTTTTTTCATACAATTTTAAAGAAGAAATATATTTAATTCTTTAAAGATTAAAAATTTACTAATTTATATTATCAATGTATCAAACGTTTATGTATACATATATGCAAATATATTAAAAGTGGAAAATTAATACAGCCTACTCGTATGTAATATTTAATTACATAATATTCTTGTCTTGTTTATATTTACTTTATATAACATAAGATGTACATGGTATGTACATAGTATATAGTATTCATATGTAGGATATGTTGAGAATATCCTTTTTTTTTTGTAAATAGTTTTCTCATTTATTTTGTTAATCATCACTTTGAGTGTAAAAGAAAATAGCGTTATAAAATGTAAGGAACTTGAAATTAATTTTAAAATCAAGTGAAAATTTTATGTCGGTACGTAGATATATAGTTATATATGATGTACACTATACAGAGTGGTTTAATATTTAATGCCATAATCTACGGCATGAGTGTTACAGTAAATTCAGGAAAAAAAAGATCTGCAAATATGTATATTTTCATTATATTAAAGAAAATTTTGAAAGTGTTGATCAACTGTTTTGTAGGTACAGGCAATTTAAGATATACTCGTAAGTACCTAAGATAAAGGTAATTTTCATATATTAGTTATAGGCCTTAGATAAAGGATTTTCAAAACAATTTATTTTTTCTTTTAAAAAATGAACGTAATAATATTTATAGGCTGCATAAAACATTAAATTTTAAAACGTAGCTTAAAAAATTTGATTTTATTTGAAAATATTTTTTACTTATCGAAATATCCATTTTAGCTAAGCATTACCATTTGAAAATTATTTTGGATAAACGACCACAACCGCGATTCTCGAGGAGAAATATTCTCTAGATTCATATTTTTTGCCACATTTCTGTTAACACAATGTTGTGAGTTACACAATCATTATTCCTTCTGATAATAAGTATAATTCAACTATGAAAATAATCAAAAGGTCTCAACTTGAATGGCATTGGAAGCCAGTTAGCAGTATCATTATTTTTTTTAAGTAAAAAGTTGCAGATCATATAGCAGCGATTTCACGGTCTGCTATTAATTACAAACGAGATTTAAGAAACCTTAAAATCTTTTGCGTTTTTTGTGTAACTATATTAGAAATGTAATCAATTTCCCTACAGTAACTAAGTATGGAGAGCATTAATTTTTAAAAGTCCACAACTCAGTGTATAAAAATTATGGATAACAATTTGAAATTTTTGGAATCTATATAGCGGTAATAAAAATTTAAACCTTTAAATCCTATTTAGCTAACGTTTAAATTGATCACTTAAGCTTAAATACACATTTTCATCATCATCAATTGCTCTACAACCCGGACTGGGTCTTGGCCTCCTCTAAAACTTGCCGCCATCGGTCTCGTTCTTGCGCTAGAGTTCGCCAGTTTTCGTGCGCCTATTCGCTTGGCATCGTTATCCACGTAGTCGCTCCATCTTAATTTAGGTCTCCCTGGTCTTCTGGACCCTTCAGGTCTTTGTAAAAATATCTTCTTTGTGGAGTGGGTCTCTTCACGTCGGATGATATGTCCTGCCCATCTCAGTTGTCCAATTTTAATCTTTTTCACAAGATCCGGCTCCTTATACAATTCGTACAACTCACTGTTGTATCTTCTTCTCCATACTTGGCTTTCTTGCTTTGCTCCATAAATCTTGCGGAGAGCCTTTCTTTCAACAATATTTAAATTGTTTTCTTGTTCTTTAGTTAATACCCAAGTTTCAGAGCCATACAATAATACTGGAAGTATCAAAGTTTTATACAATTTTATTTTTACTTGTTTATCAAGTAGGCGTGAAGATAATTGCTTGTATAGGCCATAATAACATCTGTTTGCCAGGATCAGTCTTCTCGATACTTCGTCTGCGATATTATTTTGATTGTTAACTAGGGAACCTAAGTAAACAAATTCTTGAACCACTTCAAAATTATAATCATTTACTCTTATATTTTGGTCATTTCTTTCTCTGCGTGTTGATATCATAAATTTCGTCTTAGATTCATTGATACTTAGTCCAATTTCTTTTGCTTCTTTTTCAATTTTTATAAATGCCTCTTTGGTGGCCATTATTGTTTTCCCATCTATATCTATATCGTCCGTATATCCCAATATTTGAACAGATTTATTAATTATAGTACCGGAGGTCTCTACCTTTGCTTTTCTTATGATTCTTTCTAGCGCAATATTAAACAGTTGACAGGACAGAGAGTCTCCCTGACACATTTTAGTAAGCTTTATATTTTCGAATTACCTTGTTAATACATTTATGTAAATTTTCGTTAAAAGTCTAGTTAAATTTACATGTATGGCGGTAACAGTAATTAAAGAAAAAATATTCATTACCTAATTTGATATTATAGTAAAACTAAAATTAAGAAAGTACACATTATAAATGTACTTTCAATACATATATCTATAGAAGTACATAGATATGTTTATGTAAGTATTGTATAATAAACAAACTTCGTGCCAATAATATTAAATAAGAACAGTATAATGACTAAAAAAAAAGAAAAAGAGGAAATCGTTGTGTTTTTGTTCCTTTTTGTACATCATTCACTTACACACACGTGCCTATATTTTTGATAGCTTCCTTTCTTTCTTGTATGTTAATCGTATATATAGCATTTATGGAAAATTGCCATGTAATGCTAGCTTTATACAAAAAAAACAAGTAGGTTTTTTTTCTCTTAACGCCCTTTAAATCCTTATAATATTATCATCCTTTTTAAAATAAAAAATAAAAATAAAAGTAAAATAAACATTAACTCTTTTTTCCGCCTTAATTTAAAAAGGTAAGTGTAGGAATATATTTCTGTATGTAGTTATCTATTTCGTATGAAAGTGGTTTGTAAAACTGCTTACTTAATTTAATAATAATTTATATGTATGTAGATATATGTGTTTATGTATTTAAATATGTACATGTTCAATTTAATTTGTACGGTACAAAATAGTAGCGATTGTTTACAAAAAATTTTATACGATTCTAGTAACAGTTAGTTTAAAAAACATTTATTAAAAATTGGGATTTATTAAAGTGCTAAACGTACTCTAAAAAATCTTCAAATATATAACGATCTCACTGTATTGTACAGCCTAGGAGTAATTGAGAGGACTACTCGATTTCGAAAAATAGGTCTTCAATACATATTTACATTTATAAGTTAATTCGTACTTCTATGCGTAACAGGTTTTTCTTAAGCAAGTATTCTGGGTGTAAGTTTGCAAGTATACGTAACAGGGTTTTCTTAAACAAGTATTTTGTTTGTTAACTACTAAAATAATTGCTCTTCATTGATTGATATTAGATTTGGAATGTTATATTGCTGTAAAAGGTACGCACCATATCATTAAACAGAAATTAATTATTAAATTTCAAATTTTATATCAGACAAATTTTTAATTTAAAAGTATTCACACAGAATATCTCTCCTTGGTGGGTGCTAATTTTTGTAAATTTTACACTTTATGTCAATAAAAGTTTACAAAATTTAAAATGCAATCTATTCAATGAAACAATTGGTTTACATTGATGCAAGCCATTTTTTTTATATTTAATATCAAAATCGGAGTCTATATGCGATCATCAAATATAGGATTTAATAATTTGAAAATTCCATTGAAAGACATTTTAGGTATTTTTAGTGTTCACAATGAGAAATTTAAATATAATTTGGTCTTCTACTTGTTAACTAAATAGATTTTTTTTCTTTATTTTAGAATTTTAACATTTGAAAAATGTTGAATTTACTGTTCTGAGGATTTGATAAATATTTATTATGATGATATTGATGTTAACTATTTAAGTATGCAGTTCAATTAGGGATACAGCAAAAAAAATTACCTAATATTCGACACTAAAAAACCGAGTCATTAAGTGTTAAAGGAAAGTCGATGTTCTTACAATAATAATTATATTAGAAAGGCAGTCCGATGATTTCTAATAAGGACGTTCTCTCATAAAATTGCTATATTCAAGTACCAATTAAGGCTAAAAATGAATTCTCAGTTAAAAATAAAGTATTTTATTCGAAGGACATATAATAATCAATTTTTAATATCAACCAACATAAATATATTAAAGATGAATTAAAGGAGTTCAACAGTACAAAACCAGAGAAATCATTAAAAAAAGGTAACTAAAAGTTTAGTTTGGAGTTGCTTGGAATACCACAACATTCTTTTAAAAATTAAAATTATCTTTTTTGTTTAGTTTCTATTTATTCGAAAATTGTTTAATATACTGGTTTAGGCATAAAGTAATATCAATAGAAAAAATTTCACTTTTGTATATGCATGATAATTGACTGTAGATTGTGCAGATGGAGTAACAGTGCATCACGACTAGTATAAAGGATTTATTCTGTCCCTCCACTAGGTGTGGGACTTTGAGACCAACTTCCTCATTATTTAATGATATTTGATTATTTAATAAAAATATAACCATAAGTACTTTTTTGTAAGCCTAAAATGGCTGATTAATTAAAAAATTTTAAAAAAGTGTTCGAAAAATAATAATTTACAATTTTTGAACAAAGCTTTAAGACAAATCTCGGCCTATTGTAGAGTTGAAATTTATATCTACATTGTATGCTTATAAGTATTATGAAGTCATAAAAATCATTTAGTTTCTAGAGCATTCTTGAGAAAATATTTTTAGTATAAGCACTTTGAAAATTTCTAACATGTTTTGATAGACAAATTGCTTACTTACCTAAACATAACTACCTATACTCACTTAAAACAAAGTAACTGTAAAAACTGTATGTAAAAATTAAATAAAAGTATCCATATTTCTTATGCCTACATATGTATATATATTTTGTGGTTCATAACGGTAATATGATTCCATCGTTAATATTAAATAGAAATCAACAAAAACTAAAATAAAAAAAATTATTATATTTTTGTATCAATGATAATAAATTCAAAAATATACCATAATATAGTATCAATATACAAAACACATACGCGTGTGTATGAGTTCCGTAATAATAATATGCGGATCCGTATATATGCTAACACTTCATATTTGTATTTGTAGTTCTACCCATTCTACGTATTTTTTTTATATATAAAATAAAAATTGTATCTAGAGATGACGATATACATATACGATGATGAGAAAATATAATGATGACAAGAACGCGTTTATCTTAAGTAGCAGAAAAATAAAAAAATGAAAAAAAAAAAATTAAAATAAAACGAAACATTCAGAAAATTATTATGCAAATCGCGAAAATTTTTCTGTTTTTAAGTACATATTATGATATCCTTTTAAATTAACATTGTATTTATGTAGATAGGCAACTTTCATATAAGTAAATATTTGTTAATATTTTAGTATAGATACATACTATATAGAGTACATATACAGTTTTGTTACAAAATATATATGTACTCTATTAAAATGCCGATAAAAATCATAGAAAAAAAAATAGTCTAAATATTATAAAAAGATTAAAGTATTGAAAATTTACGATATTATTTACGACATTAAAAATAAAATCTTGTGCTTCCTTTAGTTATCTCTAACTCTTTATTAAAATTGACTTTTATTTTATAATAAAATTTTGTACAGATCCTAAATTTTATTTACTAAAATAGAGGAATTTAAATTGAATCATTGCATTCTTAAATAAAATGTTTAGGATTAAGCTAACAACCTATAAATACCATATGTACCAAACTTATTTTGATAGAAACATTGTATAAATTAAATTTAAATTTGAAGTTATTGCACTATATTAAGAAAAAATCTACCCCCAAAGCATATGCAAATAAAGTTTGTCTGCCGTTCTTTATGCAAAATTATTAATTATTTCGAAGTTTTATTATTTTAACTGGAATGACTTTGTTTTTTTATCTAATTTTAACTGTTTAAAAATTGTAAACAAAATTGCATTAAAACCAATTAATTTAATTATTAAGTTGTAAGTTCGTAATTTTAAGTGACTATTTTCTTTGAATAGCTTGTGATAATTATAAACCAGAAATCTTATAAAATAATTTAAGTCATTCAAACTGTTTAATACGATTATTAGGGATTTTCAAAAGTTTCAGTTTTAAATTAAATTTAAATTAAATCTTAACAAAGCACGTTCTAAAATCGTACAATTCTTAAAGTTCTGAGGCATATTTAAAAATTTTCTTTTTAATGCTGTAAAAACATTTTAAGATTGGAATAAAAATCGCATAAAAAAAAGAGATTAAAAATCTGAAAAAAATGAGGCACTAAGTTCCTGTAGATCTGTAAAGATTTTTAAGATTTTAGTTTTAGTGCATTTTTGTTTTATTGAAAATTGTTATAGTTTTATTAAAAAAAAATTCATTACTTTTCATTAATTTTTGTTAAATAATTTTCAAATTGAGAATTGAATTACTTTTGTGTATACATTAAACACTATTGATCATAAAATTTGAAAAATATTTGAAAAATCGAACCGTATAAAAAAATATAGTATATTGATACATAGGATGCAAGACAATTTTGATTTAGATTTTAAAATTGGACATTTAATTTTTCTGTATAAAAATCATATAAGTAAAAATTCATGAGAAAAATTTCAAAAACGCTTAAATAGTTGCTACTAGTGCTAATTATTATCATTTTTCGATATCAATTTTATGAGTAAATTAAGTACTATAGTAAAACTAGTAATTATTATTTCATGAGTCCCTCCTATTGTTGTGGCTTAGTACTTAGTACTGAATATAAATTACTTAGTACTGAATATAAATGTCCTTTTTTTTTATTCCTACTTTGCTCCTTCGAGGAGCATAGGGCTGGTGCACGATATTGTAGATAACCATGAACCAGTTTCTTATGTCATTGAGTTTACTAGGTAGGTGACGAGCCTACCATATTAGGTGACGAGCCTACCATATTTGTTTAGGCTAAATATCAATATTTATTAATTCAAATTATAATTGCTATTTTGCAAAATAAAAAATGATTTTAATATTGAGAATTTAAAATAATCTCTTTTCAAATTTTCAATTAAAATTAATTATTTTAATTTTCCTTTAAATTACCTTTATATTCTTAAAACCATTTTATTTTCTTCTAATTTTTTACATTTTATCAAATTCGTATCCTACATGTTTTGACGATGCCTTCATAATGAGGGTTAAGTTATACTCGTAACGTATTGTTTTCAGCAAAATTCTATTTAATTGAACAATCGTTGGTTAAACACAAAATTGTTGAAAATTTTTTCCGAGCTTTTTGGTTTTTTACCCAATGCCAATACCATTTATTACCAATATTATATTCCATTAAAATATATATGTACTTTTTTTTCGATTATTTAATTGAGTTAGATGATTAAAAATTCAAACTTTTTCAATAAATTTTTTTTTTTATAATATTCTATAATTCAAGTAGTGTTAAATCATTTTCATGCACTACTCAATAATATAAACTTTCTATTGCAGAAAAAGAGCACTTTTGCCACCAAACTAATTAATCAATTATCATTAATATGGAATTTTCAGTAATTTTCATTAGTTTCCAAATATAATTCCAATGTACAGTTATTGTATATTACAAATTGCATATTTTTACTATTAAAGTATACTTACAATTAAAGTATATTTGTGATAAGCTCTTAATATTTTTCATAATTTTGCTAAAAATATTTCTTATATAATTTAATAATATTTCATTGTACAGGAGTAAAAAGCAGGGATTCCAATTAAGTATTCCAATACACATGCAAATTTTAATACGATTTTTCTAATTTTATTTCAAAAATATAATATTAATAATAATTTTGATTTTTATTCAATTCAATAAATTTTCCATTATAATTAAAATAACTAGTTTTAAGTAAAAAAAAAAAAAACAACAATATTAAGGGCTCATACCCGCAAAATTTTTTTTAAATCGCATTGCTATTTTTATCTTTCTCTTAATAACCATTTTATCTCCCTCTTAAATATTATTCTTTTAAAAATAAAACAAAAACAAATTTTACATTTATTTTTTTTTTTTTTACTTTAGCAATTATTTAAATCTATCGCATTTTTGTATTACTTTTAAATTATAATCTTAGCTTGTCAAGTATACAGAACAATCATTATACACTTTTATTATACTTAAATATTATCCTTGATCCTTGACGTTCTGTTCTGATGATTTCAGGATAAAATACGAAAAAAAAAAATGAATAAATAATTTTTTTTTTTATTTTTCTTTTTCACTCATTATTTCAATTCCTTGTTTTTTTATTCTCTTCATTGTATATAATCATTTTTAATTGAGTTAAAAATAAAAATCTACCATGTGAGTTAAGATATCAACAGTCAAACAGGCATCCTGTTGGTATTTTTGATTGTATTGTGGTGGCTGGTGGCGTGTGATGTGTTGTTGAATATGGTGTTGTATTTTTCTTGTATGTTCTTGTTTGCTTTTGTTTTTGTATCATTGTATATATTAAAAATAATTTTCTTTTTTTGTTATAATAATCGTGGATTAAAAGTTTTGTTTTTGTTTTTTTGTTATGTTTATTCTATTTTTGGTTTCTCTCTTCCACATTTTATACGATATCTATATTCTCTTCCTCCTGTTGATATTTTTTCAAGGAAAAATCTTTAATTTTATTTTTTACTTTTTGTTGGCTTTACTTATTTTTTTTTTAAGTTTACTTAAGGCTCTAAGAATGCTAAGGATACATTAAGCCTTTTTTCTCATTTTTAATTTTTAATATCGTATAATTTGTATATTAGTTAAAATTTATAAAAAAAATAAAAAAGATTTGTTCAATTACCTGAAGGATGTGTAAAAGAAAAGCTATGTTAATACTAAGGAGGAAAAAAAGAATTGGAAACTGTAAAAAGAAGAGTATAAAACGTGGTAGAATTTTTTAAAAATTCTTATCAATATCATTTTAATTATTATGTAAATATAATTGTTTGTTGAAATATTATAGGTTGGAGTGAGGAATTGGGTTCTTGATTTTAGTTTTCAAAATCATAAAGTCGAAATTTTAATATTAATGAATATCAGTTAAAAAAATTATTTATTAAAATATATTAGGGACTTTCATAAATGCAATACTGCAACAACATTACGTGGTGGCTGCAACACATGTATTTTTGACAATTCTATAAAAGCGAAACTTTTCATATACATAACCTAATTGCACTCTTAACAATTTCACGATATTTTCTGATAATTGAGCAATGTTTGTAAACGAACTAAATTTGTTTATGAATATGAAAATATAGCGTAGTTTTAATTATATATTGCGATATACTGGGTGTTTGAGAAAAGGCTTACTATTGAGGTTTTTTTCAATTTAAGTCATAATATTTTTGATTAATTTTTGTATATCAGAACAGAGAGGATATAATATGTAAATTTTACTTTTGTTTGTAGTTGAAGTACGTATGAAGGTGATAGTGAATTTCTTAACGAAATCTCTGATATACAAACAATATTGTGTAAAATTAATTACATACTGTGAAATTGTGAACGTATATCGAGATTTAATACAAAGCTTATATTTGGGTTATGTGGATTTTAAAATATTTTGAATAATTATATGAAAAATATTAATTTCAAGTAGTAGACTATTAAACTTTTTAGATAGAGATAGACTTTTAAAACAAAGTGTTCCTAAATTTATATTACCTAATTCGTTATCTAGCATTTTCAGCAATTTGTAAATTTACTCCAACCAAATGGTGCATCGATAAAATCTAATTTTGAGTTGCACAATTAGAAAATTAAACAACAAATAGCAATTAACACAATTGCTTAAACAACAAATAGCAATTAACTATTGCCTGTTTATGTATATACTTCTTTATCTTGGTTATGACTAAACTGCTTTTAATGCAAATTTCCTTTATAATTTGTTTTTAGTGTTCAATGAGTTGATTTATTTTGAGGATACAATTTGAGCATGATTTGAATTTTTGATTATGCGCAAAGAAATAATAAGCGGACTCCATTTTTTAATTTCAAATCAATATGATATGATAAGCAAGTATTTTTTTTTTGTTAATTTAGCTTATATTAAATTTTTTTTCTAGGGCTTAAATTTAGATAATTTATCATTTAAAAAAATTAATTTACGTAAAGAGCATTGGGTTTTTACTGAAAAATTTTTTAAAAATCGATAGTATTTTCCAAATTATAGAAATTTTGTTTTCTGAATTTTGTCTATTTGGTAATTTACCGTGATCTCATTTGTACAATTTTTATATGCATGAAAATTTACATATATGCCTACATGCGAGCACGAAAATTCTAGTGTTATTATAATAGTTATAACCACTTTAAAATATAAGAATATCTTGTTATGATAAAATGAATAAAATAATTTTTAAATGAAGAGGGTAAAAATGAAATAAAAAGACTCCACTTACACCCACACTTTTCTCTATTTATACCTTTTTTTTACTTATTTCATTTATTTATTCATATCCTTGTTTTCCGCGGTTTCATAAACGTTACACAATAAGTGTATGTACATGTGTTAAATATGAATTTTGTGTTTTTTTTTTTTTTTTTTTGGTGTCGCGCCTAAATGCTTATTATTATTATAATTAACAGAAAATATTTTTCATTTTTTTTTGTTATTTACATTAACTGATTTGGCAAGGATTCTTATGATTTTTTAAGATGATGATACTTTAGAAAACAAAATATAAAAACAACAATAAGAAAATGACAATAATGATAACAAAAAAATGATATTATTACAAAAAAAGAAAAAAAAAAACAAAATGGATGATGATAGCTTTTATAGAAAATATTAACAACAACAGCAATACTAAGAGCAAAAAATGATTGTAACAAATTGTGTTGACGTGCTTGCCGAAAATTATTCTTATACTTATTGTTGTTTTTTTTTTTACAATAAAAATTGAGATTTAATTCTTGGGATCTTCCTCATATCTATCTGTATACACGGGGAAATTTCAGGTATATTAAATTCTAATTTATTGAAGAACCGTGGTAATTGAGTTGAAATTAATAATATTGGTTATTTATTTTTAGGCATATACTTGAAAATTGAAGCTATAATTGCTTGCCATTAACTGGACTTTTTTCTTTTAACTAATTGTTATGGTCATAACGCTAATTATATTATATCATTGTACAAGAACATTGTTTTTATATAATTTAGTGGAGAAAAAAGTATATTACTAAAAAACATAATCAAATTTCAAACCTTCTTTAAAGAACATGTAGCAGTTCAGTTTTTCATGAAAATCGTAAACAGAATTATTATTGGGACCTTATAATGTTTTTATTTTTATATTAAATTTCTGATCTTACAAATATGTATAATGGAATAAGTATTAAAATAGATTTTAAATTGGGCTCTTGCTCAAAAAAATTCTCAAACAATTTTTTTAAATTATTATATAGCCATTATTATCGTAACGTACGAAACTTATTGTTTTAATTATTTCACATACTTTTTTATAGAATTGCAAAAGATTTTCAAAAAATATAAGATTTAAAGCCCCGAAAAATATGCAAAATTTTGATATTTTCGTGTTAGAAATTAATTTTTGATAAATTCTTAATATTTTGGTATGAGTTTAAAATTTTTAATTTTCTTGATATATCTAATTAGCATTGTTCCATTGTTCCACTAACCGTGTTATATATCGTATTTTATTAAGTAGCATTTGCAAATTTAAATATTACTTAGTGTTTTTATATAAAGAATAATTATTTATTAGCGCTCATAACTTGGATATTACACTTTTAGCGCTTGCAACTTGGTTATGTATAAAAAAAAATAGAAATTCTGAAACATTTAATTTTTGTAAATTATTTTATGAATTACAACCTAACCTAACACTGTGTCCCACATTAAAATTATTTCCTAATTGATGTAATTGCATAGCTTTTTCTTTTATATCAAATTATAAAATTATATTTTTATGGGATTTTTTATTCACAAGTTTTCTTATTCTTAGAAATATTTTCATATTGTTGTATTAGACGGTAAAATGTTTTGATTAAATTAATAAAATTATTGTATGCGTTTTGATAGTTTACTGTCTTAAAAGTCTGCGCAAAGTCTTGAAAGTGATACGCAAATTACAATTAGATAAAATACCACTGATTTAGACTCTTTTCCTTTTCTTTAAATCTCATAATAAGCGTAACAAAAAAATTAGAAAGAAATGCTAAGCATATATACAAAATATTTAAAATGAAAATTAACAAAAATAAGAGCGCATACATGTAATGAGAACCTTATGTAAACACACGACTGCATATGTATGTTTATGTACCACACGTGTACTTCAAAATATGAAAGTTAAAATAATAACAAAAAAAAAATTATATTTTTTCTAAATAATAATTGAAGAGTTTATGAATTCCTGTGTAGAATAAGGATTTTAAAGAATATTTAAATTAAATAAGAAAAAAAAATGTTATGATAACCACCTACTCATTCACATCCCAATCCATTATCCTTCCCTTCTAAGAATTTTTAGGAATAATTTTATTTATTTGCTTTTAATTTTTATTTTTGTTCTTTTGCTTTTTGGTTACTTTTCAACCGTATATTCAAGTTAAAATAATATTTGAGGTGTAAAAAACAAAAAAAGAAGGAATCAAAATTTTTAAATTTTTGGGAGTGTTGAAATTGAATGATGAAGGGTTAGAATAGTTACGTATAGAGATGGTTGTAAGATAAGAAAAACTTAGTGTTGTTGTGTTTATGTGTGCGCAATATAGTAAAAGGATTTAATTCTTATATGATAATTCATATATGATATGGAAAAATTATTTGGTATATTGAAATATTTATGGGAAAATATATTCATTTTTCATGTATAAATAAAGATTTAATTTTTTTCCATAAAAAATCTTAAATAAAGATTTATAAATTCTTTACCATATCCTTCATCCTTTTTATTCATTATACATTAACAGTTTGCTTTATTCTTTACATTGTTTAAGATAAGTGTGTTAATAAAATAAAGGTTTGTGAAAATTTATTTCAATTTTTATGATTTTTTTCTGTATATTGTAATCAGTGTCGCTTTATTTTATATAAATTTAAAAGGTTTTAATATCAGAGCTCGTTCTTACAAGGAACCCAAAATAGAAAATTCGCTATTAATGTTTTCTTATTTAAGAAAAAAATAAAAAAAAAATTTTATTAAAGAGTAATTAAATTGAAAATCTTATCTTTCATTTTTTTGAATATGCGGGAATGTGTTAGATTTTTCCACTTTGCTTATGGAAGAACCTTTCATAAAGTTAATAACCAAATACTTGTTGGTACCGTACAATTCGATTTACGTACTGACATAATAAACAGACTTATTTCTCATTCTAAGTAAGAAATTACCAAAAATTTACCTAAAATTCGCAATTAAATGCAAACTTTGTTTTTCGCTTTGGGTTTCATAAATTCAAAGCCGTTTTAACTTTTGTTTTTGTCAATCATTGTTAGCTTTATTAAATTCGAATTTTAGTTTTTTTAAGGTGATGCTACACGACATCTAGTAATCAAAATTCATCTAGACTAGCAAGAACTGAATATGTGTGTGAATATTCGTAATGCAGCTATGAATTCCAGTAGAGATTTCCAATAGAGTCTCGTGATTGATTCGGTAATTTATCCATGTAGGAGTTAAACTAAGTGAAGGGATATAGAAATGATCTATTTTAACACTTACAATCAATTTCATTGATTTCCTGTAAGTGTTAAAAATTTTTTATAATTAATGCAATATTTTAAATACTATTACACATAATATCAATAAGTAATTTTATTTAAAATAAACAGTTTGACTTGTTACATTCCAATTAGTTAACTTTAGACCTTACCATAAAAGGTTTAAGTGGCTGTGTATTGTTTACGATAAGTATTTAGCACTTTATTACACATTATTGTCTATTCCTAAAATATAATTTCTTTTTAGTGTAGTACTTCTCAGGCAAAATAATTCCGACCCTGACTGCCAATATAGAGTTCAAGTTCTAAAAATAATATAATAATTAAATATTTATTTTAAAAGTAAATTAAGTAAAATTGTAAAAAAATGAAAAATAATATTTCTCATACAATTGAAATGTTTTGTTATCAGACGAACGTTAAAAATTTTAGGCTTCTACATTCGACAATAATAAAATTGAAATTATAAATATATGTATAGGAGTATAATTAAATTTTGTAAAGATATCTGTTTTTGTTGTTGTATGCGGTTAAAAATTTTAAAGATCTTTAAGATTTAAATAAAAATGTTACCAGAAATTCTTTACTTTTTATTTAAGAATCTTTAGAAAAGTTTCAGTGAATTATTAATTTAATTAAGGTATATAAAGGAAAACAAAGGTATCATTAGCTATCTTTCATTTCTTTTGTTTTTGTAATTTCAGTATTCGCAATTAATACTATATTCGTTGACGTTGATTTTATTTATTTGATTTTCATATAATTCTTCCAATAATTTAATTGAAAATTTCTTTTATTTTTGTTTTGTTTGTGAATTTATTCATTCAGCACTAAAATCACGTTTTCAACAAGTTGTAAAAAGATTTTAATAGTTTTTAATTAAAAAAGAAAATTAATAATGAAAAATACAAGAGCTGTGTTTTCTTCCGTCGAATATTAATTAAAAAAATTTTATTAGTTTAATATTAAATTAAATTAAAGAACTTTAATAGTATGACTTTGAAATTAAAATATTTTAGCTTTTAAATATTTTAATAATTTGATAAATGTATGTTTTTACACTAAATTATTGATTTTAGCTCTGAGAATGTTTGGTAATTTTCGGCCCCATTTAGTTGAGCGAACGAATTTAAATCTTTTGTGTTTGCGCGGAATTGCTGATCCGATTGCAGTACCTCAGTTACAAATGGACCACGACTTTACTTTCGCACAGTAGATGCTCTACCGTGAATCTTAAGATTAAATTTAGTTAAAAAAAAATAAAAAATATTTTTTTATAAATATTTTTTAGAATGCTCTTAAAAAAATGTTGTATAGTTTGCTAATAAATTTATGAAAGCGGAGAACATTTGGAAGAGTTCCTTTTAAAAATCAAAATTAAATTGAACAAATTTTCCTACATGTTTTGTCTAGCTTAAGGATTAACTATACGGACATTTTATTAAGCTACATGGTTTTTTATTTTTAAACTTATAACTTAAACTTTACTGTAGTGTAATAGAATTTTAATATAAAATAGTGCTTCCCTTGCATAACACTTCCAACTACTTAATGAACAATTTATTTTCGAAAAGTAAAAGTTGAACTGTTTGATTTTAAAGTAACTCAAATTTTGAAACTTATCTAGTTATTATTTTTTTTTTCGATAACCAAAATATGTTTCAATTTCAACTATTTGCATTACGATTGCTTTGAAAATGAAAGAGTTTCGAAGTTGTTTGAAACATTAAGGTCACTGTTAATATAATAATATTGACTATATAAACATAACAGTAATATAATAACAGTAATTATATAAACATAATTAAATGAATTATGATTACATTAATTTAAAAATTGTAAAAGTTTTGTTCCGTTGCAGTATAAAGGCAGTTATAGAATATAGAGGACTTATGCCAAAATTAATAAAATGTCAAATTTAACACTTGAAAATTATATTAGAAATTATTTATTAAACAAGTCATGCTTTATTAAAATAACTGTATAATTGCTTCAATTTTTAATATTAAAAATTGAAATTTAAATTTGCATACAAGCGTATATAATTTATAGATCAGTAATACGCAACAAAAAAAAAACCAATTTATAACGCCATTTTATATTTAAAATTTTTTTTTCCAAATAATTTTCAGTGTATATCGTAAGCAAATATAACGGTATTTCTCATTTTCGTTTCAAGATTTTTTCATTTTTTTTTGCTTTTCCAATAAAATAAAGATCAGAAGAAAACAATAAATCACCCTGTCATTTATCAATTTTTTTAAACAACAACAAAGATTTTTTTTTAATAAATATTGGATTCTTTTTATACAAAGTTTATTTTTCAATTTTTCAAATTGCAATCCATGTGCCATTTTGAAATGAAAACAAACCTTATATGTATAAGAGAATTAGAGAGAAAGAGAGAGAAAAAGAGAGAGAGGGAGAAAAAGAAAAATAAAATATAAAATTTTTCGATATTTTAATAAAATATTTTTAGCTACCATTTAATTTTTTTTTTGATTTTTAACACGTTTTATAATGATTTCTTTCGCAGAATAAAAAAAAAAAAAAGAGGCGAGGCAAAATAATAAAATTGAAGAAAAACACAAAAAACAAAATGATGAAGAAACAATAAAAATCAAACCGACAAACTCAATAAAAAGGCTTACTGTAAAATAAAAATTTGTAGCGAAACGATAAACGATAATGTTTTGCATTGGAATCAGAACCGGAGCGTTAATAAAGATAAAAGAGCAAAAACGAAAACAAAAAAAAACATTACGCTTTGGTTTCGGTAACGCCTATTTCCACTCAAAAATCATTCAACATAGAAAAGCTAACGGAATTTCGCATAAACTTGTATGTAAATATAAATTTGTAAACATGTGTGCATGAAGTATGTGTATTTGTACACATTTTATATGTAAGTATTTAAAAATTTTTCATTATTATTTGAATATTTATTTGTTTCGGATTTTAAGATCTTTTGGCTTTTTTTTGTTTTAAAATTTTAATTTTTTTGTATATTTATTTATTGTTCATCTGGTCGGATGAAAATAGAAGGTGATTTGTTTTATGAGAAAAAATTAGAAATTAAAAGAAACACAAAAAAAAATTAAAAAAAAAAAAAACCAATTTCGGAAAAACTCTTTTGATGCTTTTGATGAAAATATTTATAATTTTTTTTGCAAAAAAAAAAAATAACAATTTTAGTTGGTAAATTAAAAACTTTTAAAATCCTGTATAATTAAATAAAATAAATTAAAATTTACTTTTCTATTTTTAGTTGAAATTTATAATTATGTTAGCCATAGAGCAGTTTATTAACAGGATATTGATATCAAATTTATATAATATTTGCATCATGACATACTTTGACTTCTTACAAAAAGTCATTATATAAAATAGATTGTCTAATAGCTATTTGTTGATTGACCATAAAAAGGGCTTTATAATTTGAAATAAGTGTAAAATATTCGAAAAATCTATAAAATTTCCTTAGAAACACCGAAAGTTTAGAACTGTTTTAGAAATATTTATAAACAAGAAGATTTAACTTCTCAAAACAAATGTTCGGTTTCAAGACGGAAAAGTGGCTTACCGATAAAATACAGTTGTTCAATATCAATAACTTAAATTAGTTAGTGTATTGTTTATATGGAAAAATCATAATTAGAAAAAATTTCCAAAATTAATTTAAAGTCTGGTCACCATTTATTCACTTCAATTTTTCTTCGAAGACTATGGCAAGTTTTGTCGATATTTTGAGATAAAAATGTGAAAATTCAATTGAAAAACTTAGTATTCTTATATTAGAAAAATGACATATCCAATTAAAAAACGAAAGTTCTGTTTTGAAAAGTGAAAACCGCACAGAAAAAGCAAGTTATACGATTAAACTGATGAAAGCAGGAAAAAAAGCTAAAATGGCAAAATACGTTTAGAAAGTGTATTGTGAAAGAAACCCGTGATCTAAAAAATTTTTTTTTTGTTTAGTAGTTGAATAAGGAAACTTTAGAATTTTAATTTAAAGAATCAACCTTGACTTACCAAAATGCCTAAACTGATAAGTGTCCTGATTTCGCATTATTTTTTTTTTTTTTGCAAACATTTGGAATATTTAAACAATAGCTATATAATTCGCTCTAACTGTGTTAAATACCAAATTTTAAATATCAAAAAATTAGCAAATGAGAGCTTCAAACTTGTGAAATAAAATAATTTTATAATATTGCTTTGAAGTTACTCTTTCATTGTGACGATTCATTATTTGCATAATATTCTTTGAGTTAAGATCTTAATTAATATTAAAATTTCCAATTAGTGTAAACTAAAAGGTCGTTTTACTTTCACCATTTTCTTCATGATTGCGACACAAATCCTTTCAATAAGCTGTTATGGTACTATGAAACCCTTTTCAATATACTAATAAAAACGACATTATATTTTGTCTAATTTAATATAATATACTCAAAACAAATTACACAAGAGATTGCTAATTCTCAAATTTCAATGATTTTCCTTGCACAAAAAAATTTTATATAAAATAAAAATTAAATTGAGTAATTATAATCAATATAATTATTGTTAAAAAATTAAAATAAATTAAAATGAAAAAAATTGCGTTCATTTAGCAGAGAAAATCCTAAAATTTTTCAAAAAAATTACTAATTCTGACCCCATATGTATGTGAAAACTAAATTGTTAAAATTTTTTGATATTTTTTTTTATGTTCTCCTCTTGCCCGTTTTCACTTAATTTTTATTTAAATTTTTTGTTTATTATTTTTACATTTATTTTAAAAAAATCCATCATCACTCATCAAACTAAAATAATAATAATAATAAAAAAAAAATTGTTATACTTAAAATTACTAAAAAACAAAAAGCAAAAACCTAAGAGCAAAAATAAAATAAAAAATTAAAACTCAAAATTTGTAAATAATTCGAATTATTTTACTTTGATCCTCACAAAAAAAAAATCAAAAAATATTTTAAGTAAAGGAAAACTGAAATAACAATAATAATATAATAAAAATCATGATTTTCCACGAAACAATCACAACGAAAAAAATTTATAAAATCAAAAAGAAAATTATACCACAAAAATCTTCGAATTTCAGTTTAAAACTTGAGGGGTTGGCAATTGTTGCAATCTATATAAGGAAAAACTTCTAAAGAATCAAAAAAACATAAAACGGATTAAAACAATTTTTAAAAGAGAAAACCATAAAACACAGAAAAAAATAAAAAAAAAACTGTTTGACAAGATAATAAACAAAAAAAAAAAACAACAAAAAATAATAAACCTATAACACACTATGATCACTTTTTATGACCACTTAAAAGATCACAAAAGCAAAATGTTATGTTATATGTTATCCATATTAAAATCATATATACAAGGCATTATATTCTTGTAATTCACACATGCTTATATCGTATAATAAAAATATAATCGAAAATTAACCTCCAATACAATATTGAAATTAATAAAAATTGTATAAACATGAACATTAAAGTATACGCAAACATCTAAAACTATATCAATTTGATTTCATCTGACATTTTTCTTAATATCTTTTGACAGAATACATGATTATATTATACGATATAACACGTGAAGATACTATATAAGAAAGAGTATAATGTACAAGAGCAAGAGCAGCAACAAGAAAAAACTCATAAAAAGATCACAATACAAAAACATACACACACATGAGAGTATTAACAAAACATCATTAAAATTGAATAACAACAATAATAAAAATATTGAGTGTAACTTGGAAGGATCATATATACATATACATATATGCTCATTCATACTTAAAAATACCATTTCAATTACTCTTCTCTTTTCATCTCTGACCTCTGTTCCATGTTTTTTTGTACTATAAAATATAGATGACTTCACTTCACGATTTGATCTTTTTAAAGATTTTGCTATCGCGTCTGTCAAAGTCATAAAATATTTTTTTTTTCTTTTTTGGTTTTTTAATTTGTTTTTTTCTATTTTCCTTTTATTTTGTATAATATTTTGGGTTAAAAAATTAAAACATGTTTAAAAAAAAAAATTTTTTTTTTTTTTGAAGCAGTAGAAGCGGCAGCAGCAGCAATCGATCGATGTAAATCGGTGCTTGAATCAAAAAAAAAAAAAAAACATTTTTATTACCATAAACATATAAAAATCAAATAAAATGAAAAATTGTAATTAAAAAAATATAAAGGAATGAGTTAAAAAATGCTATAGTATATTGGCTGTCATTTATAGGATCATGTATTATCCACATTAATATCCGAAGATATCCTTCAGGGAGGTAGACATGAGTTCCCTAATACTGAGAAGCCCCGCCCAAACCATCTGCGCCTCCTGATGACCAGAGTAATACAGCCACAGAGAATATGTATATTAGTCTCTTCATTGTTCCGGCAGAATCTACTTAATAGGAACCCAATTTGCTCAGTTTGTGAAGGTGACATTTAATCGGACTATGACCAGTAAAGAAGCCAATAATAGAACGACTCCGATTTCGATGCATCCTCAGCAGCTTTGAAGAAAACTTCTTTGAGTAAAATGAAAGGAACAGCTTTTCATAATGACATCCCCTAGTAGCTTCCCAGCGAAGATTCAATTCTCTTTTAATTACGTATGACCAACTTGCAGAGAATAACGTAGCGCACAAAAAAAAAGAATAAAAAATAGCTCATATTTTGAAACAATTAATGAATTTTGAAAGAATCCATTATTGAAAGTTTACCTTTTTATTATTACTCGAGGTTTTGGTTAAGCTGCAATTACTCGAAAATGGTAATTTTGACATCATCCATATACCTACAATTTCAATAGCTTCGAAGTTGTTTTGATTTTCAATCCCCCTGCATATCAGATGGATTGAAATTGCCCATTATAAACGTTAAATTTATTATTGAATTATATTATAATATACAAGCATTAAAAACGTTGCTATACATAGCATATTTATGATACAATACTATTTTAGAGTAAGAAAAATTTTCTTTTTTTAAAAAATTCTCATATAAATAGTTTTATATATTTTTGTTTTACTTTAAAAAACGAAAAAATAAAATAAAAAAGGCGGATCTTCTATGTATTCATATACAGTATGTATAATATTATATTCGTTCATTCATTCAATCAATATTGTAATATTATGAGCTATAAATGTACAATATACATAAATATGTATAGTAAAGAATGGGTGGACCTTAACTTTAGTTTATAATGCATATCCGGATAGCTAATTAACTGCTTGCATATAATAAAATATTAGGTGGGAACATTCTATAAAAAAAAATATATAGATACACACATATACGTGTGTATATTTGAATTTAAAAGTTCTACTATAATTATTATTATTGTTAATGATTCGGAATATCTTTAAGTAATTATAGAACACCATTAAAATTTCGTATAATAGTCGTCATTCTTTTGATATACATATATTTCAAATATAATAATATTATGTGGTTAATATCCATTTATTATGTTATACACATTAACATTAACTTAAACATATATATAAGAACATTTATATGTAAAATTTTTATGACAGAACGTGACATTTTATAAAATGCATTTGGTTACATTTTTTACAACTTAATTTTATATTAAATACAAAATTGTGCAAATAAAATTAGCTATAAAATAAACACCTATATATTAGTATAATGTTCGTGTGTGTAATATTATAAGAGCAGCAGCAGCAGCATTCTTACATGTTAAAAGTCAAGTTACAATCGCTTATTCAATATTTTAAACTCGTATAACACTTTACATATTATAATCAGTATGATGTTGAAGATTGATTTGGTTTTTATAGTATGGTGACAATTCGGTGATTGATATAATGATTATATTATCTAATGATGATCATGATAAAGTTTTATAATGTCATCATATAAAAATTAAAAAAAAAATTAAATAAAATAAAAATTTTGGTTTCCTTTTTTATAGTCTTGAATGTAGAAAATTTTCTAGATTTGGAAGTTGTATATATACTTATACAAATTTATTATGACCTTTTCCTTTTGAATTTTTTTTCTTTTTCTTTTTATTTATTTTCATTTGAAAGCAATAAATTAAACAGTTGGATTTTCTAATTTTATTAGGTAATTTTATATTATAAAAATAAAAAAGAATGAGAGAGAATAATGAGTGAGTTTGGATTAAAAATAGGGTGTGGGAAACGGAAGGAAAAGAGAAAAATTTATTTAGTTTAGTATCTGATGTGATGATGAACCTATTATTCACGTGCCTTATTTGGAAAATTAATGGAAACTGATTTGGAATCCTAAATTAGATTTGTTTTATGATATTAATCATTTGATTAATAATTAATATTTCAAAATAATAAAATTAATATTTAATATTATTTAGTTTAAAATTTAAAGTAAATGCAATTTAATTTGCAAAAAATTTTAAAATACCGTGGATAAGAATGAAATTTTTGTAGTTAAACCTCCCTTGATTTGAAAGTTAAAACGACAACTGAATAAGAGAGATATTTCTATAGGAAATATTATATAGTTTTTGAATATCTTATACCATTATTTTGAAGAGCTTAGACCTATGGAATTCGGTATCATCTTACTCAGATTTAACTACGTAAATAGTAGCTTCATAAATATTACGTTTAAATTGAGCAACTATTAAAATTATGTGTTTTAATATGTATTTTATTTATGTGTTTTGTGATGTATAATCTAATACTTAATGGATTAAGAAATTAGTTAAATATTTGATGATATTGCCTTTTAAATAAAAAATATAAACTGCCCATTAATAATGAGAAAAAACTTTCATTTTAATGAATTAACTTTCATTTTTAGTTACGAATTTGTCTAAAATAAATTAAAATAGGTACATAATTTAAAATAATTTAATAAAGGGCTTTAGATATTTCAATAAAAAATGCCCAGACTCCATTTGGATTTGACTAGAAGACAGGTAAATAGGACAAACTCCATGTAATATTTATAGAATCGTGCCTTTTAGTAAATATAACTATAATTGCTTTAGCTATAATGATGACCGCATTCCTTCTGGGTTTCCGTGAGCTCAGCTTTATATTAAAAATTTAAATTTTGTAACTAATATATTGTTATTACAGAAATTTGCTTTTGATCGTTTAAAATGCTATTGACTGTTTAATAATCAAAAAATAATCGGACGCTTGGTGATTAAGGGGTAGTTGTAACAAAACGGCACATTAGTACTAATTGGGGTGCGGTGAATCTGTTGCACCGGCCACGTCAATCGACCTACCAACCAATCAAGAAAAATGCAAAATATCTGTTGCACAAAGAGTGAAACATTAGTAAACTGTGCTTCCCTTAAAAAAGAATTTTTTTAAAGGGTTAGATTATTTTTAACATTTAAAATTTAAAACAGCTTTAATTACGATGTAGCTTAAAGAGTGATTAATTTTAACGTGCAGTCTAATTTGGCAAATCAAAAATTCTAATTCATTCTCAAAAATTGCTTCCCACTGCTGCTTCCCTTAAACACAAAATAATTGACATACTATAGTGTTTATAGTCTTGTAAATATTTTAAATTCTGGTGTTTGCACCAAACATGCATATTATAAATTTTAGTCCTTTTCGTTTTTTAAAGTATTAGCAAAAGAACTGTTTTTATTTTTGTTATTTCATTAATTTTGAAATTCTTTAATATTATAGGTTGAATGTTATGACTTGACTTTTTTATAATAATACAAGTATAAAATTTATTTTAATTCTTATGAAAATGTGAATAAAAAAATTCCATGTTAATCTTCTTTTGAATTTTTCATGTTTTTATATAGAGGATTAAAAGATATGTTTAAGATCGAAGTTTCTTTTTTTTTTTTTTTCATTTATAGGGTAATTAGAAGTGTGAAAGAATTTTAATTATTTGAAAACAAAATACAGAATAGTTTGGACGAGTAGCTGATGATGCTATGAATGAAGTTTAAGGAAAAATTTTTAAATTGAAGAATTTTTGTGATTCTTTTGGATCTTTGAAAATATGTACTTTGATGAAACAGAATTTTGTCGAATATGAAAATGATTTTCTTTAAAGTTTTATATAGAAAATTTGGATAAGTTATAGAATTAAGAATAGCGTGAGAATGAAAGAAAAGTGTAGAACAAATATGTACAAATTAACTTTAAAATGTTTGGTTTTGCTGAAGTTCTAAGAAAGAAATAGTGAGAGACGTGATACTCGAATAGAATATGATAGATAACAATTTTGAAAAAATTTAAAATTCATCGTAGATTGACTTAATAGTTCAAATACATAATAAGTGCTTAAGTGTTAAAGTGCTTAATTCTTAAATTTTAAAACTTGTTACAATGTCTTTAAAACAATATTGAATAGTCGAAAAGTTTAGAAAACATTCTGTGAAATTATATTGTATAGGAATTAAAAGTATGCATGCATATATAATGTTTACAAAAACAAATATTAGGATGTTTCCCAATCTTTAGTCGTCATATGATTAATGCTTTAATTGTAGAAAAAGAAATGTAATTGGGCTTTAAAAGCTAACATTGTTTTTAGAGGGTCCACGCAAAGTTTTGGATGTATTATACCGAAACCAGGTTCTGGAAATGTTATCTTACCTGTATTATTACTGAAATATAAATATGGTAATTTTGCTATTTACAATCATAATTTAATGGTCCTCTCTATAATTTAAGAGATCTTAATTAATTCATTTTGATCGTGTGCTATACATAGATATAACTTGCTATTAATACTAACAATATTTAGTTATAGTCTCTGCAGAAAGGTGTTTTTTCCTCTTGAGCATTGGAAGAAAACAATTTTAATATTTTTGGTGAGCAATTAATTTCATGTGTTGCATAATCCAATTTAGCCGTTGAGATTTTCCAACGTGACGCTGCAATTTCGAAAAAGATCAAATTTACATTATTTCTTTGCTTTCATTAAAAGTTAGAAACTTGGTTAAATACAAAATTTATTTCATATTTGCAACCCGTAACCGTTATGCTTTTCAAAGAGAGATAATTGAATTTCAAATAATATCTAAATACATTTGAAAACAGCTTCAATTCTGCGTAAATAATAACCATATAGCATTAAGAAATCGATTACATTTTCCTATGAATTTATTATTTTTTTTTTATTATTATAATTTTATATAATTGCTTCTCTATATTTGTATTAAAAATATTGCAGCAAAATTTATAAATTATACAAACATTAAAATTACTTTAATCTTTCTCTGTTTTATATTCCGATATGCATATTGTGTATATTCTCATTCTCATGTGCATCATCTAATAGATCTTTCTGATCTATATGTGTACATAATTCTAATAAAATTAAGATAAATGCGGTTGGTCTTGTGGTCTTAAATTTCTAAATAAACAAAAATCACAAAATAATTTTTATGATCCCGAAAAATTTTCGGAAAAAAGTGAGCAAGAGAGAGATTTGAAAAATTTGTAATAATACGAGTATAGAATAATAAAAATCAAAATGTGAGAAGACAAAAAGGAAGAGAGAAAAAATTGACAGAAATCTATATAACAGCTACAACAGCTACAATAACAACTAGTATAACAATAGCAAAAGAAACAAAATAATAATTACAACTAAATCGTAAAAACTGTCAGTTATAAATTCACAATGAAAAAAAAACAAATTTTTCATTGGAGGTGGTGTTTTTCCTTTTATACTTAACATTTTCTGATTGTGTATACAATTTTTCTTTCTGTTTTTTGTTTTTCAAATAAAATTCACAGCATGATGATCTTTTCTTTATACGTCTAAATGTTTTGTTTGATCGCGCAATTAAAATTGGTTTATTTCCTAACTACATACATACATTTACCTGTGTGCGTATGTATGTAGGTATGTAAATATTTTCAGCATTGATAATGTTTGTTTTCCTTTATTTTTATTTTTATTTGAAATTTATTTCAATATTTTATATTTTTTTCAAAACATTTTTAACATTTCCGCCTGTAAAATAAGAATACAATTTAATAATATTTTTATTTAATTTTCTAATTTTATATATAAGGAAACACACTTTAACAAACATAAATATGTAAATAGATACATACATAATGTAATTTTTTGAATTTTTACCTTATTTAAATTTTTATAGCGTTAATCTTTAATGCGTAAAATTTATTAAATTTGTAAAGCTATTAAAATTTTACAGCTTGTTTTGTAAAGGAATCCATAGGGTTTAGGCACGTGCGCTTACACTTTGATTATAAAATAAATTAATTGAACAGAATCTATAAGAAATCTAAACTTACACATACATACATATTTGTCTATAATCTATAATTATACTTATTTTTGTATATTGTTTTTAAAATGATTTTAAACAGTTCAACTTGTTCATAAGCGATTTTTTAAGAAACAACGTCTAAAACTACAAAATTGAATACGAGTACTTAGTTATTTTTATAACTTGTGATTTAGAGCCTAATCACGTACATATCTCCTATTTCCATCTCACTTTTTATTCATTTTCAAATCAGAATTCTGTATTTTCTAATGGATATCTCACTTTTCCAATAAGATGACTCCTTTTTTTCAATTTGATTATTGCATTTTTTCTCAAATTATTGATTGAATTTTAGAAAAAAACGAAATTCATAATACGGAATAATTCTTCTCAATTGAAAATTACATTATGCAAGCATATGATAATTACTCACTGTTTTCTCATTTGCCGAGTAAAATAACGAGATACACAATTAGATTCTTGTCTTACGACGATGAGTAGAAGAGAAATATTAATTGTTCATAGGGCGTTTGCCTAAATGCAAACTAAATGCAATGCAATCAATTTTGTTAAGCAATTGCGCAATAGGCAAATCTCCACATTTTAGGTAAATGTGAATAATTTCACATATACTATGAAGCTATAAAATTTAAACTATAAAGGGTTAAACTGTAAAATTTAGTAAAGTGTTAATTTTCTTTAATGAGTTAAAGAAAATAGTTCATTTTTTCTTAGCAAATTTTACTGCTTCACGCAGATGTGAAGGATATTAAAAGCATTTGATAAACTGAAAGCAAAATATTGAATATTTAATGAACCATAATGGTTTTTGGAAAATGCCTAGTCTTTCGAGATTCGAAGTAGTAACATTTGTTTTGTTTAAATGTGATTAAAGACTAGGAAGGTAAAAAATTCTGTATGTGAAGAACATAAAACTTCTATATATTTGTCTGGCATGAGACGTTAAACTTGAGCTCAATTACACGTGCACCATAGCTTTTGATTCTAAAGTTTAAAATTAAATTCGTAATAGAGAAGATAAGCCAGAAATTCCATTATGGTGCTTTCAAAACATTATCTATATGAAGGTTGAATAAATACACAAAAGTATATAAAGTTACATAAACATTGTGCACATAATTGTTTATAAAACAAATAAGTATGTGAGCAAATGAGTATGAGATTTAAATATCTTAAAGTTGACGTGACCACCGCTATATATTTCGTCTATCTATTTTTTTTGTTTTCTTAAGTTTCAGGGATAATTTAAGGCAATGAAAGCAAAAATACGAAAATGAGAGCATTGAATTTTTTTTCAATTAAATTTAATGGTATGATGACTATGAGATGAAATTACTTTGAGAAGAGAGCACAAATGAAATATAAATAAAACGTCATTTGAGAAAAAGAGAGAATGAGAGAATATTCTTGGCGGCATTTCGATTACTAAGAATTTATTTGAAATGAATGATATTGTATGTAAATGAAAAATTGTAAAATGTTTCAATGTTTTTTTGAAGCAAATAGATAAACACAGACGGAAGAAGATGGACGTATGTACAAAAGTATCTTATGTTTTGTTTTACATGTATGACACATTGTTTGCTAACAAAATAATAAAATTCAAAAAAAGAAAAAAAAAACAGAGAAAAGAAAACATTAAATAAAGAATTATTAGGGGTGAAGTGAGCAAAAACATTTTTTTTTCTTTGTTCTTTTTTTTACTTAGTTCGTAGTTTATTAAAACTATGTGTTATAAAATTATTGTCTGATCTCGAATTAGGGTTGACAAATTAAAAGAAAAAATATTGAATATTCTAAAAATATGTACATATATAGGTACAAACATTTGAAAATCAAAATGTGGAAATTATTATAGAGAATAGATTATAGGAGGTTGTTCCAAATAATATTGCAATAACTGCAGTAGAAATAATAATAATTACGTTTTATTTTTACATTTTGTTTTTTAATTTTACGAATTCATTCATATGTAGGTGCAGAAGAAGACCATTTCCGTTTCATTCCGTATATAACAGGAACGGTCTCGAAACTTGAATCTAACTTAATAAAAGTTATTAAAAACATAATAAGCTCGATCTGATTAAGTTTCTGATTGCTTGGATTTGAATATAACAAAAAAGGATCTGTTTCCGTAACATTCGATAAAAATCAAATAAATCCATTAATTAATCACTTAATAATTTACTACAATACATACATATTTAAATAATAAAACAAGTTATAATTAATTCTATTCATTAAAAAATTTATAATTCTACCTTTTTCTAATATTTTGACGTAATTATTATTGACGGCAACCTTGATTATTCATATTTACTTTTTAATCAACAGTTCTAGTTTTAAAAAACGTATAATATTATAAAACAATTATTCCATTCTTGCCATTATTTCCAATGGAATTGAAACTGATTTAAATCGTGGATAATTATGAAGGTCTCAGAAGCAGAGTGGCTTAAGCCACTCTTCTTCTTCTATGTATGTCTTCACAAATTAGTGATATTAGTTTCCAGTTTCGAAATATGTATTCTACTATTTATTTTTCAGAAAAGTACTTTTGCTTTTGTAAAAATTTTCTGATTTTTCAAAAGCAAAGTGGCATAACTCACATTGTGGCTTATGTCACTCTGCTTCTGAGCCCCTCATATGTCGTTTGCTGTATACATTATGTATGTCAATTTGTGTTAATAAATGTCATACACAAAAAACTGTTGTATTAACCGCGGATTGCATCGAAACGCGTTCAACTTTCAAAAACAAATTAATTTTTGTTTTCTTAAAGTATATGGAATGTTCGACAAAAAATCGACCAAAATCTATTCGTTTATTCGAACGCTTAATTTTATAACGATTCCTTATTGATATTTTGCAAAATAGCTTTTGCAATACTTATGTTAAGAGTCAAACTAATGAAGTCGAACTTCAATTAAGCTTGTCGTAACTTCTTCTTCTATTTCCTAAATGAGAATAAAATTAAAATAATCTCAAAAAATAGAAACAAAAATTTAAAAACTCAAAAGTAAACACGAAAAAAATGTCAAAAATTTTATCAGTACGACAATACCAAGAGCAAAACCTATCAAAAATTTGATCATCGCAACAGCACAATGTGTAAGATTTTTTGTTACAGGTTCAAATGAAGACTAGGTGGATTATGCATTAGATTTTAAGGAAAGCGTATTTTAAAAAAGTTTACAAAACCTGATGGAAAAACGTTTCTTTTTTAGTTGATTTCCGTATCCTATAGTTGAAATTCTGGAAGCAAATTTTGAATATTGAGTACATATTTATGAATATTATGAATGAAGGTTTATTTGATCTTGTTCATATCCATTCTGTTGTTTTCATAATAAAATAACAACATTCTGTTATGTTAATTTGTTTTTCTTTTTTTTATTTTACTTTATTTTTTAATGACTTTTTTTGTTATTTTTTTTTTTTTAATTTTTGTTCTAACTGTTCGCAATCGTTTAGTTAGTCGTCCGCTTGGGTCGAATCGTGTGATATATTGTTGTAGTGTTATTACTGTAGTTTTTATAAGTGTGTAAATAGTAAATATATGTAACACCACATGCATAAAATAATATTGTGTAAATTGTGATCGTGTCGGTCTGTTATTTAATTTTCGTATTTACAGTTTACTTTGTTTTTTCGTTTTTTTTATTGTTATAGTTGTTGTTTTTTGTTATTCCGTATGAAATTTGTTTTATTTTTACATTTTTTTGTAGAATTATTTTTTTTTTTTTTTCAAAATTTTTTGTTTGTTTTTTGTCCGGAGAATAAAACAAAAGTAAGATTGAAAGAGAGAGCGCTGCCAATTAGAAGAACTCTGAGTATTGTTGTAAATGAGAGTTATCAGTTTTTTTTCAAATACAGTTTTTTTTTTGTCAGTTTGGTTGATTGTTATTGTTTCTGTGTTGTTTTCTGATTGTACTGATGAGATGAATTGCTCATTTTTTTTAGAAACGGTTTTATGATCTCACAAATATTTTTGTTTCAAGTTCCTTTTTGGAGTTTTACTTGAAAATTTTTGATTTTATATTCGTTCGTTTTAGGAATTTAGATGGATGAACGGTGGTATTTTTATTTTTTTTGTTTTTATTTTTCAAGTGTTTGATCGTCATATAGATCACTTTTCTCGCTCATGTAGAAAAACATGTAAACGAGGGGTGTTTTTTTTGCCATATTATAATAAAATATCAAGTTTTCCAGTGTTGAATAAGTCATCAATGGCACATAATATAAATAAAAAAATAAAAAATGAAAAAAAATAAGAAAATTAAATAAAAATTAAAATAATATGTGTTTTATTTAATTTCATTTTTGGAAAAGAAAACAGAGCATTAAGTAAAACCATTAAAAAAATTAAAAAATTATATTTTCCTGAATTTTTTTTTGCTATTATTATTATTATTATTCGGTTACTTTAAGAGTACAAAATATTTTATTTATGTGTATGGAAAAAATATAAAAAAAAAAGAATAAAAAAAATTAAAAGTAAATAAATAAAGTAAAATTGAAATTTATTTTGTAATTCATTACTTTTGGAGTAGAATCAGTCATTATGAGATCAGTACGTAAATTACTGCAGGCGGATTAACATGTAAAAAAAAAATTAAAATAAATTTTAATAAACGAGAGCAGAGTTATTGATATTCATGATTGTTTGTGTATATGAATATAAAATTAATTTTGAATAATTATATTTGTTGGCGGGATATCTTAAATTGTTAGCAATTTAAAAAGAAAATCTTATTGTTTTATTGAAAACAGGAAAAACATATTAATATTTCAAATATTTATGAAAAATAATTATAATTAAAATTAACGCATTATTTTTATGAGAATTAATTGTTTTATATTTTAATTTTTTTTTGTTTTGAAATATAGTGTTTAATATAAAAAAATAAATAAATTAATAATAATTTAATTTTTAAAAATATTTTTAAAATAATTTTAAAAATTTAAAAGAAATTAATAAATTAAGAATTATTATATAATTAAAAAATATTGCAAGAAATTTAACAAAAAAAAAATGTTACCATCACCAATACATTTTGAAACATATTTAAGTGCATTAGAACAATTACAAAATTTACGATATGGTTTAACTAATACCACCATTAATAAAAACAATATTAATAATAATGATAATTTAAATGATATTCGTAATGATAATATATTATCATCATCGTCATCATCATCAATATCATCATCATCATCGTCATCATTACCATCTATGTCATTTATATCACAGCAGCAACAGCAGCAACAACACCAACAACACTCACAACAACAATTACAAAAGCAACATCATCACCATCAATTACAACAACAACAACAGCACCAATTGCAACAGCAACAACAACAACAACAACATCACCCACATCATTTATCAAATTTTAATGGAAATTTTCATTTTTTTGATATTCATCCATATTTAAATGTACCACATAATTTTTGGTCATTACCATTATCATTTTTAAAAAATTCCCATCGTCCTGAAAAACCACCATTCTCATATATTGCATTAATAACAATGGCAATAAGTAGTGCACCAAATCAACGTTTAACATTAAGTGGAATTTATAAATTTATAATGGATAAGTGAGTATTTTTAAATTTGGATAACTAATTGAATATATTTGGTAAGGTAAACGGCTATAATTCGGTTCTATTGGGGTTTTTTTATAATAATTTCTAATAAGGTACAAATCAAAATAAAATATGTTTTTAAATATATAAAATTGATTTTCGAGTCCAGAACGTTTCCTTATATATTTTAAATTAATTTATAGTTTCGTGAGACATGAGTAGTTTGATTTTTTTGACAATGTTAAAATAATTAAAAGAACTTTCGTAGTTAGGGACAGTCATTTTACGACATGTACCTTAAACGATCTTGTAGGTGAGAATTAAGTCCAGAGATTACTTTCAAATCCTTAATAATTGTTGCCTTAAAATTATTGAAACATTTTTCGATTTCATATTTGTTCTAGTCTTTTACCTTAAATGCAAATTATTAGTAGTGATTGTCATAAAATTATATTTTTGTAATTATGTATTTTGAATTTAGTTACTCATTATTATTAATTTAAATTCACCAATTTTAAGTCAGATTGCAATTAGTCTTTGCAATAATACTTTTTTAATTTCTAAAAATCTATTTTCCAAGAGTTTAATATTGGTTCAAAATCAATAAATATAATGATAATTTATATGCAATTTTAATTAGAATCTACAGCATAGTACGAGTATTTTCAGTGGAACACCTAATTATTTATGTTTGTACTGCACCGTAATATCGGATTATGGAAATATGGGACTATAGATATCAAAATTAAAAAAAAATTTAGATTATTTGTCTGCTTATACTGTTTTACAGCAGTTTGAAGCGGCAAATTTCTTAAGAATAACAGGTATAGTAAATCGGACTTTCGTTACCGGTCCATTTTACATTTATTACCATATTAATTACTACAACTCCTTCATATTTAATATTTGAGTTCTGTTTGTCAATAAAATTAACTGGAAAATTATTCAGAGAAAATATGGATCACCGACAAATCGTATTCGATGATCCGATCCAAAATTACTTACAAGTTACGGCGCCCTAACTGGAAGGTTGTCAAATCACTTAAAATTTGAAATAATTGTTTAAAACATGATCTCTTTTAAGTTACATTTACAACAAGATGTTGAAAAAAATATGCGTGCGTCTTTAAGATAGGAAGCCGAATATTTGCAGACGTTTAGGCCTTAATGAATAAAAAATTTGTCTGTTAATGTTAAATGGAATTTCTTATTCTATTAAGAAAAAATTTTTTTTTCTATATTTTTTCGAATTATAAATTTCCTCTGTAAATTCCACTGTAATCCTTCATTTATCAAAAATAATACTCTTATGTTTTGAATAAATTAGCAATCTAGTATTACGCTAGTAAAGTGTCATATAAACATATCATTGCATTTTCTTCATATTACTCAGAAATACAACATGAGTACAAATTTTAAATTTTGTTACAAAATTCCACTTCAACAAAATCAATTGAAAAATATAAAATTATTATAAAAAAAAACATAGTTTTATTTTGACGTCGGCATCTTTAAATTTTTAGACTTATTGTTCCTAAAATTTAAAGTGAAATAATTGCCCTAAAAAATCTTCTATGTAAACAAACAAAATCTGTTTTAGCAATTTAATTTTACTGTTTGTACCAGTAAAGCAGGTTTAGAGCTAAGGATAATAATACAAAAATGGGAAAATGGAAAGAAAAAGAAAAATATTAAAATCGCAATTTTTATTCACGGTTCACTAATTTAATATTTTCATATTTACTTTTCAATTTTATAATTGCAATAATTCTTAATTTTTTGTGTGTATTCTATAAATTTTTCCATTTTCCTGTTTATTTCCGCAGATTTTCTATATCTTATTGAAATATTTTCAAAGTTTTTTCTATATTTTTTTTTTATACTTTATTGCAGATTTCCATATTATCGGGAAAATCGTCAAGGTTGGCAGAATTCGATTCGCCATAATTTATCATTGAATGATTGTTTTATTAAAGTACCACGTGATAAGAATACAATATGTGATGAGAATGATGGTAATGGTGGTAAAGGTAGTTACTGGATGTTAGATCCTTCAGCAAATGATATGTTTGAACAAGGAAATTATAGAAGAAGACGTACAAGAAGGCAAAGGCATTCACATAAAATGCTTTTAAGCGAACAAATAAAGGTAATGAAATTATTGTAAAAGAAATGATTATGTTAGTATAACTAGGTAGTACAGGTATGCGTACATGCATAATGTAAATAGGAAATATAAAAGGAAAACACAAGAAGTTTTTATGCTTTCTAACAAAAAACTTTTGATGGAAAGTCAATAATTATATTGGGAAAAATTAGAAAACCTATGATTGCATAATAGGAAAATTGAATTAAGTTTTTTTTTAACCAATTTAAATAACATGCTATCGTCATTATTGATTAATATATATTTATTGATTTTAATTATGTTTTCGAATGAAGAGTCTATTTGTAAAAAAAATTTGGTTTATTTGTAAAAAAAATTTGATTACATTAAAGTATTTGTGAAAAATATAAAATTAGGTAAAAGCATTTTTAAAGCGAAAACTAACAAATACCGTCTTTTAAATTTTTATGAATTTACTAATTTTCATTTAAAACACTTTTGTATTGTCATTGTTATTTTTTAAGTCCTGTAGAAAGTTATTTAGTAACAAGACCAACAATACAAACCATCGTTTAGACAATTGAAAATGGGAAAAACTTTCGTCTGGCAGAACATACATAGGTCTCTTATAGTTTTTGGGTGGTGCTCTCCTTCGAACATGTGAAAAAATCTTTAAAAATAAATCGTTTCTTAAATTATTTTTCTTCATTCGCTGAAATATGTCACAAAAATTTCATACATTCAGGGTCCGAAAAAAAGTTTAAACTAGGTACATTTTAATCGAATTATCGAAAATTTTAATTTTTGTTACATTTTTTTTATTATTTTTGTTGAAAACAATAAAAATTAAAGCGTTAATAATGAATGAATTATGATTTTAATAATAATAATAGTAATTTCCCACGGCCATCCACCCCTCCCCATCTCGCACGCGGGGGAGACTTCAATAAATTTTTTACTATTATTATTATTAATAATTTTTTTTACTTTTAATTTTTTTATAAAAGCATCAAAAATTAAAGCAGAAATTAATAAATCATAATATTAATAATAATAATAGTAATTTTCCACGACCATCCACCCCTCCCCATCCCGCACGCGGGGGAGGCCTCTATAAATTTTTTATTATTATTATTATTAATAATTTTTTTTACTTTTAATTTTTTTGTAAAAGCATCAAAAATTAAAGCAGAAATTAATAAATCATAATATTGATAATAATAATAGTAATTTCCCACGGCCAACCACCCCTCCCCATCCCGCACGCGGGGGAGGCCTCTATAAATTTTTTACTATTATTATTATTAATAATTTTTTTTACTTTTCATTTTTTTGTAAAAGCATCAAAAATTAAAGCAGAAATTAATAAATCATAATATTAATAATAATAATAGTAATTTCCCACGGCCAACCACCCCTCCCCATCCCGCACGCGGGGGATGCTTCTATATGTTTTTTACTATTATTATTATTAATAATTTCTTTTTTACTTTTAATTTTTTTGTAAAAGCATCAAAAATTAAAGCAGAAATTAATAAATCATAATATTAATAATAATAATAGTAATTTCCCACGGCCATCCACCCCTCCCCATCCCGCACGCGGGGGAGGCTTCTATAAATTTTTTACTATTATTATTATTAATAATTTTTTTTACTTTTAATTTTCTTGTAAAAGCATCAAAAATTAAAGCAGAAATTAATAAATCATAATATTAATAATAATAATAGTAATTTCCCACGGCCATCCACCCCTCCCCATCCCGCACGGGGGGGAGGCCTCTATAAATTTTTTACTATTATTATTATTAATAATTTTTTTTACTTTTAATTTTCTTGTAAAAGCATCAAAAATTAAAGCAGAAATTAATAAATCATAATATTAATAATAATAATAGTAATTTCCCACGGCCAACCACCCCTCCCCATCCCGCACGCGGGGGATGCTTCTATAAATTTTTTACTATTATTATTATTAATAATTTTTTTTCAAGCATCAAAAATTAAAGCAGAAATTAATAAATCATAATATTAATAATAATAATAGTAATTTTCCACGGCCATCCACCCCTCCCCATACCGCACGCGGGGAAGACTTCAATAAATTTTTTACTATTATTATTATTAATAATTTTTTTTACTTTTTATTTTTTATATTAAAGCAACCAAAATTAATGCATTTATTGATAAACATTTTTTTTTACTTTTTGTGTTTTTTTATAAAAGCAACAAAAATTAAAGCATTAATTAATGAATATTTTTTTTTACTTTTTGCGTTTTTTTATAAAAGCAACAAAAATTAAAGCATTAATTAATGAATATTTTTTTTTACTTTTTGTGTTTTTTTATAAAAGCAACAAAAATTAAAGCATTATGTATTGAAATATAATATTAATAATAACAACAGTAAGAGGTATGAGTTTCTTACTGTTATTTTTATTAAAAATTTAACAAAAAAAAAGCAAGCAAGGAAAGGAAAAAAAAAGAAACATAAGTAGTCATGAAACAGAAAGAAGGAACGGCGAACGCGCTAATTACGAACGTTAAAGTAATATTTGTAGAGTTGTTCAGGTCTTTCAATATTCCTTATAAAATAATCCGCCCTTAAAATATATATTTTCCCTGCATCGTCATTCTTAAGCGAAGGTCTAACGCCAACAGTGAATTTACGCGTCTAACGAGAATAGCGAATTTACGCGTCTAACGAGAATAAGTGAATTTAAGCGCGCATTGGCCATAGTAAAAGTCTTCAGAGAGACCTTTTACTGTGGCCAGCTAATCGAACGCCCCGTCTCAAAAAATTCGCTACTAAAGGTGTAGCTACGCTTGAAGCTTCTTGTTTTTGAAAAGAAACTGCTATAGCTTATCGACCGTTCATTTATGGGTGCCGGAAATGAATCAATGAACGAGAGATAAATGTTATCACAGTCGTTGTCATCAATAGTGATGTACTCTACGTTATGCATCCTGTTTAATTGAGAATAGGGAACAGATTCATATTCTCCAAAGTTAGGATGATCAATGGCATCATCTTCTTTAAAATTGTCACCGTCGATGCTGTCAGGCGGTGTAAGGCTATAACATTTGTATGGACTATCGTCAAGGTTCAAACCCGTAAGTATGTTTGGGAATTGTATTTCATCTGTTTGGTCATTTATCGAGCAACCAGAGCTTTCTGTTTTAAGATAACCTTCGTTAAAGTAATCTGCGTAAAGTCCATCAGTCATTTCTCTTCCTTCTGTGGTGTTTTCAGCTCTTTCAATATATTGGTGTTCTACATCACCGTTTTCAAGTAAGTTTAACGCGTCTTCTTGACGAGAAAAAGCAATTTTACGCGCGTGTTTCTGCAAATAATATAACGCGTGACGCGAAAACGCGAACCGTTGGGTACATTTATAAAAAAAATATAGAAAAGCAAATAATACGATAAGCAAAATAACACTTACCAAATATATTATTTCCATTTTCTACAAAAAAAAAAAAGAAAAAAAAATATCAATAATTCTATTTGGTAAATGTCAATTTAAAATTTGTTGAAAAAAAAATATTAAAAGAGCTACATGTTCATAACAATTAATTAAAAAAAAAAAATCTATCTGATGTCAACTTTCAATTTATAGAAAAAAAAAATTTGTTCTACATACATACATACAACATATGTAGGCTCATATGTGTGTAAATTATAAAATGGCCTTATAAATTAGAAATAAGAAAAAAAAATAAAGAAAATAAAATGCAACAATAAAAATGCATATTTGTTTTTATTATTGCATTTTATTTTTTCCACCGTTTAATTTTCATTGTCTTTCTTATGGAAAATTAAGAAAAACAATTTTTTGCAAAAAAAAAAAAATTGATAAATTCAAAGGATTTTCAAAAACGCGATGTAAATCCCTTAAATTTATAATTTTTTTTAATAAAAATTATTTATTTTTACTTTTTATGCATTTATAAATCTGAAAAATATTTTTTTTATTTTTTTCACGTTTTATAAATGCATAAAAATGCATAACTTAGTAAGAGAAAATATTTACCGCACTCCTCCTTCCTTTATATTTTCTCAAATTAAAAAAAATTAAAATTTGTTCTCGTATTTATAATAATTTTAATGTCCAAAAAATTGCTGCGATCAAAAAATTTTTTCTATATTTTTTTATAAAAATTTTTTTTTCGTTTTTCATAAAAATATCGTCAACTTCGAAAATTTTTTATTTAAAATTATTTATTTACATTTAATGTCAATAAAATGTCCTAAAATACAAAATATTTTTTTTCGTAAAATATAAAATATGTAGAAATAGGTAATGTTTTTAAATTTCTGTTGAAATCGTCTTCTAATTTTATAATACTTACTTTTTCAGCTTGAAATAATTGTTATTAGGAATAACTAAAATAGAATATAAAAAATTCGTGGCAATAATTAAAAAGAAAAAGTAAATGGGAGCCGTTTTCAATCCTAATCTATGAACTGGTTTTAGTATAATTAAAAAGGACGAAAAAGATATTTTAAATATACATACATATAAAAGTATGTACATTTTTAAAAAGAAAATCAAAATTGCTCTCTTACTTTTAGTATAAATTTGAAGTTCGCTTTTCGATGAATCTGAAAAGTAATATTAAAACAAATTATGTACGTAATACATATTTGTGCATGTACGTTCATTTAATATAATATAAAATCGCAAATAAATTCCCAGATTTCTATAGTTAATAATACTACAATTTATAAATTGTATGACTAAATGTTTAATCTAAAATTTAATTCGTTTAGAATTTTAATTAATTTTCTTTTTTATCTTTTTAGGATAATTACAATGAATTAAAAGATGCATCATCTTCACTTCAAAAAACCCAAGCAAATTTTTATCAAAATAATTATCATCATCATCAACATCATCATTTATTAAACCAACAACATAATTATTTAGGAACAAATAAGAATTCTACATTATTGTCGAATTCAGATGTTTTACCATCAACATCATCAGCATCACCGTCATCATCTTCATCATCTTATTTGATAACGTCTCAACAACAACAACAGCGTCATTATAATAATTATAATTCACCAAGAATTTTACCACAACATTTAGATAATTTAACATTAAATTGTTCTGATCGTATAACAGAACTTCATAGACAATATTTAGCTAATATTGCACCATTTAATATATTATTTCATCCAATTTCTGACCGTACAATTATAACAACACCAGTAACACAAAAAATTTCATCTAAAATATCTACAATACCAACAACAACAGCAACAACAACAGTTGTCCATCAACCAACAGATATTGAAAATTGTAAAACAAGAATAACAACAATGCAAACAAATGATGATAATATAATAACAACACCAAGTCCAAGTCCAAGCCCAATTAATAATAATATTCATTTAGATACAATTAGTAATTTTAGTTGTACAAACGATAATAGTAATGATAAAATCTCATTAAAATCAACATCACCATCATCATCATCACTGTTATTATCACAATTATCAAATATAAAATCAAAAGATATTCCACCAATCAATGCAATAAGGGAAGAACAACAAAAATTAAATGTTCAAAATTTAAATGATTGTTATAACAATAATAATAATAATAATAATAATGATAAAGGTGATAATATTATTACTAAAACTAATTTCAATCAAAATAATATTAATAACAATGATACAAATAATTTTAATTTTAGTGATGATTATGATACCAATGATATAGATGATTATAATATTGATAATGATGAAAATCATATTAATAATTGTAATATTAACATAAACGATATCAGAACAATTACAATTAAAAATTGTTTGAATAATGATAACAATTGTAAAAATAATAATAATAATAGCAGTAGTAATGGTATCATATGTAAAGAAAATAAAAATTGTTATAACAATAATAAAAATGATATTAATAATTTTAATTTTTATACTCATCAGCATCACCAATATCAACACGAATGTATCAATAATAATAATTTAATGATTCAAAAACTAATTAATTGTCAGGCCCATAAATATGATGAAAACGATAACCAAAATGATGATAATGATAATGTTGATGATAATAAAATGATGATTAAAAGTGAAAAATTTTTATTGGATAATTTATTAGCAAATGCAACAAAACAAATAACAACAACATCACCACCTACACTATCAATATCAGAATCTCTTTTACCGTTATCTAAATCAAAATCATTATTATTACCATTACCATCACCACCACCCTCATTGTCAGAACAACAAACATCAATGTTTTTAAAAACAACAGAAACGATAAGAACATCATCAATACCAGAAATTTTATCTGAAAATTTAATAGAAATATCAACAAATAACAATAAAATTAGTAAACATTATAATATGAAATCATTAAAAGATGAAAACATTTTTATAGCAACAGGAAAAATTCCTTTTATAACAAAGGCAACAACACCACCACCACCATCATCATCATCATCAACAATAATGGAAACAGTAGCAGTAATGCCGATGACAATAACAACGGCGACAACAACTGGGACAGTAGCAACAGTACCAATAAAATCAGTAACATCAGTAGCAGCAGAATCAACAATAAAATCCATAAAAACAACAATGTCATCTTTAACATCAATAAAATCATCATCACCATCATTGTTACCATCACCAACAATGACAACTGGTACTAATATAATTTCACGGTATAATAATAGAATATCACCACTTTCAACATTATCATTTACGATTGAAAATCTAATAAAAAAGGATTAGAAGATGGTATTGATTCCAAATTTCAATACAGTCAACAGTACCAGCGTTTTTCTATAGAATATGAGAAAATAAATGGCATGCATAAATGTAGATGTTACAACAATAGCATTTCAAAAATACTATTTTTGGAACATATGTGATTGTTTATCGAAATTATCCTTTTAATTATATTGTTTGATCGAAAAAACCCGCGCATTATTGGTTTTTATTCATTATTATGGTTGCTTAGTTTTTTTTTTTTAGTTTTTTTGTTGAGTTCTCTAGCAAATTAAAATGGTGATTATTATTTGTTTTAATAGTTGATCATAAAAATTTTTGGTGGTCATTTTTAATGCCATTTTGTTTTTTCGATTTTTTGGAAGATTTTTATTTCAAAAAAATTAATGTCCTTTTTGTTTTTCTTTGTAAAGATTGTGTGTGTGGTAACTGTAAAGATCATATAATTTCTAATTGTATAAGAGTATTCTAATAAAACGAATAGAATAAGTGGTCATCGAATTTTTATTTTTAATAGTTAATTATAAAACAAATTTTTTTTTTATAACTTAATATACCCACATAGATAAAGAAGAAAGTAAAATTGTAGAAAATATATTTTTATTCAGAAAAAAAAGCTAATAATAATAAAAATATTAATTTAATGTTAAAAGAAATAAAAATTTTGTACATTTCATTTTTTTAATTGTTATGTAGATTATTAAAGTAGCAACAATGCAATTTTAATAATTAGTAGTAAAGGAAGCAACAATACTTGAATCGATATTGAAAATATTTTCAATATGAATAAATAATTAAAGTGTTTCTATTCATATCTAACAAGATAGTATTGAATGAGTAGCTATATAGAAAAGCGGAATATGTATCACTTTTAAGGTAGTACTTTTGCAATCTTGGAATTGTTACTAGCATAACAAAATTGTGTTGATATAATATAATATGTTGTGTCTTAAAATTAACATTTTGAAAAAGTTGGCTTTAAAATAGCAAAAAGAACTGTAGTGTGGTAGGGAAAATAGTGGAATATCGGAAAAATCTTACTTTTAATATTCAAACTGATTTAAAATCGTGCGTTTTATCATTTACTTGTAAAACTTAAAAAAAAATGGTAGTTTAAAATAATATTAAGTAGCAAGCAGTTAAATTTGTGATAATAATTATTTCTCGTATATAATACTTTCTCATTTTAACTAATTTGGAATTTTATTTGCACAGCAAAATATTAGATTAAGCGACGGTGGGTTATGGGCACATATGGTCTATGGGCAACTCGAGTTTTTAATTATTTGCTTACAAAAAGAAATGAATTTTCAACAGATTTTATTGATTCTTGTTTTGACAATTAATAATTTTGTATGCAATTTTATATACCTATATCTGTCGTACATTATCTAAAAAAACTTTTCAAATTTTAATAGTCGCAATCGAATATTTTGTTTTCTTACAAGCAGAATGATGGGCCGTATTTTGAAGGTGAATGGGTTGCATGCTTCTCGTGGGCCACATTTTCCCGACTGCTACTTTAGATCATTGTTTTGAAAGGAACAAAATATTATTAAGACCCTGATTTTTTTTAAAATAAATATCAGGGTCTTGAGTATATTGCTCTCATAAAAAATATAAATTTTTTTATTTCTCATTCAAAAGTTTTATGTTAATTACTTAATGAAACTTATTTTCTCAATAATTTTGCTTAGATCAGTTAGTTTCATGCCATAACCAAATTGACGTTGTATAGTAAGCAAAAAATAATAATGAGTAAAAAAAATTTTAATTATTTTAATAATGAATATGTAAAAGTGATTTTTTTCTAAGCTAAAAATTACATAATTGATAATTTAGAAAATCAAAAAGATAAACTCTTTTGATGATTAGTAAAAAAAGAAATTATAAAAAAAAAATCTCATTATCATTGCAGAATTTAAAATGTTTTTCAAAGTAAATTTTTTTTTTTATTTTTTATGCAATTCTTAACTTTAACACAAAATGTTTGATTTTATAAAGAAAAAAAAAATAACAAAATGGTTTTTGAAAAATAGATTTCTTTCCATTTGTATTTTTAATATATTTTATCAAAATGTCCTAAAATAAACTAACCGAAAATATTAAGAATTGTATTTTTCCTCTTTTTTTTTATTATTTTTTTAAATTAATGTATTATGATTTATTAAAATAGCAAATAAAAGGATAAATTTATTTTTTTTTCTATTTTTATTCATTCCCTTTTCATTATTTATTTTTATTCATTTCTTGATTTAGTACAACATTTATTTAAAATATTCACATAGAATTATAAATTTTATTTTTGATTTCTTTATTTTCTCGACATTAAATGAGATAAAAATGCAAGTAATGTGAATGAATTGATTTAAAAATTTTAAATATGTAATATGAGATTTTAAAATTTCTTAAAATTAATGTTGTTTTTTTTTGAAAATTATAAATTAATTGGCTTAAATTTTCGAAACATTAATGTAAAATTGTAAATATCAATTATAAAAATTATAACACTTATAAATGCAGAAGAATTTTTCATAAATTTTCGTTAATTACAATTTGCTCGTACAAAGCTGCAAAAAAATTAATACAAATTTCAATTGTGCATAGTCTCATCTATTAATGTTAAAATCTTATTATTACCTTCTTCTTAACTTGACTCACAATCAAAGTTATTATGTGTTTTTGGACCGATTGTATACATCACCTGTTTGAATGGTAAGTAATTAATTTTGAGTTGATTAACTATAATGAATATAGCAATTAAAATGAATTGATTGAAAATAAGTTTTCTATTTCAAATCGTGGAAATTTTTATATTAACTTGTAAAATATTTTTAATACATTGTTATCTGCTTTGTCTTCATATTGAAAATCAGTTTTTCTAACATATTTTGCCATTTGCTTTTTCAATTTATTAACTAAACGGGATAATAACGCAACAGTGTCCATTTAGTTCGGTGTCGTTTTTTCTTAAGAGTTCCTTGTATAAATTAACAAAAAACACAAAGAAAACAAAGGGGGTAAAATTAGAAAATGGAATTGCAAGAAAATAGAAAAATAAGAATAAAAAATGCATTTTATAAACAACAAACAGCATAATAATTGAAGAAAGGATAAAAGTAAATGAAAACTATAGTATGAAATTACAAAGTTGCCACTAAATTTTGGTCATTTGCCAAACTCGTTTTTGTACAGGCCAGTGATTTTGAATTATTTTTTTGTTTTCCAATCTTGTACTGTAAATGATGCACTTGCTTTTTTTTTCTAACTTTTTATTTTCTTTATCTTTGTTAGTTGCAATTTTTTCTTAATAATTATAAATTAAAAGAAAAAAAAATGGTATTTTTTCATTAAATAATTTCCAGGGATGTAAAGCTATGTTATGTTATTTTGAAGAAGTCCAAAAGAGCAGTGATCAGCGAAGTTCGAAGTGGGGCTATTATATACTTTGTGAATAAATTATTGCAAAATTCGATGAGTAGTATTATTATATTTATTATGTAAAATGCAGTTGCTTCTTTATTCCAAAACAGGACATTGACTCAAATTATGCTGAAATTATAGGTCAGGGAATCAATAATTTCAATTGTAACTGTAATCGATGTTTTATATGATTTATCTTTTCATCTTTTATTGCTCAAAATAGCAATTTGGAAATTTCTCATTAAATTTTTTATTATTCACGACATAGTATATCAATAAAAATTTAAATTAGAAAAGTGATATACAAAATTTGATTGAACATTTAGTAATCAATTAGGTTTTATTGTTGCCAATCACTTTTTTTTCGGAATTAAAAAGCCAAAATTAAAAAAAGGAAAGGGATCAAGTGTATGCAGAACATTTAATTTTAAAGTAGCCAGGAAAATCAATATTTTCATATTTCACTTTATATTTTGCATTTGTTTCTGAAAAGTACTCTATTTTGTTAATGCTTCGCCTAGTGAATCTGCCAGAAAAGAAAATTCCGGTGTTTTCGGTACTTTTTACAATTATTTTTACCAAAGAAACTCACAGATTTTCCATTTTTCACAAGTATTTTCAAATCGTCACAACAGATATATAGATACCGGAGCATGTATATCAGTTTTTCCTAAAAAAAAATGAAAATTATTAATTCTTGGAATTCACGATAATTTCAATAAATTGTCATATATTGTAGTTAGATCAATTGACCCTGATATGAAAGGCTTATCACTTCCCTGCTTTCCATGAGGTTAAAATTTTACAATTGTGTATCTACATTACTAGAAGAAAAACAAAAAAAAATTTTTTTCTTATTTTAATATGTATTACATACACACTCATATATGTATTTATTTTTGTTTATTTGTATGTTTTTTTTATTCATTTTTTTCATATTTTAAGCACATCCTATCAAAATAGATATGCTGGCACAGATCTACCTTTGTTGGCACCGAAATTTTTTTTTTGAATAATTTTTTTTTTTTTTTTTGTAATCAAGGAATAAAAGAGTAACAATAAGAGAAGCAAGAAGAAGGAGGAAAAAAATTATTTTTTATAAATTTTTTTTTTTACCGTTAAGTACTAAACCAACTAAAAATTTTACTGGTGAACAGTTAGCGTTTTTTTTTTGTATTCTTTGTTAGGTTTTTCTACTTTAGTTTGTTTTTTGATGGTTTCATGTATTCCTGTTGCTGTACAGTTGGGAAAAAAAACAAGAAAAATAAAATATTTTTATTTTTTTTTGTTGGTTTTTTTTTTTTATAAAAATCGAATTGAAACTCATTCTTTTTTTTTTTTTGTTTCGTTGTTTTTTTTTATTGTTTTTGTTTTTTATCTTATGGTTTCGATTTTTGGCTCAAAATAACTTTCTTCATTATATTCGAACGACACGATTTTAAAAGAGTAGCGCAATTTTCATAGATACAGTTACTTTGTTTTTTTTTATTTTGATTTTGTTTTTATTTTCTATACTTGTTAATTTTCTTTATATCCTTTAAAAATGTTATCCTGAATACAATTTTATTATTTTCACTGTTTTTATATTTTTTTTTTCTGGTTTTTGTTTGTTTTTTAATTTTTTCTATTACAGTTATTGTAAATAAAAAAGATTGTAATTTTAAGATGAGAGAATAACAAAAAAAAAAAAATAATAATAAACATGACTCGAAAGATGAATTAACTAAAAAGTGGTAACAAGAAGACAAAGTCATGAGAGATGATATGGCTGATGGGGTAGAAATGAGTATAAAAGTGGGCTAGTGTGAAGAGATTCGGAAGAAGAGTTGAGAGTGAGAATATACATGGAAAAATTAATATACATAAGTATATAATATGAATTTGGTTAGTTTTTAAATCAAATAGAAAGAATAAAAAAATAAAGGAATAATGTGAATAAGTGTTACCGCCTTTGATATTAATTATATATGCAAAATACATTTTTGTAAATGTAATTTGGAAATTATTAGGAATAAGATTACAGAAAAAATTTTATTATTCACTTATACCTAAAAATATTGACACAAATTATTTGTTTAAACAAAATTATAATACATGAACGATTGTATGCATTGAACCTACAGAGCCGTTCCCTTTATAAATAAATAATGTTAATTTTGTTAAATCATATGAACGGTTTTTATAGAATTGCTAAAAAAGATATTGCATATTCATTACGTTATTTTCTTGTCGTACTTATTGCTTTTTATTGTGTGAAATATCCACTACCAAGGGCCCCTGATTCCGAAACCCTAAATAAAGCAAAAAAGAATCTTGAAATTTTAAAATTCATTAGACTCGTTTCATATTTCAGGAAAAGAGAGAGAAATAATGCAAGAGAAGTTAGAGAACTAATACAATAACTGTAGTCAGTGTTGCCGTATAAAATTACAATAACAAATAAAAATTTCAAAAATGCTATATGTATTTTTGAAATGGGAGACAGTTCAATATTCATGTTACATTATAATGTAAGTGTATATATAATCTATATAATATATGTATTGTATATAGAGACTGTCCCTTTGTAGACATATTAATCCCGAAATTTTTATCAAAAATTTTTTACCAAAATGTTAACAAGAATAATATCGGCTTTTATTTTAGTAACGATGATATTCCACTGGTTTTTAACTTATTTGAAATGACATTATTACTTGAGGAGAGAAATTAAAAGAAAATAATGTATAAAAGTCGAAAAGACTTGTTTTATGGCCCATAATAAATAATTCGAAAAGGAGGGTGAAAAATGCAATTTTTCTTAAATTTTTTCTTAGTGTTCATCTGGACCTATTCTATTATCTTGTTTCAGAAATGTTGTTGATACTTGGATACCTTGTATAATAAATATATCGTCTTTTAGTAGGTAGATACAATCATGTGTTTTTAAAGAAATAACAAGAAAATTCAAACGTTGTTTTTTTTATATTATTGTTCTTTTCTTGTTTTTATTTTTTTTTATTTTATGTGTACTGCAGATTTTCATTTTGATAAATGTCTAAAAATGAACAAAAGAAAAATATATGCCAAAAACAGAAAAAAAAATTTTTTTTTCCAATTTTCACGAATGGCACGATTATATTTTTTTTTATGTTAACATGTACAACACATACATACATATATACATATGCTTAGTATATATTATGTGATGACATAATTATATACTTGTATACAAATATTATGTATAAACATTTTCATACATATTATGTGTGTGTGTGTAGGAAAACATTTTAAATTTTGTATAAATTTTAGTTTTTTTGGTCCATGAATTCCTTGTTGTTTTTCTTCTGGTTATTTTTATTTTTAAATATTTTTATTAAACAAAAAAAAAAAAATTAGAAAATTCATAAAAGTAAAGGATATTTTATCGAAATGAAAACTGAAAATGTCATAGAAAACAACAAAACAATTGCCAAAAAAAGAAATTTAGAAAAGAAAACAAAAAAAAAAACCGAAACCAATTCTAAGACTAATGACAATCATGAAGGAAAAGGATTATGTCAAATTTAATGCAGAAAAATTGGAAAATTTTTCTAATGAAATTTATAGAAAAAAATAAAATGGCGACAACATCCTGTATATTATTATTTTTAGTTGTTATTTAAAGCAGTTTCCCAACACAATTTAAATTTATTTTTTTATTGTTTTTATGGTATTTTTTTTGCTTCTTGTTAAATCAACGATTCTTGGATTTTGTTAAATCAAAGATCTTGAAATTGTGAATAATTTTTAAATTTTGTTAAAATCAAATTATGTAAATATTTACATAGAATTTGAGTGGCTATAAAAAAAGGTCATTCTCGTACGGTTCTTAAATATTTTGTGAGTATATTTGTATATGTATAGAATTTTAATGCAAAAGCTATTAAATGAATAATTTTGCCTAATATATTCATTAATGTTTAAGATACCAAATCTTTTAACAAATATTTTCTATCTCTAGATGATTATTTTTTATATAAGTAGCTTGGAAATTAAATATTTTCAAGAGTTTTATTTAATTTTTCATTTTATACGTCTTTATGTTTCAAAAAGATTTCAAAGAAACAAAAATTCTCGTTATAATTACAGGAATATATTTGAGTTGAAAATATACTCATAACGTTGTTCATGTATCGTCTCGTATAATATTAATATAATGCTTAGTCAAATTTAAAATTGAGCTACGACAATTGAATTCTTCTTTGTTTAAAAATTCTTTACAATTGAAAATTATTTTGCAAATGAAAATTCGGTAATAGTGAAGTTTATTGTGCTAGTATGGCTAAGTTTTTAAATAACCGACATTTTCGATATAAAATTCACGACTTCGTTTACGATCATTGGTTATAACTTATATTTTCGTGTTTATTTTGATTGCTAGCTATTGTAATGCCAAATTTTTAGTAAAATACCCTAAAATTTTACAATTTATTATAAAAGATTTTAATTTTTTCTTTATACTTTAATAAAATTATTCTTAGAAAATTGCTTAAACGTATAGATTGTAGAGATTTATTTGATGGTGTATTTATTTGTATTATTAAATATTAGTTTAAAAATCATCAGTATCAGTTACTATTACTACTTCATGCAATAGTTATAAGTTTTATATCATATCCTTGTTTCCAATATGAACATAAAAGTAAAATGTACTGTATAAAATGATTCCAATATTTTGAAGATCAACATAGTTTCATCCAAAGCTACAAGAAAATAGTTTTAGCCGGCAATTTATAAGGTCTGACATTGATGGTTCTGCACTTTGTGTCTATTATGTATACAATGAAATCTCCTTTTATTTACGCCTGGATCTGCAATTATAGTTAAAAAAACATTACGTTAATGGGCAATATATTATTTTACTTTGGAATTCGTATTACTATAAATGAAATGTGCTTGAGCTAGTGTCTCCTATAGACTCTGTTTTTAATATAAAAAATTAAATATTTTAAATTATTAAAATTTTAAATTTAGAATTCTCGACTCTTAAAAGTCTATTTTAATTTTAAAATTCTAAATGTTTTTTTTTTTTCAAATTAAAGTAATTAAGATTAAAATTGCATATACTTTTAAAGAACAACAAAAATAATTTTTTTAAAAATTGCAACCAGTGATCTAGAATCGTTTAATTATATTCACATTATAGAAATAGGATTCACTCAAACATACTCGTACATATAAGAATTTTGTACATTTCTTTTTGCAATAGGATTTGTTTTTTTTTCTTTTTATTTGTAATTAGTATTAAAAACTTGTTGGCATTTTTGTAATTTGTAGCCAATTAACTTTTTGCATTTATTTTTGTTTTTCCACATTAAAAATTTTCTTTTTTTTCTTATACAAAGTATTAGACTATTTCTTTTTTATATAAACTAAGTAGCATCCAAGTTCATTACTATCAATTAAAAAACAAAAAGAAAGTAAAAAAAAGAACAAGGATATATGAAAGAGATAACAAAAATTTTAGTAAGAAAAAATTTAGAAGAAGATTTTTCCAGACATCCTTAACATTCTATATACAATATAGAAAATAAGGATAAAATTTTAATCAATCTTAATTTTATTTCATAAGAAAATTTAAGAAATAAGCAAAATAAGAAAAAGTATAACTTTAAAAATACTAAATGTTCCTTGATCCTGGCTATTTACATGTATGATAATATTTGAGTATAAAAGTATAGTAATTATTTATGTGTATAATATGCAATATAAATTTAAGGTATAAGAAATAAATTGGCCATAATAAACTTTTTTAATAAAATGCTTAATTTTTTCTTAGATTTTATTTTTATTTTTTTGTTGTACCGATTACTTGCAGGAGGAAATGTAAGTGAGAAAATGGAGATGTATTAAACTTATAGAGTAAATGTCGTGACAATCTATAAAATATAAGGCGAGTAGAGGCATAGAGAGAGGCAAAATGTTCACTTTAAAACATCAGACGGTAGGAGACTAAGTTGAAAGTATAAGATGATGAAAAAGTGTCCGGTCAATGAGAGTGAGAAGATGATGGAACTATATAAAATTTTTATTTAACTATATTAAATTTCTCTATATTTTGAAATTATCCAAAATATTTTTTGAAAATTATTATTTTATTATGTTTTCAATAATTTAAAATATTTTAGTAAAAGGCACTTCCTCAAATGACTCTGAGTTTATTTATTTGTTATTAGTTTATTTACTCAGATGTGCAACTCCCGCATTTAGTTGGATTCTACACATAAAAAGTTGCAGAGCTATCTGTATATTATTCATTATGTAAAAATTGATACTAAATTCTTATTAAGTGGCATTTTAATTTTAATAGTAATTATTATGATGAATGAATTAATTCAAGAAAAGTTTTAGGAATTTGAATTTTAAAGATTTTCGAAAGTAAATGAATTAATAATTTTAGGAAATTTAAATTTTATAATAATGCATACGAAATATTTATTATGCTTTGAAAATTAAGTTATAAGGAAAAAGGAATATTAAGTTTGCGAACTTTAAAATAACCTAATCTTCATTTAATTAAGAAATTCAGTTAAATTTCTTATTAAATAAAATATTTTTCATAAAGACACAAATAATTTTCGTTCTTTTCAATTCAGTACAATGTTTTCGTGTTAAAATAACTTACTAGTTATTTAAGTAATTTGCTATTGTTAAAGAAAGTTTAGTTTTGTTAACAATTTACTTATATACTCGTATCAGATTAATTGCTTAGGCCAAGCATAAATTATCATAAAAATTGATATTGCACGAAAAAGCCGAAACAGTCATCATTTAGTACACACAAAAATGCAACTATCAGATTGCCTAACAAAATCGTTATCATTTGATGAGCACGGAAAAGAAAATGGTGAAGAGTTAGTAAGAATACAGCTAGTACAGCTAGTATTTAAAGTTTATACACCTAGTTTCTTGATCATATTTAGACAAATTACCTAAGAATGCTGTTAACTATAGTTTGCTATTGAGAGTAGTTAGAAGTTCTTTAGTTTATAGATAAATTTTTAATTCTTAGAAATTTTTTTTATGAATAGTTTACAATTCTACGGCGTAAAATGTTCTGAAGTATAAAATGCGTTGTCGAAACGCAAAGAAAAGCAAATCGTATACACAAAAAAATTCTGAATGCTTTTTCTAAAATTATGGCGATTTTTTTCTAATTTTAACGATTGGTGCAGTTTAATCTAATCATATTCATTTTAATTCTTGACAATTGCATATTTTTAGGGGCAAAATTAATTATCAAAATTTTTATATCGTATTTTCGTCGCTTATATGAAAGAAAGAGAAAAAACAAAATAAAACAAATAATTTCATAATGAACTTTAAAAATAAAATGCATAAATTCTTTTCTGTTTTTTTTTATAGAATCCTTAATTATATGTGACAACACCCTAAAACGGAAAACACATAGGTATACATGTACGAAATATAAAATATTTTTTTCCTTTAAACATAATGTATGAATATATTCTACTCTATTTTCTTTTTTAGTTTTCCATTTTTATGGTTTTACCAGGTTCTTTTGGCCAACAGCCATTATAAATTTATGTCACTAGAGTTTAAAGTAATAAATCATCGGTTTTTCATAATATATAATATACGCTACTAATACATTTATCAATTTTATATTATAATTATGGGTATGTATAACTATATGTATTATAAGTGTTATAATTATGTATATATATTTGCTTGTATAATATTTATTTTAACGTAATATGTTTTAAAAAGAGGAAACAGGAAAATAATCTACCTATATATTCGCAATAATATAAAATTTGTAATTTATATTCTTGATGTAATTTACAAGGACATCTTTTTATATTTAATGCCAAAAAATATGTTTTTTTCTCTTCTATCTTTATAAAAGTTATTTCTTATGTTATTTTTTTTTTTAGTTCGGTAAAATCTCGTATTCTTAAGGAAGGGAGAGAGAGATTGAGGGAGAGTGAGAGAGAGAAAATGACAATTATAGTGTTCGATTTAAAGGCATTTAATATTCCGAATGTATAACATTCTATTTATATAACATTATATGTCAGGATATGTAGAGAGGTGTACAGTTAAAAGGAGTATAGTTAAGAACAGTATTAGAGAAAATTAGTTGAGAGTTAGTAGTAGTTGCGATCGTAAGTTAAGAGAAATAATTGAGAGGATTATAGTTACGAAAATTTATTTCAATAGGTGACTCTACATATTGTTATATAGAAAATAAATGATATAATTTTCTATATAACAATATGAAGAGTCACCTATTTTCTATATAACAATATAATTTAATACTAAAAATGTTTAACTATAGGTTAGTTTTTACCTATGTAATATAATTATACCCATGTACAACTGAATTTTTGAAAGATTATAAATTTAAAATTTTCAAGGCTAAAAGCTAAGTATAGTAACAGAGTTAACATTCTATTAAAAATGTTAGCCGAAACAATAGAAAACATTCGTATAGCTATCACAGGGTTAATACGATCACTCTATCTTCTCATATTTTTATATAAAACAGTGTTTGACTCGAAAACAATTTCTCAGTATTCTATCATAGTTCGGAATGCTATATTCTTGTAAAAGGAACTCACTACAATATATTATACAAAATATACGTGTATGTATGTTCTAGAAATATTGTAATATAATATATATATATGTGAATGCATGTATTCATAAAAATGTTGTATTGGGTGTAAGTTGAGAATTTGGTTGTTTAGTTCAAAAATTTTAGTTTTATAATTTTATATATGTAATATATCTATACCATTCTAGACCTATGTCATTTCTTTCCTTGTATAAAGAGTTAAATTAATTAGTGGAGACAAGATAATTTATATAATATAAAAATGTTAAGATATAAAATAAAATGGCGAAAGAAAAAAAAATTAAAAAAAAAAAATTTTTTTTAAGTATTTTTCCATCGTATATAGAGACTACAGAAAATATAATAAAAATTGTACTGTATGTGTGTGTATGTATGTATTTGTATAGATTTTAAATTTAAAGAATAATTTCTTTTGCGGTCAATTTAACATGTTACAGTTAATTCTTTAAAATAGTACTCTACAATTCATATACATCTATACATAAATATCTTTATATACAATAAATACAAATATAATAATTACAAATTTTTATTCATTTAGAATTAGAAAAGGAGAAAAAATAATTTCAGACTCAAATATACTTGTATATAATTCATAAATATATTCCTAGAAGCCTATAATACTTAAGTATATATGTAAGTATAATATTTGCGTGTTTTTAATTTGGCACTCCAATTGGTCTCATATAAAAGAAAAAAAAAGAACAAAAAAAAAATTATACTTGTATATTTTTTGGCATTTAAAATTTTTACTTGTATGAATGCCCTTAAAGGACAAGGAGCAACAAAATTTCAATTCATAATAAACATATAAGATTGAAAATGGTATACAATAAATTTGTATACAAGTTTATATATGTATATGCAAAAATATTTATAATACGTACAAATATATAAAAAAAAAACATAATAAGTTGGTGTAGCATAAGAATATTTTTGGGCAGAAAAAACACAACAGCATAAAATTGAATAAGAGGAAACAAAACGAAAAAATATTCCCGCATTTAGAGTATTTTTACCGCATTAAAACATTTTTTAAAACATATTAAACATATTCTATCAGATATTTGTATATACATACATACATAATATATAATAATATATGTACATATGAATATAATTTAATATTCTTTGAGCATTAATACAAAATACATTTGGATTTTTTTTATTTTCAATTTTTTATAACCATTATTCAATACGTTTTTAATATTTTTAAGAAAATTTGTAATAAGAGAAAAAAATTATTTTTTATTTATTATTGTTGTAGATTTTATATACGATCTTACTGAACTATGAAAAATTATTTCATAGTAAACACTTAAATTATTTAATTATGCACTTATTTTCTCCAATATAAAAGAATCTATCATAATTTTAAGTATCCAATTAGGTGCTTGTCGTTATAAAACAATTATGTTTGAATTTCTGTGTTCTAAGAGCACAAATAGATGAGTTTCGGGCCCTTTTTACTTTTACTACTCGTATTTAGCTCTTTTTCGAAAAATTTTTGAAAAAAAACTGCTTATTAGTTAAACTCTGTTCCATGCGTCTGTCCCTCAAAGTCCTAAAAATGCAATTGTTTGAATATTTATTGTAACGAAACTACAAACATTTTTTAATTCATATGTAAACGCAAAAATATAGTGGCGAGATTTTTCTACCGCGCCGCAGCCTATTTTACCTTTAAAAAAAAAAACAAAATGGCCGTTGAAATTAACCGTTATCTAAAATTTATTATTTTTTTTTTTTTTAATTTTTGATACCACTTTTCTTCAAGGCATGAAACTGCAGGAGTGTAAAAGTTTTAACAAATATTAGATACTAATGAATAGTTGATTTTTAGAAAATAGAAAATAGAAGAAAATTTTTTTCTAACTTGATATCTTGGACTTTCAAAATTTGTATAATTTGAAGTTTAGGCCCCTTATATTTTCCGAAACAGCAAGCTGCTTCAAATTTCTATAAATGCAGAAAGCTAACGGTAAATCTAATGATAATAAATACGGTAAATTATTATTTTTCTTAACCCGGGAAATTAACCCTTAACTTTGACTTAATTCGCGCATTATGTTCGCAAATTTTAATTTTTTCTTGTTTTATTTTGAATATTGCGTACAATGCTCATCCTAAATGTATGCAATCTTGAAATATTTTAGAATTTGAATGAAAGTAACTTTAATGATGAAGTACATTACTAGATTGTTTTTAAAAGCAGTGTTTTCACTTGTTGAAAGGAAAAGTACTACATTAGAAACCATTGGTTTGACCCAGCTTTATTTTTAATTAGTTAGAAAATACTATTGTGATATAATATATATACTAATAAGAAGTGCTTTTTTATAAAATTTCATTTCAGGTAAGTTTGATTTTTGGTTTTAAACTAGTGAGTATAATATTTGTCAAAATCAGTAAAATTTAAGTTCGTAGCTTCAGTTCCAAATTCATTTGTTTTTCATATGAAATTATTTGATTTATAAATCTGTTTGAGTATTTGTAATTTTGAAAAGTTCTATAGGTATTCCAATGACGTGCAAGTATACAAATGAGAACGTTAATTGAAAGATTTTTTAATTATAATTTAAATTGTTTTGTTATCCATTACAATTGGTTGTGTTCGTATTAATATCGTAAAATACTTAGTCTTACTTGTATAGAACAGCGTAAGAGGACGGATTAACTATATTTATATAATATTCAAGTAAATCAACAACTGATTTACAATCAACTGAAAAAAAAATGGTTGAATATGCAATGTGTATGTACTTTTAACTATTCTATAAAATCAAGACAGGTCATATGATTTAATTGATCTACTCGCATTAATTTAGCTATACTTTGCGAAAATTTATTAATATTTATTATCTCACTAGGTTAGCAATATTTGCTAATGAATGTAGTGCAGTTTTCACTATGTATCAAGATGTACTGCTTTAAGGAAAAGGATATGTATGCGCTTTCTAGTTACATATGCTGACCCTTTTTTTCGGAACGATTAACTCTAATATTTTCGAGACATAAACTTCGAATTCTTGTTAATTTCATATCTTAGGTGAAGTTTCTATTTGTAAACTAGTTAATCGTTCTGCAATATTGTTCTTCCTGTGTACACTTTTTTGGTACATAACACTCAAATATTATCTGCCTTTCAAACTAAAATTTCAATTCCTATTTTTCTTTAGAATTTCCTAAATATGTGCTTGACATCTTAAATAAATAAATGAGCAAAAAAAAAAAAAAAACAGAAAGAAAAGAAAAAAATTTATAATAAATGGCGTGAAAAATTTCTAATGAGAATTAAAATAAATTTTTCTTTTACAGGATCTTTTGAACTCCCATAATATGTATACATACATAAATGTGTGCTATGCAGTCCCCAATGAACCTTTATCTTAATTTAATTGGGATTTGTATATTATGTAGGAATTAAAAAAAAAAAAAAACAAAAAACAAGAAATTATGCGGTCATTTCATTTTTCACATGTTAAACATGTTCTCATTTATACACACGTCTAGCATACATACATATATATGTACACACAAACATGACGTGGATTAAAATTCATGTGTGTATATGAATAAAAATGTTGTGTTGAAAGTATTTATTTTACTCTCAACATGTCACACTTGATGTACCCCAAAGTGATTGCTATTTATTATTATATAAAGAACATTAGGAAAAAATAAAAAAAAAACAACAAAGTCAAAAGGCATTTGGGATTACGTTTTTGATATTTTTTTTTGCTTTTTCCAATTTTTACGCTATTGGTGGTGTTGAGTACCGTTTTATATTGGTACACTTAATTTTTATTTAAAAAGTAATTCCCATTTGGTCCATTCTATGCATGAATGTTACATAATTTGCAGCTGTATATGTATACAAGTAAACAACTTGTATATTTATGCAGTATAATTTTTTACTTATATCAAACTATTAAACAACTATGTATATATATAAATATGTATATGCATATGTATGTATAGTTAAATTTTGACTTAAATGGTAGAAAATCGTCATTGACATTGATTAATCGCAACAATTTTTTGGTGACGTAATTTATAATGCTATAAAAATGACTGTAAAATATTTGAGTGTGTATGTATACATACATATATTGTATATACTTGAATATTATTATATGGTGTTAATTTATTAGTTATAAGGTACCCCAACATTATGAACTTTATGTGCACTTATTGCTTAATAATATGTGCTTAATTTAACCTTGCTGTTCTAAAGTTCTCTTATTTTTCAATTCAAATATAAAAGATTATAAGGAAAATGTTTGTATATTTTTCTATTGATTACAGATTTTTTAAAAAAACTGAGATTTCAGAAATCGTTTCTGAACCAACAACTTTTCAGGAATAGTTTTTTTTTCTACCATTAATGTTTGCCATTTTAATTGGAGAATTTTGGGCAACGATTTCGGTTAACTGTTATACAGCTCTTAAAGCTAATTTAAATGTGTAAAAAAATAATAAGTCTAGCTGCATGAAATTTATATGAACCCTTATATTTAATACTAAATATTTGCAAAACTAATTTAAACAACTTCGTAAAAGAAAGTGTAGAATTATAATTTGTAAACGCCTCAAAAATTTGTTTAGCTGACTCACTGGAATTTTGTAATCTGCTTGTAATGGTGTAGAGAGGGTGTATAATTCAGTCGATTAAGAATTTTGTTGAAACGTTTTTACTTGCTCTGATGATGATTTTCTAAGAAAATAGAAAATCTATCCAAAAAGATCTTGAGTATTGACTTTTTTCTAAAGAAGGAACTGGAGATTGAGAAAAGTGGTGACAAGTAGAGAAAGAAAGGAATAGTGTAACGTTTCAGATTCATTACGCATCAGTACATTACTGTTTTCACAAAATTTGAAAAATATTTATGGTTTCTTTAAAATAAGAAGTCAAGAAATAGTATTTTAAGATCCTTGAGAGTATTTAACTTTTAAAGGGTGGAAATAGGTAAAAAGTTTCTTCTACGGGAAGAAGTTTTTAGTACAAAATTTTAAAGTACTTATAAAATTTCAGCTTTCTATCTTCAAGGGTGCAGAAATTTTAAAAACATGTCTACAAAAAAACTAAAATTTTTTTTTGAAAAAGTGCTAAAAAGTGATCGAAAACATCACAAATACTTTCATTTGTTACAACTAAATCTGCGTATCTGTAATGTCCACTAATAAAAGAGCCTAAACTATCTCAAAATTAGAAAGCAAGAAAGAAGATTCTTCAGCGGTAAAAAAATCCTTATAAAAATTTAAAAATATAACAGTTTTCTTAAATATAGGAGAAAAAAAAAAATGGAGTGAACTTTAAATTTAAAAATTTCAAATGCAAATGTGTATACCACTATGGCAGTACAATATTACACGTACCATATGCAATCGCTAGTTTCTGACTTACAAATGCAAATAAATTCATTCTGCCTATAATCTAATAAAAAATTTGTTTTTTTTTTCGTCCCATTCATTCCATTCAAAGCATACATCCTTTATCAGCTTGCACAATTTTCTTTACTTGCATAAATTCACCTAAAAATTTTAAAATATTAAAAAAAAAGTTTTTTTTTTTTTTAAAGTTTTCATAACAACAAAAATAAAATTTAAGAAAAACTTTATTTTTTTTTTTAATTTTTTTTTCTGTAATGTGAAAAAATAAATCTTTAAAAACTCAATAAAATTCAATAGAATCCTTTTAACATTATTTTGAATAACCTAATTTTCTAAGATTTCAGTTGAGAAACTTAGAAAAGAACTTTTCACATATTTACAATAAATAAATGAAATGAACGGTAAAAAAAAAAGAAAGGACCTTTTCTGTTACTTTTCGGAATGAATAAAAATTTGAAATTCATTTTTTTTTTTGAATCCTTAGCAAAATACACTTTCATAATTCTTACGATCATGCACCAGATTATTATCTTTTATATAGTTTTATGAATAAATTTTTGCATATTATTTTTGTGGTCGGATTACAATCATATTTTTGAGTTGTACATCAATACATGGAAAATTTAAATATCCTTCATGTAAAATTTAATGTAAAACAGAAGGTGCAAGGAAAAACAAAAATCGAAAAAAAAAGTGTAGAGTTTTTGATTATTTCGAAAGGTAGTGAAATACACAATATGGTCTTATACTTGTTAGATTCCATTATAAGATGATCCTTGAAAAAGAGTTTTACAAGAATTTGAATTCTATTTTGTTTTGTTTTACTTTCTTATACTTTACTTTTGAACTTTTAAACAAGAAACTTTAATGGTTGTTTTGTTTTAAGATCAAGACAAATTGGAAGTATAATGTTATTTAAAAATTTTCTTAGCTCATGATTTCAATTATAATAGTTATAATTCGAATTAGTTCACAACAGTGTACAATTATGAAAGTGAATTGCGTCACAATTTTATTCATATCAAAGAATTTGTACAGATATTGAGATATAAGAGAATCCTTAAGCTTATGCAATTTTAGAATGTTACTCGCCTTAATTGCTTTTACGATATTAAAATTTCGAACTATTTAAGACATAGATAGCTTTTAATTGTCTCAGACATCGCGTTCTGAAATATTGTTCGTTAATTTACTAGAAAATGAAACTGCAGTAGATTAAAAAAAATTAATTATGAGAAGCATATCCTTTGAAAATTTCATACGTACTTTGTATTTGGGAATTTGCTTAAACGGACTCAATTCAGAAATAGAGGTTATTCTTTTCCATTTAGAAATAGAAGTCATACGAGTCGGATTGCAAGTTTGTGTCTAGAATATAAGCGAATAATGAATAAAAATAGAGTAATAAAGAGAGGTTTTGAAAAATTGATCTGTAATTTATAGATTTGCAATATACCATCAGGCCGAGAAGAGAACGAATATTAGCGTTATATAAATATTTTTCTTTAATTTTCCAAAATTTTTTTAATTTCAACAATTTATGCCAAAAATATCCCAGAATTTGTTATATAAAATTTTGAATACTTTCAGGATAAAATTTTGTTTAAAATTAATTTGCATTTTATTTTTTAATATATGCATATCAAGTGTGAAAAAATTGCAATTTGAATTATTTTTATTTACTGAGTAAAACTTAATAAAATTTATGAGAACTACAGCATAAATAGGGAGAATTAAGAGCAACGATAATTTCGGGCAACAAAAACCGATAAAATTTCTGTTTGGAATTAAGTATAAAAATTCAAAGGTTTCAACGATACAGTGGGTTGAACCCGTTTTCATAAAATTCTTACTTGTTCAAGTTTTATCTTTTTATAAATCCTGTTCCGCAGGAGATAGAATCATTAAACAAACAGGTTTTGAAAAAATAATAGCAAGAATGCAATCATAAGCAAAAATTCAATTTTTTTCGTCATTTTTTATTTTCATAGTTTTATTTGTCTCATCAATTTCGTACGATTTTTTTCGAAAGTTCAAAAAAATTTTTTGCAGAATCTTTTCCCGCAACTTAAACTTTAACTTGAGGCATCAATAATGTTAAAATAATTTTTTAAGGTTTCGAAGATATAGCAAAAAAAAAACCATTTAAATTCTGATACTTTCAAAGTTTTAATAGAAAAAATATAAAACTCAAACAATTGCCGGCATTTTCACTTTTAATTGATTGAGCAATTTCGAGTTTTAGGAACTGTTATATTGATAAAAATAACTGAATTTGCATTACAATAAATTTTAGAGAAACATTTCTTTAGTTCTATATTTTTTTTACGGATCCTATGGAAGCCTAATATAAGTTATCCGTGACTACAAGTCTATACTGAAACCAACAAATCGCTGTCATCTTGTTTTTTTCTAACTTGAGTTACATTATTGCAGTTATAATATCCTTACGTTTTGATTAAACTTATAAGAATAAATGACAAATATTAGTCTGACTTAAGAATAAACAGTCCAGTTATAAATTTCTAAATTATATGTAAAAACTGCAGTATTCTAATTTATAGAACTTGTGGCTTTTTAATTATAAATTCAAAATTAATTACATTATTATTCTACCAAATAATTTAAAATTTTGATCCCATATTATGTAATTTAATGTAAATTTTAAGACCCCTAAATATATGCAATGTAATTTATATCTACAATAATATTAATTTTGCTAAAATAATAATTATTTCAATGGCGTACACATCTACATAATATCTTTCTATATTTACAAAATATTTACATATGCATGTATTCCAAAAAATAATTTTTGATTACTACCACCTAAAAATTTTTGGAGATCATCCAATAAAAATGTTTGTTTGCTTCGATATTTAGAAAATACAAGAGTAGCATTATACCCAGTCAGCGTTCCCACTTGGATACAATTGTATCCATTTGGATACATTTTTGCTCTAAATTTGAGCTTGGATACAAAGATACTCAAATCTGCTAAAATTCCGAAATTGGCTACATTTGAAAATTTTGCTGAAATATGGCTACATTTTCTTTACAAACACTAAATAAATATTACAAAACAGTTAAAATACTGCAATATTTAATCGTGATTGTTGATTTATTTTCAAAAAATGTTATTTGCTGGCTATTCTAAGCAGGTTTCCGAATTTTTTACAAGAAAGTAAAAAAGATACTTTATTAACTGCCTCTTTCTGTATTCAAATTTAGAAAATTCATACAAGAACGTACCAAAAATATTTTAGTGTTAGCTAGATGTAATAGAAAATGCATTGGATGTACATATTTTTTAAAATTTGTCCGTTTTCATGGTTAATCGTCTTTACCGCATAGTTCAACAACTACAGAAGGCATGTATGCATATGTTTTTTCTGACCTTAACTTTCACATTTAAAATATAATAGAAGTTGTATCTGATTTCTTAAAGAATTTAGTATAAATAACAAAACTCATATTGTGGAATAAAGCAAATTAATATTAATTATGGGTTAATTTGTACAAAATAAGGCGACTTATTATAATAATGCTATTTTACGAGGTTGGATACATTTTGGATACATTTTTTTCTCGAAATTGGATACATTTTGTTTTTTCCGAGTGGGAACACTGACCCAGTATAGTACAACAGCAGATCGAGAGAAATTGAGTTACAGAGAGAGAGAGAGAGAGAGAGAGAGAGAGCTTAAAAGAAAAAATTCTTTTCTGCATCGCCTCTTTTTTTTTTTTAATTTTTCTACAAAAAAAAACAATAAGAAAACGAAAAATTTATAGAATTGTGTTTTTTACGGGTTTGGCGCGGTAATATATTTATAGATTAAAAATCAACAGAATAAAAGAAATATCGCAGAGAGGAAGACATGTTTTTTCTACTGTACTGCACGATAACATCCTTAAATTCCATTTCCTTTTTCTCATTTTGTTATTTTTGTGTACAATTTTTTTTTTATTTTGGAAACCTGATGGTAAATGCCAAAAATTATTTTGGTTGTCAGCCAAAGTTGTTTGTGCGTTTTTTTTTTTTTTTTTTTAAAAAAAATTTTTGGCATATCACAGAGAGAAAATTTATTTTCTGCTCATTTGTAATTTTTATCCTTTTTTTTCCAATTTTTGTTTTCCATTTGATTTATTTAGTGGTGCAATTTTATGAATGTTGGGACTAGAGAGAAAATTAATAAAAAGTAGTAAATTTCATATTTTCTTTTTTTTTTATAAATTAAAGTAAATTTCAATTTTAAATTTTTTTTTTGGGAACTAAAATGTATAAGAATATTTTTATAGAAGTCACATTCGTTATTATTTATTGTCAACTTTCAAATTACATAATGAATTGAGATCATTTTAGATTAAGTAACATTACAAATCGTTCCAATTGAGAAATTTTGTTTTGGAAAAAAAACATTCAGTAAACTTCTTTTATAATTTTATAATTTTTATATTTTGTGGTGCATTGAATTGGATTTGAATTTATTCTAAAATTAATTTTATTTTAAAATGGCAGATATAAATAAAGAGGAGCAAAAAGGCTAAAGAGAAGCACAATATCTTAATTAATATAGAAGGAAGCCTTTAATTTGAATGCTTGCAAAATCAGTTTCCTAATGATTGTGTATTTTCATAATTCTAAGGGCTCAACCCTTAGTAGTTCTGCTTCATAGTAGATAAGCAAATTAAAATTTGCTGGAATGTTGGAATATGGAATTTGTTGAAATATGATTTGTGATTAGATATAGTTCTCTCTTAAAGTAGAAATAAGCAAATTAAGATGTGAAATTTTCATAATACTACTTTTGATTTCAAGAAATAGAAGGCGTACATCTTAATTTTGAGTAGAATGAGGAATTAGATGCGCCAAATAGTTTTTTCAAGGATCGCTGGCTTAATATTACCATTACATGCGTAAATTGAGAATCGGGCTACTATTTGCTTAGATTTTGCTATGAGTAGAAGAAATCGTAAAATACATTTTGCGCACTTTTGGAATTTATAATTTAAAATCTACATAATATAGTACAATGAGTCTAAAAATAGAATTAATTAATAGAATTTTATTATTAGATTTGTCTTGTTTAAAAAAAAATATAAAAGGAAAATTTATTTCAAAGTCTAGTCAATTGAAAACCCTTGATAATTAAACCGATTTTTATCAGGCTAATACTAATATTGTAAAAATATCTTCTTTTTGTATTTCTTATAAATTTTGTTAAATTTTCGTCATTAAATAAAAATATCATATTATAATTTTAAGGCTAATTTTATTTGGAAATTCCCTTAGGCCATCTTTTTCTAGAAATGATAGTCTTGATCTTATAAATCTATGATTTCAGCGAAAAATATTACAAAATCGAATTTGAGTTAAAAGAAACTTATCTATAGATTTAGAGTAACCTGGCTAGTAGAAATATTAAATTACTATTTATCCAATAATATCAACTGTTTTCCAAAAATTTCTAAATAATTTTATTTTTAATAAATAAGTGTTCGAAGTATAATACCTGATATAATTGGATTCTCTAATTGATCAAATATATGAACTCTGTAAAACAATTTGTCCAAAAAATCATTTTGAATATTTTTATAAACTCTAAACTTAACAAGAAAAAAAAACAAGAATTTTGAGAACACAATTTAAAAAATTTTCGCTTGCATTCATACTACATGAATTCAAAATGAGTTTGGCTCTACTGTTGACTTTCAAGCAAGTAAAAAAATTTTTCTTTAGTCCTAAAAATTTCGTTTTTTTTGTTCAACTTGGACTTGAAAATAGTATCGACTTTATAATAAAATTATACATACATAAATTGTATTTAAAAACTAAAGGAAAAAAAAAAGAACAAATAATAATTTTTAATAAAAAACATTTTATAAAATAAGGACAAAATTAAAGAAAGGATAAAAGTTTAACAAGTTGCCATTTAAACATTTTACAATTTTAATGTGAGCACAATAATAAAATTTAGATGCCAAAAAAGGAAGAATACTACTGCTTATTTTTTCTAATTTATTTTGTTTGCTGATCGCTTTATCCTTAATATTTTTTTCATATCCTTTAATTTTAAAACTTATAGCAAGGCTTAATTTCCTAATGAATATCATGTATACTCTTGCAGTTCTTTAAAATTATTGAATACAACAATGAATTCTCACTGGTTATTGAGAAATGTTAGAGTAAGGAAATTTAAAGAATCTTGAAATGTTTACACAATATTTTCTTATAACAGAAAGAATTATGATTACACATATTTAAAATTATAGCTGGAATGATAATGGTATTTGTACCTTCTTTAATTGATCTACTGGTCCTTTAAATTCTTTGAAAATCTATTTGAATTGGGAAGTAAGGAAAATTGATTTTTAATTGAAAAATTATTGTTTGTCTGGTACTAAATCCGTTAAGAATGCAGGAAAATTTAAAATTTGTAACCTTGAAAATTTATGAATACTGAAATTTAGGTATTGATCTGTAATATTAGCTAAAATGATATTAATTTTTTTTATTATGATTTATTGAATTCGGAAAATTTGAAAAGTATTTAAAATTATTAAAAAATTTCTTGAATTTGAATTTCTTTAAACTGAAGGAAATCGAAACTGAAGGACACCGAAAATTATTATACCGAGAGAACTTTTTCGCAGAGGGTTAGTTTGCTAAGTTTTAGCATTTATAAAAAATATTTTGAATTTATTTCGCTTATATTTCCAAACATGTTTATTGACTCAAAACATAACTTAATTGAGGCAACAGAAGTAATAGTAGTTATTTGCATAGACGATAATAGTTACTTGGCTTCTCAAAATTGCAACCATATAAGGAATTATTGAAAAAAATTAAGTATTTTGTAAGTAATTTAAATAAAAATTAGTACGCCACTGATTAAATAGTATTTTTTTAAATAAAAGTAATGTTCAATTTACTTGAATTGGAAGAGAAAACAAAAAGAAAATATTTTGAAGAATTAGCTCCAGTTAGTTTTAAAATATGAAAATTAAATAACAATATCGTAATTTAAAGTTTCTATATTTTTTTTATCATGGAATATGAGATGGTAAAGTTTTTAATTAATCATTCAAACCTGGCATTTACGGTAAGCTTTTTGGTTTTATTGAAATTTAAAAAAGCTTGCGGATTCAAAAAAATAAGGCGATGGAAATTACAATTCTTTTGAACTGCAAAAGTTAACATGGAAATGGAAAAAATTTTTACCTAACGAATTTATTAGTTTCTAAGCGCAGTTAAAATTTTAGATAATCCCTACCTTTCTACATTTTCAGAATTTAAAAAAAATGTTTGTGGTTTCAATACAAAAAATAGTTAAAAAATTGAGTTTTTAGATCTTTTAAGAACTATATAGGCTTTTAGACGGGGATGATAATCTATTGTATGTAAAGTTTCAGTTTTCTACCTTAGAGTGTAAGTAAGTGTTTGTAAACAACACACGGTCACACGAACAGAAATAAAGTAATAAGCAATTTTTTCCATTTTTCTTTAGAAAAGTGCTGAAAGTGTTAAAGTTACACGAACGTTAAGTTTTTTTCAACTCCAATAAAATGGTAATAGAGACTTTGCTAATAAATTATCATTAGCGGAAAAGGCATTGATAACCTCATACCCTAATGACTTCACCAATTTGATAAGGTCAACTCAACCCCAATGTCGTCTCTTTTAAAATATTATTTTCATTTTCAATGTAAATTCTATTTTTAATATTTCAAAAACTTTTTAAAATTAAATGAAAGTTTTTCTATATATAAAGGTGAAAACGTAGTAAGAAATTTTTTAATTAAAATAAATTTATTATTATTTTAGAATTATAAAATTATAAATTTAAAATGAAAGGATTAAATAGAAGCATATGATATGAAAATCAAAAGTTCTCATAGATTGAATTATTGCTTTTGAAAGTATTAAAGAGAATAATAAAGGTTTTAGTCTTAATGAAATATTTCAGACAAATATACGAGTATACCTAGGTAAATTGTTGTTATATAGCATTCAAGGGTATTTAAATAAAATTTAATTTTATCCTTAAAATTGCAATTAAATTATTATGTGACATAATCCTTTTTTGTTTGTTCTTTTCTTTACTTATTTTTTTATACCTATAGCAATATTAATTTACTACAGAACCTGGTAGCCCTTTTTAACTTTCATAGGATAGTAATTAATCTATTACATGGAATTCAAGCAGCTATTTGGGTATTTTTAAATGGCTGGTTATCTAATTGGTTTTATGGAATGCTTGATAAAGAATTCATGGACGTTGAGTTTTAAGGACTGTATTCAGGTGATGCTTTTAATAACAGTCAATATTGCGGTCTCTTTTATTTGAGCTTAATACATTTATATAGCGACTTTAATGAGAAGATTGGAAAACACCAACTAAAATATTATAGAATTTTTTCAAAAAATCAAATTTAAGAAAATTATAGAATGCTTTAGAAGAATCCATGTTGACAAACATTTTAATTCTAAATTTTGGGCTAAAAAATTCTTAATTCTTTCTTAGTCCTTTTTGTGTTTAAACCGAAATTAAAAAATAGTTGGAAGAATATGGTTGAAAATATTGAAATATGTATAATGAAATTTCCAAAATTGATAATTGTAAAAAGATCTAAAGTCTAGGATAATAAAAAGGAGCAGCTTCGGCAAAATTTTACAAGACTAGGTAAGATAATTTTGTTAAAAATATTCAAATGCTCTTAAACAAACTAATATTTTAAGATTCTTCAATGAAACCCCTACAACTTTTATCTAACTACTTAATTATGTGATATAAAAACTATATAGTTTGTTAAGGAAGCAATTTACTTGAAAATTAACTAATTAACTGAAATTTAGTTAAAGTTTAATTGAAAATTAGATAATATTGAGATTTTTTTTTTAATTTGAAGAAAGAATTTTGAATAATTATTGAAGATTTGCCAATAATGATTTATAAAATTTTGCACCTTCTGATTGAGAATGTTACTTTAAATTTAAATGAATGAAGGAGATTATTTCTTTAGACAGTATTGCCATAGTTAAAATTTTTATTAGATATTATAATTTTAGGAAAGCATATACTAAAAATTTGAAAAAACAAAAACTTCATAAATGTTTTTGAACTTCATAAATGTTTAACTGTTTGTCAAAAAATGTCAAAAAATTTTAGCTGGAAAATTAAGGAATTAATGAATTCGCCTTATTTCAACTGAGGAGCCAGAAGTTGCATTACTATTTAATTATTTTTTTATTGGATAGACAAAGTAATTTTAAAATTAGTTAAATTTCGATATTGTACTATTCAATTAAATATTCATTCATTTTCTTCAATCACAAAGTAATCACATAAAAAGTTGAAAGAGTCAAAATAAGGATTGATCAAGGAAACTGAAGTATATTTTATCGAGATTTCATTGTTTGGATTTGTATTTCTATGAAATTAATAAGTCGAATTTTCAAAATGGAGAATAATTGGTTTTATGGTTAGTTTTCCAAAAAAACTAACCATAACACAAAAATAATTAGAAAACTAAAGTAAATTTATTTTAATAATTAAGGCAACAGTCGCAATTACTCAAAGCTGAGTGAGATATTAAGTAAAACAGGCATATGTAATTGAAAAGAAAAAATAAGAAAATTTAGAAATTTTCGTTATTAGATTAGTTATAGTAAAATAACTATATGCGTTATATTTGAATCATGAAAATTGTAGATCGGTATGTTTGAGAGAATTCCGAGGATTATGACAAACTTTTAACATTTCAGAATTACAAAAGTATCTAAAATTTTATAAGTAGCTTATTTATTATTTATTAATAATTAGGTAATATTTAATATTTAGATGATATTTAATGATTTAGATGATTAATATGACATAAAATATAATACAAAATTATTATTTTAGAATTAGTTCTTAGTTTTATATTACACTAGTAAACTACTTATTAAAATTTTTCGTCAATCTCTTAAAACCGAACCTATATTATAGCTGCAAAATAAAAGTAACTTCTACTATAAAGTAGTTTGAATATAAAAGTAACTTTCACTACTTTTCAAAGTACTGTGGTTTCAACACTGAATTGTATACTCATACACGTTAATAATTTCACATGTTTATCCGGAGGCATTGTTGTGTAATTGACGATGACGATCAGATAAACAATAATACTATGAATATAACAAAAGATAAAAAAAATCCTGAGAAATTTTTTAAATATTTATGATATACTCAACAGTAACAGCTGATACGTCAAGCCAATAGGATGATTTGGAATTAGTGTATTTTATTTTCGGGCAAATTTCCATGTGATTCAACTAAACCTAAAAAAAATTGAATAAAATTTCAATAAGAATTTTGTTTTACTATTTGTTAAGTTAAATTGTGAATAAAAAATGTCTGATATTAAAGTATGTGCTGCAATTGAATCTGATTGTAATGATATTTTAGGATTTTTGCGTGAATCATATTAACCAGAAGAACCATTAACTTTAGCACTGGAACCATTTTAACAAGCTGATAAAGATGAAGAATTTAATATGTCTTGTATTAAACATGGCACTTGTATTATCGCCTATGCTGAGGAAGATAAAAACAATGCAACTAGTGTAAAAACTAGTAGTGATATTAAAAACAATGGCTCTGAAGTAAACTCAACGACAAATACAGCAAATGCCAGAAATTTATTTGGTGCATTAATTGCTGGTTCAAAATATCCGGGTGAACCTGAACCCTTAATGGATGCATCAAACACAGTAAAAAGTATGAAATAGTCAAAAATGTTAAAACTTTTAAGTTATTTAGAATTAAAATCAAATTTTTTTGAAAATTTTAATTGTCAAAGTGGTGTACACTGTCATGCAATGGCCGTTCATCAAAATGTAAGAGGAAAATCGATTGGTTCAAAAATGTTAAAAGAATTTATAAAAGTTTGTAAAAATTTAAAAAATGCTGTAATTAAAACTGGATTGTACTAGCGTATATTCAATTAAATTATGTGAAAAATTAAATATGGTTTGTTTATATGAAATGGAATATACTGACTATATTGATCAATATGGAAAACAAATTTTACGACCACCATTACCCTATAAATTAATAAAATGTTTTGGGAAACGAACTGATGATGATAATATTAATAATGAGAATGACATTAAGATTTTTTAATTCTTAATCAAATAGTAATATAAATATATTTATAATTCATTAATATTTTAATTAAAGTGTAAAATTTTGTTTAAAAGGTTTTTTAATTACAGTAATATTTTACCATTCGCAAAATGTTTTATGAAAATTATTTAGAATTTTATTGAATTTGAAATTTATTTTTAGGTACAATGGTAAAAAAAGTATTGAAGTGGCCCCCCCAAGTAATACTAAAAATGGAGACGTTGTTGTGGACATATTGGTAACGCTGCTGTAGAATAAAAAGTAGAAATTATATTCCCACACATTCCTGTACTTCTTTCTGAGTTTTCAATCAATTTTATTGATAAATAGAGCGTGGCATTTTTTCATTTAATTTGTTAAATTCAGATTTTTTTAAGGACGTAAATGCAAGTACGTCGAAGTTTTAAAGAGCAAGAATCATTATAAAGTTGATTATGAATTTATAAATTACTAATATAAATTATGTATGTTGTAATTTTATATTCTTAAATATAATATAGACAACACAATTAATACACGATTCTAATTATACACAATTCTAATTACTGAGTCGATATAAAATGAATAAGTTACTTAATATTATTAGTATAGTATATTCGAGTATGATATTTCCCCCACATTGTAGAGACTTAATACATTGTCTTATACATAATGAATATGTGAATTTTATTAACTTTTGATAAAATTTCGGCCAGAAAACCGCACTCTAGTTGAAAAATTGAAAATATTGTGCTTGTTTAATTAAACTTTTGTTCCTTTAGAATTTCCTAAATAATAACGTTATTATAACCTCCGTTAATTGGGTAATTCTGTATAAAATTAGAATTTATTCGTTCAGTTTAATTCTCCCTTCCTTCTAATACAAATTCTTTATCTTCAAATTCTTCAAAACTGTTAACGCGAAACTCTCTGTCCAATCTCGTAATTCACGTTAGTTATTTCACTTCCATTCAATTGAAATAAATTTTTTTTCATTCCAATAAAATTTTCATAAAATTTATGTTTATCTATTAAAAATGTAAATATTAATTTGGAAATAGAAATTTGGATTCCAACAAAGGTCTCTAGATATCACAAAATTTTTTTCTTCTATATAAATTTTATTGTTTTACAAAAAAAACTTCAAAATACAAAAAAAAAAAATTTTAAATTGTAAAATCTGCAGGCTTCGAACTCAATCATATTATTTACGTATAAAAACAAAAAATGTCAAAATTTTGACGGATCCAGACGTAAGTCCCGTCTAAAAATTGACCAGCTTCTAGCCACAGCATGTGCGGTCATACTCCAATTCTAAAAACTTAAGTATAGAAATTGTTTTGAAAACTTTTAACTTAATCTAATAACACATTCACACAACAACTAACAAACACAACAACATTCACACAAAATATATAGGAACAAATTCTTAATATAAACCACCAAATTATAGTATACATATATTTTTCAAAATTTTTTTAATTTTTAAATATTTACGAGGATAAAATTTTTCTTTTTTCATTTTCAATTCAAAATGAAAAAAGAAAAATTTAAAAATTTTTTTTTTAAAAAAAGGTAAAATTTGGATTCGAACTCAAGCATATTATTTTCGTATAAAAACAAAAATTGTCCAAATTTTGTATAGAAAATATAGAAAGAATTAGAATTAAATTAGAATTTCAAAATTAATAATAAAATTAACGAAAATAAATAAATAATGAAAGGAATTTGAGAAAAATGAACCGGAACTTACGCAGAAATAATGAAGAAGTGAAAATTATAAAAGTACAAACGTACAGAAATTGCAAAAAAATGTGGAATTATTCTAATTTCATACAGCGGATTTTGAATTATTTTTAAAAATACACTTTTGAACAATATGCAATCAATTTTGAAGATCGAATTCGTTGCGAAGGAGGCAGAATTTAAACCGAAATCAAAAAATAGTCGGAAGAATATGGTTGAAAATATTGAAATTGATAATTGTAAAAAGATCTAAAGTCTAGGATAATAAAAAGGAGCAGCTTCGGCAAAATTTTACAAGACTAGGTAAGATAATTTTATTAAAAATATTCAAATGTTTTTAAACAAACTAATATTTTAAGATTCTTCAATGAAACCCCTACAACTTTTATCTAACTACTTAATTATGTGATATAAAAACTATATAGTTTGTTAAGGAAGCAATTTACTTGAAAATTAACTAATTAACTGAAATTTAGTTAAAGTTTAATTGAAAATTAGATAATATTGAGATTTTTTTTTTAATTTGAAGAAAGAATTTTGAATAATTATTGAAGATTTGCCAATAATGATTTATAAAATTTTGCACCTTCTGATTGAGAATGTTACTTTAAATTTTAATGAATGAAGGTGATTATTTCTATAAACAGTATTGCCATAGTTAAAATTTTTATTAGATATTATAATTTTAGGAAAGCATATACTAAAAAGTTGAAAAAACAAAAACTTCATAAATGTTTTTGAACTTCATAAATGTTTAACTGTTTGTCAAAAAATGTTAAAAAATTTTAGCTGGAAAATTAAGGAATTAATGAATTCGCCTTATTTCAACTGAGGAGCCAGAAGTTGCATTACTATTTAATTATTTTTTTATTGGATAGACAAAGTAATTTTAAAATTAGTTAAATTTCCATTTCGATAAATAAAGTAATCACATAAAAAGTTTAAAAAATGTCAAAATAAGGATTGATCAAGGAAACTGAAGTATATTTTATCGAGATTTCATTGTTTGGATTTGTATTTCTATGAAATTAATAAGTCGAATTTTCAAAAATGGAGAATAATTGGTTTTATGGTTAGTTTTCCAAAAAAACTAACCATAACACAAAAATAATTAGAAAACTAAAGTAAATTTATTTTAATAATTAAGGCAACAGTCGCAATTACTCAAAGCTGAGTGAGATATTAAGTAAAACAGGCATATGTAATTGAAAAGAAAAAATAAGAAAATTTAGAAATTTTCGTTATTAGATTAGTTATAGTAAAATAACTATATGCGTTATATTTGAATCATGAAAATTGTAGATCGGTATGTTTGAGAGAATTCCGAGGATTATGACAAACTTTTAACATTTCAGAATTACAAAAGTATCTAAAATTTTATAAGTAGCTTATTTATTATTTATTAATAATTAGGTAATATTTAATATTTAGATGATATTTAATGATTTAGATGATTAATATGACATAAAATATAATACAAAATTATTATTTTAGAATTAGTTCTTAGTTTTATATTACACTAGTAAACTACTTATTAAAATTTTTCGTCAATCTCTTAAAACCGAACCTATATTATAGCTGCAAAATAAAAGTAACTTCTACTATAAAGTAGTTTGAATATAAAAGTAATTTTCACTACTTTTCAAAGTACTGTGGTTTCAACACTGAATTGTATACTCATACACGTTAATAATTTCACATGTTTATCCGGAGGCATTGCTGTGTAATTGACGATGACGATCAGATAAACAATAATACTATGAATATAACAAAAGATAAAAAAAATCCTGAGAAATTTTTTAAATATTTATGATATACTCAACAGTAACAGCTGATACGTCAAGCCAATAGGATGATTTGGAATTAGTGTATTTTATTTTCGGGCAAATTTCCATGTGATTCAACTAAACCTAAAAAAAAATTGAATAAAATTTCAATAAGAATTTTGTTTTACTATTTGTTAAGTTAAATTGTGAATAAAAAATGTCTGATATTAAAGTATGTGCTGCAATTGAATCTGATTGTAATGATATTTTAGGATTTTTGCGTGAATCATATTAACCAGAAGAACCATTAACTTTAGCACTGGAACCATTTTAACAAGCTGATGAAGATGAAGAATTTAATATGTCTTGTATTAAACATGGCACTTGTATTATCGCCTATGCTGAGGAAGATAAAAACAATGCAACTAGTGTAAAAACTAGTAGTGATATTAAAAACAATGGCTCTGAAATAAACTGAACGACAAATACAGGAAATGCCAGAAATTTACTTGGTGCATTAATTGCTGGTTCAAAATATCCGGGTGAACCTGAACCCTTAATGGATGCATCAAACACAGTAAAAAGTATGAAATAGTCAAAAATGTTAAAACTTTTAAGTTATTTAGAATTAAAATCAAATTTTTTTGAAAATTTTAATTGTCAAAGTGGTGTACACTGTCATGCAATGGCCGTTCATCAAAATGTAAGAGGAAAATCGATTGGTTCAAAAATGTTAAAAGAATTTATAAAAGTTTGTAAAAATTTAAAAAATGCTGTAATTAAAACTGGATTGTACTAGCGTATATTCAATTAAATTATGTGAAAAATTAAATATGGTTTGTTTATATGAAATGGAATATACTGACGATATTGATCAATGTGGAAAACAAATTTTACGACCACCATTACCCTATAAATTAATAAAATGTTTTGGGAAACGAACTGATGATGATGATATTAATAATGAGAATGACATTAAGATTTTTTAATTCTAAATCAAATAATAATATACATAAATATATTTTTAATTCATTAATATTTTAATTAAAGTGTAAAATTTTGTTTAAAAGGTTTTTTAATTACAGTAATATTTTACCATTCGCAAAATGTTTTATGAAAATTATTTAGAATTTTATTGAATTTGAAATTTATTTTTAGGTATAATGGTAAAAAAAGTATTGAAGTGGCCCCCCCAAGTAATACTAAAAATGGAGACGTTGTAATGGACATCTATGTAGTCTAAAATACTAAAAAATGATCTATGTAATCATAAAAATGGAGACGTTGTTGTGGACATATTGGTAACGCTGCTGTAGAATAAAAAGTAGAAATTATATTCCCACACATTCCTGTACTTCTTTCTGTGTTTTCAAAATATATTGGCGTGGTTTGTTGCAATCAATTTTATTGATAAATAGAGCGTGGCATTTTTTCATTTAATTTGTTAAATTCAGATTTTTTTAAGGAGGTAAATGCAAGTACGTCGAAGTTTTAAAGAGCAAGAATCATTATAAAGTTGATTATGAATTTATAAGTTACTAATATAAATTATGTATGTTGTAATTTTATATTCTTAAATATAATATAGACAACACAATAAATACACGATTCTAATTATACACAATTCTAATTACTGAGTCGATATAAAATGAATAAGTTACTTAATATTATTAGTATAGTATATTCGAGTATGATATTTCCCCCACATTGTAGAGACTTAATACATTGTCTTATACATAATGAATATGTGAATTTTATTAACTTTTGATAAAATTTCGGCCAGAAAACCGCACTCTAGTTGAAAAATTGAAAATATTGTGCTTGTTTAATTAAACTTTTGTTCCTTTAGAATTTCCTAAATAATAACGTTATTTTAACCTTCGTTAATTGGGTAATTCTGTATAAAATTAGAATTTATTCGTTCAGTTTAATTCTCCCTTCCTTCTAATACAAATTCTTTATCTTCAAATTCTTCAAAACTGTTAACGCAAAACTCTCTGTCCAATCTCGTAATTCACGTTAGTTATTTCACTTCCATTCAATTGAAATAAATTTTTTTTCATTCCAATAAAATTTTCATAAAATTTATGTTTATCTATTAAAAATGTAAATATTAATTTGGAAATAGAAATTTGGATTTCAACAAAGGTCTCTAGATATCACAAAATTTTTTCTTCTACAATTTTATTGTTTTACAAAAAAAACTTCAAAATACAAAAAAAAAAAATTTTAAATTGTAAAATCTGGCTTCGAACTCAATCATATTATTTACGTATAAAAACAAAAAATGTCAAAATTTTGACGGATCCAGACGTAAGTCCCGTCTAAAAATTGACCAGCTTCTAGCCACAGCATGTGCGGTCATAATCCAATTCTAAAAACTTAAGTATAGAAATTGTTTTGAAAACTTTTAACTTAATCTAATAACACATTCACACAACAACTAACAAACACAACAACATTCACACAAAATATGTAGGAACAAATTCTTAATATAAACCACCAAATTATATTATACATATATTTTTTTCAAAATTTTTTATTTTTTAAATATTTACGAGGATAAAATTTTTCTTTTTTCATTTTTAATTCAAAATGAAAAAAGAAAAATTTAAAAATTTTTTTTTTAAAAAAAGGTAAAATTTGGATTCGAACTCAAGCATATTATTTTCGTATAAAAACAAAAATTGTCCAAATTTTGTATAGAAAATATAGAAAGAATTAGAATTAAATTAGAATTTCAAAATTAATAATAAAATTGACGAAAATAAATAAATAATGAAAGGAATTTGAGAAAAATGAACCGGAACTTACGCAGAAATAATGAAGAAGTGAAAATTATAAAAGTACAAACGTACAGAAATTGCAAAAAAATGTGGAATTATTCTAATTTCATACAGCGGATTTTGAATTATTTTTAAAAATACACTTTTGAACAATATGCAATCAATTTTGAAGATCGAATTCGTTGCGAAGGAGGCAGAATTTAAACCGAAATCAAAAAATAGTCGGAAGAATATGGTTGAAAATATTGAAATTGATAATTGTAAAAAGATCTAAAGTCTAGGATAATAAAAAGGAGCAGCTTCGGCAAAATTTTACAAGACTAGGTAAGATAATTTTGTTAAAAATATTCAAATGCTCTTAAACAAACTAATATTTTAAGATTCTTCAATGAAACCCCTACAACTTTTATCTAACTACTTAATTATGTGATATAAAAACTATATAGTTTGTTAAGGAAGCAATTTACTTGAAAATTAACTAATTAACTGAAATTTAGTTAAAGTTTAATTGAAAATTAGATAATATTGAGATTTTTTTTTTAATTTGAAGAAAGAATTTTGAATAATTATTGAAGATTTGCCAATAATGATTTATAAAATTTTGCACCTTCTGATTGAGAATGTTACTTTAAATTTTAATGAATGAAGGTGATTATTTCTTTAAACAGTATTGCCATAGTTAAAATTTTTATTAGATATTATAATTTTAGGAAAGCATATACTAAAAAGTTGAAAAAACAAAAACTTCATAAATGTTTTTGAACTTCATAAATGTTTAACTGTTTGTCAAAAAATGTTAAAAAATTTTAGCTGGAAAATTAAGGAATTAATGAATTCGCCTTATTTCAACTGAGGAGCCAGAAGTTGCATTACTATTTAATTATTTTTTTATTGGATAGACAAAGTAATTTTAAAATTAGTTAAATTTCGATATTGTACTATTCAATTAAATATTCATTCATTTTCTTCAATCACAAAGTAATCACATAAAAAGTTGAAAGAGTCAAAATAAGGATTGATCAAGGAAACTGAAGTATATTTTATCGAGATTTCATTGTTTGGATTTGTATTTCTATGAAATTAATAAGTCGAATTTTCAAAAATGGAGAATAATTGGTTTTATGGTTAGTTTTCCAAAAAAACTAACCATAACACAAAAATAATTAGAAAACTAAAGTAAATTTATTTTAATAATTAAGGCAACAGTCGCAATTACTCAAAGCTGAGTGAGATATTAAGTAAAACAGGCATATGTAATTGAAAAGAAAAAATAAGAAAATTTAGAAATTTTCGTTATTAGATTAGTTATAGTAAAATAACTATATGCGTTATATTTGAATCATGAAAATTGTAGATCGGTATGTTTGAGAGAATTCCGAGGATTATGACAAACTTTTAACATTTCAGAATTACAAAAGTATCTAAAATTTTATAAGTAGCTTATTTATTATTTATTAATAATTAGGTAATATTTAATATTTAGATGATATTTAATGATTTAGATGATTAATATGACATAAAATATAATACAAAATTATTATTTTAGAATTAGTTCTTAGTTTTATATTACACTAGTAAACTACTTATTAAAATTTTTCGTCAATCTCTTAAAACCGAACCTATATTATAGCTGCAAAATAAAAGTAACTTCTACTATAAAGTAGTTTGAATATAAAAGTAATTTTCACTACTTTTCAAAGTACTGTGGTTGCAACACTGAATTGTATACTCATACACGTTAATAATTTCACATGTTTATCCGGAGGCATTGCTGTGTAATTGACGATGACGATCAGATAAACAATAATACTATGAATATAACAAAAGATAAAAAAAATCCTGAGAAATTTTTTAAATACTTATGATATACTCAACAGTAACAGCTGATACGTCAAGCCAATAGGATGATTTGGAATTAGTGTATTTTATTTTCGGGCAAATTTCCATGTGATTCAACTAAACCTAAAAAAAAATTGAATAAAATTTCAATAAGAATTTTGTTTTACTATTTGTTAAGTTAAATTGTCAATAAAAAATGTCTGATATTAAAGTATGTGCTGCAATTGAATCTGATTGTAATGATATTTTAGGATTTTTGCGTGAATCATATTAACCAGAAGAACCATTAACTTTAGCACTGGAACCATTTTAACAAGCTGATGAAGATGAAGAATTTAATATGTCTTGTATTAAACATGGCACTTGTATTATCGCCTATGCTGAGGAAGATAAAAACAATGCAACTAGTGTAAAAACTAGTAGTGATATTAAAAACAATGGCTCTGAAATAAACTGAACGACAAATACAGGAAATGCCAGAAATTTACTTGGTGCATTAATTGCTGGTTCAAAATATCCGGGTGAACCTGAACCCTTAATGGATGCATCAAACACAGTAAAAAGTATGAAATAGTCAAAAATGTTAAAACTTTTAAGTTATTTAGAATTAAAATCAAATTTTTTTGAAAATTTTAATTGTCAAAGTGGTGTACACTGTCATGCAATGGCCGTTCATCAAAATGTAAGAGGAAAATCGATTGGTTCAAAAATGTTAAAAGAATTTATAAAAGTTTGTAAAAATTTAAAAAATGCTGTAATTAAAACTGGATTGTACTAGCGTATATTCAATTAAATTATGTGAAAAATTAAATATGGTTTGTTTATATGAAATGGAATATACTGACGATATTGATCAATATGGAAAACAAATTTTACGACCACCATTACCCCATAAATTAATAAAATGTTTTTGAAAACGAACTGATGATGATGATATTAATAATGAGAATGACATTAAGATTTTTTAATTCTTAATCAAATAGTAATATAAATATATTTATAATTCATTAATATTTTAATTAAAGTGTAAAATTTTGTTTAAAAGGTTTTTTAATTACAGTAATATTTTACCATTCGCAAAATGTTTTATGAAAATTATTTAGAATTTTATTGAATTTGAAATTTATTTTTAGGTATAATGGTAAAAAAAGTATTGAAGTGGCCCCCCCAAGTAATACTAAAAATGGAGACATCTATGTAGTCTAAAATACTAAAAATGATCTATGTAATCATAAAAATGGAGACGTTGTTGTGGACATATTGGTAACGCTGCTGTAGAATAAAAAGTAGAAATTATATTCCCACACATTCCTGTACTTTTTTCTGTGTTTTCAAAATATATTGGCGTGGTTTGTTGCAATCAATTTTATTGATAAATAGAGCGTGGCATTTTTTCATTTAATTTGTTAAATTCAGATTTTTTTAAGGAGGTAAATGCAAGTACGTCGAAGTTTTAAAGAGCAAGAATCATTATAAAGTTGATTATGAATTTATAAGTTACTAATATAAATTATGTATGTTGTAATTTTATATTCTTAAATATAATATAGACAACACAATAAATACACGATTCTAATTATACACAATTCTAATTACTGAGTCGATATAAAATGAATAAGTTACTTAATATTATTAGTATAGTATATTCGAGTATGATATTTCCCCCACATTGTAGAGACTTAATACATTGTCTTATACATAATGAATATGTGAATTTTATTAACTTTTGATAAAATTTCGGCCAGAAAACCGCACTCTAGTTGAAAAATTGAAAATATTGTGCTTGTTTAATTAAACTTTTGTTCCTTTAGAATTTCCTAAATAATAACGTTATTATAACCTCCGTTAATTGGGTAATTCTGTATAAAATTAGAATTTATTCGTTCAGTTTAATTCTCCCTTCCTTCTAATACAAATTCTTTATCTTCAAATTCTTCAAAACTGTTAACGCGAAACTCTCTGTCCAATCTCGTAATTCACGTTAGTTATTTCACTTCCATTCAATTGAAATAAATTTTTTTTCATTCCAATAAAATTTTCATAAAATTTATGTTTATCTATTAAAAATGTAAATATTAATTTGGAAATAGAAATTTGGATTCCAACAAAGGTCTCTAGATATCACAAAATTTTTTTCTTCTATATAAATTTTATTGTTTTACAAAAAAAACTTCAAAATACAAAAAAAAAAAATTTTAAATTGTAAAATCTGCAGGCTTCGAACTCAATCATATTATTTACGTATAAAAACAAAAAATGTCAAAATTTTGACGGATCCAGACGTAAGTCCCGTCTAAAAATTGACCAGCTTCTAGCCACAGCATGTGCGGTCATACTCCAATTCTAAAAACTTAAGTATAGAAATTGTTTTGAAAACTTTTAACTTAATCTAATAACACATTCACACAACAACTAACAAACACAACAACATTCACACAAAATATATAGGAACAAATTCTTAATATAAACCACCAAATTATAGTATACATATATTTTTCAAAATTTTTTTAATTTTTAAATATTTACGAGGATAAAATTTTTCTTTTTTCATTTTCAATTCAAAATGAAAAAAGAAAAATTTAAAAATTTTTTTTTTAAAAAAAAGGTAAAATTTGGATTCGAACTCAAGCATATTATTTTCGTATAAAAACAAAAATTGTCCAAATTTTGTATAGAAAATATAGAAAGAATTAGAATTAAATTAGAATTTCAAAATTAATAATAAAATTGACGAAAATAAATAAATAATGAAAGGAATTTGAGAAAAATGAACCGGAACTTGTGCAGAAATAATGAAGAAGTGAAAATTATAAAAGTACAAACGTACGGAAATTGCAAAAAAATGTAGAATTATTCTAATTTCATACAGGCGATTTTGAATTATTTTTAAAAATACACTTTTGAACAATATGCAATCAATTTTAGAGATCGAATTTGTTGCGAAGGAGGCAGAATTTAAACCGAAATTAAAAAATATTTGGAAGAATATGGTTGAAAATATTGAAATATGTATAATGAAATTTCCAAAATTGATAATTGTAAAAAGATCTAAAGTCTAGGATAATAAAAAGGAGCAGCTTCGGCAAAATTTTACAAGACTAGGTAAGATAATTTTGTTAAAAATATTCAAATGCTCTTAAACAAACTAATATTTTAAGATTCTTCAATGAAACCCCTACAACTTTTATCTAACTACTTAATTATGTGATATAAAAACTATATAGTTTGTTCAGGAAGCAATTTACTTGAAAATTAACTAATTAACTGAAATTTAGTTAAAGTTTAATTGAAAATTAGATAATATTGAGATTTTTTTTTTAATTTGAAGAAAGAATTTTGGATAATTATTGAAGATTTGCCAATAATGATTTATAAAATTTTGCACCTTCTGATTGAGAATGTTACTTTAAATTTAAATGAATGAAGGAGATTATTTCTTTAGACAGTATTGCCATAGTTAAAATTTTTATTAGATATTATAATTTTAGGAAAGCATATACTAAAAAGTTGAAAAAACAAAAACTTCATAAATGTTTTTGAACTTCATAAATGTTTAACTGTTTGTCAAAAAATGTTAAAAAATTTTAGCTGGAAAATTAAGGAATTAATGAATTCGCCTTATTTCAACTGAGGAGCCAGAAGTTGCATTACTATTTAATTATTTTTTTATTGGATAGACAAAGTAATTTTAAAATTAGTTAAATTTCGATATTGTACTATTCAATTAAATATTCATTCATTTTCTTCAATCACAAAGTAATCACATAAAAAGTTGAAAGAGTCAAAATAAGGATTGATCAAGGAAACTGAAGTATATTTTATCGAGATTTCATTGTTTGGATTTGTATTTCTATGAAATTAATAAGTCGAATTTTCAAAATGGAGAATAATTGGTTTTATGGTTAGTTTTCCAAAAAAACTAACCATAACACAAAAATAATTAGAAAACTAAAGTAAATTTATTTTAATAATTAAGGCAACAGTCGCAATTACTCAAAGCTGAGTGAGATATTAAGTAAAACAGGCATATGTAATTGAAAAGAAAAAATAAGAAAATTTAGAAATTTTCGTTATTAGATTAGTTACAGTAAAATAACTATATGCGTTATATTTGAATCATGAAAATTGTAGATCGGTATGTTTGAGAGAATTCCGAGGATTATGACAAACTTTTTACATTTCAGAATTACAAAAGTATCTAAAATTTTATAAGTAGCTTATTTATTATTTATTAATAATTAGGTAATATTTAATATTTAGATGATATTTAATGATTTAGATGATTAATATGACATAAAATATAATACAAAATTATTACTTTAGAATTAGTTCTTAGTTTTATATTACACTAGTAAACTACTTATTAAAATTTTTCGTCAATCTCTTAAAACCGAACCTATATTATAGCTGCAAAATAAAAGTAACTTCTACTATAAAGTAGTTTGAATATAAAAGTAACTTTCACTACTTTTCAAAGTACTGTGGTTTCAACACTGAATTGTATACTCATACACGTTAATAATTTCACATGTTTATCCGGAGGCATTGTTGTGTAATTGACGATGACGATCAGATAAACAATAATACTATGAATATAACAAAAGATCCTTATAAAAATAAATAAATATTTAAAAAATCCTGAGAAATTTTTTAAATATTTATGATATACTCAACAGTAACAGCTGATACGTCAAGCCAATAGGATGATTTGGAATTAGTGTATTTTATTTTCGGGCAAATTTCCATGTGATTCAACTAAACCTGAAAAAAATTGAATAAAATTTCAATAAGAATTTTGTTTTACTATTTGTTAAGTTAAATTGTGAAAAAAAATGTCTGATATTAAAGTATGTGCTGCAGTTGAATCTGATTGTAATGATATTTTAGGATTTTTGCGTGAATCATATTAACCAGAAGAACCATTAACTTTAGCACTGGAACCATTTCAACAAGCTGATGAAGATGAAAAATTTAATATGTCTTGTATTAAACATGGCACTTGTATTATCGCCTATGCTGAGGAAGATAAAAACAATGCAACTAGTGTAAAAACTAGTAGTGATATTAAAAACAATGGCTCTGAAGTAAACTCAACGACAAATACAGGAAATGCCAGAAATTTATTTGATGCATTAATTGCTGGTTCAAAATATCCGGGTGAACCTGAACCCTTAATGGATGCATCAAACACAGTAAAAAGTATGAAATAGTCAAAAATGTTAAAACTTTTAAGTTATTTAAAATTAAAATCAAATGTTTTTGAAAATTTTAATTGTCAAAGTGGTGTACACTGTCATGCAATGGCCGTTCATCAAAATATAAGAGGAAAATCGATTGGTTCAAAAATGTTAAAAGAAATTATAAAAGTTTGTAAAAATTTAAAAAATCCTGTAATTAAAACTGGATTGTACTAGCGTATATTCAATTAAATTATGTGAAAAATTAAATATGGTTTGTTTATATGAAATGGAATATACTGACTATATTGATCAATATGGAGAACAAATTTTACGACCACCATTACCCCATAAATTAATAAAATGTTTTGGAAAACGAACTGATGATGATGATATTAATAATGAGAATGACATTAAGATTTTTTAATTCTTAATCAAATAATAATATAAATATATTTTTAATTCATTAATATTTTAATTAAAGTGTAAAATTTTGTTTAAAAGGTTTTTTAATTACAGTAATATTTTACCATTCGCAAAATGTTTTATGAAAATTATTTAGAATTTTATTGAATTTGAAATTCATTTTTAGGTATAATGGTAAAAAAAGTATTGAAGTGGCCCCCCCAAGTAATACTAAAAATGGAGACGTTGTAATGGACATCTATGTAGTCTAAAATACTAAAAATGATCTATGTAATCATAAAAATGGAGACGTTGTTGTGGACATATTGGTAACGCTGCTGTAGAATAAAAAGTAGAAATTATATTCCCACACATTCCTGTACTTCTTTCTGTGTTTTCAAAATATATTGGCGTGGTTTGTTGCAATCAATTTTATTGATAAATAGAGCGTGGCATTTTTTCATTTAATTTGTTAAATTCAGATTTTTTTAAGGACGTAAATGCAAGTACGTCGAAGTTTTAAAGAGCAAGAATCATTATAAAGTTGATTATGAATTTATAAGTTACTAATATAAATTATGTATGTTGTAATTTTATATTCTTAAATATAATATAGACAACACAATTAATACACGATTCTAATTATACACAATTCTAATTACTGAGTCGATATAAAATGAATAAGTTACTTAATATTATTTATAATTTTCATAGTGGAAAGCTTTTGAGAAAAATTGTGTTGAATAATTTTTTCAAAGTTTTGTACTGTACTTGCATTGTACTACACAGTACACTCCATGAATTATCTCTTCTCTCTTGCAATTTGTGTTTCAAATATTCAACTCGCTTTACTCAATTTTATACTTAATTAAATTATTGTTACTAATGGAAATAAAAGTTCGTTGTGGGAAGCAAAATAAAATGCTAAGTTTTACATATATTATGATTGAAATAAGAACATGGTATGCATTTATGAATTTCTCTTTATAATAATCTTACCTATAAGTATTACATAAATGCTTATGTTAATTAAGTGTGCCATTAATGATTTTTATTAATATGATTTAATGTTAATTTGTTTTGGAAATTTTATGAAAAAATTGTAAGCTATATTCGAGTATGATATTTCCCCCACATTATAGAGACTTAATACATAGTCTTATACATAATGAATATGTGAATTTTATTAACTTGTGACAAAATTTCGGCCAGAAAACCGCACTCTAGTTGAAAAATTGAAAATATTGTGCTTGTTTAATTAAACTTTTGTTCCTTTAGAATTTCCTAAATAATAACGTTATTATAACCTTCGTTAATTGGGTAATTCTGTATAAAATTAGAATTTATTCGTTCAGTTTAATTCTCCCTTCCTTCTAATACAAATTCTTTATCTTCAAATTCTTCAAAACTGTTAACGCGAAACTCTCTGTCCAATCTCGTAATTCACGTTAGTTATTTCACTTCCATTCAATTGAAATAATTTTTTTTTCATTCCAATAAAATTTTCATAAAATTTATGTTTATCTATTAAAAATGTAAATATTAATTTGGAAATAGAAATTTGGATTCCAACAAAGGTCTCTAGATATCACAAAATTTTTTTCTTCTATATAAATTTTATTATTTTACAAAAAAAAAAGCTTCAAAATACAAAAAAAAAAAATTTTAAATTGTAAAATCTGGCTTCGAACTCAATCATATTATTTACGTATAAAAACAAAAAATGTCAAAATTTTGACGGATCCAGACGTAAGTCCCGTCTAAAAATTGACCAGCTTCTAGCCACAGCATGTGCGGTCATACTCCAATTCTAAAAACTTAAGTATAGAAATTGTTTTGAAAACTTTTAACTTAATCTAATAACACATTCACACAACAACTAACAAACACAACAACATTCACACAAAATATGTAGGAACAAATTCTTAATATAAACCACCATTATAGTATACATATATTTTTCAAAATTTTTTTAATTTTTAAATATTTACGAGGATAAAATTTTTCTTTTTTCATTTTCAATTCAAAATGAAAAAAGAAAAATTTAAAAATTTTTTTTTTAAAAAAAGGTAAAATTTGGATTCGAACTCAAGCATATTATTTTCGTATAAAAACAAAAATTGTCCAAATTTTGTATAGAAAATATAGAAAGAATTAGAATTAAATTAGAATTTCAAAATTAATAATAAAATTGACGAAAATAAATAAATAATGAAAGGAATTTGAGAAAAATGAACCGGAACTTACGCAGAAATAATGAAGAAGTGAAAATTATAAAAGTACAAACGTACATAAATTGCAAAAAAATGTGGAATTATTCTAATTTCATACAGCGGATTTTGAATTATTTTTAAAAATACACTTTTGAACAATATGCAATCAATTTTGAAGATCGAATTCGTTGCGAAGGAGGCAGAATTTAAACCGAAATCAAAAAATAGTCGGAAGAATATGGTTGAAAATATTGAAATTGATAATTGTAAAAAGATCTAAAGTCTAGGATAATAAAAAGGAGCAGCTTCGGCAAAATTTTACAAGACTAGGTAAGATAATTTTATTAAAAATATTCAAATGTTTTTAAACAAACTAATATTTTAAGATTCTTCAATGAAACCCCTACAACTTTTATCTAACTACTTAATTATGTGATATAAAAACTATATAGTTTGTTAAGGAAGCAATTTACTTGAAAATTAACTAATTAACTGAAATTTAGTTAAAGTTTAATTGAAAATTAGATAATATTGAGATTTTTTTTTTAATTTGAAGAAAGAATTTTGGATAATTATTGAAGATTTGCCAATAATGATTTATAAAATTTTGCACCTTCTGATTGAGAATGTTACTTTAAATTTTAATGAATGAAGGTGATTATTTCTTTAAACAGTATTGCCATAGTTAAAATTTTTATTAGATATTATAATTTTAGGAAAGCATATACTAAAAAGTTGAAAAAACAAAAACTTCATAAATGTTTTTGAACTTCATAAATGTTTAACTGTTTGTCAAAAAATGTCAAAAAATTTTAGCTGGAAAATTAAGGAATTAATGAATTCGCCTTATTTCAACTGAGGAGCCAGAAGTTGCATTACTATTTAATTATTTTTTTATTGGATAGACAAAGTAATTTTAAAATTAGTTAAATTTCCATTTCGATAAATAAAGTAATCACATAAAAAGTTTAAAAAATGTCAAAATAAGGATTGATCAAGGAAACTGAAGTATATTTTATCGAGATTTCAATGTTTGGATTTGTATTTCTATGAAATTAATAAGTCGAATTTTCAAAATGGAGAATAATTGGTTTTATGGTTAGTTTTCCAAAAAAACTAACCATAACACAAAAATAATTAGAAAACTAAAGTAAATTTATTTTAATAATTAAGGCAACAGTCGCAATTACTCAAAGCTGAGTGAGATATTAAGTAAAACAGGCATATGTAATTGAAAAGAAAAAATAAGAAAATTTAGAAATTTTCGTTATTAGATTAGTTACAGTAAAATAACTATATGCGTTATATTTGAATCATGAAAATTGTAGATCGGTATGTTTGAGAGAATTCTGAGGATTATGACAAACTTTTAACATTTCAGAATTACAAAAGTATCTAAAATTTTATAAGTAGCTTATTTATTATTTATTAATAATTAGGTAATATTTAATATTTAGATGATATTTAATGATTTAGATGATTAATATGACATAAAATATAATACAAAATTATTATTTTAGAATTAGTTCTTAGTTTTATATTACACTAGTAAACTACTTATTAAAATTTTTCGTCAATCTCTTAAAACCGAACCTATATTATAGCTGCAAAATAAAAGTAACTTCTACTATAAAGTACTTTGAATATAAAAGTAATTTTCACTACTTTTCAAAGTACTGTGGTTTCAACACTGAATTGTATACTCATACACGTTAATAATTTGACATGTTTATCCGGAGGCATTGCTGTGTAATTGACGATGACGATCAGATAAACAGTAATACTATGAATATAACAAAAGATAAAAAAAATCCTGAGAAATTTTTTAAATATTTATGATATACTCAACAGTAACAGCTGATACGTCAAGCCAATAGGATGATTTGGAATTAGTGTATTTTATTTTCGGGCAAATTTCCATGTGATTCAACTAAACCTAAAAAAAAATTGAATAAAATTTCAATAAGAATTTTGTTTTACTATTTGTTAAGTTAAATTGTGAATAAAAAATGTCTGATATTAAAGTATGTGCTGCAATTGAATCTGATTGTAATGATATTTTAGGATTTTTGCGTGAATCATATTAACCAGAAGAACCATTAACTTTAGCACTGGAACCATTTTAACAAGCTGATGAAGATGAAGAATTTAATATGTCTTGTATTAAACATGGCACTTGTATTATCGCCTATGCTGAGGAAGATAAAAACAATGCAACTAGTGTAAAAACTAGTAGTGATATTAAAAACAATGGCTCTGAAATAAACTGAACGACAAATACAGGAAATGCCAGAAATTTACTTGGTGCATTAATTGCTGGTTCAAAATATCCGGGTGAACCTGAACCCTTAATGGATGCATCAAACACAGTAAAAAGTATGAAATAGTCAAAAATGTTAAAACTTTTAAGTTATTTAGAATTAAAATCAAATTTTTTTGAAAATTTTAATTGTCAAAGTGGTGTACACTGTCATGCAATGGCCGTTCATCAAAATGTAAGAGGAAAATCGATTGGTTCAAAAATGTTAAAAGAATTTATAAAAGTTTGTAAAAATTTAAAAAATGCTGTAATTAAAACTGGATTGTACTAGCGTATATTCAATTAAATTATGTGAAAAATTAAATATGGTTTGTTTATATGAAATGGAATATACTGACGATATTGATCAATATGGAAAACAAATTTTACGACCACCATTACCCTATAAATTAATAAAATGTTTTGGGAAACGAACTGATGATGATAATATTAATAATGAGAATGACATTAAGATTTTTTAATTCTTAATCAAATAATAATATAAATGTATTTTTAATTCATTAATATTTTAATTAAAGTGTAAAATTTTGTTTAAAAGGTTTTTTAATTACAGTAATATTTTACCATTCGCAAAATGTTTTATGAAAATTATTTAGAATTTTATTGAATTTGAAATTTATTTTTAGGTATAATGGTAAAAAAAGTATTGAAGTGGCCCCCCCAAGTAATACTAAAAATGGAGACGTTGTAATGGACATCTATGTAGTCTAAAATACTAAAAATGATCTATGTAATCATAAAAATGGAGACGTTGTTGTGGACATATTGGTAACGCTGCTGTAGAATAAAAAGTAGAAATTATATTCCCACACATTCCTGTACTTTTTTCTGTGTTTTCAAAATATATTGGCGTGGTTTGTTGCAATCAATTTTATTGATAAATAGAGCGTGGCATTTTTTCATTTAATTTGTTAAATTCAGATTTTTTTAAGGACGTAAATCCAAGTACGTCGAAGTTTTAAAGAGCAAGAATCATTATAAAGTTGATTATGAATTTATAAGTTACTAATATAAATTATGTATGTTGTAATTTTATATTCTTAAATATAATATAGACAACACAATAAATACACAATTCTAATTACTGAGTCGATATAAAATGAATAAGTTACTTAATATTATTAGTATAGTATATTCGAGTATGATATTTCCCCCACATTGTAGAGACTTAATACATTGTCTTATACATAATGAATATGTGAATTTTATTAACTTTTGATAAAATTTCGGCCAGAAAACCGCACTCTAGTTGAAAAATTGAAAATATTGTGCTTGTTTAATTAAACTTTTGTTCCTTTAGAATTTCCTAAATAATAACGTTATTTTAACCTTCGTTAATTGGGTAATTCTGTATAAAATTAGAATTTATTCGTTCAGTTTAATTCTCCCTTCCTTCTAATACAAATTCTTTATCTTCAAATTCTTCAAAACTGTTAACGCGAAACTCTCTGTCCAATCTCGTAATTCACGTTAGTTATTTCACTTCCATTCAATTGAAATAAATTTTTTTTCACTCCAATAAAATTTTCATAAAATTTATGTTTATCTATTAAAAATGTAAATATTAATTTGGAAATAGAAATTTGGATTTCAACAAAGGTCTCTAGATATCACAAAATTTTTTCTTCTACAATTTTATTGTTTTACAAAAAAAAAAGCTTCAAAATACAAAAAAAAAAAATTTTAAATTGTAAAATCTGGCTTCGAACTCAATCATATTATTTACGTATAAAAACAAAAAATGTCAAAATTTTGACGGATCCAGACGTAAGTCCCGTCTAAAAATTGACCAGCTTCTAGCCACAGCATGTGCGGTCATAATCCAATTCTAAAAACTTAAGTATAGAAATTGTTTTGAAAACTTTTAACTTAATCTAATAACACATTCACACAACAACTAACAAACACAACAACATTCACACAAAATATGTAGGAACAAATTCTTAATATAAACCACCAAATTATATTATACATATATTTTTTTCAAAATTTTTTATTTTTTAAATATTTACGAGGATAAAATTTTTCTTTTTTCATTTTCAATTCAAAATGAAAAAAGAAAAATTAAAAAATTTTTTTTTTAAAAAAAGGTAAAATTTGGATTCGAACTCAAGCATATTATTTTCGTATAAAAACAAAAATTGTCCAAATTTTGTATAGAAAATATAGAAAGAATTAGAATTAAATTAGAATTTCAAAATTAATAATAAAATTGACGAAAATAAATAAATAATGAAAGGAATTTGAGAAAAATGAACCGGAACTTACGCAGAAATAATGAAGAAGTGAAAATTATAAAAGTACAAACGTACAGAAATTGCAAAAAAATGTAGAATTATTCTAATTTCATACAGGCGATTTTGAATTATTTTTAAAAATACACTTTTGAACAATATGCAATCAATTTTAGAGATCGAATTTGTTGCGAAGGAGGCAGAATTTAAACCGAAATTAAAAAATAGTCGGAAGAATATGGTTGAAAATATTGAAATATGTATAATGAAATTTCCAAAATTGATAATTGTAAAAAGATCTAAAGTCTAGGATAATAAAAAGGAGCAGCTTCGGCAAAATTTTACAAGACTAGGTAAGATAATTTTGTTAAAAATATTCAAATGCTCTTAAACAAACTAATATTTTAAGATTCTTCAATGAAACCCCTACAACTTTTATCTAACTACTTAATTATGTGATATAAAAACTATATAGTTTGTTCAGGAAGCAATTTACTTGAAAATTAACTAATTAACTGAAATTTAGTTAAAGTTTAATTGAAAATTAGATAATATTGAGATTTTTTTTTTAATTTGAAGAAAGAATTTTGGATAATTATTGAAGATTTGCCAATAATGATTTATAAAATTTTGCACCTTCTGATTGAGAATGTTACTTTAAATTTAAATGAATGAAGGAGATTATTTCTTTAGACAGTATTGCCATAGTTAAAATTTTTATTAGATATTATAATTTTAGGAAAGCATATACTAAAAATTTGAAAAAACAAAAACTTCATAAATGTTTTTGAACTTCATAAATGTTTAACTGTTTGTCAAAAAATGTCAAAAAATTTTAGCTGGAAAATTAAGGAATTAATGAATTCGCCTTATTTCAACTGAGGAGCCAGAAGTTGCATTACTATTTAATTATTTTTTTATTGGATAGACAAAGTAATTTTAAAATTAGTTAAATTTCGATATTGTACTATTCAATTAAATATTCATTCATTTTCTTCAATCACAAAGTAATCACATAAAAAGTTGAAAGAGTCAAAATAAGGATTGATCAAGGAAACTGAAGTATTATCGAGATTTCATTGTTTGGATTTGTATTTCTATGAAATTAATAAGTCGAATTTTCAAAATGGAGAATAATTGGTTTTATGGTTAGTTTTCCAAAAAAACTAACCATAACACAAAAATAATTAGAAAACTAAAGTAAATTTATTTTAATAATTAAGGCAACAGTCGCAATTACTCAAAGCTGAGTGAGATATTAAGTAAAACAGGCATATGTAATTGAAAAGAAAAAATAAGAAAATTTAGAAATTTTCGTTATTAGATTGTATATATGCGTTATATTTGAATCATGAAAATTGTAGATCTGTATGTTTGAGAGAATTCCGAGGATTATGACAAACTTTTTACATTTCAGAATTACAAAAGTATCTAAAATTTTATAAGTAGCTTATTTATTATTTATTAATAATTAGGTAATATTTAATATTTAGATGATATTTAATGATTTAGATGATTAATATGACATAAAATATAATACAAAATTATTATTTTAGAATTAGTTCTTAGTTTTATATTACACTAGTAAACTACTTATTAAAATTTTTCGTCAATCTCTTAAAACCGAACCTATATTATAGCTGCAAAATAAAAGTAACTTCTACTATAAAGTAGTTTGAATATAAAAGTAACTTTCACTACTTTTCAAAGTACTGTGGTTTCAACACTGAATTGTATACTCATACACGTTAATAATTTGACATGTTTATCCGGAGGCATTGTTGTGTAATTGACGATGACGATCAGATAAACAATAATACTATGAATATAACAAAAGATAAAAAAAATCCTGAGAAATTTTTTAAATATTTATGATATACTCAACAGTAACAGCTGATACGTCAAGCCAATAGGATGATTTGGAATTAGTGTATTTTATTTTCGGGCAAATTTCCATGTGATTCAACTAAACCTAAAAAAAATTGAATAAAATTTCAATAAGAATTTTGTTTTACTATTTGTTAAGTTAAATTGTGAATAAAAAATGTCTGATATTAAAGTATGTGCTGCAATTGAATCTGATTGTAATGATATTTTAGGATTTTTGCGTGAATCATATTAACCAGAAGAACCATTAACTTTAGCACTGGAACCATTTTAACAAGCTGATAAAGATGAAGAATTTAATATGTCTTGTATTAAACATGGCACTTGTATTATCGCCTATGCTGAGGAAGATAAAAACAATGCAACTAGTGTAAAAACTAGTAGTGATATTAAAAACAATGGCTCTGAAGTAAACTCAACGACAAATACAGCAAATGCCAGAAATTTATTTGGTGCATTAATTGCTGGTTCAAAATATCCGGGTGAACCTGAACCCTTAATGGATGCATCAAACACAGTAAAAAGTATGAAATAGTCAAAAATGTTAAAACTTTTAAGTTATTTAGAATTAAAATCAAATTTTTTTGAAAATTTTAATTGTCAAAGTGGTGTACACTGTCATGCAATGGCCGTTCATCAAAATGTAAGAGGAAAATCGATTGGTTCAAAAATGTTAAAAGAATTTATAAAAGTTTGTAAAAATTTAAAAAATGCTGTAATTAAAACTGGATTGTACTAGCGTATATTCAATTAAATTATGTGAAAAATTAAATATGGTTTGTTTATATGAAATGGAATATACTGACGATATTGATCAATATGGAAAACAAATTTTACGACCACCATTACCCTATAAATTAATAAAATGTTTTGGGAAACGAACTGATGATGATAATATTAATAATGAGAATGACATTAAGATTTTTTAATTCTTAATCAAATAATAATATAAATGTATTTATAATTCATTAATATTTTAATTAAAGTGTAAAATTTTGTTTAAAAGGTTTTTTAATTACAGTAATATTTTACCAATTATTTAGAATTTTATTGAATTTGAAATTCATTTTTAGGTATAATGGTAAAAAAAGTATTGAAGTGGCCCCCCCAAGTAATACTAAAAATGGAGACGTTGTAATGGACATCTATGTAGTCTAAAATACTAAAAATGATCTATGTAATCATAAAAATGGAGACGTTGTTGTGGACATATTGGTAACGCTGCTGTAGAATAAAAAGTAGAAATTATATTCCCACACATTCCTGTACTTCTTTCTGTGTTTTCAAAATATATTGGCGTGGTTTGTTGCAATCAATTTTATTGATAAATAGAGCGTGGCATTTTTTCATTTAATTTGTTAAATTCAGATTTTTTTAAGGAGGTAAATGCAAGTACGTCGAAGTTTTAAAGAGCAAGAATCATTATAAAGTTGATTATGAATTTATAAGTTACTAATATAAATTATGTATGTTGTAATTTTATATTCTTAAATATAATATAGACAACACAATTAATACACGATTCTAATTATACACAATTCTAATTACTGAGTCGATATAAAATGAATAAGTTACTTAATATTATTAGTACAGTATATTCGAGTATGATATTTCCCCCACATTGTAGAGACTTAATACATTGTCTTATACATAATGAATATGTGAATTTTATTAACTTTTGATAAAATTTCGGCCAGAAAACCGCACTCTAGTTGAAAAATTGAAAATATTGTGCTTGTTTAATTAAACTTTTGTTCCTTTAGAATTTCCTAAATAATAACGTTATTATAACCTTCGTTAATTGGGTAATTCTGTATAAAATTAGAATTTATTCGTTCAGTTTAATTCTCCCTTCCTTCTAATACAAATTCTTTATCTTCAAATTCTTCAAAACTATTAACGCGAAACTCTCTGTCCAATCTCGTAATTCACGTTAGTTATTTCACTTCCATTCAATTGAAATAAATTTTTTTTCATTCCAATAAAATTTTCATAAAATTTATGTTTATCTATTAAAAATGTAAATATTAATTTGGAAATAGAAATTTGGATTTCAACAAAGGTCTCTAGATATCACAAAATTTTTTCTTCTACAATTTTATTGTTTTACAAAAAAAACTTCAAAATACAAAAAAAAAAAATTTTAAATTGTAAAATCTGCAGGCTTCGAACTCAATCATATTATTTACGTATAAAAACAAAAAATGTCAAAATTTTGACGGATCCAGACGTAAGTCCCGTCTAAAAATTGACCAGCTTCTACCCACAGCATGTGCGGTCATACTCCAATCCTAAAAACTTAAGTATAGAAATTGTTTTGAAAACTTTTAACTTAATCTAATAACACATTCACACAACAACTAACAAACTCAACAACATTCACACAAAATATGTAGGAACAAATTCTTAATATAAACCACCAAATTATAGTATACATATATTTTTCAAAATTTTTTTAATTTTTAAATATTTACGAGGATAAAATTTTTCTTTTTTCATTTTCAATTCAAAATGAAAAAAGAAAAATTTAAAAATTTTTTTTTTAAAAAAAAGGTAAAATTTGGATTCGAACTCAAGCATATTATTTTCGTATAAAAACAAAAATTGTCCAAATTTTGTATAGAAAAATATAGAAAGAATTAGAATTAAATTAGAATTTCAAAATTAATAATAAAATTGACGAAAATAAATAAATAATGAAAGGAATTTGAGAAAAATGAACCGGAACTTGTGCAGAAATAATGAAGAAGTGAAAATTATAAAAGTACAAACGTACAGAAATTGCAAAAAAATGTAGAATTATTCTAATTTCATACAGGCGATTTTGAATTATTTTTAAAAATACACTTTTGAACAATATGCAATCAATTTTAGAGATCGAATTTGTTGCGAAGGAGGCAGAATTTAAACCGAAATTAAAAAATAGTCGGAAGAATATGGTTGAAAATATTGAAATTGATAATTGTAAAAAGATCTAAAGTCTAGGATAATAAAAAGGAGCAGCTTCGGCAAAATTTTACAAGACTAGGTAAGATAATTTTGTTAAAAATATTCAAATGTTTTTAAACAAACTAATATTTTAAGATTCTTCAATGAAACCCCTACAACTTTTATCTAACTACTTAATTATGTGATATAAAAACTATATAGTTTGTTCAGGAAGCAATTTACTTGAAAATTAACTAATTAACTGAAATTTAGTTAAAGTTTAATTGAAGAATTTTGGATAATTATTGAAGATTTGCCAATAATGGATTTAATTCTTCTGATTGAGAATGTTACTTTCTTCTGATTGAGAATGTTACTTTAAATTTAAATGAATGAAGGAGATTATTTCTTTAGACAGTATTGCCATAGTTAAAATTTTTATTAGATATTATAATTTTAGGAAAGCATATACTAAAAATTTGAAAAAACAAAAACTTCATAAATGTTTTTGAACTTCATAAATGTTTAACTGTTTGTCAAAAAATGTCAAAAAATTTTAGCTGGAAAATTAAGGAATTAATGAATTCGCCTTATTTCAACTGAGGAGCCAGAAGTTGCATTACTATTTAATTATTTTTTTATTGAATTAATTTATTATTTAACTTAAAACTTACTATTTACTATTTTTATAAAAAACAAAACCATCAAACCAAACATTGGACATAGTTTGATAAATCAACCATAATTATGTATATAATCATGTAACACAAATTACAATGTAAAATTATTTTGCAGGGATAATAAAGACTCCTTTTTGTGTTAGATAACGCGGTTCATGAAAAAAACGAAATAGAACCAAATGGTTAGAAAGTTTTATAATTTTCAAAATAACACTTGTTTGTTCAGTTTCGCCGAAGCATTTACAACACGTTATTGTGGGAGATCATCTGTTATTTGTGATTTTTATTTCGTTAAACGTAGACTGAACCAAAGTTATTTACACCTTCAGAAAATAAACGATAAATTGTAAATTGTTACATTTACGAATTTTTCGTACAGATCGATTGCAACTAATACCGGCGCCTTACAAGATCATAGCAGAGACTTTAAAAATTCACCAAATATGATGATGCCGCATTATATCGTTGAAAAGGTTTCCGAAATCTTTTTGAACATTTTTTTTGAACATCCATCCTCCAAGGATCAGAGAAAGGTGTTTTTGAAAATAAGGGTAATTTAGCAGTGTTGTTGTAAAAAAGACTTAAATAGTCATGTATTCAACTTCAGCAAAGATTCCAATTAAATTTTTTAATTGCTGTTCTTTAATTTTAGGTGTTTAATCTATTGATGTTTGCATCCGAAAAACCATCTTGTAAAAATTATTTCAACTAAATTGAAATTTTAGATTTTTTTTCTTAATAGATATGATTGAGTTCACCTGCTGTGTTTTATTGCAGTTAACGCTAATATCCTTCATCTATATTATGATGGTCATCTGAAGCTTTTTCTACCTGGAAATATTAATCAGGATTTAATATCTTCTTATTAAGAAGATATTAAATCCTGATTAATATTCTTCTTATTAAGAATTCTTCAGTTCCCAGGAATCCTTCAAGAATGTAAAGTGTATACTAAAATTAAATATTAAGGTGATTAAAAGGATATATAGGTATACTTTTCTAAGAGTTTATATGAGTTCACTGAAAAAATTAGTTAAATGGTATTGCTGATAATACAATCGTTGTTCTGTACAATAATAATGGTTGTATTTAAACAATACTTTTCTATATAACGAACGTTTTGACTCAAACTTGAGCAAATTGAGATTCTTAAGCCGAACACCTTGCATATAAAATTCGTTTTCTCAAGAAAAGAATAAGATCTAGATTCTTGTGAATTTGTTACGATAAAATTCTTAAATACGTTTTCCATATTCCTTGATTAACATAAGAAAAAAAGCAAAAAAAAACAAGGAAAATAACGCGAAAAAATTATTCAGAAAAGAAAAAAAATTTTTGTTTTTGGTGGGTGGTGTGAAATGTCATTTTCATTTCTTAATATTTTTTTCTCTTTTTTGTTTTTGTTTTTTTTTCTACTACAAAAAGGAGTTAAAATAAATGTCACCACCAATTTGCATAATTATTCTATTATAGATTTGCGCTTAATGAAATCCTTTTTTTTTTTTTTTTCTTTTCCAACATAAAATTCACCCTTAAGTGTATATTTTTTCATTAAGGATAATACAGAAGGATAATATTTTCTCAAATGAGTATACGCTATATAAATATATAGGATTTGTACGCATTTAAATAAAATTATTTTTTGCTGCTTTTTTTTTTTTTGTTCTTTGGTCCTTGTTTTATATTTTGTTTTTGTTATTTTTGATTATTTCTTCTGATTATTATGATTTTGATAATTTGAATGATATTGATTGTGATGATTGATATAATGATAATGATGGGTTGGATGTATTGTCTTAATAAAAGAAAACTTGTGGAATATAATTATCCTTATGATAATAGTTCCCCAAAAAAAAAAAAATAAGATAACCAAAAGTATAATACAAAGAATGACTCTTAAATTAAGTAATTTTGTTTTGTTTTCAGGAAAACTGAGCAACAAAAAAAGTAATGTGAAAGGCAGCTTAAAGGGGAATAGTGCTAGAGCTTCTAGCATAGAAGGTGCTTTTGGGGGGAATGGTATTTGAAAAACATTGTATAAGTGTGCGTGTATTAACAATGGAAACTAGATTAATATTGTATAAAAAATAAAAAAAAAAATATTGAATAAATGCGAAAGGAGGAAGAGTTAGAAAGGGGGAGGGGGCAAGAGGTAGTCTGAAGTTCTGGTTCAATTTTTATGATTATATCATAATCATGATTTCATTTGATTTTCTGATTTAACTTTTATTTTTTTTGTTTTTTCTTAAAATCCTTTTAAAGTTTAACTTGAATTTTTCTCTTTTCTCTTATAACAAAAGATGAAATTTAAAAGAATTAAACTGAAAAATATTGTGGAATTAAATTTTTTAAATTTAATAAATGTAAATTTTAGTTTTTCTCTAATTTCGATTCAATTATATTGTATGAACTCGCTTTAAAAGAAAACATTCTGAATTTTAAATTCAAAATATGAATTTAGAGTTGAAAAATGCATTAACGTTGCTTGTACAATTAAGCTTCACGTTTTGTTTTTTTTTGAAGAGGAAATCAGGGCTTCTATTGTCCTTCTGGCCGCGACCAATACGGTCTTTAGTGCAGGTTCGCCTATTATACTCATGTTTATTTTGATATGAGTTAAATTTCGAAAGGTAGGAGGTGTCTCGGAAAATTTTCTATTCAATTTTGTAGTAGTTCATAAATAACTTAATTTTATTCTATAAAGTGATTTAGTTCAATCAACATGTTATTTTTTATAATCTGAATTGAAATTTCTATTCAGAATCTTTTAGGAATTTCTAAATAATGCATGATCAAACTTTAGGAAATAATCGAGTTCAATAAATGCTGAAGAATATATAGAAACTATTTTTGATTATTAATTGTTAATTAGTTTTAAAGAACCGTTTATTTGAAGCTTCTATCTTTTCTGGAAAGGAAGTTATAAGCAGAAAAAAAAGCTTGAGCAAGTAAAAATTTTGTGAAAATACTTTAAAATCCTTGTATACCTTGGAAACCGTTGGAATTTGACACCAAGTTCTGAACAAAATTTTGACCTATTTTTGATGCCCTCTAAATAATGGTATATGTGTTATGTCACTGATTACTTAATCATCCTGTGTATATATTTAGAGCTGGAGTCACAAAAATTTTGAAATCGAATTGGAGTTAAATTTTTAAGGTTTTCAAATTGTTCAAGAATGAAATCAAACTCAAATTAGAAAGTTCAATAAATCTTGTATTGGAACCACAAAAAATTTTTTAAACTAAATTCGCAACCCTAACTTTGAACTCCTAAAAATAGATAAATGAATAGAGTCTTTTTTTTTCTCAAATATTATGTTATAATATTAATAAGAATTCAATTTCGAATAATTATGATTTACTTGAATTATTTAGGTGCTTAAATTAGTCAATGAACACTTAATGCTCAATACCAAAAACAGCGTCGTAAATTAAGCCTTAAATAATAATAAACTTAGTACCTTCAGAATACTCTTTATCGTTTAATTGAGTTATTTAAGAAGAAAAATTTTGTTGTATTTGAAAAAAAGCACATTTAAATAAAAGTAACTTAAAAAAATTCTTTTGTTTAAATACTAAATTAGTCAATATATTTTCATTATAATCTTAAAATGATTATCATATAGTTGTATCTGTATACTAAAAGGAATTTAATAAGGTTCAACTTTAATATTCTTGCGTCTAAATAATTTTCAAAAGGATAATTTTCATAAAGTCACCAAACAAAAAAGAAAAAAATTAAGAAAAAATAATAAAAAAATAAGTTGAGTCAAATCAATGGTTTGTAAATAGCACTTTTCCAATCCACAAGTAAAAATGCTGGTTCTAAAAACAATCTACTACATTTTAGAAAAATTACTTTCACTCATATAACAAAATATTTCAAATATTGCATACCTTTAGGATAAATAATGCATACAATTTTTAAAATAAAACAAAAAAAAATTAAAGGAGGCTTTAATACAATGCTCGAAATTAAGGGTTAAATTGCGTGAATTAAGAAAAATAATTATATTTTTTAATGTCATGGAATTTACCGTTAGATTTTTGCATTTATAGAAATTTAAAATATCTTGCTGTTTTGAAAATGTAAGGTGCCAAAAATTCAAATTTTACAAATTTCCACAATTCATAATTTGTGAATAAAAACAAAATTGTAAATAACGAAATGAATTTTTTATTAATAGGTGAAACTTTTAAAAGTTTGAGGCTCCTAAAGCTTATTGATTATTAGAAAAACGATATCTGTCAAATCTGTCAATAACAATCTGTCAATAACAATCTGTCAATAACAATCAATCTGTCAATAATACGAGTAATAATCAGTCAAAATATGGCATTTTAAGGTCTTTGAGGGGAGTATGACTTTAAGTGGAGAGGAGATTAAGAGGAGGAGGTAAAAATTTTCTTTTGCGGAAATAAGTTTCTAGTAAAGATTTTCGTACATATGAAATTTCAGTTTTCTATCATCAAGAGTGTAGAAAAGTTTTGTAAACGGAGCCACGAACGGACGAACGGACGGACAGAGTGAAACTATTTTTTTGAAAAGTGCTATAAAAAGGATTTCTTTTAACTAAATTTTTAGTTCATAATCTCAATGTTCATGATGATAATTAGTGTATAAGAATGTTGATTAAAATGGCGATTTTTTCTTTTAATTTTTCTTATTATTTATTTTTCGCATTGTGCTCGCTTATATTTTAATAATAAGAGTTAAACAATTGAAAATCTGGAAAATTTCTTTAACAAAAAAAGTGTTTTTTTATCAGAATGAATTTTTTTGTTCTCGCTGTGCGGTTCTAAGTAAATGGTAATGTGATTTTCATGGTTAAATATTCATTTAAATAAATTAATTCGTAAAAAAGTATTGTTGCTTATACAAAAAAAAAAGAAAAAATATTTTCAGTTCAAATTTTCTGGTGACTTCTTATACAATATACAGTAAGAATTATAAAGCCATAAAAATAAAAATTTGAGTCAAGAGAATTAAAACGTAAATGAATAGAAATCTGAAATGTTTGGTGAGGTAGAGAAAAGGGGGAGCGGAGGGCTGAAGAAGTCTAGTTTGTATTATTTTTAATTTTAAATTAAGAGTGTAATTATTTTACTATAAAATTTTTTTATTATTTAATAAAAATTCAATTGTTTTTTGTTTTTTGTCAGAATTTAATTATCTTTTCAGTTTTCTACTACTTTAATTGAAGAATTTAAAAAAAATTTAGATTTAAAAGGATTTTTTATATTAAATTCTTTAATTTAATAAAGTGTGTAGAAGATTTATGGAAGAAGTGATATGAAAACTATTTCAAAGGTTGAGACTATTTCTAAGGGAAGAATAATATTTTTAAATTTCGTATTCAGAAACTCTTAATTTTAATCTTTGGAAGGAAATATGTACAACAGCATAAAATTAAATCAAGAATAACAGGAAAAAATATTCAAAGGAAAGAAATACGTAGTTCCTTCATTTGTTACTATGCAAGCGCTGAACGACTATATTTATATTATATATTATATAGAGTGGAAGAGTGGAAGTGGAAGACTGATGTTAACTAATAATCTAGTAGTTATAAAATTTTATATTGTATTCATTACATTAAATTGTCGCAATCCACCAGCATTTATCCTACAAGTATTTAGTTTATTAGCTTCAAAATTTTATTAATTTTAAAATGAGAAACCTACAGTAAACTATGGAATTGGAACAGTTGGTATGCATTTAATAAGAATAAGTATATCTAGTAATTTTAAAAATGAGTTTAAATTTTGGATGTATACTCAACAAAGATTAATGGAAATATTTCATGTTTTAAACAAGGAAATTGTATAGGTACTAGGAAAACTTGGTAATTTAACTGGTAGAAGAGGACAGTCGCAATTATTTTGTATTTTAAATAAGAAATATTTTTATTCTCTGTGAAATTTTCATATAATTAGGTCCATTTCCAAAAAATTTTTTGAAAAAAAGTGCTTATTAATGTCTATTTCTAATTAACTCTGTCTATCTGCCTATTCATCCGTTCGTCCCTAAGCTGAAATTGTATATGTACACAGTTCTTTACTAGAAACTTATTTTCGAAGAAAAAATTTCTTACTTATCTCCCTTCCCTTAAAACTAATAAGTTACAAAACCCTAAAAATGTCATTTTTTAACTATTCATTGTAGCGGAACCATAAACATTTTTCAAATTTCGCGAACGCTGGAAAGTAGTGGTTGACTTCTTCTAACGCGGTATATCATATTTGAACTTTACAAAAACAAAATGGGCCTTTGAAATTTTTCGGTAACCTAAAATTTGTTTTTTCAAATTTTTTCGTGTACACCACAGGTTGTACGAGCCTAAAATATTAGTAGCTTTTAAAGAGTAATAAATAATTCATTTGTTTTAAAGAAAATTTTTTTCTACCCTCACCCCCTTTCATTAATTTTTGGTACCTTATATTTCCGAAACTGCAAACTTTCCTAAATTTTTATAAATTCAGAGAGCTAACGGCGAATGCCATGCCATTAAAAAATGTAATTATTTATTATTAAAAACTCTAAATTCGAGCATTATGTTAATCCCTTTTTAATTTTTTTTTGGTTGCCTCATCCTTAATGTATGCAATTTTTGAAATAAATATTTTCGTATACGAATAAAAGTATTTTTAATAATATTGTATACAGATTGTTTTCACTTGCTGAAGAGATGAGTGTTACATTAGAAAACATTAATTTGATACAACTTTATTTTAATCTAGATCTTATCGCACTTCTTTGCCATTTCACTCTAATAATATTGAATTCAAGATTTACTCTTATATTTTTGAAATGAGAATTTTTCTTTATCTAAAATGAATATTGCAAATTAAAATTTTTAATCTACTTGTATATATTTTTTAAGACACTAAACGAAAATCTTTTATATTTTGCATAATTTCCTGAATAAAAAATACATTTTTAATTCTATACGATTATCGAATAATTCAAACAAAGTAACTTGGATTAAATCAAAAATATTTAGATGCGCCTATGGTCATTTTCACCTACATATTTTCAGGCTGTTGTACAAATATTTTGAGAAGATTTGAGAAAATCTTTAAACAGATAATCTCTAGTATTTCATTTTTTTTTTTAAATACAATTTAAATTTTTTAATTCTTAAAATATTATTTTTTTTTACTTTTATCTTAATTATTCAAAGTATAATCGATACTATAAATTGACCCATACGACATTATGATTACGACATTAATAATATCCTATATTAGAAAGTCCTTTTGTTATTTTACAATTTTTTTTTCAAATATTTAAGTACAAAATTGTCCCCATTGGCATGATAACATTTTTTTTTCTATAGTACCTTGTAGGAGTTTAAGAATTATAGAGAGAAGAAGGATCATTATTGCAGGTAATTTCATCTCATTTACAAAAAAAAAATGCTGAAGGAGTAAAAGGTAGAAAGGAAAAAATTACAATGAAAATAGAAAAAAAAAATCTTAGTACTAGTAAGTATAGAGGAAAAAAAAGGATCATTTTGATTAAGGATTTAAAACCTATTTTTCACCTTAAGTTCCTACTTTTTTTTTTCCTATATATATTTTTTTTAAATTTTCAAGTTTTTGGTTTTTTTTTCTTGCAAGCAAGCCCGGAAGCCATCATTTTTATCAACCTAATTTTTTAAGCATTTATTAAGGAAACGTGCTTGAAATTAAGACGTTTTTAAAATCGTATATAAAAAAAAAACAAGAAATAAAAATTATAAAAGGACGAAAAAAATATAAAATTATTCTTTTATTACTACCATTTTAGACACAAACACCATCACACATATCCATAAGACTCTGTGTTTGAAGTGTGTTTTTTTTTGTCATTTAGGCCAGAAGGAATTATTTTTTGTTTCCTTGCAATTTTCTTTTTTTTTGGTTGAAAATCCATCAGAGCATTTTCAATTTTAATCAAATGTAAATGTATGAGAAGTTTTATTTAACCTTATAGTTTATTTGAAAGGTTCGCATTGATTGCAGGAGAGCATATGTTTTTATAGTCATTATACCCGTACAAACGTATGTTCGAAGAGTATACAAAATTTGCCTTACCGTTTGTAATGCTACGAAATAATGGTGTAAGACATAGACAAAAGTGTATTTTTTTTTATCAGGTTCTGGGTCGATTTAACAATGTCTGTCCATCTGCCCGTCCGTCTTAGCGAAAACTTCAATAGTTATTTGGTTATATCTTAGAAACTACTTAAGGTACAGTATTGAAATTTTGTATAAACGAATATGGTGACATGGCCACTATTTTTATTAAAAGATTTTGAGATATCATGAGAGCTTACAATAGCTGTCTTACAACTTCAAAAGTTATTTGACATTATTCTAGAAATTATTGAAGCTATAACATAGAAATAAAATAGAATATTATTGGCGCTCTTTATTGTATTATGATTCGTACTGGTATCACAGAGTTGACAGGGAATAACTCTATTCTAGTTTTCCCTGTCATTATAAATAACTATTCTCTTTTTTCAAATAAAAATTTTCATATTCTTTCTCAATTAAATTTTATAGTTGTTTAATTGAGTTTCTCTCATATTGTTATTGAACTTTTGAATTTCTCAATAATTAGAGATTTTTGTCTTCTACAAAAATATTGAATTGATTTGAGAGTTTACAGTGACAATTATAATATTGTGTTAACAGTTTGACAATTTCCAAAATGAAAAGACAAAATTTTGTCTATACTATCTTACATTTTTTATTGAAGGTGTGAGATACAAATAAGAAAAATATTCTTTGTACTTTTCATCTTAAGTAAACCGTTCGTAGTCACTTCGATTAAATTTTTTTGAAGAATTGAGGTACAATTTTAGAAAAGGCAAAAACATGAATAAGTTAAAATTCAAAGAAAAATTTAATGTCAATGCTTAATAGACGTTTAAAAATTCATCCACTCGAAAGCCAGATTGACTCGAAAGCTCGATGAGCCGGAAGACACAACTTTATGTTATTAAATGGTTCGATGCAATTAATTTGTTCCGAATCTTAACGACATATACTGTCTAAATTTCAATTTTATATTGGAACTCTTTAATTTCATTTTGTTAGTCGTTCAAACCAATCACAATCATCTCCCTTTTGATTTATTCGTTCTTGATATTTTTTTTTTTTTGAAAAAATTGCTGATGTTATTTGCAAAGGGATATTTGCTCTTTCTCTCAATATGTTTAAGTGTCCTTTTTTTCCCTTAATATCATTTTTTTCCATATTTTTTTTATTTATAGAGCAATATTAAACAAATTTATGTCATAATTACGTCTATAATAAATTTCTTAAAGATGCTCTTTCCAAAAGGCATTTTACATAATTCTTAAGAAATTGTCAGTTTTGTCTACCTTTTTTTTTATTTTATTATCGCCATTTGTATTTTTTTTTGTCAAACATGCATTATAGAAGAGTTGGGTTTTTTGTTTTCTTGTTATTACACAAGCAAGTAATCATAAATACGTAAGCTTTTGTTTTTTTCTTCCCCCCCTCCCCCCAGCGCCATTATAAAAGGTGAGCCTTTCAGTATAAAAGAAATGACGAGAGAACTGTAGAGGGGGAACTGAGTAATTGGGGGGAAAAAAGGTAGTTATTACAGGTAAAATTTTCATTTAATTGTAAGATTTTTATCTCTGGGTGAACAACTATAATCTTTTGTATTAAGTATGCTATTACACACTGTTTATTAATAATAAAATCTTCTCGTTACACTTTTTTAATGTACATACATAATTTTATAGTATATGTGATTTTGTTTTGAAAAAATTTTATTGCCAAATAAAATTCAATTTAATTTATTTGTAACATTCTGGTTACTGCAAGGCAAGACATCTTAAGTGCTAAAAAATAAATTTATTAATTGATTTTAAATAATTTTAACTCTGATAAAGAAAATCATTTACGATGATTTTTTTATTGTATTTCTCAAATTATTATAGAGGAAGCAAAGTGATACTACATGATCATTTGGTTGCAACAGTTCAAGAAAAAAATGAAAAAAAAAATGCTTATTATAATTTCGCTTTGCTCGTTCGTCTGTATGTCTGTTTTCTACACTTCGAAAACCTCATATGAAACTACAAGCTTTTCGAAATTTCTGTAAAAGCAAAATTCTAAAGGTAAATGCAGTGCCATCAAAAATTATAATTATCTTAACCCATTCACTCGAGCGGGCTGTCAAATTCCACCTGTTAATGTTTGTTTTAATTTTTTCTTTCGATCGCTTATCCTAAATGTATGCAATAAATTGATACATTTTTGGTATACAAATGATAACTTGACAAAAATTTTTTTCGGTTTTCAGCAATAAGGTTTAGCGTTACTAACCATTGGTTTGATTCGAATTTATTTTATTGTTATTTTTCAATTATTTCAGAATGAGAAAAGTAATTGCAATTAATTTATTATTATTACAGAAGCTATTGAACAATCTATTGAACTTAATTTTGATTAAAGACGACTTAAGGTGTTTTGTTTTCGTGTTTTCTTAAACCCAAGGAATCACTGCTTTGAAAATGCAATATCTTTCAGTTTTACCGCGGGATTTCTTGAAATTTAATAAATTTTATAGTTTTGTTTTGGTAAAGTACCTTTCTAAACTTAAAGCATTAACTTTAATTAGGGGGAGTCTCGTATTTTTATGAATAATTAGTTAATATAATTAACTACATATAATTAATTAGGTAATTAGGCAATTCTTTAAATAATTTAACAAATAAAAATTTTTTCCCATCGATTGATTGAAATTACCGAAATATTTCTGAAAAAATTATTTACCATTATAAGTCTTTCGGTATTACTTTCATTTCCCCCTTGAATCGAAAATTTTTTATGATATTTTCAATTCGTTTCCCTTTTAGAGATTTCCATATTGTTCTCAAATTTTTTTTTTGTATAAAATTACCCGTTGTCTTCGTAATCATTCATCATAATTCGTTCAACATAAGCGTTTGTGTCACTGATGAAAAAAGGAATTTAATGTTTTAATACAGGATATTTTTATTTCTTAATAGTATTCATCCTTATACGCGCGATTTTACAAGGATATTTAACAATATTATTATTTTTTTTTTTCATATACTTATCGCTTCATAAAAAAATGATATATGATCGATTGAAGAGCTGTTAACGATTTACAATAAAAACAAAAACCGAAGAATAAAAGAGAAAGGAGGAAAAAAATAAGAGCACAAGAACTTCCGGCATCTATGTCAATAAGAATATTTAAAATATTTTAATAGTCATTTTCCAACATTGGGAATTCAAAATTATGAGAAATTATGAATGGCATTCAAAATTATGAGAAAGATTAAGGAATATGAGAAAATTACGGGGAAATTTTTGTTTTATTTTTATAAAAAAATTGTAAAATATTTGATAAGCTTTAATAAGCTTTTCAGATTTTACAGGAAAAGATATGATAAAGAATACGAAACAAAACAATAAACAAACAGTAATAGCTAAAAATTAATGACCTACTCTGGAGTAAATAATTGCTAACTTGCCATTTACACTGGTCCAAATCCGAAAAATGCGGTAGAATGAATGTGTTTCGATATTTGAAAATTGAGCTCAGCAAAATTCTGGCATGAAGGTAACAAGAATAAAACATTAAAGATAATTTTTTTTAATAACATTTAAAACAATTGAAAAAAAAATTATCAAAGTAAAAACTCTAATCCACAATTCTTGTCTCTAGATACCAGAAGTTTTTTAAGCAATAATTGTGAATAAATCGTTTTATTGCGTTGTGTGTATGATCACATATTTATATCCAATATTCTATATTTATATAAATATTCGATTTTTTTTAGCTCAGACGTGCTAGTTAAAGACTGTGTGTTGCATTAGAAAGAACAATTTCGTGCTTGGTAAGGATTTTCATATTTGAGAAAAGAAAACTTTTAAACCCAAAAAAACATTAGGAGAGATATGAAAACCGTACCTGGTATCAACGACAAAACTGTTTAAAATTATTTTGATACTAAGTTGGTGAAATTCTACGGTAGGTTCGTCACCTACCTAGTAAACCCAATGACGTCAGAAACTGGTTCATGGTTACATACAATAATCATACACCAGCCCTATGGTCCTCCTAGGAACGAAGTTCCTCCCAACTTAAAACACCAGCCCTATGGTCCTCCCAACTTAAAACGAAGCATGATATTTTCCTTTTAGTCTCCCAGTATATTATTACAAGTATATCGTTAGTTTTTCGATTATTTGTTGTCTCTTAAATACATGAGCCTCCTAAATTTTTAAAAGTTTTTCCAATTTTCCTGCTACGTCAACTACTTTGCAACTGCTACTGCTTTTCCTGCTAATTCGTGCTACATTTTTTACGATAGAGGAATCGTAATAAATTAAATAATTGTTTAAACAATTACTACCAGTCGGTATTCAATGTAAGCAGTAGAAGGACTGGAGCAGTTAATAGCGTTTTCTTGAAATCTCTTTTAGGCCTCCCAAATTCTTTGAGAAAAAGATTATTGTACAAAGACTAAATTAATTTTTTCCAACTTATCCACCATTCGATACTATTATTTTTCCTATTAAATATAAAAAGAATGTACTTGCATTTATTTTAAGATTAAATTGGCCAAATTTTTAAATTTTCTTATTATTATTTTGTTTTTTTTTTTTTTTTTTTAAATTCTTATTATATTTTTTAATTTAAAGCCAACTTATGCAGACAGCTTATATTCATATTGAAAGGAATTTTATCCTTTTCCTTATTATCCGTTATATATTATAAGTTTAGAGCTGCTTTAGAATTTTTAAATATCCTTATAGTTTTCTTTTTGTTTTTTTTTCACATTTTCATTTTTATTCCATATTTTAACTCCCAATTCTAATATTATAAAAGAAGAATAAAGTGTCTTTATTAAGAATGATAAGCATATTTTAAAAGTTTTATGCTTAAGTAGACTTGTTGAATGAAGCGTGTTAGAAGATGAAAAAGAAGAAGAAGAAGAAGAAATAGTAGCAGAAACGCTTCAAATATCTTACGATCATTATTCATTTTTTAAATTATTTTAGCTTTTTTATTAAATAAAAAAAAAAATTAATAGAAAAACGGAAGGGAATTTTTTCTTAAAGGATTTTTCCATCTTAGTTAGTCATGGGGGAGATGAGAGTTTTTCTTTAACTATGTTGCATTTTTTTTTAATAAGAAATTTTTTGTAATAAAATTTTTTAGAGAATTATGAGTTTATATTAAGTGGTAAAGAACTTTAAAATGCATTTACTTAAAGTTATTCTCTAATGTTAGAATGCAGGATATTTTTTTTTTTTGAATAAATTTTTGAACTTGAACTGCAATGGTTTTTTTCTCTTTGTCAAAATAAGTCGAAAATTTATTGCTATTTTTTAGTTTATTTGGTTGAGAATTTATAACTATTTTAAATGGTTATAAATTCTAAAATTAATTTGCAAAAAAAAAAAAAATTCGGAAGTAATTTGTTCAACTTCTTATCGCTAGTATTTTTTAAGAATATTATGTAATTTTAATTGCACACAGTTTTCGAGTCCATTGATGGTGTTATAAAATTGAATTTAACGAGAATATTTCAATGGTAAAATATTGCAACATATACGAATAAATTTCGACCGAACATAATGTTACATACAAAATTTCTTAGTTCATCTTCTTTTACTTCTTTTAAGATTATATCGTCAAAGATTTTATATGGATTTACAAAATAATATTTATACTAATCTACTAATTCGTCGATTTTAGATTGATCATAAGGGTGATAATGTACCGTGATATAAAAGATAAATTGTGCCTCCCTCTCCACCCATTACTCAACCACTAATAACTTGTCTAGAGCAAGGCAAATACAAGCAACTTTTTCGCATCAATATACTGCTAACTACACGTTTATCAACGAGGATGTACCCAAACTGTCCCTCCTCTTCTAGATCAACGTTACACACTCATTAAGACTAATTAAGGCGAAACGAGGCCTCATTCCTTTCCTTACAGAACCAACAAAAGCTAACAGTTACTTTCCTTATGTGCTCCATAAGATTGCAACGCACCATTACGAAACTCGTGAGGTTCCTCGACACTCTTATGATCGTCTTATACTCAATAGCGTCAATGATTTAAATAATACTACACTTCTCTTCTCAGTACCCCACACACATTACGTCTCGCTCAATCTCACGGAAGGGTTCAAGCCTACAAAGCAGAAATCAGCCCATTCACTTTGCCAGTATATCGGTTTCTTTGTTTCCTCTCGCATCGACTTGTCCTGGCACCCAATATAAAGTGGGTCAACTGTTCTGACTTAACCGGTTCAGTTTACTGAGACATTACCTCACCACACGCAAAAAAATCCGGAAAAATATCCTGACTGTCTGATTTTATAGCTATATCACATCCGCAGTAACTCGAATTTAAGTTAAACTGGGGAAACTTCTCAATTCCGTGTATTTCGGCCTGAAATATTGTTGAGCACATTATCATAGGTTCACAAAATCATAATTTAACTTTTAAAAAATTTAACTTTTAATTAAAAAAGCAACTTCCAATGCAAATTAATTTAAATTTGCTGAGGACTTTTAATTAAAAATTATTTACTTTAATTTTTTAAGTATAGTTTTAACTAGTACAACTTCTTAAGAGCTTATGCTATTTCCACTTCATGAAATGAAAAAAAAAATTAATTAATTATTAACAGAATGGTATTTGAATCGGTTATTGGAAAATTAATTGAAAATTCTCAAAACTTTTGACTACAGAGTGATTAACTTATTTAATCAATCAAAGTATGATTTGGTTTCAAGGTTGTGTCATTTTAATTGCTTATAACTTGTAAAACTAAGTTAAAAAACTAAGTTTTAGTTAACGAAGTATATAGAAAAAGAAAATTTCCGAATTTAGTTTTCTTCAAAGTTTACTCACTTAAGATGACACCATATTAAGTTTATATAAATCTCAGAAAAGTTGCCAAACTATTGGATTTTAATAACAGCAATTATGTTATGTTAAAGATAGGTTTAAGAGGAAAAGTTTTCCTTTTCAAAAAGTTGTTTCTTTCATAATGAAGCATCAAAAACAAAGATTTATTAAGATTTTTTACTCATTTCTTTGCAGAAAAAATTCTTATGTTAGTCACTTAAGATTCGAAATAAATTGAATTATTACAAATCACAACCAATCACATTTAATTCTAATTTTTTCTTCATATTTCATATACGTAAAGTTCCAAAAAAAGTTTTTTTTTCTTCTACAGTTTCTAACAGTTTGTGTGGTAGAATTACATAAAAACCCATACTCTCTTTTACTTATTCTTCAGTAGAACAGTAATATTAGGGGTTCAACAGAAGTCCACCCATGATTCTTTCTTTTGTTGAAAGTTTTTTTCTCTTATTCTTTATATTTGTTACAAATACACTTAAAATAAAACTTATTATGCTCTTATTCCGAATTTTTTATGCTCACTTTTTATTGTTTTCTTTTCTTTATATGAATGTCCTTATAACGTGTGACAAATTTTCCATAAGGATAATTTTTTTTTTCTTTTGAAGAGGTTGTGAGATAAAAGAGAATATTAATAAGTAAAAATAAGAGAAATTTCAAAACTTATTGTGCTACTTATAGGCGCTCTTCAAGTTAAATAAGAATATGACAAGAGAATAACAAAAAAAAAAAGTAAGAAAAATGAGAGAAAACAAGAGAAAAGAGTGGTGTGATGGTGATGGTAGTAGGTAAACTTTTGTTTCAAATATCATTAATAAATTTTTTCTTTTATTTTTCTTTTTTACTGCTTTGTGAGAGCCGACAATGAAAATTGAAGTAATAACAATCACACAAGTAGTATAAAGTATAAAATGATGAGATGACGGTAAGTATTATCGGTGGTATACAAAAATTGTGTTATGTACAAAAGTTGTATAAAACAATTTGATGGTGATTTTATTACAATAACAAAATCACCTTGTATAATAACTTATTATATTATTACGAGTACTTTTAGTTTAATAGTAATTATCCGATAGGTAATAAGAAGTGAAAAAGAATTATATTCAATTTTTCAGTATTATGGGTAGTTTATGTTTATAGGTATTATTTTTCCCTTTATGAAAGTATCTTTATCACTATGAACGCTTTAGGAATACAGCAAATTATTGAGCACCAAAATACATTAGAGAATGCAGTAGTGAATTGAATATTATTGATGTGCAATTTATAAATAAATGGCGGAAAAACTGACTCATTCAACAAATTACACAAATTATTGCATATTTTCAGGAGAAACAAAAATCTGGCTTTGATGGGCTCTATCTGGAAAACTATGGCTTATATTAAATTGATTGTAATCCCGATAATAAAGAACTATCAACTGCCTGTAAAGCAAGCACCCAATAGTTACTCTATGATACATGGTTCCGAAGCTATAACCATTTATTTATATGGAGGAAAAATCTGGTACATTTTTTTTCAACAGGCTGCAGCTCTAAGAAGAGTATATATCAACCCTCCCGATCCAGACAATTTTTGGCTGGAAATTGATTGAAGTAATATTCCCTGAAGTTAATTGCCCCCTTATGCGAAGCACCCTGTAATATATGCAGATTCAAATTAAATTTGAAAATTAAGATCGAAATTTAAAATAAATATGGAAAAATTACAAATAAATGTGAATAACTAAAGATTAATTTATAGTATTAAAAATAAAATGAACTTAATTTGATATTGCAATTTAATTGAGTTAGAATGCAATAGAAAGGTATAGGCTAAAAAGAATTTGGTTTTATTTAAAGTTCGGCAGTAATATTCGATCGAAACAAGTAAACCAATTGAAAATTCTTGTAAGCTAAAGTAAAACATACTCTTTATTATAGGGTCATCAATTGATTGTCTTATTCGTCATTGATTATAATATTTTACATTAGTTGTGAGGATTTGACAATTTTTAATTCAAGAATTATTATTAACCGAATTCGTAATATCATAATCATTTTAATGAAATTAAAATTAATTAATTAGAAGCAGCATTTTTTTTAAATAGCGTTAATACCTTACTTATATAAAAATACGTACACGCATTAGTGTGATAAGTAAATGAAAAGAGCCTTTACAAGAAACATTTGAAAAAAATGCAATCCCACCTCCTTCATTTTTCTACCAATATAGAGTCCTTATAAAAATGTGATGAGTTTGTAATTGGAATAATACAGGTAACGTTGTTTTTGCATTCTAGATTTCTATATTTTTATTTCTAAGACTTAAAATGTACTATATAGCAATTGAAAAAAAGAAAAAAATAATAACAATAAAAATATTAATAATATTGAAATAAAGAACAAAATTTTATATTATATCCTCTTTAAGGATTTCATTATTATAAAGATGCCTCTTAAGATTGTTGTAATTTTCTTCTTTTGTTCTATTTTATGTCATACTTTTACATTACGTACACTTTACGTTACGTCCATTTCTCTATACTATTTTCTTATTTAATAATTTTTGTAATATTCCCTCTCCCTCCCAATTTTTTCTTATATATTTGATTTTGTTCTTGAAACTATACAATAATTTTATAGAGTAAAAAGAATCTTATATAATAAGAAAAAAAAGGAAGTGAATTTCAAGTGTCAGTATATAGAGTGGCTCTTTACGTTCATTTTCCATGTTGCTCATAATCAATCAATGTCACAAAAATACAAAAAAATAAAACCTCCTTTCCATTCGAAAAAGTAAAAGGAACATGAAAAATATTACTATAGAAGAATATTATAATAATCGTACAAGAATAAGAAAAAAAATATCTATAATCCTTGGAGAGGACTAAAAGATGACAACTACAGCTAGTAAGAAAAAAATAATAATGATAATACTATTTAAGAGGTGAATGGATTGTTTTCTATGATGTTTAAAATGTAGAAAAAAAAAGAGATAAAAAAAAAAGGACTCAATTCCTTGTTCTAATTGTATAAGAATAACTGTTGTACAGTATAATTTTAAATTCTATTTGCTTAATATTGCAATTTTCACTGTAAATGAGCTTCAAAATACATTTATAATATTGTAGACAAAGTTTTCTTAATATGCGTGCATTTAATAGTTTTCTGATGAAGTTTGGATAATAAAGAGTTTGCCTTTTAATACAAAAAACTATAAATTTTTGAGAATGAAATCGTGGATTTTCTGAAGTTGAGTTGAAGAGGTCTGATTAAATTCCATGTTTCATGAAATTTATGTATTAAAATCTATAATTAGAGTAAGATTAATGAAAAATTTTAGCACATTTAATTGAATTTAAAAAACAATTGGTTCAACTGTGGGTAACATAAGGACAGGTAAAATTTTTTACTTCTGAAGGAAGGAAGATAGGAATTTTTGCTCTCACGAAAGAGACGTTGTTTGATTTAAGAAATGAGTAATAGTTAATTAATTATTAATGGAGACAGTAAACCCTATACTCTCTTCATCATAAATACAAGCTTGTTCCAAGATATCAAACAATTCAATTATATCGGTAATATAATATTCAAAACCGGATGGATCATCATGGAAGACATCGAAAATAAGTTGGATAAAACGGCATTTAGCAGATTATAGACATTTTAGAAATCCCCATACTTATCCAGGAGTACAAACTCCTCTACATATCAAACATTCTACATATGCTGTATGGCTTTGAAATATGTCTAGGAAAAAGGAAAATAATAGATAAATAAAACACAGGAGCTCATAAAATATAAGCTTCAGAATTATTTAACAAGTATTCTGGCCCAGACGAATAAGCAACACAAACCTCTGTTCATTAATCCACGAAAAATCAATCACAAGGGTAATAAGATAGGGAAAATTGAAATGAATAGGCTATACATTGTGACGTTCATCTGAGACAATATTAAGGCAAGTAGAAATTGGAGTTGAACAGTCAAGGGAGAAGAAGCGTTGAGCTACCCTAGAATAGATGATATAGAACACTAGTGAAAGAAATCCTCACGTACCACATCCTATATTTTATTCCAAAGAAAAATAATTTTTTCAATTAAAAGAATTTATAAATTTCTGGCTATTATGAAATTAAGTTAGAAAATTTTCTGACTAATGTGAAATTTGATTAGGAAATAATAATCAAATTAATTTTGAACCTTAATCTGCAATTCTAGAACATGTTTAGAATTGAAAACAGTAGCCTATTTATATCACGATCAGCATATTTTTAAATTTCTATAAAATATTCTAGAAACTTAGAATTCAAGAAGCTGTAGCTGGTTCTTACACTCATTCCGAAAAGAGGCTCTTGATATTGCTAGGTTGTTTTATAACAAATTCTCTAGGACTTCTTACAAATTGCATGTTCCTTTCGAAATGATCAAAATTATAAAAAATTTGCATTACCAAACCGTGACTATACCGTAAAAATGAGGAAAAATTAAAGAAATAAAAATTACTATTAAAAATTTTTATTTAAGAAATCCAAAACTTAAAAAACCAAGGCGTAGAAAGGCATAAGAAGGTGCTGTAAGAGGACAAAAAAAACTAGAAAATTTTGATACAAGGAAGTACAGAAGGTATAATAAAAGGATATTTTAAGGACAAGTATAAAGAAAATTTTATAATAATAAAAAAATTTTTGAAAGTGAATTAATACTTTTTAAGTCTTATTTCTGGTTCTTTTTTTTGTAATTTTCGAAGTTGAATGGTACTAGAAAAGGATTTTTGGATATTTTTCTCTTAAAATTTATTTTTACTTTTGTAAATAAAATTTTTTTTTTTGCAAAACTTATGACACATAATATTTTTTTGTGGTCTCTCCATTGTTGCTGTAATCTTTGCAATGGTTTGTTAGTTTAACATTATTGTTGTTATTTTAAGGAGAAAAAGATTTTCTATTAAATATTATTAAAGAACGCTGTTAAAATAGACAACAATTGTAGGGCTGAATAAGACATAGTTGAGCAGTTAAAAATTTGTTACGTTAAGGTGAAAATGAAAATAATTTTAAAGAGTTTTTCTTTGTTTTTTTTTGTTGTTCATTGGTATTTTTGGTTTTGGTCTTTAAAATTGATTATAATTTTATTTTTCTTTTATTGCCATAGTTGATTCTTTTAGTTTAATCTCTTAAGGTTGTTAAAATTTTCAAGTTTTCTTTATATATATAATATAATCTGGGTATGAAGGAATAGATTTTAATGGGGTTTTTCATTGGATTTGATATACGACTATAGAATGAGTACGCTACGAGTATATTAAAAGTGTCTGCAAATAATGTGCAATTTAAAATTTTTTTTTTTATATTTGAAAGGGAGAGTAAAAATATATTATATTTAATAATTTTAATAAGATTATTATGGTTTTTGGAATTCAATAAGAGAAACTTTGGAAAATAATTCAAAAGGGTTTTTTTTTTATGGAATCGTTTATTGAATTCGTTATGAGTTTTAGCTATAGATAGTAGTTTAGATTAATTTGAATTAATTTTGTATAATGTGTTGTTGTTGTGTTAGTGAAATACCACGATTTTTTCAATTTATTCTTGAAATGGTTTCTTTACAGGTTGAATTTTAATAATGCAACATGAAAATTGGAAATTGCTTCACTTTAATATCATATACCAAGTTCACGATTGGTTTTTAGAAATATATGAGCCCTGTCTTATTTTCTTGTATTTTTATAATTTTTAATATCTGAACCGCATATATTTTGCTAACTAAATTTATTTTTTGAGTACGCTATGCTAGTCAAAATCTTTGAGTTCAATTGTTTTTCAATAGTTTTACTTCCCTCTCTACATTTAAATAGTTTTACTCACTGAATATCTACATTTTTTTCCAGAAATGAATGGGAAATGCTGGAAAAGGAAGCCTGAAGTGGATGCTTTTCTTGAAAATAACTAATAAACATTAATCTGTAATAAATCTAAAATTAAAGTAATAAATCTCAAATTGGTCGAGAGAATAAGCCAACTAATCAGAAATTATTATTCCATATATAGAAATTTCCATAAAATCTTCTTGCAATATTCAACCATTACTTAAGGTATCCTCTTACAGGGTTGAATGACTTTAAAATGTGTTTTTCTTAAAAATTTCTTCCACATTTTATAAAAACATTTTCCTGGTCATTGCTTGTTCTGTTCCAATTCAATTCCCTAACAACATTTCAAAAATTTGACTGAAAATCCTGGTTCGTTCGTTGAAATTCCATTCCAAAACCTTAGCGAATTGTCTTATGACAATAATAATGACAGCATTTTTTTGAGATAAAAGGCATAGTGAGAAAACATCACGCACTAATTTAAAATTATCAAAATTGAAGAGCAACAAAGAAAAGCAAAAATTTTGTACGTAATTTTGCTTTTTACCTTGAATCCTTTGTGACTTAGTTTTTTTACTTTTCTTTTTTTGTATTCATTCAACACACAGTCAGTTATTCATTCATTTTGATGTTATGCTATTAATTCATCAGTAAGTTTTTATGTCACAATTCTGTCATCATTTAATCATCTTTACTGTGTTTCCAATTCAACAAGGGAATTTTTTCGCCCTTTTTTTTTGTTATTTCTTTTGCTATACAGCAACATTTTTGCATATTATAGAAGATGTACAAGAAAAGAAAAAATTTTGTTCATTTAAAATGAATCATATGGTTCCTTTTTTAACATTCTTGAAATTTTTTTTCGATTTTATTCAAAGTGTTCAAATTACTAAAAAAATTGATATTTCGTTTGTAATAATTGAGTGGAATATGAAATGGAATGCAAACAATAAAACAGATTTATTAAATCTCTTCATTTTCATAATTTTCTCACCATTTTCATTAATTGACATGATGATTTTTTAGTAATGATTTTGATAGTAAATTATGACGTCAATAAAATAATAGAAATAAGTTTGCGGAATGAAAATTTCATATTCCTCAAATAATCATAATTTATTCAAAATTTAATGAATCCAAAATTTAATGAGTAGGTTGAATTAGAAGGGGTGAAGGACTCATTTTATACTCATAATGAGGAAAGTGAATTGAAGATTGATGATTGGGGTGAGCATGAACTTTGACATTAATGTGTATACTGTGGTTTTGTTGTGCTGTTTAGAGCAATTTTCTCAGACAATTTCGTTGAACGATGAGAATTTTCTAAGGTGCATTTTCAGAACAACGCATTTATGAGCAAAAACCTAAATAGTCGCCCCTCCTTTAGGTTAATTTTCAATAATTCCTGAAAAGATTCACCGAATTCTACAAAATCCAGTTTTCTTAAATGTTGCAGTTCCATTCCAGCTTTATTGTGAGTATTGCTACGGCAATTTTTATCGATTTTTTAAATTGTATCCAGATTTGTAGTTTTGAACAAATTTTAAGGTCCTATAGATACTCTGGAATAGTTCAAAATCTTATCGTTTCATATTTATACCTTCGAGTTTTTCACATTTCAATATACATACTTCTATTTTTTTGATGAAAGTCTTAATATTTTAAAAAAACATTAAAAGTTGTTCGTAATAATGTTAAACAGTAAAAATTAATTCTTACTAAAATATTAATGTACTCGTATATCCTTTTTTTTTCTTCATTTTTCCTAAATATTGTTAAAGTAGAAAATTAAAATTTCTTCATAATTATGAGTAATAAAACGCAGAAGAGGAACATGAAAAGTTATGATAATGCTGGCATTACATTTTTCTTTATTCCTGCTTCATAAAAAAAAAAACAAGTGCATGTTGTGCAAGGGTAAAAGTAAAGAATTATTAATATTAGTGTTTTTTTCTTGCATTATTAAAAAAATTTAAAGAATTCCAAACAGATTGCGGTTCAAGAGTTAAGGGTTGTAAACGTTGTTTAATGAAATCATATTCACTTTTGTTCTGGCGTTCTACTCTTATATTGTTGTTTTAGTTCAAATTAAGACACTATAAATGGTTTCTTTTTAAAATTGATATAGTGGCTAAAGTTATTAAATCACCCTAATTAGAAAAATTATTTACAGTAGTTATAATTAAAGCAATTAAAATTAGAATGTGAAAAGTTTAACTAAAAAATTTACGATTTGAATGGGATATAAAAATTTTAGTACAAAAATATTTTATATGGAAAATTGAGTAATGGTAAACAATCTGATTAATTGGGTAAGAAATACTCTGGATATGAATATTAACACTTTTTTTGTGAAGAAAACTATTGTCTGAATTCGCTGAAAAAAATCATAATTTAATTATATGAAAATGTTTGGATTAAATTTTTTTGCAATATTTTTTCGGTATGGCAATTGATGACATAGATTCTAGCTACTCATGTGCAGTATTCTACTGCTTAAGTGAAAGGAAAAGTTAAAAAACTCAATTGCAATTGTTGTAATTTAAATTTCTTTTATATCTTCTTTTACTTATTCGTTTACTGCAAACTGAACAACAACTATGCTTGAGAACAATTTATTATTGGATGAAATCAGTTTAATCGTAAATCAAGTGCAAATTATTTAGCATTGTACAAGTTCTCCTTATCATATATTGACTAATTTCTTCCACACAAAATTTTCTATATGATAGATGTACTCCAAATGCACTGTTAAGTTAGTGACAATAATGATCTTCTCCAGCTAAGGTTTATCATCATTATTACTGGAATATTTACAATTTACTATACGTTTCTTAGAGTTCTTACGAGATATTTGCGAAAGCAAGAGTATTTTTCAAATAACACATACTTTTTGTTAGAAACAGGTTCATATTCTTGAAAAATCCAATATCCAATGGGAAGTTGTCATAAATTTGCTTAATAGTTTCTTAATTTTTTGTTACATCACTGTACTGAATGTGATAAAAAAAACTAAACCAAATTTTAATTACAATAATTAAGCATTTTCTCTTATATTCTTTAATCTGATCTTAAGGTACGTGCCCTCAAAGTTTTTGTTTCACTTTTTTATAGATTAGGAGAACATGGAAAGCAACATGCATATTATAAACTCATAAATCCTTTTTTGAAGAAGAACAAGATTTTATTTCTTTTCTAAAATTTTTCCATTTTTTTTTTTTGTTTTTGTGTTCATTTTTGTGTTGACTTTGTCATTTTCCCTTGACTGTATGTCATATTAATGAATTTTCGGTGTTCAATTTGGCACCTTTTTTTTTATGCTTGTCGTTCTTATTCCTAGCTTCTTTATGAGTACCTCAATGTTATGCAATTACTTTAGAGAATTATCATCATATTTATAAGCGATTTTTAAAATAAAAATAAAAAATCATAAAAAATAAGATGATGACTTTGAACAAGTCATTTATGATTTATATTTATATATATATATATATATATAGAACCATGTAGAGGGTTTGTAAAATTTCCACGTTAAAATTAATTTCTTTGTATACAATAGAGAATATTCTTTTAAAAAAAGACGTAAATATTCCTTATTTTTCTTCCTCGGGAGTTGGAGTTGGAAAATTGAATAAACCAAAGCATATAGTGTAAAATTTAATATGAAATTTGTTTTCCTTTTTGCATAAAGGAGAAGAGATCAAGAACATGGGAATATGGTATATATGAACTTTATACCGCGATTATGGTCTTTCCATTACTTTTCCCTCTAATATAACTATCTTATATAAATTTTAGTTCTTATATGACTGGTTTTTCATTTTCTCTTGTAAAAAATTTACATGTTGCTTATATTATTTCAATTTTTCTTCTTATATTTATACACTTGTACTGTCGCAAATTTTCATTAACAATATTTATGGGATTCAAAAAAAAAAAAAAAAAACAACAACAAGCAAAATGAAAAGAAAGTGATTTTCTTATATTATCTACCCATCCTATTTCCTTTCTTGCTTCTTTCAATTTGATATTGCAATAGAAATTAAGTGAAAATACGGTAAAGCGGGAGCAGCAACAACGTAAAACTCTCAAAAAAAAAAATCCTCTGCGTTGTGAGCTTTGTGTATAATGATGGAAAAACTCTGAATGAAATAAGATTTAGTTGAAGGAGAAATAAGAAAGAAAAAAAGAAAATTTTGGAATAAACACGAAAAACAATAAACAAAGTTATAATTTTGATGTAGCTTTTGACGACCTACATAAATTCAAAGACAAGCAAAACTAGAAAGCAAAGCAAGATAAGAAAAATATTGAAGAACAAAAAAAATTTTGTAGTAGAAGTGGAGGAAGGTTGCTCTGTTTTCATATTTTTTTTTTCTGTTCGCCTCTTTGACGAACAGCAGACATAATCTTTAGGGAAAATATTTACTCAGGTTCTCAGGTTCTTAGAGGTTTCTTTTTTTTCTTTTTCTTATTTCTTTACAAGAAAACATTGTTCTAATGGAATAAGATTGCAAAAATTTTCGAATAGGAAGGGGTGTGAGAGAAAAAATTCAACTGAACTCATAAAGATTTTTCTTGTTTTAATTTTTCTGTGCAGCTTTCAACTTGACTAAGGGAGTGGCGATGTGGAGAGGGAGGCTTGTTTTTATTATTATTATTATTTTGTCATTTTTAATATTTCTCTTTTTTTCAAGAGAAAACGCAACAGGATTTTAATGTTTTAAAAAAAAGGAATACTTTGAATGAAAAGTGAAAAAAATTAAAAACTTCTCGTTTTGCCCCCACCAAAACCCCCGTCACTCATTTAATATCTGTTGACTGTTTGTTTTCCATTCCACTTCTTTTAATTTTTTTTTTTTTTTGGTTATTTAATAAATGAGAAAAGTGAAAAATTTGACGAAAAACTTAAGGAGTTTTTCAAAATTTTTTTTTTGAGGGAAAAAAAGCTGTGAGGATAAAAATATTTTCATCGATAATAGAGGGTTTTTTTTTTACTTAAAATATAAAATGTGAGGATGAGAAGGCGCTTGGTGAGGAAGGGAGATATTCTTTTTTTTCCTTTTTTGGTTGGTTGGATATTTGCAAAGGACGTTGATGGTTTTGTGTTTTCTGTTGCTACTTTTTTCTTGTTGTTTTCTTTTTCCAAAAAAAAAGGGATAAGTTATGTTTTTCAAAAGGATTAAAAACTCTTCTCATTGCTATGTGCTTTTCTTTTTCATAAATTTTTGGAAAAGAAAAATAAATTTTTGTTAATAAGATAAAACAAAAATAAATAATAATGTAAGGAGATAGAGAAAAACAAGGACATAATAAAAAAAATTCAAGATGACATTAAAGAAAACAGAACTTTGCGCCAAAATAAAATTAAATTATGACAGATAAAGATAAAAACAATGAGTCAAAAATTATAGAATATTAATAAATAAATAAAATAAATAAATATTTGATCCTTAATAAAATATAAGTAAATCCAAGGTATATGTGCTTGTGGAACAGTATGGAATGAGAAAATACTAAAGATGAGGATACATTTTTAATTAAAATTGTAGTAGTAGTAAGAGAGAAGAGCCGCACTCAGTCAACAACGCGACTGAGTAGGTCCATATGTAACCCTCAAATTAATATCGCACAAACCCCCCCCACCATAATGTAATCCCACAAACTATCCACCAAACCAATTAACCTCCTCGCTGAATTGCCAAAGCCGCGCCAAAAACTCTCCCGATAGGTTCTTCAGGCAGTCGTAAAAGAAAGCCACCAGGATGCGCTTCCTCTTCTGCATCAGAGGCTGACATTTTCAATTAAAAAAACATTTTGATTGAATTTTATTATTAGTTTGAAACACTGCCAATTTTAAAATGTTTTAAGCAGAAATTAATTGGATTTCTAATTAGACTAAATCTTCTGGTTCTTTTCCGAAACAACTCCAAATTGAGTAAAAATGTTTTTTACATATGCGTTATCAGTCGCCTGAAGGATTATTATAAGAAGAACATATTTTAATTAAAGAATCTTCGAATATCAAAATAAGTTTCGGGAGTTAATATAGTACATACATATTTCTCGAGATTTCCGGTAATACCAGTAAAAAGATTTTCTATGGTGTTAGTGATTTTGAACATGTGTGAAGAATTTGATTAAATAAGGATAAATTTATAGAAACAGTGAATTTTTTTAAATTAAATTTTAGGGTGTGGAGTGTTATGTGTCAGTAAAATATGAGTGAGAAAATTCAATACAAATTACAAATACAGCCGCTCTCTTATTAACCATATGCTTCTTACTCATGTTCTAAAATTGTGTTCAAAAGAAGAGTCGGCTATTCACATGCCTTTAATCATATATTGGCTATCATATATGTGTTTATTAAAATTTTGCTTCAAAAATCTAATTTTATAAAGGATGTTGTTGATAAGTGAAAAATTTTTATAGTGAATAATTAATTGTGTTCTGAGTAAATATAGTTTAAAGTTTAATATCAAAATCTGGATTTTGAAAAATTCGATTTAAACTGAATATAAATAAAATTTTTTGAAGAACTTGAATTTTTGTAATGCAAACTTTTATCACTAATTTTATTGTATTTGAAACAAAATTTTTGGGAATTACATAAAATTAAATCCGAAATTCCGGACATACACAAAATTATCGAATCATGGAGGCTTGACCTGATTTTTGTTCAAAATGCTCTAGCAGCAGAAAAAAAACGATATCTCCTGAACCACTGATTTAAGGAACACCACAACAGGTTCTTGAAAAAAATTTCTAAAAATTTAAATTTAATAAAATTTGCCTATAATATGCTTTGAATTGGGCCTGTATAATAAATATTATATAATTAATATTAAAAAAAATGAAGACTAAATTTAATTGAACACAAAAAAAAAAAGAAATGATAAGGAAACGCATAAATTTTCTTTTACTCATGGAATATAGCTTTAGAAATTTTCGAATAAATTCGTTACAATCCTAATCCTTTTTTTTTTCAATTATGTTTTATGAAAATAAATATAGAGAAAATTATTGGCTCCTAGGTCGTAAGTCCAATTTGGCAATTGATAATAAGATCTTAATTTATAACCAAATCATTAAACCAATATGGCGATATGGCATTCAGCTTTGGGGTTGTGCCAAGAAGACTCACATTAACAAAATTCAAACCTTCCAGAATAAAGTTCTACGGGGCATGGTAAATGCGCCATGGTATATACGTAACAGTGATATCCACAGGGACTTAGGAATTCCTTTGATTGTGGATGAAATTAGGAGTTGTGCTACAAAGCATAGGGCTCGTCTAGAACAGCATGTAAATATGGAAGCAGCTCGGCTGCCAGACAATGGCGTTATGACAGAAAGACTTAAACGAACCAGACCATTCGATTTAACACGAAATACCAATTTCGTTATGGAAGATATTTAATTCCTGCACGGAAGAACTAAGTTAGCGCGGAGGTAATAGTTGGTCTGTAGGTAATAGTTAGTCCAATTTCATAAAAGCGAATTAATTTCACAATTCCGGAATTCAAAATTTCGCATTTGGATTCCCTACAGTTTCACCGTCCCATTTAATTTTATCTAATATGAAAAATATCAATATTTTTTATTAATTTATAAGAAAATTTTATATTAGACCTTTTATATTGTAATGACCCCAAAATGAGTGGAGTATTATCCTTTAAAAAATTAATCACTTTAAAGGATTTTCTATAAGAATTTTAAAACAAAATTGTTGATGTATTCCCAACTTTATGAATTTTTGAAAATTTTTCCAAAAAGGATTTTTCTCTTATTTTATAAAATAAATTTAATTATGAAGGAGAAAAAAAGAAACAAGAACAGCAAGACACAGTTACCTTTATGTTGTTGATTTTTAACTTTAAAGTTTAATTTTTAAATACAAACAAACACAAAGGTAAAAATAAAGAATAAAATAAGAAAACCAGAAAAAAAAGATATTCAAAATTTCGTTTTATAATTAATTGAGATAAAAGAAAAAAATTTTTGCAAAAATTTTTATTTTGTTGTTAGTCTAGGAATTGTCAGTGACTTTTATATACCGTTATTTATTTTGATTGATTTTTTTTTTCTTCTTTTTTTCATATTTTTACCTTTTCAATTTTTTTTTTTACCTTAAATTTTTTATTTGGTTTTTTCATTCATTAACCGGAATTTAATTACAATACCGAAATTAATTTGAATAGAGATTAGTTAAAAAATCAGTCTGGTCAAGTAGAGATAAAAATGGTTTAGGCAAAACAAATAATCAGAACAAAAAGTGGTTGTTTGGCTGGTTGGTTTGTTGGTTTATTGGTTCGTTTGGTTATTTTTTTGGTGTTGGTGTTTTTGTTTGGTGTCTAATAATTTTTATGGGAAATTCAAAAATCCTATTCAAATACTTATGAATTTTTCTCTTTTTTTTTTTGTGAATGCTTATAAGTTTTATTATAAAGGTTATTAATTAAAGAATTAAAAAAAAAAACAACAAAGAGTAGAAAATTATGAAAATTAATTATTTAAAAAAAAAATTCTTCCATTTTGTTTTTTTTTGTTGTTTTGTGCATTTTTTATTAAAAATTTAATTTGAAATTATTTGCGTGAAATTTGAAAAAGAATAAACAATTTTTCTTTCTCAAACAAAAAATTCCGTTATACGGTTCGATGCTACATGGATTTAAATACGCAGCTATATACAAAAACAAGTTTTTTAAAATTGAATACTAAAATAAAATAAAATTAAATTTCGAAAAAAATAATTAATCATTCGAAATGAAAAATGAGGTTTAGGAATTTTTTTCACTGTTTTGTCATGTGTAAAATTTTTTTGCAAAATTCGGAGAAAATTTATTATTAAAAAATTAATGTTTTTTTTTGAAAAAAAAAAATTCTAATACGGGACTTTATGTCTATATGGGATATTGTTAAAAAAAACATTGCAATTTTTTAAAAGCGTTGCCAATAATTAAATTTTATAATAATGTGAATAAAATTATTATAAAATTAAAACTATTATACGTGATATTACAAATATTCATAGTTGGTTATACCTTGCTGACACTTAAATTATGCGAGCAAAACATTAACATAATAAATCAAGAAAGAACAGTAAGCAAGAAGACGACGGAACCAGTTTTAATTTCAAAGGTAACAAAGCAAGAGAATCTGCCTTTATCCCGAAGAAAAATTTTCTAAGGTTGTCTTTATTTTAAGAAAAATTGCCTAGAATCAGGCGCTATGAACGCTTTTGTGCTTTTCAAATACTAGAAGGTGGCTAATGAGTAAAAGGGACAAAAAGCATTTACTCTTCCAGAGGAGATATCAAAAAGAAAGCAGTGTCAGGATAATTGAAAATTTGTTTCAAAGTGGAAGAGATTTTCAATTCAGGAGCAACAAAACTAATGAAATCGGAATACCAAAAAACGAAGATGCTGGTTCGCAGCTGGAAAGCTTCTTCGGTTTGTGATTGTTAACAGAAAATTAATTAAAACTAACTTGGGAACTTTAGTAAAAGGTAGTGGCAATATTATCGAAATGGCAGAAAAGCATTTCTTAATGACCCAAAGAGTAGATTTCCTTAGTTTCGATTCATCTGAAATAGTAAAGTATTACCATGTTACCCAATGCAAGAACAAATTTTAAAACGATTTTTAAGTTAAGATTAGCAACCACAACAGACCTAGTTTGCTTGGGTATAACAACCTAGGGGACTGTGATAATTGAACCTAACCTAACCATAGCAACAACTCAGCTTATCCTGACTAAGAAAATCCCTGGAAGGATATAAGGATTTGCATTTGTTTTCCTTGGATGAATACTGGTTGGAGGCAACTTTTTTTTTTTTGCAATGTGTAAAATGTTGCACATTCAATCAAATTACAGTTAATTCAAACTACAGTCAAAATTAATTTTACACTACCGTGTCGGCTTTAAACATGAAAGAATAGAAAATTTTTTCAAAAATGCTGGTTATATTATCCACAAAAGTAATGTGAGCTTAGCAAAAGAAATTGAAATCTGATTGAATTTTATTTTAAAAATCTAATTTTTTATATAATCAATATCATTGGGCGCAATTCAAGATGTGCTTTAAAATTTTCTACTAATCCAAAGTGGGCAAAACACCCTGCTCAAAATATTTTGATTATTTTAATATTCATTTGAAATTTTCAATTGAATTTCTCTTATTTCATTGGAACAATATTTGAAACATTCATATGAGAAAACAATATTATATTCCAACAATTTTTATTATTTAAGTGCCATAATTGTATGCAAGGTTAGGTTGGCGCGTGGTTGATTTAGACTCGTTATAATATCGCCGAACTTTTCCTTTTTCTTCCCCATTAGAAGCAGCACTTGTTTTTAAGGATTTTCATATATCAAAGTTGCGGTAACGCAGTTAATTTTTAATGATTTTAATTTTAAAATATTTTCCAAAAAAAAATTCATTTTTATTAATAGAGGCGTTTGATAGAGTGGTAAAAAAAAAAATATTATATAAAATGATTTATGATTTTTTTTTTCTTCAAATTCGATAAGAAAAATGAAGTCATTTAGAAGTAAATAGATTTTTATAGAACAAATGTATTTTCTGCTAGCTTGTTCTTGTTGTATGATCTTTTAGAGGAAATGATGAGCTGCATAAAATAAACATTCATTTTCCAAAATAAATTCAATGCCTTTTTTTCTGTTTTTGTGTTAAAAATGGGAAATTCCTGAAAAATGATTCTTACTATGTTTAGATTCGCTAAAAATCGTTTTTCATATTACACACAAAAATTTTAATTCCAATATAAGTAATAAAGTAACGAAAAAAATATCTTAAGATAATGTCAAAATATATTCAAAATAAAATTTTTCAATATTTTATTTTTATTACACAGGAATATGAAGATTATTTGTATTTACTAAAGAACGAACCGAAAGAAAAAAAAAACCGCAAATGTATGGTAAAAAAATGTGAAAAGAATAACTAAATTTTTCGAGAAAAGTTATAATTCAGTCATTTTTCATGAAATGTGAAAAATCAAAAATCATTTATTATTTTCATTGAGGTGCTTATCTTTTATCATTTTTGCATATTATTTTCATTTATATATAAATATTTTTTGGTATTTTTAAAAATATTAGAATATGAGAATAAATTTGTATTTGATCTTGACGACTTTAAGATATCCGACTGAATAATATACAATGAAACATGTCCTGCTTGTTACTGACAATAGTTGAGATTTACTGACAGCAGTTTATTACTCGTTAGGAGTGGTCATTTTCGAATGCAATAAATACGATTTTAATTTCAAAAAAAATAATTTGTTGTTTAATTGAATTGAGATAAAACTGATTAACAAATTATCAAATTAAAAACCACAAAGGGTGGTTCAGTAGGGAGTGGTTACTATATATTTTAGATCATTAATATAAATAATATATGAAGCTTTTAATAGGTGTTATTATCTGGTCTAAGATTATGTTTGGTTAGGTTGCACGGCCCCCCGTAGGGTAAACTTAGACCACCAAGGAACGTTGTGATGTTGCCGGATCCTCCCTCTCTCCCTCATTAGAACCAGCCCGAGTTCTTCAGAAACCGGTCAAGATCCCTAGCATTTACATTCGCTAGGTCCGTAGCCCACCCAAAAGAGTGGGACCCAAGAAACCTTCGCCTGGAGTCGTGTCAACGTCGGCAACGAGTATAGCAGGTGGGCCACCGTTTTCTCCTCCTCCACGTGACAACAGCTGCTACAAGTATTTGGTTTAAAAAATGATTTAGATTTTAGAGAGCTCATTGAGAGATGTTGAATAAAGAATGGCTCAATATCGTTTCACTTGATTATAGAAATAAAGACAACAATAAAAAATTTGAAAACTTTTAATGTTTGTCATTCCAAAAATACAAAAGGCACAAAATTAAGTTATGATTTATATAAAAGTTCTTAATCAGTCTTTTCATTTAAACTTTGTTCAAGAGCTAAAATACTACCAGGTTGACAAGCAAGTTGAGATACTACCAAATTGTCTTGAAATCAGTATATTTTGGAAAGTGATAGATTTCCATTTATTCAATTGATTCCCAAAAAAAATTGTAGAAACAAATATTGTCCTAACAAATCGATTCATACTTTGTTATGCTACATAGTCTATGATGGAAGAAAATTTTAGAAACGATGAAATGTAACCTTCAATTGATAATATAATTAGTTATTGATAATGATATCAGATACATATTTACGGTATTATTGCCATTTTTTTAATATTATATACGATAATTAACAATTTAATACATAAATCCTCTTCAATTTGAAAAATCATATTCAAATCTTCCTCATACAAATTTGAAAGAAAGAATAGTTTTAGTACTTCAATATTAGTAGCTCTCTTATATAAGATGATAATAAACTTTTAACGTGATAATTTTTTAAAACCTGGGGCTTAAGAATTTTACGATGCAATTAAATTCATAATGGTATTATTAATTTTTAACAAAATTTTCATTATTAATATTGAAATTTTGTATATCATGTCACTCACATTCTTCTCACTCGGCGAGGCGAAAAAACCAACATACACGATCATACTCTTAAAGTAACTTCGTGGAATATACCGTTTCATTCTTCCCGAATAGTTTATTTTAGAGGCGGGTTTCCCTAATTAAAATCATAAACTTTATTAGAAAGTGTCGTCATATCCCTCAAGTTATTTAAACAAAAAAAAAAAAGAACAACAATTCGAAAATGAAGAATTGGAAATTTTTAAAATAAAACTTATAAAAAATTTATCATCATTCAAATTCTCAAAATAAGAAACAAGATTTTCATCTCAAGAATAAGAAACGAAAAAAAAAAAAACTTGGTGCATTTTCTTGTTCTACAATTTCACCTTAACCGAAATTAAAATTTCTTCTTTTTTCCCACTAAAACTTTTCCAAAAAGAACAAGAAACACAAATAAACCGCCAAGAATCCTTAATACCATATGGAAGTTCTCTTTTATTATCAAATACAACAAAATATTACACGCACATCTTGACATTTCTATCTTACCAACTGAATGTATTTTTCATTTTAGATTTTCTTTTGGGAAAAATTCAAAAAATGAATTGTTGTTTTTGTTATTTTTTTTTCCGTGGCAAATGCGTTTCTTTCCTTTATTTTGATTTTATTTTGTCTTATATTTTTTCTTCTTATAATACAGGAAAAATTTTATGGATGGGCTTGTGTTCTTATTTTGTTTTTTTTTTTGTTTTTATTTAAAATGAAAAATAAAGGAAAAATTAAGAAGAAATGGAAATTTATTTATTGTTCTACCCGCATTTTTTCCTTATCTTTGACACATTTTCAACCGCATAAATTTTGTTTTGTGTGACAAGAAGGAAAAAAAGCAAGCAACAAAATAAGTGAAAACGCAAAATGAAAAATTACAAAACAAAACGAAAACAAAAACAACAAATCAGGATAACAAGAATAATTTCAAATCTTTTGCAAATCTGCAATGTTCCTTTTAAGGAAAAAATTTAAAATAATACAAAATCAAAGGTGAGAAAAGAAAAAGAGAAAAATTACCTGAAAACTGATCGTTGTTTACAGTTATGCTTCGAAAATAAAATTTTTTACAATTTATTTTGTTTGTTTCTAATTTCTTATTTTGTTATTATTTTTGTTGTTGAGAATTTTCAAAATATTTGACTAGAATTTTTGAGAATATTTTTTGGTATAAGAGAAAAAAAAGTGTCAGGATAGAACTCAAGAGAAAAGGTCTAGGACTTACTGGACAGAGTAATTTACACTACACTACACTACCATAACCATACTTTACTCTCTTTGTATTTCAAGTTAACGAGATGAGCTTGCGAGACGTTGGACCACTCTTGGGGCTCTACCTGAAAAAGAGGACCTTGGGATGCCTCTATGAGTACGTGCAGGATGCTGTTACGCAACGCGGTACTTATGCAACACAATCAAAGATTGGGGAGCGGAACCACACGCAACACAAACAGAGAACTGTAGCTAAGGCTGGATCTGCGTTTTACCGTGTATCTGATGTCCCTCCGCTGAAGAAACAATGGATAGCTGTGATAGGGGTCATAAAAAGTCTTTTTTTTACTGGTACGTCAGAATGATGGGTTACCCTATGAACAATCTCTAGGTGAGCTGCTGTGACGAGGAGGAGGAGGAGACATTGGTCCGTCTCGTTTGGTAACGTCCGGCTTTGGCAGGAACAAGGCCGAAATTCCTTGTTTTTTTTTTTTGTACAGACTACGGATCTGACGAATGTAAATTCCAGTGGCTTTAGTCGGTTTCTGAAGAAGTCGGGACCCGGTGGTATCACAAAAGGCCTTACTGGCGTATGTGTACTTTGTGTTAGTCGCGTTGTCCTAACCTTATATTTTAAGTTATGATTCATTGCTCTTTCATCAACGCTATTATCACTAGAGTTAAATCTGCAACTACGGCATGGCAGTTTTATTAAATGGTAAGAGCATAATTTTAAAATCCATTTAAAATTATGCTCTTACCATTTAATAAAACTGATACCAAAGAGATAACAATGTACTAATAAAATATTAGTATAATTAATGTACTAGTGTTGCCGAGTTGAAGGATTTTCTCCGAAATTTCGAAAAGAATTGTCAGAGTGAATTTTCTAATAAATAATTGAGGAAGAAATATTTATAACCATATTTTTTTTTCAAAATATTTTTCGTTTTTCAAAGAATAACACTTTTATACTTATGGTTGTGAGCATCTTTATTAGATGTTAAGAAATATATTTTCAAAATCATATTTTACAAAAAATTATTATAATTATAGAAATTGGAATGTATGGAAGTGAGAGTATGCAATAAAAGTAACTCAATGTAATAAAAAGTGTATATGATTGAATTTTAGCTCTATAATTGTTTCTAAAATTTCGACAAATTTAAATGGAAAATTGTAAAAAGTGTCGCAGATATGATACAATAAGTATAATTAGTGACAAGGTTGTTTGGCACAGTTAGTGATTATTGTGGCCAGATATAAAAATATTTACCTAAATCAAATCGTATTGAAAATTTATTTAGAAAATTTTTTGTGTGAAAACTTGACGCAACTACTAAGGCCTCACAAATTTAATTTTATTTTATTATTTTTTAAAATATTTCAAAATCACTATTAATACTGTTGATATAGACATTTAAGAGCAATTATGATATAAGGTCCTATACTTTTCAATTTTATCGAAGACTTTGAATATTTTTTTTTTCTAAAACGCTTCCGTATTTCTTTCAAATTTCAATAAATCGAATGAAAAAAATACTCTCGTATAAGATAAAAGAAAAAAAATTTTGTATTTTATGAAAAACAGGATTATTATAGACCCAATTTTCAAATTTCCCCATATTTTTTAGCATATATAAGATTCCTATAGTTGAAACGAGAATATTAAAGCAATCAAACAATTGATATTTTATAATAAAGAATAAGGATAAAAAAAAAGAACAAGGATGAAAGTGAATGTGAAATTTTTCTTGTTTTTTTTTTTATTTTGAATGAGAAAATTAACATAAGGGGTGAGAGTATTGAAGATATCGAATTATAAATCGAAAAAATATTCATCCTGTCACTGCGACGTATTTTCCTTCTCCAACCAAACCGATAGAAAATATTTTTTATTTTTTCTTGTCAGAATTGATACGAAAATATGTGCGTGCCTTCATTCTTTTCTTTTTTTCTCGATTTTTAACTCAATTTTTCAAATAATTCTTAAAATTTTAAAAACAAACAATGTTTGATGGGAAAAAATCTTTGAATAATTTTTGTTTTCTGATTATTTTTATGATTTTGGTTTTTTTTGCTTTTTAAATTCATTTTGACAGTTAAATGAATGAATCGGTTAGAATTTTTAATATGTTTCAAAAAAAAGAAGAAATAAGAACATATAGAGGACTTAGTTTCAGGTTAAAAATGAAATTTTTATATGAGTTTTTGGGAATATTTCGCCATCCGACTCGATAATTGAATAGCAAGTTTTTCAATTAAAAAAAAAGGTTTTTTTTTCTAGTTCTTTATTTGGCTAGACTCGGTTAAGCTATAAAGAGTTAAAGTAGAATTTCTGAATGAATACGAATATTGAGTAGAACCGAAATCCTCACGGTTTTGACCGAAATTCTCCGAATTTCAATAATTCGTTTCATCTCTGTTCTACTGTATGTGTATTACTTTCTCTTTCAAGAGTTGCAATAGACCGAGATATAGAAAACTACAATTTAACAATTAAAAGAAACATCGAAAATAATTTTAATTATAGTAAAATTTCGTTTCAATCAAAAATTTCACTGTATTTAAATATTTTTATTTAATGGAAAATTATATTCATTTTCTTAAATGGTAAAAAATTGGGGTTTCTACGTTCATAGAATTCAACAATATAGAATATAGCTCATTTCCGCGGAGCTGCGATCTTCAAGTTACTCCGATTCATTATCGAGGGTGGTAATCGAGGGGGTGTTTTAAGGGTTTCTTTCACACATAGTTTGGGGGCACACAAAATATTTTAAACTGGGCGTAAAGCCTTCTTGTCGTCCTGTTTTCCCTTCTTTACAATCTACAATATACAATCTAGGCAAAAAAATTAAATAAATAATATGTAAATTAGAATATTTGCTGGAAGTTTAATAAAATTCCTATATATGGCTAAAAATGCAAACTAAACCCAACATTGGTTTAATTTGCTCCAAAAAAAAATTCTGATATTTAAGAGGAAGAATACCAAAATTACCATTCTATTAAAAAAGAAGTGTCAAGTTCAAAATAAAATAGGAAAAAAATATTACTCTTATCTAAATCAAAAAGAAATGTACAATTTCTTCCAAGAGTTTCAATTTACAAGGACGCTTCTAAAACAAATTTGAATTTTTTAATGTTTTATAAGGTTGAAAGCATATTTTCTCCTTATCGAATCTTAAATTTCTCTCAGAATATCTCATATATTTTGTGCCGAATGGTGACGATAATCATAATTCGTATTAATAATGCTATACTAATCAATCAGTTTTGCTAGACTTCAAGATTTATTTGGAATTTTCAGATTTCTGATCGTTTTGAAAGATCTTTGCTAGCATTTCTTATTTAGTTTTATATTTCGAATAATTCCAATTATAAACAAGTCAAAAATTGTATGACAATATACTTATAATTAATTTTAGTAATTTGCTAGATTTTGCTAGATTTTTCACAAGGAAAATGCAGATTTTCAGTCAATCACATCTAGCATCATTGCAGTCAATTCCTTACCGATTATTTTAATAATTTTTCCCTCACCTATTTCATAAGTACATGAAAGTAAATAATTTTATCAGACATTAGATTTTAAATTACAATTTTGAATTTTTAGTATTCTCTCATTTATAATTTATACTCAATATACTCAATAACATGAGCGTTATCATTTTTAACCTAACATTACAAGTTCCTCACTTTTATTTTATATTTATTCAGTTTTTATACCCTGCACTTTGTGAAGGGTATATTAACTTTGGTATGGAGTTTGAAATAACTTGAAGGAGTCACCAGCGGTATGGTCATATATTATATATATTCTTGCTCAGCGTAAAATTCTGCGTTGATATAGACATGTCCGCCCGTCCGTCCGTCCGATCGCACGATAACTCAAAAACGAATTATGTAATCGACACCAAACTTTCGCAAGTTGTTTCTTTTGTGCCAAGGACGAACCCTATTGTAATTGGACTAATTCGGACAACAGGTTCGGGTAGCTGCCATACTACTCAAAGAAATATTTCAAAAACTAATAAAGGTATAACTATAAAATTTTGTATACATGTGTCCAATTATATTCTACACGTGCTTATAAAAATTTTAATGGTGCAGCTATCACCAGTTCAATTCAGGCGGATTAATGAAACTTGGCAGTCATGTGTCCAATTATAGGTCAGACATATCCGTGAAGTTTCTATGGAATGGTTTCACAAGTTTGAGTAATTGCTATACAACAACGAAAGGTGCAGGGTATAACTCAATCGGTTTATACCGACTGAAGCGCTTTTACTTGTTTTTTTATTAATTCTTCATTTTAAACAAATATGTTAGATAATGGTTAAAAATCAAATATAATATATTGACTTCTCTTTCTGAAATCTTTAACAGCTCTTTTTTTTTTGAATAAGAGTGAAAATAGAACAATAATGCGTCATTATTTATGATTAAAATACAAAAGAGTAAAAGAGAAAGAATTAAAATGTAAAACGAAATAGGCAAAAGAAATGAAAATTAAGTAGATTTCAGGTGGATGTCGTTTGATTTGAATTTTGATTAATGTGCAAGTTTCTTTGTTTTTTCGTTTTTCGTTTTCTTCTTCTTCTTTTCAGTTGTATTTGTTTTTTTGGTGTTTTGTTTGTTTGTTTGTTTATTTTGTTTGTTATCCTTGTAAATGAATGAATAACACGTGTATCGCCTTAAGGAATAAATATAATAAGACTTTATATGGTAATATGATTTAATCTTTGATTTCCCAACAAAAAAATAAAATGGGGGGAAAACAAAATTTTAATAAAAATACAAAAAGCAAAAAAAAAAAATCAGAGCAGAACGAGAAAATTTTTTTTTTTAATCGTATATGATAAAAAGTATTCAATACGGGTAGGGGTGTGAGATTTGAGTATTTAAAATGAAGTTTGTTTAGAAAATTTGTGTATTTTTTTGGAAAAACGTTATAACTCTGAAACGTATAATATTTGAAATTGTATAACCTTAATTAATAAGTATTTCAAAAAATGGAGCCAATATTACTCATTAACCTGAAATAAGTGCGAACGTGCAAGGTGTTAAATGCGTAAATAATTGACTTTGGATAAAGAATTCTTTAAATTTTGAAAATTGTGTCCAATAAGGGTGAAAGAATTTCATAGTTTTTTGATTTTTTGTAGATTTGTACAATCAGGGTAAAAGTGCACCTCGATTACGTATATAAGAATCTATTATGTCCCTCATCTGATAGCGAGGTATGTCATACAACACACTCTCGAAACCCGCCCTCTTGATGAACTCAAGCAACTTGTTAGGTCCAGAAGAACGTAACTTAGTCCATGTGAGAGCAAAGCCACTTAGTATTTCGCTTCTCCAATGAGCGAAAGCAAAACACTCTCCTAAAAGGTGTACTGAGTTCTCACCATCCTTCTCGTAGAATCTGAAAGTATCTTCAATTTCCAGGTTTAGCCAATTTGAATACCTTCTAATACTGCAAGACCACGGTTAGGATTCTCACCTGATTCTTGCCCAATCCTATATTCTTTGTTTTTGACTTCGGTCGTAATCACCCACAAGTTCTTTGGCCTGTTCGGAAGACTTCTCCAGCATTTCGATAGCCTCTTCTCTGATTCCTTCTTAGTTCCTAACGAAGAGTATATGGTCCGACTGAGCTAGCATCTCTCTTTGTTAGCGTATCCGTTGCCTCATTTCCTCCTACTTAATACTTATAATTTCATACTTTTAAAGCATTTCTATTGTAACATGAAGCAATTACTACAAAGTTACTTAATTTTTTTAATGGGTTAAACTAAATGAGTAATAAAAAACTTTCTTGAGAATATGTGGATGGTACAAACACAAAAACTAATCTATAAAGGAATAATAATTAAAAATTTTGTTATTTGAGCTGAATTTAAACCAGTTTCGCTTCCTAGAAGAGAGACGAAATAATATAAGAGGTACAATTAAATTTGAAAAAAAATATTCATAACTTATATAAGGGTTGTGTATCACGCTATAACATAATATTTTTGTAAAGTAAATCTCTTAAACAATATGATATGATGTTTAATAACACATTTAATATTATAAGAGAAGGCTAGTACATAAAAATGTTCTTAAATTATGAGTATATGATACTGTAATAGTGCTACCGATTATATATGCCATCTTGCAGGATTCAAATTATGGTTAATATCAGAGATACGATATCGGAGAGAGTGTTTGTTTGAGTTGTCAAACCATGAAATTGTTTATGACATCTTCAGACTATATTGTTGCCTTTCTATAATAAATTTAATTTAATAAAGTGAGTTTTATTAAAATTGAAAAAAAAAATAATTAAATTATGTTATGAATAATATTTAATTGCAAATGGCTGCAAGCTGCAAATAATTGAAAAGTAATTCAATGAAATAAAATGAATAAATAATATTTTTAACCGGTAAAATGCATAAAATTGTGTTTGTATCTTGCAATGATAATAGCTCGAAATAATTTTTCGAATATTTGCTCAATCTCAAGCTATTTGTCAGAATTAAGTGCTCAATTTCATCCAATAATATTATTTATACAGTATTGCTTTACAATAATTTGAAAATTCTTATTTGATCAAAACAAATTAAAATTTTATGCTCCATAAACACAAATGTTATGATAATTTTTAATTACATCAAGGAAGAATAATCAACGTAAAAGTTCAAACATTATTGAAATACACATATTAAAACTACCTAGTCATAAAATAAATAAAGGATATGATAAAGACAACAACAAAACTATTAAATAATAAAACAAAAAAAAAATCGTGCTTTGGTAGGAAAATCTTTAAGACGGAATATAAATCGCTCATAAATGTAATAAAAAACAAAAAAAAGGAATAAAATATCCTTAGAAAATCCTTAATAGAAATAAAGAAAAAAAAGAAGATAAAAAGGAAAAATTAAAGTTTTTCCTTAACATATTCAAAGAAAAATCGCTCAATCGCTCTGTTCCGTTCCCCGTTTTAAGAAGAGAAAAGTTTAAGTTCTCTTTTTGTTTTTCTTTTTTTTTTATAGCTCTAATTCTGTACGACTTTTAGATTTATTTATTTATTTATTTAACTTTATTTTACTTTTAATAATTTTCTCTTTTTTCTTTTATATTTTTTTTATTATTTCACTTTTATTTTTATGTGAAAGTTTCAAAGGATTTCAACATTTAGTATTATAGCCTTAATATATTATATGAGATGGAATAGAAACTTTTTAATAGAAACGACGGGCGGCTAAAAAATACTCTAAGTCTCTTTAAAAATTTACCAATTCGTAGGGCAATACCACAAAAAAAAATCTTCACAAAATTGTTAATTTTAAAATTAAATACGATTTTTTGAAAAACAAAAACAGCTTGGAGTACGGGTGAAAATTATAAAATTTACTTGACGAAGAATAATTGATAACGGGATACTTGAAATAACACTTATTCAATTACTTTCGCAAAACATTACGGTCATGAAAATATTGTGTGATCGCTTCCGTCCGATAGAAGCGGACGATTATGACTGCATAGACATTTGCAAATTAAATATAAAGCTTTTAGTCTCGAATTATTCTTTCCTTCTGAAATAATTTTAAAAATTAATATTTTAGGCTCAGGGTATTATAAATTTGCCTTACCATTCGTAACATTAAGAAAATAATGGTCTGAGATATAAACTTAATCATGGATCTCACAAGTCTTTGTGATAATTACCATGCAGCTTTAAAAGTTATTTGGCCATATCCCAGAAATTATTTGGGGTATATAGTTTTGAAAATTTGCATAAGCAAACATATTGTTAGGGCTGTTATTTTTTCTAAAAGCATAGAATACTTTAGTGCTATAGCACAGAAACTACTAAAGCTACAAAATTTTGAGTAAAAGAATTTAGTAATGTGGCCATCATTTTTAGTAAAATTCTTTTAGATTATATTGGTTTATATTGTACCTTCCATATATGTATAAAATAGCACTAGACATAAAAAGCATAAGGTTAAATGGAACTGTATGTAATTATCTCCGACTTTTAAAAATCATTTATTCCTACGGGTATTCCAGAATTAACGCACCGTCGATTATATCTACTCTCTTTTTTTCATAATTTCTAATCGTTAATTTGTCAGAAACTTCAGATTCGAAATCTTTTTAATGTTATTACTTTTATTGGAGAACATTCTATTATACTTATATACAGAAAACTTTTTAACCCCACTTTGTCACATATGAGCAATAAACTGAAACATAATAAAAGTGAAATTTCTTATATGCAATATTATAAATAAAAAAAAAGAAAGTAAGTACAGTGTGTGTTTATTGAATTGTTTACAAGTGCGTTTCAGTTGCGAATTTCTAAATAAAAATAAATATTTCAAAAAAAAAAATAAAATATGTGTAAATAAACTTTGTAAAAAATAATATATTCGACTATAATTATATTGCCATGTTATGGAAACAAACGGAGTTGAAACAATAATATTGGAGTAGAGAAAAAGCAAAAATACAACAAAAAAATTACAGGAAAACTAGGAAGAAAAATAAGAAAAACTTTTATTTTTTATGACCCTACTTGAAACATAAAAAATGAAATAAAAAAATTTTCTTTTTTTTTCTTTTTTTCTGTAAAACTTTTCTATACGAAAGAGTGGAATGTTGGCGTAAAAGTTTATGTAAGACGGAGAGTTACATAGTGAGAGTTTAGTAAGTAAAAGTGTATATAAGGATAAAGTCTTTTATAAGTATAAGTACACAATATTAAGCTGGTAGCGGTGGTATTCTTATGAGATCATAAGATTTAATAAAAAAAAAAAAAAATTATTTTTTATTTTCTAAAACATTTGAAAAAAAAAAAATTATGAAAATTTTGTTTTAGGTTGTTCAGGATAGATGTAAGATATTTGCAAGAACATTAAACAGAAGGTGCATGAAAGGAAAATGTGACTCTTGTCAAGAAATGGTATTGAAAAATAACCAACGACCGATGTACTAAATTATGTCCTTAAAGATTTTCTTCGTCCTTTTAATTATCGTGTTACCAAATCTTAAAGATCAATAGTTTATTGATCTTTCATATTCATATGGATAGCAGTTAAGGTTTTTCTTATTATACTAGCTTGGCTTTTTGGTTTTCTAATTTAAGATTGTTATGGGAACTATTTCTGAACCTATACTTTATTACCGACCAAAATGCATTATCATTGAGTTTTGTTTCATATTATCTGGTTGCTGCAGGTTAACATTTGCAATTTCATATTTAATGTTGCAGCTTTTAAATATTCCTTAAGCTATATCAAGTATATTACATTAAGCTATAATCATGTCTAAATTATTATAAATTTCAATTTCAACATGTTGGTTTCTGACATTCTATGGTTTAATTTAGTTTCTAACGAGAGAGCTTAATTAAACAAAAGTAGTTCTATTTGTAGCTCCTTTCCACAGAATGAATTATGGGAAATATGAGCGCTGTCAGTAGAACGCTGATCGAATTCAAAAACACACTTGATTTTGTCAAACACTAAGAAAACTATGAAAAAACTCTTGTTGGAATATAAGTAATTGGGTCTAAAATGTGATAAGTAAATAGAACCGCTGAATTGATAGAAAAATTTTGTTCTATAAAAGCAACAGCTAATTTCCAAAATTTTAAAATCATGACTTTTACATTTACATAAAATAATATTAAAGTCAGCTATTGGACAAAATTTAAATTATTATGTTACTCTTCCGAATTATTTTTTTATGGGTTAGTACACCTGGGTATCAGTTAAAGGTATCAGAAATCTATCAAGAGAACGCATCCTCTACGATTTGTTTTGGATTGTGATATTATAAACGGAATCGAAGAAATAACGCAAAAAATTTTCTACGTTATTTTCTATATTAATCGTTAAATGAAATTTATTTTTTTTTCTCTCCCATTGAGAAGGAGTATATAGAAAAAGGAATGCGATATTACGAGAAAAAGTTATTATAAGAAAGGAAGAAACTTTTAAAAAAGACTTTGGGGACAAAAAAGTTTGTTTTTAATTCTTACTTCATACTCTCAGTTTAAAAACAAAAAAAAAAAAAGAAATTTTTTATTATTCTTTAAATCAAGTAGGTGAAGTATAAGTGTATAAAGTAAAAGTAATTCAATTGTTTAAAGGATATCCTTACACATATATGTTCAGCAGTGGCAAAAAAAAAACAAGTGTGCATCCTTGCAATTTATGTAATTTAAAAAAAAAGAAAGGAAAAAAGTAAAATACAAATTATTTAACAAAATTTTTCTTTTTTGTTAAAACAAATTAAAAATTTAGTTAGAGAAATGGTGGTGTAACCTTTAAAACTTGTTCAAATTTTAGATTATTCAGGATTTTATTTTGCAGATTTCGAAAATATAATGTTGAAGGTATTTTGTTTGAAAGCATTTCTGATCAAGATTCTCTTGATTCTTAATTCATTAATTAATGAATATTAATTAATGAATTAATTATTGCCCATTCATAATTCACAAAAATATCTGAATGAGTATTTGAGCGACGTTAATTTTTTTTAAGGAGAAAACTAACTAAACACTCAGCTTCTATAGTAAAGCGTTTATAGTTAAAGTACTCCAGATTTAAAATTTACCGTTATCATTATTTTAAACTTGTTTTGTTTTTCTAAAATTGTTAATAATTTTCTCTTACACGAATAACTTTGGAGATTTCGAAATTTTGGCAGCATCTAGAATAAATTGCAAAGATAAATAGTTAATTTTTGTAGGCGAAATCTTTTTTCTATCTTTGCTTTTTCCAGAGCTAGAGGCTCTTAAAATTCAAACTACCTCACCAAGAAAATTTCAAATTTTCAATTAAGATGCATTTTTAAATGTTAAATCTTATCTAATCAGAAAATGATAATAAATTTTTTGAAATGTTGCCTTCATCCTGAAAGTATGCAATAAGTATGATATATTATTAACATTATATTAACCCTAGTGTCTATAACCATCTACTTACGAGTATGTACATTAAATTTATATACTCTGTATCTTATCAAAAATTTTTTTATACATAAGGTCTTTCCCTTAAATTTCAGGTAATCTGAAATTGGAGTATTTTTATTACAAAATGTTAAATTTATTATTTTAAGAAATGTATTTCTGTTCTCAATTACGTAGCTGTATATATATATATTATGTATATACATATTGTATCGAAATAAAAATTTCTGATAACAGATGTGTAGTAATAGGGCAATTTTTAAAATTTATTTATGAAGTATCAGTCTGTTTTATCCGTAATAGCCGCTCCATCCCGTTTTGATCACAATTTTGAAAGTCACCAAATATATTCAAGTGGGATTGGTACCGGACGAATAGTCATATATCTGAATGCGGTATAGTGTCGAAAGAGTATTAGAGAAATTTACAACTTTTGTTTTGGAACATTTTTAAAAAATTGTTCTTTTAAATCAGGTGTGGAAAAGAAGGTTCTGAGAAAGTTAATAACAATCACCCATATTTTGTTAGTCGCATCACTTGAGGTGTTTTGATATTATTGCAAATAATTTCGTTTTTTTGTATAGAATTTCGAATTTCATTTATTTTAACACGTCCCCTGTCCCAATACAAAAATGCAAAATTGACCGACAAGTCCAACAGTATTCTTTTATTAATTTGTTTTTTTTTGTAGTCATAGGATAGCACATCCAGTGCAGAAACTGTACAGTTCCGTTACATCCAGTTGAATAATTTGGTTTAGAAGTTTCATGCACCACCTGACGCACATTTGGCTCAGAAACGTATCAGTGCTTATCAAGCGCACGTTTCCTGAACCATATGTGGCTCAGTGGACAGGGAACGTGTTAATCAGAAAATTATAAGATTTTTCAAGAACAACCCATCACTTCAAGTGATGCGACTAACACAATATGTGTGAATATATTCCTCAAAAGCTTAAATCATATTTTTCAAATAACAATGAAAAAATCTTTTTTACTTGGAAATGTGCTACTTTACAAATCACTGTTTTTCAATTCAAATTTATTTAATTTTTACATGGAAATTTAAATTTCAAATATTACTTTATAATATTGCTAACGAATGACAAAATCAGAATTAAAAAAGAGAGAAAACAAAAAAGAAACAAACAACAACAAGGATGAACAATAGAACGCCAATGAATTATTATTGACAATATTTATTTAAATGCCGAAAAAATTTATAATTATTAATAACAGAGAAAAAGCATCGTATGAATAACAAAAAAAAAAAAACAACAAAACACAATGAAAAACTTAATAAAATAATTGCCAAAAAAAAGAGAGAGAGAGATTCCAACAATAAAATGAAAAAAAAAATTAAACCAGTTATAAAGTAATGGACATACGAAAATTGAACAAAAGAGAAAAACAACAACAGCAACAACAAATGTTTGCGTCCCAGGTTTTCCTCTTTTCAATAACACACTATTGTTGTTGTTGCTACATAATAAATCGTAGTAAATAATAAATAAAAAAATGAAAAAAAATTTTTTAAAAAAAATATGTGAAAATTTTTTTTTTTAGTGTATTTATTGACCAGTTCGATATTTTAATAACAATAAAACAATAAGGATTTTTTTTCTTTTAATAAAATGCAGACAAAATATTTTTTTCTTATTATTTTTTGCAGTGTGACAAATTAATAAAAAAAAAAGAAATTTTGTGTGTACATAAAAATTTCAGTGTAGTTACTGTGAAAAAAAATATATTTAAAATTTTCATCTCGATTTTTTGTTTTCCTTGTAAATTTACATTGGGCTTTCCAAATTTGTAAATATTAAATAAATTAAAAGTAAAAACAACAAAACCGAAAAAAATGTAATGAAAAAGTTTAAAAAGTAAAAGTAAAAATTTTGAATTGATTTTACAGATGGTCCTGTCCCATTGTGCTATCGACATTGTATAGAAATTTCGTGGGTTTGGGTATGAAAATTAAAAATTGAAGATTTATGCTTTTAATCCTAACTGAAATATCTTGGATAAGGCTAAATCTTGGATATCTTGGAAATATTTTTGTGAAGGCCATATTTTTGTCATTCCGATTAGAAAACTTCGGGTATACCGAAATGAACTATACATTTTCTAGATTTGAATATCGTATCTTTTGGCTAAGTTCTAACTAACAGTCATAATAAAGTGAGTTGAATGAACAGTAATGTAAACAGACAATTACAGCAAAATATCAAAATAATGGGCCTGAAATTCCGTCCAAAAAATTGGAGAATCATAATAATATCCTTAAATATTGAATTTTTTTAAATTTTGATATTATAAGAATTGTATTTTTCCTTTCAGGACGTTATTGAAAAATTCTGATTTATTTTTAAAGCTGTTTTCGAACATATCGCACTTCGCACTAAAATTTAGTTTATCACAACATTTTTTTTTTCCAAACACTCCGAATAGCTTTTAGCGTGCTTAGAACTTATCGCACTAGATTATCTATTTAAAATTTAGTGTTGTTAAATTCTTACTAAATTTGAAATGAGTAATTTATTAAATCGTATAATAGTAAATAAAAACAAATAATAATAACTTTTATTATTCGAAATAATATTCGTGTATTGTTAGATGACTCCCAACAAATTAATAATGTAGTTAGAATCATATTAAATTAAGTTGTATTTGTCAGGCTATAAATAAATATTATGTGTTTCAGCTTTGTTTGTTAAAGTTTGCTGAAAAAAGAATGTACCGAAATATACCAAAAGGTGAAATATCGAATAATGTATTAGAAAAGGTTAAAATTTTTACTTTATTTAGGGAGTGGTTCTTCTTACAGAGTAATTGTAATACAAGCTGAAGTCCCAGAATCAACTGTCTTTGAAATAGTGAACAAATTTTAAAGTGTTTTGTGGCAAATGTTTCCAAATATATTAAAATTATCTTGACTATTATGAATTTTCTATATAATTGGTTCAGGATTTGTAAACGAAGGTATACAAAAAAACTGATGATATTATGAATTTGTTTATTTAAAAACAAAAAAAAAATTAGAAGTACGACACATTCAATATGACAATATTTATTCAATATGGCCATACCCTTTACGAATATAACGGAATAATGCTAAAACAAAAGTTTTTTCCAGCACTGTCACAATAATTTTAATATAAAAATGCTATAAAAATATGCACTGATGTAACACTTATTCTTTTGCGTAAGTCATTTTAACGTCGTTCCTTTTTAATTCCAATTATATGAAAGACCAATTGTTTTATTAGTGAATACTTGCAGTACTAAATCTTATATTGGAAAAATTATCACTGATATTGTTGAGTCATTCAAGCTTGTACGTCATGTATTTTGCACTTGTTTTTAATACTAGATTAATAAAATCATAATAATTCAAAAGTTGAAATTTTTTTCTAATCAAAATTTTTTGTACATCCTAACAAATTCTATAAGTTTGATTTGAAATATCACTATAAAGTTCATATGGAGTCGAAAGAAAAAGATGAGTTTTAAGTTATAAACTAGTTTGGGAAGGATTAGTTTTATCCCGGGGAATCACCAGCAATAATTATTGGCATTCATTTTGAATTTTGAATAAAGTTTTATTGTTACAACACTGCCCTTATTTTTTTTCTTAAATAAATTCAAAATTTCTGAAATTAAAATTACGTGTGTGTATGTGTTTTTTTTATATTTTGGTGGCAGAAAGTCCTTGAAAAATTTTCAATTCAAACACGAGAGAAAGTAATAAAAAAAAAACAAAATAAAATTTATTTTCCCTTACACAAAGTTTTTGTTTTTATCGTTTTATTCTTAATTTTCGCTTACGCAAATGCAAGTGAGTAAATATTTTCTCCAATTAAGTAACAAATTGATGTTTGTTTAAAGATTTATTAAAAAGTCATCAAAAAATAAAAAAAAATAAAAGAAAAAAAAAAAATAATAAAAATATGAAAAATGTAACGGTACCGTATAGTAAAAAATGTAAATAAAAAGTGTTATTAAAAAAAATAACGTTCATATTTTTATAATAACGTTATCGTTCGCAATTTGCATTTGGTTGCGGTAACAGAGAATTTTGGGAGAACAATAAATATAATTTAGTTTTCATGTACAAATTGTTATATGGGAAAGTTATCTACAAGCTTCTCCCGTATGGTTTGTGTCGTATTAGGTGGGGTGATAAACTTTTCAATAAAATAAAAATGTTAATAAAATTTTAATTTTTGCAATAGATTTTCTGTATTATAAGCTGAATTATGACCGCTCTTTGTTCATAAATTCAAAATTGTTTTGCTCATACGTAGGACGTGCTCATACGCTCATACGTATTTCTTGAAATTTTATATGCGAAAAAATTGTAGACTTATATAAGGCTTTGATTTCCCTAGAAATCTTTTTAAAGTTAAACATATTTTGAAGAACTCAGCACAAGGAAATCGAACAATTAGAACTATAACTTTAAATCCTTATTATTAACATTCTTCAATTCTTCTGTTATTTAAAATTAATTAGAGTAAAGATTTTTAAAAATTTTTATTGTGTTATTAAATTTAAAGAATTTTTGATGTGGCTTTTCTACAAAACAATAGTAATATAGAATCAAACAAACATACTCATTGAATTTTTTTAGCTGCAGGATATTGGAATTTCTATTAAATTTTATTTAATTCAATTATAGGTAATAATATCAAAAATGGCTGACTTTAATTGATAATTAGCAAATGCATTCAATTATCTATTAAAATCACTGCTTTACGATACTAGTAAGTATTTTAGTATGAAATGTTAAACAAAATTAACAATCAAAGTACAAAAATTTAAATTGGATTAGTTACTGGAAAAATTTTAACTCATTACAAATGTATTAGGGAACAGTTATTATGAAAGAATAGCAGTTACTACCAATTATTTCACAAATATTCAAGATCTACTAATTTTTTCACAAATATTCAAGAAAAATTGCCTTGCTGCTATATATATAAAAGATATGCAATGGTAATGCAAATTGCATTAGAAAAATTTTCTGCTAAGCAAATCGTCTGTTACCGATATTTCTCTCAATTTTATCCAATTTCCTCCACAGTTAATTGAATAAAATTAGAATCGAACTCGATTATTTTTTTTTTCCTTATTCCACTTGGGAGCATTAGGAGCTGAGTCGGTGACCAGTCTGTTACAGGTTTTATGGTGTACAATATCGGATATTATAGATATATAGGCAATTAATTTAATGTTAATATTTTATTTATAATATTTTATATTAGGCTCCTTAATACTAAGTATATAATTATTATAGCGACCTTACCAGGATTTGAACCCGGGCCCGTTCGGTTAGAGGATCGGTGCCATAATCACTGCACCATTGGTCAATCTCAGTTATTTAATCAGTTTAAATGCTATGCTTTCCTAGGACATGTAGATACACTCAGTTGAAAACAGTAAATTGACTATGATAAGCGATATAGGCAAAATACACATTATTATTTTTGCATAATTTACATAAACTTGTCATAAAATCTTTGATACAAATTGTTTAATGCTAAAACAACAAATTAATAAATTTCCAATTTAAATCCTTAAATTATTTATAAAAAAAAAATTCATTCTATTAAAAAAAATATCGTTGACTTCATTATAAAAATTTGAAGTCTTAATATTCTTTATAATTCTTTATATTGTTTTTTTGTTAATTTGTAACCTTCAGACAGCAATCAACAAGATTCAAGAAGAAAAAAAAAATATATTTAAGTGTCAAACATTAAAAATTGATTACCTAATCAAACTTATCACATTAAGAATATTAATTTCCTGCAGTGAGGTAAATAACACCAAAGAAAAGAAAAAATGAAAATGTCCTGGAAGACAGAAATTTGTAAGAGGGATTTTTTTTCCTTATTATTATTAATAAAGTCATTTTTGAAATCATTAAAGAAACCACAAAAAAAATATATGTATATGAAGAGTGATGTAAGAGAAGCAACACAGAAAAAATATCAAAGAAAATAAGAAAATAAAAAAAAAAATAATTTAATTCAATTTTAATCAATGAATTTTTGACTTAAATACCTAAAGAATCCTTTAAGAATGAAAATTTTTGGTGAATTTATTGATATTTTTGTTAATATTGTAATTTTTGCATATTTGCCCCTAAAACTATGCAAAATTTTACAAATTGTAACAAATTATAAGATTTTTTTCTGAATTCAGGTAAAGAAGGCTTATGTAATTCAATAGTTGAATTCAAAGTAGACAGCTTAATGGTTTTAACAAAAACAAATGGTTATTATGTTTAAGAATTTAAAGTTAAATTGCTCCTTAAGAGTTTATGCATTAAGTTTCGATATACATTTGAGTTTGATCCTGAAATTCCCTGATATAATGATCGCAGTGATATTGTATTTCAATTCAATTCAATTTATGAGTGGTAATTGCTTAACTGTATAGTATTTGTATAACAATTCACTATAAGTGCTAATCTAAATTTAAAATCAAGGATTAATAAGTTTGTTTCAGGGTAACTCTTGAAAAAACTCGTATTGAAGATAATTTTTGTTTAGCAAACGATAATGTACAAGGATTTCATGTAAATTTTATAAAATCCAGTTTTGATTGTTTAATTTTACTTAAATCTTTAGAATTTTAAATATGTGAATAGTATAATCACTTAATTAAGCAATGCAAGTTTTCGATAAAAATAAAGTTAATCTGACAAAAAAAAAATGACTTAATTACTTTTGCCCTTAGACCACAGAATGTGCCTATATATAACATTAATATAGATTTTTTTTTTTAATTCATTAAATTAACATTCTTCATCAATTTTTAGATGGAATCCTGTGCTCTTCTCATTTATTGTTCATTTTTGTACGTTTTCTTCCTTATATTCAACATTAAAAATTATTTTTATTTTTTACATCCTCTGCTAATTTTTTTTTTTTAGAAGAGCATGCTGCGTTTCTATACATATATTTTTTTTTCTTTTTATAAAAAAATCTTCATTATATAAAATATCAATAATTTCCTGTTATATATTTATTTAATCTATTCTACAAAATAATTAATTTCGCATCATTAAAAATTTGAAAAGGGTGGCAGGAGTGAATGAAAAATTGAGATAAAATAACCAAAAGAAAAAAAAAATAAATAAATAAATTAACAGAAACCATTCGGTAATGATATTTTGGTATCCTTATGACAAAAAAAAAAAAAATTTTTGTACAACAGGAAGCAACGTGAGGAAAATCTTAAAGAAGAAGAAAAATAAAACAACATGGAAAAAATAATGTGATAATAAACAAATGTGATTAAAATGAATGCTTATATCGCGCGCATATCACTTTAATAAATTCTAATCAAAGGAAATTTGGAAAATTATAGGAAAATTGAAAATAATTTTGTGATAAAATTCGGTCTTACCGATTTGTTATATAGGGATTATTAAGAGTATAACGTAGGGAGAATGAAATTTTTTTCAACTCATCCTTTTTATAGAAAAAATAGGGATATTTTTTACCGTGTAATAGGGATTGATAGGGAAAAACGATATTGTTAAAAATAATGGGGTCTAACGCAACAAATTATTCATTGCTGGTCTAACGCAACAAATTATTCACGAATTTGGCTGAAATAAAGAGCTTGTTTTCATTTCTTGTGAGTTGCAGTTTTACAAGGTGCCTTATTTACATGTTTATTTGAAATGTAGTAGTTTTATTGCAAATTTTTTGTATTGTAAATTATTATTTGTATTTTTGTAAATTTAGAACATTAAATAATATATTATATATCTCATCAATATAGGGATTTTTTATTAAATATTGTTCATATGAAATATATGGCTTAAAATTTAACAACATCAAATTTCCAGTGTTTAACATCACGGAATTGCTTCATAACCTTGTAATGTACATATTCTAATCTATATTATCATGCTATTTTAATATAGGAATGAATTAATTATAAAAGGACCTTTAAAAATTTTTGTAATTTTGAAAATATTTAGAATTACAAACAAAATTTTGATTTTGACAAATTTCATATTCGCAAATGACTACTGTAAAAACGTGTATTGTTGAACCATTCGTTGATTTAATTATTTAAAATAACCTGTAGAAATGTCGTTCCTTCCGAAAATTAACAAACAATTTTTAATTAATACACGTGTACTTTTAATGTTCATATTAAAATAAATATGCAATTAATTGCCAAAAAACGATCTCAATCTTAAATATTTTCTACTCAAAAATATATAAAATATAAATTTTCTTAAAAAATTATTTTTCGTTAATTACCCTTAATAATATACACAAAACAAAACAGAAAGAAAACAACCACATCTCTCTTACATCGTGGTTTTCATTATAAGCACACACGCACACACAAAATATTACACAGATAATAGCGCAGAGGAAATTTTATACACTGTTAATGATAAAGTCATCATTTTCGAGGCAAATACAAGTAAAATATTTTTAACTAAAAATATTAAATTTTATATATGTAATCACTTTAAATTTATATTCTATAAGCATGTTCTGTTCTCACTGTACTATACGTATAAAATTTCGATTTTGATGCCATATAGTGTAGCAAATGCCTTTTATAAAAAATGCCTTAGGATATAATCATTATTATCATCACATATATACAAACTAATCATTTTATCATTATATTAATATTTTCTTATACCATCGCAAAGCAAAAAAAAAATTAAAAAAAAAATACACAGTTTGTAATATTGAGAAGAAAATCTGGTAACAGGCGTGAATTAAAATTCGAATAAGGATCAATCTATAATAATGATATCGATATTATAATTTTTGTTGCTGTTATTAAACTCTTACACATTCATACATACATTTAATAGAGATAAATGAGAAAAAATGAGAGAAAAAAAAACATAATACCCGGCGGCAGCAACAGTAGGCATTTACCATTCTTATTTCAAAATAATAATAATAAAGAAAAAAGAATTTCCCTTCCATACTCTCCTCTTCATATTAATTTCCCTTCTCAATTTTTTCTCAATTCACTTCAGTTTTTAACTAAATAATAATTTTATCTCAATGTTTAGTTTGTTTTTTTTTTTTTATTTTTAATTTTTTTTTTTTTTCGTGTTCAGAAAAACGTGTTCACATTCTTTTTTTTTTTTTTTGTTCATTTATTTTCCGCGTAATCGTTTATTTTCATTTTCTCTTTCGTTTTCTAATAATGACAACAGAATAGTAGGATAGGAAGTATCAGTATAGTACAGTGGTAAGAGCAGCAGAAATTATTAACAGTATAGAGTACAATCATCATGGGTAATAACAACATGAGTAAAAGTAGCACTTTTAACAGTAGTACTCTTAGTAAAACAACATCAGCTAGCTATTCCTGTACATATACGTGTTAATGTGTACGAGTATGTATAAAGTGACATGACTATAAATGAACGAGAGAAAGATTACGCCGATGACGTTGATTCTCTAATTACACGGAAAATTGATCATTTATTAATGTTGGCGTGACAAAAAGAAAAAAATAAAAATAAAAAAAAAAATTAAATAAAAAAAATTCAAATGACAGAAAATTTTTTTTTTGTGTCGTATACTCGTATTTGTAACTAAAAAAAAAAAAATTTCCATATAACAGAAAACTTGACGATAACCTAAATTGCATCTCAATTAATCTTCTTTGGACACATTTTGTTATTCCTTTTTTTTTTGTTGCTCTTTATCCGTTTATTTTGGGTGTATTCATATTGGATGAATTTTTATATTATATTATATAGAGAGAGAAGGAAGCAGCAACAAGAGAAAAGTGTAATGGAAATGAGAAAGTATAAAATTTGAACAGAATGTAATTATTAAGTAGAGTTGTGTGAAGAATGATAGAGAGAGAGCGATGAGGAGTGAAGATAGAAGAACATAAAATAAAATGTTATTTTTACTTTTCAGTCTCTCTTACAAACTTGTTAAATTTATTGTTCACCGTTTTCTTTTTTTAAACGGCATTATTAAAATTCAATAATGTTACATATATCTTTTGAATTACTATTCTTTTTATATTTATTTTTCTCTTTAAACTAGTTAGAATACTTTAACATTGCTGTTCAGAATGTAGTTTTCCATTAATGATATGATATAAGTGGCGTGAATGAATTGGGAAAGCTTATTCAATTTATAAATTTAATTTCCATGTAATTCGTAATAGAATGTAGTTAGCATTATGGCCTAAAATATGAAGAAAATAAGTTGGTCAACTCTTTAATATTTAAACGATTAAAAAAATAACCAATTGAAGACTAGTATGTGCTCATAGTCATAAGGATTAATTAATGTGAATAAAACCTACGATTGTTAATTACGTTTTTTAATAAATTTCAAATGGACAGGAAAGAAAGCAAATTTGCTGAGAGTTTTTAAGAAATGTCATTCTAAAAATTTTCATTAAATTATAATCGTTTGTTAAGAAATAGCTATGTGTATAAGAGCTCATATATAACAGATGTACAAAGTTTGCCATTAAATTTGAACTCTTTATACAATAATTAAAGGTTATTAAAATTTGGAATGCAAAATTTACTTTAGAAGAAGTATAAAATTTGCCATTACATCAGACACTTAAAGTTAAGAGTCTATCATTAACTTGATTTTGTGATTGTATACAAAGTTAACAAATGAAAATTGAATTATACTTTCGAATTATAATAGCGAAATGCCATTCTAGTACAGCAATGGAAACAAACATTTAAAAGATGTTGACCTAAAGTGCAAATATGTTCCTAATGTATTCCTAATGTCCCAACTTTTCTTTTTCTTTTTTAAATTTCCTAAATGTTATAGACCTTTATTTATTTTATTTTCTTTTGTGTTATTTTGAAAAAATAGAAAATAATTTCAATTTGATTTTCGAATTTATTTTCTTTTTCATTTTTAGACAAAAAAGAAATTTCAACAATATTGGTGACAAAATTAATATAAATTTTATTGGAATTTTTATATTACTTTTTTTATTTTTAGCCAGAATTGAATTAAAAATTATTAAATCAAATTTAGTTCTAGCTAGTTCCTAGAAAATATTTTTTGAGTAATTTTTAAACAAAAAAAATTGCATAAGCATAGGATGAGCCTAATATTGAAAGTTATAATATAATGTTGCATATTATGTCATTTTGTATAGGCAATATTCAAAAAAATGCCGAAAGTTTATAGGTATATTAAAGTTACAGAATTGTGCTAAAAATTGACAACATGAAATTATTTATTATTACTGCAATTTGATAAAATTTCAGAAATTTTTTTATACTACGTAAACCGTCTAAGAAATAAGAAATGTTGAAAAATGGGCCGAAAAGAACGATTGGATTCAGCATGATTAAAAAATTTGTTGTGGTTTGGCCATAACTATATATAGATGACATAAAAAGAAGATTTGAACATGTCAAAGATTTTTAAAAACTTGGAACTTTTAGATCGAAACTAATATTATGTAAAATGGTGAATATTTTCTTCTGTATAGAAACAGATTTATCCCAAAGGATATACAAGGTGATTTAGCAAGAATTTTGGAATCATATATTATTGGTTAAACTATCGAAAACTAGTAAAATTTTTGTTCGGAACATAGTGTCAAATCGGAACCGTTTCTGAGCTACAAGAATTTTACGAAAATTTGACGAAATTTTAATATACCTAAGCTTTCATTCACATAACTTCTTCTTTAAAAGACATAGAAGCTTTAAACAAACAGTTTTTGAAAGAGTTATTATAGAGGGTTTGAATAATAGTGGATAATTCGGTTTGGCATGTTTTTTTGGAAACGCTATCGTTCGAATTTTAGAAAAGTTCCAATTTTCAATATTTTTTTTTTGTCCTGACAATTTCTTATGAAATTTTTGGAAAATTGCAAAATACTTTCTACAGAATTTTGTGCAACTGCTTAAGCTTTAATCTAATCCATTAAACGGTAAAAAATCTTTTATTTGTACACGAGATATAACAAAAAAGCAATTGGTATTTCAAGATTAAAGATTAAAGGAATTATTAAAATTTATAAACTCTAAAAATTGTCAATATTTTTGATTTTTATTGATTCTAAGTGCTGTTATTATCGACTATTCCTATATTATTAGTATTTTATTAAATAAATTTTCGTACACATTTTATATAACAAATATTTTTCATTTACATTATCCTTTATACGTAATATTGTGCAATTATAAGAAAGATAACGCGGATTTAAATAGAATCAGTAATAAAAATTTACAATAATGCCCAAAACTTCATTAATTATTTTTTAAACACAAGTATAATTTACAGATATCAACTAGAAAGAAGAAGGAAACCGAAATAATTTAGAAATACACACAATATTTAAAATTACTGTTGATTAAAATCATTACACTGCAGATTACTATGAAACAAACATAACATTAAAAATATCAAAAAATTAAAAAAAAAACAAACAATACAAAGGACGCATTAAAATGTTACATAAGAAGTGTGCAACAAAAATCTCATGTAAAATCGCAAAGAAAAACAAACGGAATTGAAAAGTATACAAAATTAAAAATGAAATAAGAAAAAAAAGGAAAAAGAAAATTGGCATTAAACTGCACCAAATGTTCAAGGATCAAAGGACACATTTCCATTTTAAAAAATATTATATTTTCTTTTTAACATTTTTTTTTCTTCTTCTTCTTTATATTCATCCTTTTTATTCCTTCCTTAAACAGAATTTTTTAAGTTGAATTTAAATGCATTCAAAAAGATTTTTTTTAACATTCATTCATTTTTTTTTCGCGTATTTTTGCTTTATTTTTTGTTTTTTTTCTTGTTCCTTCAACGGAATTTTCCATATATACAAGGAAATTATAATTTCATTAAATAAAAGCAAAAAAGGAAGAAAAAAAAAGGTGAAAAGAAAAACAACAGTTATTCAATCTAATTTTTTTTTTCTTTTGTAAAAAATTATGGTGTAAAATTTTTTTTTTTTGTATAGTTGACTGCCAAAATTGTAGGTTCTAGAAGGTAAAGTAAAAGTTGAATACGACAGTTCAGATTTCTATTTCTGTTTTAGGATTTCTTTAATTTCCCGGTATTTAATTCGTGAAAATGGTAGATGCTATGTAGTTGATAAAATATTAAGAATAGTTGAAAGCATTCGAGTCTTATAAAAATAACACCATACTCGTATTTTTTAAATTGGAAATGGAACAACTTTGAGAGTTTATAGTGAGATTTTGCATTACAATAACGCCAACTGTGGTCTATAATGAGCAGAATTCGTCATCTTATTAAATTCAAATTAAAATAAACTGTAGTGACTTTAACTATAATTGAAAATTTTGGATATGAACTAATTTTATGATTATAGTCAGCACTTTTTATACCTAAAAATGAGAATAATTATGGTGAATCTAATGCATAAATACTGAAAATTTTCATAATTTTAATAACGATTCTTATAGCCTTTGATTTGTTTAAAATACGCTGATAACAGAATAATATCGTTTCGGTACACAATTCTGCAATTGCCTATTTATAAGGTGAATTGTGCATTAATATAATATTAATACAATTCCTATTCTCGAAGATTTTGTCTTAATCATATAAGAAAAGTGAGTTTTAAGTGAAAAGTGAGTACAAAATATATGAGGTCAAAGAGTTGCTAAATGTTAAAAAAAAAAAACAAAGAACCGAATAATCGAATTTTTAATCATTATTGTGAAGCTCTAACTTGGATAATTTAGTACGGGTATCATACAGTTAATATTCTTCTATTATCCTATACTATTCTCGTTTACTTAATTTAAATTTTTAAATAATTTTTAATTTTGCTGTGAAAACTAAATTAATTTATTCTTTAAATTAATGGGAATTTGAATTTTTAAAACTTCTGTTTAGTTGTGTTCAACCCAACTAATTTAAACAAATTAAGATTGAATTGGTGTATGTCAAAATTAGCTTAGATATCTCTAAAATATTCAGAATATTTCGAATTTTTTTACATATTTTCCTTCTATTAAAATAAGATGTTATTGAGTTGCTTTATAGCAAACTTGCACTATGGCCCGCCTATCTTTACCGCCTATATTTATAATTTCTCATCACAATTTCAGCACGACAAATTTTTTAATCATCAACTGAATAATGAACTTGGAACAATGCTATGAAGATATTATTAATCGAGAAAATTACGTAACACGGTCGTTTTTCTTCACGCTTTTTCCGCGATTTAGTTGCAGTTTTTTTTCCAACTGCGCTCTTACTTTATTTTTAATTTTGATGTTCTGTATATTATACATTGTATGGAATGAATGTATGTATGTGCATTTTGTAAAAAATGGATTTTCATGTTTAACTGTATTACTACTTTATTTGGCGCGATATTTTAAATTTCTTTTGCATATTATGCTATAAATATGTGTATACTTTGTATTTATATAATTTGAAAGCGAATTCTTGTACATTAAACATTTATTAATGTTCATAATATTCGCTATATATATATACATATACACATAATATTATCCAAGTATTTTATAGGAATTTAAAATTATTCTCTTCTTTTAAATGATAGTGAATTTCTGTTAAAAAAAAAATTTCTGTTTTTCTTTTAAGAATGTCTTTCTTACAATATTTGCAATACTAGATTTAATAACAGATGTGAATGTCAGTATGTAAATATAATATAAGTATTCATATATTTATTCGAAATATATATAGTGTATGAAATTTATGTAGAAGGTGTTACAGAGGGTGAAATTTAATATTGTACTTTAATAAAGCTAAGAAGAATTAGTGTACTAATCGGACTTTAAAATTATTTTTATTTAAGTTTTGATTTAAAGAAAATCTTCAATTTGCATCATATAAGTAGTATGTCGTAAGATTTTATAGGAGAATGCTCAACATTTTAAAAGAAATTTGTGATTAGATTTAAATATTGACATAAAAATTGGCTTAATATTGTAAATTTTGTTCTCTTAATGCAATTTGACCAAAAATCGTCTTAAATCTTTATACATTTTCACCGTTACAATTTGATCAAAAATTAGACAGAAAATTGTTCCAATTTTTGAACCTCTTAACCTTGAAATCCAAAATTTTGAACACAATGTTTATAAAACAATTGTATTTAAGCTAGTGGAATTTGTAGTAGAGAAAAAAATTCTTCCAATTTGTTCAAGCTGTTTAAATTTTTTAATAAAATTAAACAGTTGCATAGCAAAATAAATAAATTTCGTCCTATAATAATTTTATTAGATTTTGATTGCCTTATACAAACGAATTTTAATTAACAAATATAAATTTTAGAGAAAAAAGATAAAAATTGTCTAAAATTTTGTAAAATTAGAAGTGTTGTTTAATGTTTTTCTTATTTTTATAAGTGAGGCTTTGATTTTTTCTGCCGGAAAAATTCTAATTTTTCCATTGCCGGAAATAATTGTAAAAATTTGCCGGAACAAATTCTAATTTTTATTGAATTAATTTTAAAGGAATTTCAAGTAAAACAAGAACAATAAACCCGCAATTATTTTCTTTGTAGGTTAAATAAAAAAATTATTTTAAATGCAATTAGAGAAATTGGTGCATTTTGGCCAAAAGAGTTTTATGTATGAAGCGTAAGTCCGAGAGTTATTCAAAGAAATAGTTTCAATTGTGCTTAATAAATTGAGTCTCCAGTAAAAACTCCTGAAAAATGAATTCAATTTTCTAAGCATTTAATGTGAGAAGTATGAGAAAATTCTCATGTAATAAAAAGTTATTTTTGAAAAATATTAGAACCAAATATTAAAATAATAAAATTTTCTAATTTCATATTTTCTATTTCGGACCAAATTCGAACAAATTGAATAGTTAAAGGTTCTCTAATATTTATGGAAACTTTCAATTACAAATCAATCAAGTTAAATCGCCCTCCATAATACCGTTATTTTAAAAAATCGATTTTTAAATCAGTAGATGATTTGATTAAAATCGATATCCATAATTGGGCCCTACAATAACATCCTTTTTGTACTTTTTCTTCTCTCAATTTTAAATGTATAACACGGTTTATATACGCATAATTGTAATGTGCAGATTATATGAATTTTAAAAATATAAATGATACTGTACGCAAGCACATATGTGCTAAATACATAGATAAGATAAAACTGCATCTTAAATTATTTTTTATTTAAAAAAAAAATAAAGATTTCCATTTTTATTTTCTTCTTTATAGCGAAAAATTGGAATAAGGTTAAAAAAAAGAAATGCAAAAAGAAAAAGAGCGAAAAAAAAAATAAATTGCATAATTACAGGCGAATGACTCTATCTTTATAAAATGAAATGACATTTTAGCACTTGTGGATTTTTTTAATAATATAAGAAACGAGAGGAAACCAAAAAGAATAAGAAGTGGAAAAAAATATAAAAATAAAAAGGAAAAAACTAAGACTTGCTTTAAGGATACCCCGATATTTTCTTCAATTTTCTCTTTTATTTTTTTTTTTTTGTAAATTTTTCCTTTTAAATTGTAAAAGAAGAAAAAAAAATTTTCTTTTCTTTAATTTTTGTTTTTCTTCTTATTTTTTTTTATCCTCGCTGGTTTTAATTTTTCTGTGTTTGTATTGCAGATCTTTATTTTCTTTTTAAAATTTTTTATTTTATTCAAAAAGATTTTGCAGTTATTTAATGACGGAAGGCAAGGATTTTATTTCATCCTATGTTCTGTGTGTGTTTTTTTTCTTTTTGCTCTCTTGTTTTATTTGAAAAGTTTTTTTTTTTTGTTGTTTTCAGCGGTTTTTCTTCTTCCTTTTCCATTTCTTTGAATTAAATGAAAAATTGAAATGAAGAAATTTTGAATTTTTTTTTTTTTTTGCTTTTATGTGTTATGGGAATTTGTGTCAACTGTTTGAGGCTAAAATTGATTTATTCCATATAAAAAGAAAAAATAACAAAAAATTATAAATTTTGTTGAAGGACATGTTAACAAAATGTTAAATTGAATTAAAAAAATTAAATTGTTAATATTAAGAGAAAAATTTGGTTGTAATAATTATGATGACTATTACTGTAGATATTTGGTAATAAAACTCAGTAAATAGGTGATGTGAGAGGTGATGAATGGGGTTTATAAGGCGATCAATGCGATATCTTACGCTAAATGCGATATTTTGGGCTATGTCTTGCCATTTTGTCTTAAATTTAGAATATTTTACTGCCAATACTGATAATAGTTTCCCAACTACATTCGAATATATTTTTCTACAATCTGATCTTAATCAGTGGTGTTTGAATACAGTTCGTAAACTAATACACATATATTATGTACATTGTATGAGTAAATCAAATTTTTTATAACGCATTCCAGTTGTAGAGTTACTATTAATGAGAAATTTATTCGAGATCATAATAATATATGCACGATTGCTTTAGATTAACTCAAATGGAATTAAAAATGATCTATTGAATTATAGACATATTTCAGTATGAGTTTTTTTTATGAAATGCTTACTGTAATTTAGGTCTCTGGGAATTGTGTAAATAAAAATTTTTGAAATTTTCTGTTTACATATGTAGATCGAATTTAATTACTTAGTATTATAAATATCTAGCTTACTATTACGTACTAAAGAACGAATAAATTTAATTTTAATTATAATCCGTACTAATTATACATATTTTAGAAAACTAGAAACTAGTTTAAAATCATGTCTACTATTTTTGAAAAATTTACCCTTAATAGTTTTAAGTTCTTATTGTTGTAACTTCAATAATAATTTAATGTCAGAAAATATTCAAACCAAAAATCTCAGAATAACTTCAGAAAATTGCATTTTCAATTGCATAGAAATTGAAATGGTCACTCTCATGCCATTCTTGTAGAATCCGTAATTTTTTATATGAATTCCAAACAACATCTATTTATATCCTTAATTTTTTAAATGAACGTGTAGCTCTTATATCTTGCAATTTTTATTTCATAATAAGAACTAAAGAACAGAACAATTATGGGATCCAAAAGATATTCGTTTAAAAATTATTGCAATTATTTAAATATTATATTGTTATAAATATTAGATTCAAACAATTAAAATTTATTTTCATATTCCAGAGCATTTCAGACGTTTGGCACTGGTTAGCGGAGTGTCAGTGTTTTTGTAGACATTCAGTTAGCGATAAAACAATTAAAAGCTGAAACGTCTATTTATATAGCCTTCGCGCTCGGGTGGGGTGAAATGACTTTTAGGATCATTACGAAAAAACGCAGATAGGCAAAAACGCAACCAAAAAGTTATGGGCTCTCAGATTTCAACTTCCATGTAAATGACGAAAACAAAGATTCCCGAAAGTAATATAATCACGTAAATGTTGCAAGAATTCCATTCAATTTTTATGGTTTATTTAAATTCAAAATTATGACTTTGTTTTGTAAGAAACTTTCTATTCAAAAGTTTCCTATTAATTACTTATTAGACATTTAAGAAAATTGCTAAAAGTTTATATTCTAATATTAATTCAGGTGGTTCCCTTCCTTTGTATATAGGAAAATTATTTTTTTAAACGTCTTCGGTAACCAATATTCAAGTTGCAATATAAAATATTTTCCCTGGAAATTGTATTTAAGTCAAACATTCCATTTTAAATTCTATTTTAAAAATGGTATAGTCATTTAGAAAATGGGGTTTTAATAACTATAGCAAAAAGATTTCTATTTACTTATAAATTTAATTATGATTCTACTTTATGATTTCGAACATTTCTGACTCAACGGGTGCACTGAAATGCCTATACCTGTATATGAATCTAATCTTAGCTAAATTCCGAAATAATACTGTAATAAATTTTTTGTTGTACTAAATTTACTTTCACAGAATCCTTATTATTTATAATTTTAGGAAGGTATGAGTGAATTTACAAGTATTTCGAAAATAAATTGAATATAAAAAGTGTCATTTTCTATTTTACTCCATTATTTTTATAGAAGAGAATATATGATTTTTTTTTTATTCAACAGCGAATAATGATATGAGAAAATAAAATGTTATAACAAAAATGGATTTTAAAGCCTTTACTCTTCTCTATATTAGTATTCTTAAAGTAAAATATCCTTTAAAAATGAATACTAAGGCTAATATTCAATACACGTTTAAAAAATAAAACATTTTCCAAACTTATTATGAATAAAGAAAAGAAAAATAATAAAAAAAAAATAAAAATAGAAAATAAAAACATTTAAAGTGTATAAAAGAATTTTCAAAATAGCAAAAATATAAGTGCAAAATAAATTTTTTTTTTTACCATAACTGAACTTAAGGAAACACACCACACTATGTAATACAACAGAGCGGAGCGACAAAACGAAAAAGCTGAAGTGTGCGTATTAATGAAAACGAATAAGAATGAGGAAACGGGGAAAGAGAATGAGTGTAAAGAGAAAGAGAAGGTCATGAAAAAAAGGGAGTCATGTATATAATTGTCATTATTTTTAGTATGATAGCTTACAATATCTTTGAATTATATCTCATTTTTTTTTCAAGCGAAAAAAGAAACTGATTATAGTGTACTTACACTACACACTTATACATATACGTACAATTAAATTATATGTAAATATTATACATGTATATATATATTATTATTTCCCAAGGAAAATTTCTTTTATTACTCCTCTGTGAGTGTTATTTTCTTTTTGCTATTCTCTCTCGCTTAAAAAATAAATTCAAAAACAAAAAAAAAACATCTTTAGAATATCTTAAAGAAAGAAAAAAGAAGAGAATCTCATCACAAGTATATCTCATAATAATGAAAGGAATTTAAATGTGTACAAGAGAAAAAAAAAATAAATGAGAAGTGTTTATATAAACATACAAACGTAATTATATATTTTTGTTAAAATATGTATTGAGAATTTGTAGTTGATGACTAAAGACTCCAAGTGCCAAACGTAAATGAAAACGTGTATAACATATATTTATTGTAAAAATTGAGAGATTCTGAAGTATGAGAGGCACAGAACCTATACAGTATTCAGTATAAATAAATGTACTGCCTTATTGAACTATTATGTCGTACGTCATCATTTAGGTTTGGCACTAAGAATTATTCAAAAAAATTACAAAAAAAAAATTCATATGTAACTTTATAAATTATTTTATTATTGACAATTATTGGCAACACTTTTGAGAATTAAGTTGCAATTATTAATTTTCTATCGAAGTTGATTCCAGCATTATGACTGGTCCTAAAGACAATACTTTTGATACATTGGCTTGTAGCACTTTTTGGGAAAATTGTGTTGAAAAAATTAGGCCTAAATTTTCTATAAATGATAAAAAAAAAAAATTACAGCGTTTTTTTCATATTTTTAATCTTCGGATTTAATTGCGGAGAAGATGAATGAAATTGTGAATGAATCAATGAAGAATGTAATTTTGTGGAATGATGAAGCGTGAATTCAAGTGAGTAAATAGAAATTAATAAATAGGAACTAATATAATTAAATGAATAATACGCGAAAGAGAGTTCAAATTAATAAAGAGAATTCTGATTGTAGGTCAGAAATGATCAATTGGATCAATTTTCAAGTTACATTTTTTAGAAAATTTCTAAATAGCGTTTATTATTTATTTTCGATTTACGAAATTGATAATAGATGGTGTTGTTGAAGCATGCAAGATTTTTTTTTGGTAAATTTCATTGACTTCCTAACATTGTACTTTTGATTTTAACACCCTAAGTATGATAAAATATAATTCATGTTATATTTTATTTAATAAATGTTTAATAAAGGGCTAATAAAATTTCGTTTATTTAAAATATTGCTCGTCAATGAGTCGAAAATCACTTAACACATTTCAAAATTTTAGAACCTTAAACTTTATTTTCTTCACGTCCTTATTGAGATTTATTTAGTAATTACGATGTAAGTGCCTAGAATACTCAATAATCAGTTACTTGTTCGCTTTGATACTGTAAACAGCTTTCTTTCAACAAAATATTAATTTTAACTAGAATCACGATTTTATGTTTCAATATTCAATATTTTATCATAAATATATCAACTCGATCAAAGACTTTACAAAAAATTGCATACTTGTAGGCATTATAAACAAATTATCACTTTTATTACAAACTTTCTTTACTATTAGTAATAAACGAAAAAGCACAAAATACAGAAAAAGGAAAAATAAAAAATTATTTAAGGATCTTAGTTAGGATATAAACAAGAACGGATTTAAAACAGATACCAAAATGAAAACTGTAAGGCAAAAAAAAAAAATAAATAAAAAATCTAAGTTAAGATATCCTTTTCGCGTTCTATCCTACGATAATTCCTTTTTTGTTTTTCTTAGTTGTTCCTTTTATTTATTTTATATTTTGAGTTTTTTGTAATCATTTCCATTTTAGCGACCCCCTGCTTTGGTTAATGTTATCAGTGCTACTGAGTGTTTTGTTTTTTTTTTTTTCTTATTTTCTTTGTGCTTCTTTTATCCTTCTGTGTGAACTTTTCTATATTTTTTTTTTGTTTTTTACTTTGTTGAAGCGTTTAGCAATAAAAATCTACAAAGTTTCAAGAGGAAAAAAAAAACAAAACAAACACTAAAGACAACAATAAAAAAACGGGATAATAAGAAAACAAAATATTTACAAAAAGAAAAATAATACACACAAACGCATACAAATTTAAAACAAAAATCCATTGCATATTATCCTTGTTATGCTATTAGAAAAATTACTTTTACTAAAATGGAATATTATAATGAGTGTATATATATAAACATAGTGCACAATGACACATACGCAGCTTATACAGGGTGTTTCATATAGTAATGTATTGACATATACCAACATGCGAACCCTCGTTAGTAAAAGAAAGAAGATTGTTCCGCAAGAGGCATTTACTGAAACCGATTTTGAGGTAGGGAATCTTAAAGAGAAAAATTTTTGTGGTTGTTTTTGTAGAAAATATAAGCTATAAATTTGGCTATGTCAGATTCAGATTTATCTGTAATTTTAATTATGGAGTGGAAAGCTGGTGCTGTCGGGTATTGAAAAATTAATACTCAACTAACTTCATAGCATTTTTATTTTAGGTACCCGAGCTTGTAAAAGAATGCATTATGAAAATTTTTTTCTTTTTCTTTTTAAATATTAATTTTTAACATGGAAAATACCCAAAGATTCAAAAAGCCTCTGGCTTACACTCTTCAATTTTGTCCATTACATTTGTCGGCGTAGCTATTATTGTTTGTTAATTAAATGGGAATAAATCCGTTAAAAGTAACTGAATCAACAATAAAATTTCATAAAATAATTTATTTTTTTCTTTCTAATGAAAATTTACACGATGGCATGTGTAAATGCAGCACTACGAGTATACGGAACATCCTGTTTATAATATACAAATAAATAGTGTTGAGAAGCTCATATATTACATAATATTAAACTATGCAAGTGAGTGTGTGTATATGTATGAAATTATTATGGAATATAATATGAGCTAAAGATCTACATCGAGATTGAAGGCTTTATGTCAATTTTCATTTTGGATTTTTATTTTGATTTTTCTATAGTTTTTCTTGTTTATTATTTTGTTTTCATGTGATTGTGATTAAATTAATAAAATGAAAACGAACGAGAAAAATTATGGGAATTCCAAGTCAAAATTTTGATTTGAAAATGAAGAGCGTTTTAGAAAATATTTTAATAATTTTTGTAAGTGGAAATATTGTGAAAAAAATATTTAGTATATTTTGAAATTTACTTTAGCCTTTTACCATTGTTAATCTTTCTTGGAATGATTATTCCAAAATTTCACCCGTTTACCAATTAATTGCTTGATTTTATGGTAATTTTTTGGTTATGAGAAAATTTTTTTATTATTTCTGCAAAATATTGAATACGTGACTGGTACTTCAATGCATATATATTGAAATTAACGTATCACAAGGCCTGAAATCCTTTATTCCTCTAGAACTTCCTCTATTCTTGTAAATGACATTTTCATCATTTGAATAATATGAAATAATTGAACAATTTTAGCCGATAATATTTCAGTTACAAGATTGGTAAGGCAAATATATAAGGCAACATAGGCCTAATGATTGCGATGGGAACAAGTTTAATTCCGATAATCAAATTGGCTTTTGTATCATACCTTAAATTTTGCAAATTGTAGCACCATTAAATGATATTTCCCACGAGTTAGAGGTATAAGGTAGTAGAACGCTATTTATGTAGCATTTAATGTGAATAATTTCTATTGATCAAACTAAATTTTCGAAATAATCTGATAAAAAGACATTATGGAATTGTAAAATTAATAGCAATTTCAATAAAAGAAATTAAATTTCATTAAAAATATACTGCAGTTGCGTATAATTGACCGAAACTGACTTTAGAAATAATAATAATATGTAGAATACTTAAGCCTGTGGCTTAAACTAGTACAAAAACCATTTTTAGTTGGCATAGTAAATTTTTAATCAAATCGTTTTTCATTCTTACTATTCTGGCAGGAATCAATATTAGTTTAATTTCATTCAATTTTGCTACATCTACTTCTCGATACAGTGTAACAATACTATAGCACGTGAGGCCGATAGCGTTTATACTTCACATATAGCCGAGAACTGACAGAAGCAGTTGAACATATTTGAACAAGAAAAAGAAAAAATCCCGGTAAATTACCCGGAAAAAAATAATCTTTTTTGTTTTTATGTGTAGGAAAAACGTTTTGCAATATGCGTAGAATAAAAAGAAAAAGATAAAAACTCAAAATATATTTATCGTTTATTCACTTAAATACAATTTCTTTTAAATATTTTAAATCTCAGTTGATCCATAAATAACACCAAAATACTTAGAACGAAACAAGTTGGAAGTAAGAAACAAGAAAAACAAACAAATAAAAAAAAAATTAAATAAAAGTAGAAAACAAAATTCTTTATAAAAACCCCCAAAAATCTCTAAGTTAAAAATATTAGCTGGAATAGCAGCAGAAACAGCAGAAATAGCAACAGGAATAGAAAACTTAAGGAATAACTAAAGAAAAATCCAATTTTTATATTATCCTTCTCTATATATGTAATATGCGCCTTGTGAATACTCCTCAGGGGGTGATTTAAGGATAACACTATGTTAAAATAGGCTAAAATAAAAGAAAAGAAGACAAAAAGAAAAGGAACAAACTTAACTTTAGACATTTTCATTTTGTCAAATTGTTTTGGTATACTTTTGCCTATGGAGCAACTTCCTTTTTTCCTTGTTTTAGCGTTGAGAATAAAAATATTTTTGTAAAAATCTCCTTTTTTGTTTTGTCTTGTTTGTCTTCATCACATCATTTCGATTTTTATAACTGATGAAATTCTTTTATCGTAAAAATCTATAACCAAATTTGAATTTTCTTTTTTTTCGAAATAATGTGAGTATTTGAAATTCATTTTGATTTGAGTTTTTGTTCTCCTGTTTTTTACAATCAAAATGAATAAAGGATAATGAAATAGGCAGGCACAATACGCAGAATTATTTTTATTTTTTTTTTCATTATTTTTTCTTACAAAATTATTTTAATCGTTTAACATGTGTGCACGATTATTGACTACTTATAAAGAAAATATAAATAATGTTAGTGTGTACAGAAAATGTCCTTGAAATGATCTCTATTTTAATTTAATTTTACAAATTTCTTCAATTGTCACAATTGTTTTACAATAAATAGATTGTTTCTTTTTTAAAAATTTTTCAATTAATTTTATGGAAATACTCTTATTCCTTTAAAGTTGGTATTTCTATTTTTTCTATAAATTTCTATAAATTTTAATTAATTCCTACAATATTATTTTGTCTTGAACGTTTTTGTAATATTTCTCCCATGAAGAAGTTTCTTCTTAATTAATTTCTAAGTGGAAATTTATATTGTATACATTTTACATGGCAACAGAATCAGAACTAAAGGATTTTGAGCTGGAACTCTATTTGTAATCGATATTTAAAACTTTCATTACTAGAGTTGAAATAGGGGTAGTAATTTTAAAAATTAAATTTTTTTTCTGATTTATACCGGTCGAAACAACAATCGAAATCGTATAAAATTTCAGAATCGATTCAAAAGTTATGAAAATTTGGATATAGTCTGCCTATACTTGTACACAATTATCTGATATACTAAAATAGTGAGTGTGCAGCTTTAAATATATGCCTGCCGGACTTTTTGTCTTAATGATTTTACCATTGAATGTGGTATAATAAACAGATCGGAAAAAGGGATTTCAATTTTTTTAAATTGTAGTTTCCAAAATTATTAAAAAACCACGCATTTCTTTAAAGTGTCTGAATAAATTAAATATATAACAGTTTTCCTAAGAAAAAAAGGCTTGTTTTTAAATTGTAAAAAAAATTGAATAAAATAGAGCAAGTAGTAAAGAAAGATTATGTAGAGTTTTCTGGAAATCGCATATTGCCATTCTGAAAATTCTATTTTCAAAAAAAAGAGATGGAGATTCCAATTATATAGAATCTAAAATTTTTTTTTAATTTTTCAAATTTATCCTATACATAATGGTCTAATTTAAATCGATTTCGGTAAAAAAAAAATTATTTTATCAATATTTTTAAAATTTCCTTAATAGCTCCAAACATGATATAAATTTAATGAATATAATTGAAAGGATGTTATGAGCTCCGTTATATGTACTGCAGCATTTTTTTGATTTAAATAAATAATAATGTTTTCGGTGTATAGTAAATTGGAAAAGTTCCTGGTTTGTTATTTTATTTGCTTTCCAAAACCCACAAAATTTTGGAAAAAAATTTTCTGCATAATTTTTACTATAATTTTCTTATAAATGTGAAACGTAAATTTTATAAATTTAAAATTTATAAGAATGTGTTTTCAATAAACACAGTAATAATAATAGTAGGTGTGTATATTACGAATGTGGCGTCGAAACTCCTGTATGAGACATTAAAGTCTTCTACTGTAAAAGGCGAAATATTAAAACAAAATTCGTGTACTTATACACAGTTACGTAATTTTCTCGGTTATTTTAATTTTGTTTCATGTTATTATTGTTTCTCGTAAGTAAAATATAATTGCCTAAAATATATAAGGTTAAAGTCATTTCAATAAAATTTTGAAGATGGAAATTTTGAATAACCACGAATTAAGGTAGATTTAACAAACATAATGTGAGTGAGTAATTCATTAATTTACTAAAGTTCTGAAAAATTTTTATGGGGCTTCTAAACCTTAAATATCTTCGGATATTCTAAATATAATGAAAAATTTAATTGCTTAGAAGACTTTTTAAAATAAAATGGAATTGTTGTGCTTGTGTTGTGTTTTTTCCGTGAATTCTCTAAATTTTATGCCATTATTTTAAATAACTGATATCCTTACTAATATTTTGTATTTCCAACTATAATTACATTTTATATGGAACAACCAGGTATATAAGATGTCGAGAATATTTAAAAATAAATCGGTGAAAATAACCCAAAAATTATAAAATAAAACTTTTTGCATATATTCTTATTTTTTTAATTTATAACCAATAACTAAATTCGTTTTGTCCTTTATCGACAAAAAAAAATATATAAATGTATTAAAATTTTTCAGAATACAAAAATAAATTTCATTTCCAATATTATTGTAGAAAATCGTAAAATACTGGTGAAATATTGAACAAAATAAAACCGCATTCTCCTATATGTATGCAATAATAAAATAGAATAGTAAAAATAAAATATTGTATTTTAATTTTAATCGACCGCATTGCATATAATAAGGATGGTATTGCGATTGCACTAAGTTTTACGTAAATTTAACGTAGAGAGCTTTTAATAGCAAATTTTTCTATTTTAGAGAAATATTTGATTGCATATCTTTACGCTCAATTATTGTACTTCTTATATGTTAATTAATTTTTGGGGTTTTTTAAGTCACTTTGGCCCGTTATAATACTGACTAAGATCCGTAAAATTTGTATCCGCTAAGTTCGTTACACGTTGGAAAAAATGGGACTCAATAAATAACTACATGAAATTCGCCAGCATCGGACATAAGAATAGAAGGTAAGCAATTTGTGGGGTCGCCTATCGTCCTGAAATATTCGCCAATCGGACAAGATCTTGTTAGAACACATTTTTTTTATTTTCAAAATAAAAAATTTTTATTTGAAATTTGGAATTATCCACTCACATTGATTTTTCCTTTTCGAAAAATTTTAATCTTATTTCAGTGGATTTTTTTTTACATAAAATTTATTTAGAGACTGCGACTAATTTATTTTCACAACAAATTGCCAAATTTGCAGTGAAATCAGGACTCGAAAATTTGACTTGTACTAAATGTAAATTTTTCTTGTGTTTTGATCAACATCATAGTGGTCATATTTGAGCTCTATTCCTAAAAGAAACTAATTATTAAACCTGTCAGAAAAATTGAATCTCAGAGATTAAATTTCATTTTAGAACTAAATTTGCTCTATAGAGGTCTTTAAACTAGAATACGCTACTAATATAATTCGAACTTGAATTAAGTGTCCAAAATGAATTTGTATAATTTGTACAACTTTTTAGTTCGACTAACAAATATAAGTGAAGTGTTATTGAAGTTTTTATTCAATAATGAGAAAAAAAATTCAAAATGCTGTTAGTATACTGTCCCCATCAAAATTTTTCATCTTATACAAATATCATTTCTAACCACATCCAATACTAAATCATAAAATATTTTATATTACTGTTTTTGTCAATTTGTTTCTTGTTAAATTGCCAAAGAAATTATAACTTTCATATTTATTTAATTTCATAGTATGTGCACAGTGGCGCATCTATCATATATACGAAGTAAGCATTTTTAATGGGCGCCATATGAAAAAAAAAAATTTATTTTAAAAAATAAAAATTTATTTAATTTGTTCGTATTTGGTGTTTTCCAAATTTTTTTTTTCTTTCTATTTTTTCAAAACATTGCAAGTAAAAAGATAATTCAGGCTTTGATTCTATTACTTATTATGTATTCAGCATGATAAAGCTACATGAAAGTGATTATTATGCGCAGTGTGTAACATTTACTGCACATTGTTCTGAAAACGGGTCAGAGTGAAGGGAGGTTGAAAGAAAGACGCTTTGCTTGAAAATCGCATGGGGCGTCAAACAAGTCAGAACCGGCCTTGTATACAAATATACACTTTAAGTTTATGTGGTAAACCTCTCTATAACTTGAAGTATATAAACATCTTTCTGTTTGTTCAAATTTAAAAGCCATTCCAAAATATATTCTTGCACACATGCAATGTAATAATTGTGTTAAAAAACATCATCACCACCAACTATCACTTAATTCCTTTTAAGAATTTTCAAATTCAGATTTTTAAATATATACAAAATTGAAAATATTATAAATTTATATTATCAAAAAATGAAAAATCTTTAGTCAAATAGAAATGCCATTTTCGGTTTGAATTATTATTATTTCTTAAATATACGGTTATTATTATATAAAATGGTTGAAATTTGAATAAAAATAAATGTAGAATTGCATTTGATGTTATAATAAAAGAACATTGTGTAAAGGTTACAAAGGAAATGGGGAAAAAAAGTAAATGTCTTTAATTTTTTGCGCACAGTTGGAATTTTCCATAAAATAATAAAACGAAAACTTTAGAATTCACTATAAATTTTCGAATTACATTAAAAAATATGAGAAAGTTTGAATAATATTTTTTAAATAGTTATAATACGTAAATCAAGCGTAAATGCTATAAAATAATATTTTATGCATAGTCTTTGAGCAACTAGGTCCTAACAATAAAAGGGCTGCGAGCGATTAATCTGCGCGAATTACCTAAGCTTATCAGGAAAATAAGCTAAAAGTAAAATTTTAAAGCGCGATAAATAGCTGAGGGACATGATGGATAATTATTTTGTAAGTCTTGCTTCATTAATACCATTGCATATAGCTTTGAAATCTATAATTAAGAATTTTCAACAGGGTAGAGTAGTTGAGAGACTTCAGTCAGTCATTCCTATTTAATTTTATTACATTTTCAGTTGCTTGTTTTAACAATGAATAAAAATTAGGAAAATTTCACTTAATTTAACAATGTTACTTCACTTTTTATATGCACATGTATGTGAGAAAGTGCATATATAACAAAAATTTAGCTATTAAGTTAATTTGCATTTAATGAACTATTTATTATCAGCTAAATTGCTTATAGACCAAGCATCAACTATAGTGCAAACTAATATTGTATAAAAAAAAGTAAAAAAACCATAATTTAAGCGCACATGTTGCGACTATAAGATTGTCAAGCGAAAACGTCATCATTTAATGATGAAACAAAAGGAAATAATGAATAGCTAGTATAAGGATAAGAGTCAATTAGTATGAGAGACACCTATAAACTTTCGGGTTAATATTTATGGAAAAAAAAACAAGAAGTGGTAAGTTAGAACACAAATTACTATTAAAGATAATCTTTTACTATATAGATAATTAAAAACATCAGGAAATATAGAATTAAGAGCACACATTCTAACGCCAAGATTGAAGCAATCAGAATTAGAATTCACGCCACGAAACAAACTAGAGGAAGGTCGTTTCATTCCTATAATAATCCGTATATTTTCCTAAAGGATTACAGAAAATTAAAGTTTTTAAATGGCGCATGAGTTCATTATGAAATTAACTAAATTATTATTACTATTCCGAAAAGATTTCCCAAATTTTTCAAGGCAGAAGCCTTGTTTTAGGCAAAGAGCTATTTGACGAAGAAGGGAGTACTTCACATTCTCAACGACGTGTGTGATTGTAATGAAAAATCAAGTAATTTTTTCTAATTGTTCGGCACAAACAATTTCAATATCAATTTTTAAAGGTTTTATAAATTTCTATTCTCTTAATTTGTTCCGTAAGACAAGGAATGTCAATTTGTTTAAAAATGTAGTATTTCTTGGAAACGAGATGATATTAAAGATTAGTTAAGACGAAATTATTTTTGAATTCATTAATTTATGGTTTATTATCTTTTTAATTAATTGAGTTGAATTGAAATATCATAATTATTACAGAAAATAACAAATTATTATTAATTGAGGTATCCTATACACAGTAAGTTAAAGCAGTCCGTATATAACACAATCTTGTTTTTTGATTCTTTTACTTTAAATGAATTTCATTGAAAAGCTTGTAATAATAATACTGTATACAGTATTATTTCTATAGAATTCAATTACAGTATTATTTTAATAATAATACTGTAATTGAATTCTATTGAAATTCATATTAAATCAATTCTAATTGAAGGCACTGAATTCATTTAAAATTTTAGTTTCAATAATATTATTAATAGTAATTTAGTAAGTAATTTCCTTCAATATTACAATACCATAAAGTTTTGTGACACTAAATTTTTAAACACATACCATTCTAAACATTATTATTAATTGCTTAGAAAATTTATTTAAATTCGGTTTTGCAATTGTGGACCTCATGATCAATAATTTTCCCTTCCAATTTTTCACATATTTCCTGATTAATTTTAAATTCAATTGAAAATTATAGGCCAAATTTATGTAACGCATATATAAAATTCTTACAATTACATTCTTACATATTCTGTCACAAAAATATTTGACTTGAAATTATGTAAATGACATTTTTCAATGCCTAACTCTCCCCCTCCCCCCTTTCCATCCCTTACCATACCATTCGTCTTCACATATGCATAAAAATTTTATTCATTTCCTCTACGTGCAAAAGTTCATATTACTTTTCATGACATTTCACAGCATTTTAAGATCTTTTAGTAACATAACAATAACTTTTTTCACTATATCTTCAAAAGAACTTAAAAAAGGCAAAAAAATCAATTTCAAATTCTTTGGCACATAATAAAAAAATTTGGAAGAAAAAGTAAGAGAAAATATTAAATTCTGGAACAGAAGGAAAAGATTTATAATTTTTACTCCTCTTTTAACATTTTTTCTCATATTAGTGTTATGGATAGTTACTGTTTGTTATTGGAAGCGAAAAACACTATTGTATCCCATGAGTATTTTTTTTTATAAGAATATTGAAATTGAAATTAAGATGAAGAAAAATGAGAAAAAACAAACAAAAAAAAAAACAGCAATGTAATACAAATTTCAAATTAAGAAATGGAAAGAGAGAGAGAGAGAAAATTATTTTAAAGTGAAAAATTTGATAGTAAGTTGCATAGAAGTAGAATTGCACTAACAACATTTACACCAATATTTTAATAATAAATATGTGTGAGTTCAAATTTCACTTAGTTTTACAACTAATTTTAAAAGAAGAAAGAGAAAGAAAAAACATGTTTAAGAAATATGTGAAAAGAATTGTGCATTACTGTCACAAGAATTCTATTAAATGTAAAAATTGTATAAAAAGAAATTTAAAATTAAAAAAAAAAAATAAACAAATAAAAATTAGAAAAAAGTTACGATTAAGGATATGAAAAGGTTCCCAAATCAAAATTTACACCGTTCATGTAATTACAGTGGGATTTTAAAATTAAAAATTTATCCGAAATCTTTTGAAACAAATCGGAACTTGAAATCCAACACAAAAGTTCAAAGGGAAATTAAATTTTTTTTTAAAGTATATTGAAAATTTGGTTTGAAAAGCAGGATTTCTGGAAATAACTTAGATATTGCTCTTAAATTTAATCTTATGATCTTAATTTTACCTTATGATAATTTTTTTTAATTAATTTTCTTTAGTATTACCTTTTAATTTTACTTACATTTTGAAACTTTTGAAATTAATGTTACCTGGAGAGAGAGCATTGTCTGTTGTATCTTTCTGCAATATTATAGAATGCTCTGGTTCAAATCGATGTTCATGATGAAATTTTAAAAATTGAAAATAAAATCCAGCTAATTCACAATAACAAAATATTTGTTTCATTAAATTTTTTCTGCTTACATAATTCTCCAATTGTCCGCTTCTGATTATTTCTCCATTTCCATTAAATTAAGTTTTTGCATAGTTCCATTTAGAAATAATTTTGATATTTAAAATTGTGTAATTAGCTTATGTAATTTCAAATTCATCAGCTACATCATTCAGTTTAAAGATGAAAATTTTCCAATAATTCAATTGCAATTATTAATCCAAATTTCCAATCCAAATTTTTAATTTTGAAATTTTTTATTCTTGGTCAGGCTTCTATATAGAATTAAAAAATAATTTTGTAATTATTTTTTTTATTATATTTTTTGTATTCTGATTTATCCATAAATAATATGTGAAATGAAAAAATATTTTGTAAAATCTAGAATATTTTTTTTGACAATTAATGCTTAGGTAGCATAATTTTAAATAATTGCTCTTCTATTTTTATTTTCTACAAGAAAAATATTAGAAATTATACAAAGTTAATTATAGCCATAATAAAATTTTTGTTATTTAAAAGCTGCACTATTAAATATTATCTTGAGAAATTAAAAACAAACATACATGCTTAACAATTAAGTGAAATTGGAAATCTTCAATACTACCGCACTTTACTATTTTGTTCGAAAATTTTTGATGATCTCCTTGGAAATAGCGACGTATTTGAAAAAGTATTAAGTAATTTTCATTCGAAATTTTACGATAAATACAATAGTAAAATAATGAAAATAAGAATCTACGTGATAAATTATTAGTAATTAAATTTGATAATTGGCCATATTATTTAAATGACTTAATGGCAATATTAAATAATTAATTAATATTTGAATTTTATCGCAAATTTTTTTAAAAACTTTATTATAGACACAAACCGTTTGTATGTATTCGTTAGTTTGTGTTTGCGCTAATAAAATCTATGTATTTTTACGATAAAATTACTCCATTATTGTCTTAGCCTTAGTAAATCGGCTCTCAAATCTTCTAATAATAAATAACGAATGAAACGATATGGCAATTGATACTATTTAAGTTCATCTCTTAATTTCATATAAAAATTGTAAGAAAAAATTTTATACATAAATAAATTTTAATATAGCAAAAAGAAAAATTAAAAATAATATTGAAGAAATTTATTTAAATAGAACAAATATTTTTTCTATGTCCTCCCTATATATGGCATTATATTCCTCTTATATTTTGCATATAAATTTCTCTTCATTTTATAGAGTTTGTTTTTTTTTTTAATTCTTTTTTAGAATTTGCAATTTGGACTCTTCTTCCATTCTACTCTTATAATATTAAAAAATATATTTGCCGTTTTAACATGATCAAAAGATATTTTTGTTTCATTCTCGCACATACCTTACAATTCATGATTTACCAAAATAGAAATGAGAAAAGACCATATGAAGTATATAGAAAGTACAGAAAAAAAATAAAAATCTTGTAAAAGAGGAAAATGTGTAATGTGGTCGGCATATAACCGGTGTTATCGTATATTTTACTAATGGCAACAAATTTTGAAAATATTTAAAAAATCAATTCCAAAAGAGCAAAACAACTTGTAAAACGAAAAAATAGCAATTATTAAATTATTTTTTAGCATTTATATTTTCCCAAAAAATTTTGTTAATTCGTACTAATAATAGATCTTCAAAACAGAGTTTGTAATATTATTATGCAATTAAAAATCCGAAAAATATTGTCTTTAATATGCTTGGAAATGAAAAATTCGCCTTCAGTAATTTGGCCTTACCATACGATGCAATACACACCTCAAAACTTTATCAATCCATGATATGCTCAAACAAACTATGGTATGGTCAAAATTAAAACTTGTGTGTAGAGACAAGTCGGAGAGGTAGATCTACATTATGCTATAATATTAGTTACTCCCTTTTACATTTCAGCGAAAACAATACCTGCTTTATTAAATTCAATGCAGTCGATAAAAAATAAAAGAAATTTTTGAAAGAATTTTTTATATACATATATATATATATTTTTTAATCCATTTTTACCTTCTCTGTATCACTACTTCTTCCTCTTATAAGAGAATAAATTATTGTTCACAATATTCTTTTATCACATATGCAAATAAAATTATAGTGAACAAACACATCCCCATATACGCATATTCAAAATTTCAATTATTCGCAACATGCATTTCATGTAATATAATATATGTAAGAGTGTAGATGTTATGTAGGTAAGTGCTGCAACAAATACAATAAAATAATAGTACAATACAAAAAAAAAATAAAAATTTCAATTGAATTTTTGTGATAAGGACAACTCTTTTATTGTTAATTCCTAGTTTCCTTTTTAATTTAAATATTATTAGATTTGAATAAGTTTTTTTTTTACTTTTTGTCATTTTATTCACCAGAATTTAGGTTTACTGACTGTGTGTGCGTGCATGATGGAAAAATAATATGAAAATGAATTTTTCGTATTTAAATATGTAAAATTTAAATAAATATAAAAAATGTCTTAAACATTTTGGATATAGAGCCCGTTCAAATTCTCTTGTTTTGCTTTTACATGAAAGTTTCGTATATAAAAGTGTAAAGAATATCTACTTTTTTATGCGAAACGAACAAATACAATGTAGAGTCCTTGAAATCTTATACACACCACAAATGTTGAAATAAAAATTAATCCAATTTTAGATGTTTGGATTATTCCATATTTTAGCACTATTACACAATATTGTTCAATAGAATATACCTTTAGAATTAATTCAGTTCTTCTCAAAAATAAAGTTATCACTGGTAACATATGGGCATATGAATATAATTAAGGCACCTTTCCTATTTGTAATCGCAACGACTGTTTCGGGAATAGCCGTGGATTTTTTAAAACATTTTGGGAATATTTAAGAATTTTCTCTTTTATATAATTTTAACGAAACTAGTTTAATTTAGTATAAACGAACGTAGCAAAATGGGTCATCATTTTGATGAAAAAGAATTGCCATTCAACAATATTTTCTTCATAATTACGAAAGATATCCAAAACAATAGTGTTGTAATTTTGTACGAGTGTGGTAAACTTCGGTATTCAAAAAAACATAAACTAATTGGAGCCACTGTTATAGTAGGCGTTATACCATTTGAAAAACGTTTTACTTATGCACGTAATGTTGAATAGCATTCACATTATTTGAAATAAGAATAACTGCAACATTCAACGGCAGCTTCAATGTTATATCCAATCATCCAAAACCGTATATTAAACAAGTTAAATTTTACCTGATCACATTTTCTTCCGTAATGATCAATTTACTTTTATTGATTAAATAGGTTTGACTTACGTAAAAATATTAATAGATTGAACCGGGTAATAAAGCACATCGATCCACCATTTGTTGATTTTTTAAAGTACTCCCTCAAGATCAATCTTTTCAATAATATTAATATCTTCTGAGGGTCAATACTTTGCAGCCTCTCTGTTGCCAAAACAGAGCCACCCAGAAAATCCTTTCTTCTGTGAACGAAATCTTCACGGCTCACATATGTACATATACTATTGTTAACATACTGCCTATGAATGTGGAATAAAAAAACTACAAAGTGTTTTTCAATCTACTTAATTTCAATAGTTTCGTTATATAAAACAAAATATAATTACAAAATGTCCTCTGATTTGACCTACCTAATCAACATGTTTTAGAAATATTTTCCAGCTCCTATATTGGTTTGTTGTAATAGCGCTACTACTTAATAAATGAAAAAATGTAATATTTTAAATAACAATATATTAGCGGTTGCGATTTGATTAAGTTACTTGGAAAAAATTGTACTTCAATTTCATCACTAGACGCAAAGTTTGCTCCACAAATCTAGTATTGAAAAAGCTTTATGCCATCTCAGTAATATTAATTTATTTATTTGCTTGATTTAAAATTGTTTAATTAAATTTGTAATACAAAAAAAAACCTTACACAATTTCGCATTTACTTTCTATTTTTAGTCCAACAGAATATTAAAATTTCTAATGGCAATCATAATTTAAATTATAATTAATTTACATAAAAAATAGTTCATATTTTATGTATGAATGCATTTTTTTAACTAAATCTTTTAAAATATTAAAATAATATGGAAAATCCGATAAGAATTTATGACTTCATAAAGCCTGCATAAAAGAAAAATATGCATATCATGAATATTTTTTACTTAAAGTAGAGAAATATAATTTTTTTGCAACATTAACGTAAGTGCAATAATAAATATTAAAAAAAAATTTTTAGCGAGTTCTTTCTTCAAGAAGCTTTCATGTGGACTTTATGCTCAGTACAGTAAGCCGTTCATTAAATACGTTTTAAGAAAATTGCGTATATGGCAACATTATTCGAGTTTAATTATTCTTATATACAGTTCTACTGCCATGAAAAAACTTGCAATAATGGCAACTGACATGCTAAATCTAATTTTTCAACAAAATTTCAGTAGTTTCTGAAATAGATTGTTTTGTACCTGAATTGAAAATTATATGGGAACACAACGAACTAAACTTATCTTATCATCAAATGTGTTTCGTCACAAAACGTAATTTTGTGGATCAGAAACACGGACCACAAGAAATTCAAAAAAATACTAGCTTCACCAATGGCATGAATCAATGCCGGGAGAATGTTCAACTGTGGTCCAACATGCTACAAAAAACCTAAAAAGAAAAGCAAAACTAACAACAGGATAAAAAGCATTCCCATTCTAATAAGACATTATTATTTTGCAAAAACATTTTCCTGTTACTTGTTGTGATTCATTATCCTTGGCCGGTGCAGACTTCTGGTCCTCATCTTGGTCCTCTTGATGTAAAATTCTATTCTGAAATAAAAATAAGAAATATTAGTACTTTATGCACAAAAACAACACAAAATAGATGAGGCCAAATTGTAAACGAATGCAATGTATGGTGCATTAACAAAATACATTGCAAATGAGTTCGGGACTTGCAAAGGAACACTTTATAAATATATTAAAACATTTTAATAACATTTATTTTGCTTTTAGGCACAATTTTAACTTTGAAAATTTATTTAAATAAAACAAAAAAAGAAAGAAAAGTGATCTTACCTTTGTTTTGGTATGCAATGGCAGCTGACATCTTGATTTATTTTAACATAAGTTTTGCACTACCTGACCGACCGAGTGTAGCAACAAATTATAAACACTACAAAACATTACGAGTGATTAGTGACATCTCAAGGCGAAAAGGAAAGAGAAAAGAACAATGTATTCACACTTGAAGTCAATGCCCAATTGTATTTTTTTTTTCTTTTTGCACCTTTTCTGTTTTATGATTTTGATCAAAGTGACCTATTTAACTTTAAAATTTTCTTCGTTTACTAAGTAATGTTTTGTAGCGTTTATAATTTGTGGCTACACTCGGTCGGTCAGGTAGTGCAAAAATTATTTTAAAATAAATCAAGATGTCAGCTGCCATTGCATACCAAAACAAAGGTAAGATCACTTCTTTCTTTTTTTGTTTTATTTAAATAAATTTTCAAAGTTAAAATTGTGCCTAAAAGCAAAATAAGTGTTATTAAATTGTTTTAATATATTTATAAAGTGGTCTTTTGCGAGTGCCGAACCCATTTGCAATGTATTTTGTTAACGCATCATACATTGCATTTGTTTACATTCTGGCCTCATCTATTTTATGTTGTTTTTGTGCATAAAGTACTAATATTTCTTATTTTTATTTCAGAATAGAATTTTACATCAAGAGGACCAAGATGAAGATCATAAGTCTGCACTGGCCAAGGATAATGGATCACAACAAATAACAGGTAAATGTTTTTGCAAAATAATAATGTCTTATTAGAATGGAATGCGTTTTAATCTTGCTGTTGGTTTTGCTTTTCTTTTTTAGGTTTTTTGTAGCATGTTGAATCGCAGTTGAGCAAAATGTGTCAATACTATATGTACCTGTGCTAAATTCGGTATCAGTACAATCAGGCTTTCAAAACGCGATTTTCACAGTCGTTGAATTTTCGACATGCATACAACAGAATTTTTATGTGGATAGTTTCAAATTACAGTAATTATTGTACTTTTTATTTACACTTACCTTATGTACTATACTTATAATTTATTAGTACGCGTGTCCGCCGTCAATCTATAAAAGTAGAATTAAAGACCGAAAATTCCAATCAGAAAATATTAGTGTTGCGGTTGATTCTTATTAACTATTAGGCCATTAGAAATTCAAAATCACTGAAAATTCGTGAACATTCCAAATTCACAATCAGTGAACAAGGAAATCCAGTCTAGGTGAGCTAAATACTAAAAATTCGGTATATTCGTATAAATTTTAGAGAAAAAAACCTTCTAAAATCAACCTGGAGCAATTTTTGATTTGAAAATGTCATACAAAATTGTAAATTAATTTAAAATAATATTTGTACAATAATAAGAGTCATCTCATAAGTTATCTCACATAAGAACAGACAAACAAACACAGTCAAAAACAACAAAGTAATAAAAAATCTGTAAGTGAATTGTTAATTTGCTCTTATTGGCGATTTCCTAAGAGGAAAAGGCGAAACCGTTTACTAGCTTAATTTCAAAAATTCCTCTAAAAACAGTTTAGACAAGTTTGCTAAAATAGCATCACAGTGGAAATATTAATTCTAAGATTTGTATCCCACATAAAGTAAGACTCCAGTTAATATTGTCTTTTTCACTAATATTCAGTATTTCGCTGCCTTTAAATGGAAAATTTTAACTGTTTAATTTCTAAATCACTGGGTTCAAAATAATCAGTTTATCTGTCAAACTATTAGATTCAAAAATATAAAACCACTTTCTTGCGCAATTTAGTTTTAGCTTTAATTCAAGGTAACTCTGTATAAGATCACATTAAACACATCATAAAAAATCTCATTAAAATTAATAAGTACAATAAAGCTTCAAAACCAAATCGATTAACATTTTTAATCAAAGCGATTCTGTCTTTTTAAGAAAACGTTTTTTTTTTAATAGCAAATTAAATAAGAGCTAAGTAACTAAATAAAATTATCATAATGCTAATGCAAAAGCTGTATATAAATAGGAAAAGCATTTGATATTTTAATGCAGTTAGCTTTATAGTAGTAATTGTGTAGTTGACGTGATAGTAAGTGATTTACCAAGTTTTTAAATTTGCAGCTGGAAATTTTGAAAAATTCAATTCTTTTTGTATACACACAAACTCCTAATATATAATAATTACTGATACGCTGTTCAATAAATTTTAACCGTTCTAAATTCTAAAAATGACTAATATAAGATTACGTATTGCTATTGAATCTGATCGTGATGCAATTTTAAAACTACTTCGTTCTTCATTTTATCCATATGAACCGACAACATTAGGTCTTGAACCATTTCAACAAACTGAAGAAGATGAACAATTTCTTTTGTCATGGATCAATTACGGTACTTGTATAATTGCCTATTACGATGATTATGATGTTTACTATAACCATAAAAAACAGGAATCCTATACTAAAATTTATGGTAATTTTATAGTCAAAAAAACTTCCTAAAAACTATTTTTAAATAATAAAAAATAAAAAATACAAGACACAAAAAAAACAAAAACTCTTTTCTGATGCTAGGGAATAATAACGAGGATTTTAAAATGAATTTTCTGAATCATGAAGCGCGAAATCAACATAACAAAGAATACCATTACAATAAGCATGAAATGCAGAAACAACAACAAATAAAGGGACAAAACATTAAATGCAACAGTAATCAGCGTAACCAATGTAATCATCAAATATCATCAACAATTTTATATAACAATAACAATAATAAAAGAATTAAAAAACAAAAATGTTGTAATAATAAAAATGTAATTTTAGATGACTGCAGTGCCGATGACAATGATAATAGTTATCACCATCATCAAAATACTAATATAATAGAAGAACAGCAACAAAAACAAACTAATACTTTAAATGTGAATCAAATTTTAAATCAAAATATCTTTACAAAGGAATTAGTTGGTGTATTAATCGGTGGACCAAAATATCCTGGTGAAGCTAAACATTTACTTGATGAATCAAATAGTGTAAAAAATTTAACATGGTCAAAAATGTTAAAATTTTTATCATATATTGAATTTAGATCAAATGTATTTGAATATTTTAATTGTCAAAGTGTTATACATTGTCATGCAATAGCTGTTCATCAAAATGCAAGAGGTAAATCAATTGGCATTAAAATGATAAAAGAATTTATAAAAATATGTAAAAATTTAAAATATCCTGTAATTACATTGGATTGTACTAGCGTATATTCAATTAAATTATGTGAAAAATTAAATATGGTTTGTTTATATGAAATGGAATATACTGATTATATTGATGAACATGGAGAACAAATTTTACGACCACCATTACCACATAAATTAATAAAATGTTTTGGAAAACGAACTGATGATGATGATATCAATAATGAGAATGACATTAAGATTTTTTAATTCTTAATCAACTAATAATGTAAATATATTTATAATTCATTAATATTTTAATTAAAGTGTAAAATTTTGTTTAAAAGGTTTTTTAATTACAGTAATATTTTATAATTCGCAAAATGTTTTTATGAAAATTATTTAGAATTTTATTGAATTTGAAATTCACTTTTAGGGAGATTAGGTATAAAATTAGCGTGGGATAATGGTAAAAACAGTATTGAAGTGGCCCCCAAGTAATACTAAAAATGGAGACGTTGTAATGGACATCTAAAATACTAAAAATGATCTATGTAATACTAAAAATGGAGACGTTGTTGTGCACATATTGGTAACACTGCTGTAGAATAAAAAGTATAAATTATATTCCCACACATTCCTATACTTCTTTCTGTGTTTTCAAAATATATTGGCGTGGTTTGTTGCAATCAATTTTATTGATAAATTGAGCGTGGTATTTTTTCATTTAATTTGTTAAATTCAGATTTTTTTAAGGATGTAAATGCAAGTAGGTCGAAGTCTTAACTAAATATTAACATTTATTGCAAAAATACTAGTTTACTTATACTTTGTTTCCAATAAATTCCCTCTTTTTTAAATTAAATTAATATTTTTTTTTTCATTCTAAAGTCAATCCTCATTGACTTGGCCATTTACAATAATTATTAAAGAAAATTTAATAAGTTCAGGCTTTTATTAATTTCATTTGTTGCTTAAGTGGTTTATGAAGAAATTATGTTACTGTGCAAGTAAAAATCAACAAGGTGACTGACTAATTTATGTGTTTTTGAATTTAGCACATATTCAAAATATTTTGATTTTAGTGCTATTTAATCTAATTTAATTTTCTGTATTCGTATAGATTATTAGGCTTTCTCACGAAACACGTATATATTTGTAATACATTCTTTAAACAAATTAGATATTGAAAAATATTTAAAAAAAAATTTATTAATAAACGTTTTAATAATAAAATTATAAAGTGTTATTTAAAATAAAAGTTTCATTACCATGTAAAAATCTATATCAATTGCTTTGATTATAATTACAAATCTTTAATAATTTTGAATGAATTAAATGAAATTTTTTGCTGTAATTAATTTTATTGGAATTCATAAAACACCTTTAGTTATTACATAGTTTAACTTTCTTAATTACACAAATGAGAAGCTATTTATATAATTTCTAATATTATTTAATTTGAAAATTTTAATTACATATAAGAAATATCTTGAAATTTTCTCAATTTGAAGAGAAAAGTTCTATAAGAAAATTCATATAAATTTTAAATTACTTACGATAGTGAATATTCTATTTCTATTTGTGGGAGATAATAATGATATCAAAGAGCAAGAATCATTATAAAGTTGATTATGAATTTATAAGTTACTAATATAAATTATGTATGTTGTAATTTTATATTCTTAAATATAATATAGACAACACAATTAATACACGATTCTAATTATACACAATTCTAATTACTGAGTCGATATAAAATGAATAAGTTACTTAATATTATTTATAATTTTCATAGAGGAAAGCTTTTGAGAAAAATTGTGTTGAATAATTTTTTTTAAAGTTTTGTACTGTACTTGCATTGTACTACACAGTACACTCCATGAATTACGTCTTCTCTCTTGCAATTTGTGTTTCAAATATTCAACTCGCTTTACTCAATTTTATACTTAATTAAATTATTGTTACTAATGGAAATAAAAGTTTGTTGTGGGAAGCAAAATAAAATGCTAAGTTTTACATATAATATGATTGAAATATGAACATGGTATGCATTTATGAATTTCTCTTTATAATAATCTTACCTATAAGTATTACATAAATGCTTATGTTAATTAAGTGTGCCATTAATGATTCTTATTAATATGATTTAATGAACTTTTGATAAAATTTCGGCTTGAAAACCGCACTCTAATTGAAAACTTGAAAATATTGTGCTTGTTTAATTAAACTTTTGTTCCTTTAGAATTTCCTAAATAATAACGTTATTATAACCTTCGTTAATTGGGTAATTCTGTATAAAATTAGAATTTATTCGTTCAGTTTAATTCTCCCTTCCTTCTAATACAAATTTTTTATCTTGAAATTCTTCAAAACTGTTAACGCGAAACTCTCTGTCCAATCTCGTAATTCACGTTAGTTATTTCACCTCCATTCAATTGAAATAAATTTTTTTTCATTCCAATAAAATTTTCATAAAATTTATGTTTATCTATTAAAAATGTAAATATTAATTTGGAAATAGAAATTTGGATTTCAACAAAGGTCTCTAGATATCACAAAATTTTTTCTTCTACAATTTTAATGTTTTACAAAAAAACTTCAAAATACAAAAAAAAAAAATTTAAATTGTAAAATCTGTCTTCGAACTCAATCATATTATTTACGTATAAAAACAAAAAATGTCAAAATTTTGACGTAAGTCCCGTCTAAAAATTGACCAGCTTCTAGCCACAGCATGTGCGGTCATACTCCAATTCTAAAAACTTAAGTATAGAAATTGTTTTGAAAACTTTTAACTTAATCTAATAACACATTCACACAACAACTAACAAACACAACAACATTCACACAAAATATATAGGAACAAATTCTTAATATAAACCACCAAATTATAGTATACATATATTTTTCAAAATTTTTTTAATTTTTAAATATTCACGAGGATAAAATTTTTTTTTTTTTCATTTTCAATTCAAAATGAAAATATCAAATTTTTTTTAAAAAAAAAAGGTAAAATTTGGATTTGAACTCAAGCATATTTTTTTTGTATAAACACAAAAAATGTCAAAATTTTGACGGATCAAGACCTAAGTCCGGTCTAAAAATTGACCAGACACTAGTCACAAGCCTCGCGGTCGTACTGCAATTCTAAAAATCTAAGTCTAGAAAATGTTTTGAAAACTTTTAACTTAATTTAATAACACATTCACACAACAACTAACAAACACAACAACATTCACACAAAATATATAGGAACAAATTCTTAATATAAACCACCAAATTATAGTATACATATATTTTTCAAAATTTTTTTAATTTTTAAATATTCACGAGGATAAAATTTTTTTTTTTTTCATTTTCAATTCAAAATGAAAAAAGAAAAATTTAAAAATTTTTTTTTTTAAAAAAAGGTAAAATTTGGATTCGAACTCAAGCATATTATTTTCGTATAAAAACAAAAATTGTCAAAATTTTGTATAGAAAAATATAGAAAGAATTAGAATTAAATTAGAATTTCAAAATTAATAATAAAATTGACGAAAATAAATAAATAATGAAAGGAATTTGAGAAAAATGAACCGGAACTTGTGCAGAAATAATGAAGAAGTGAAAATTATAAAAGTACAAACGTACAGAAATTGCAAAAAAATGTGGAATTATTTTAATTTCATACAGCGGATTTTGAATTATTTTTAAAAATACACTTTTGAACAATATGCAATCAATTTTGAAGATCGAATTTGTTGCGAAGGAGGCAGAATTTAAACCGAAATTAAAAAATAGTTGGAAGAATATGGTTGAAAATATTGAAATTGATAATTGTAAAAAGATCTAAAGTCTAGGATAATAAAAAGGAGCAGCTTCGGCAAAATTTTACAAGACTAGGTAAGATAATTTTGTTAAAAATATTCAAATGTTTTTAAACAAACTAATATTTTAAGATTCTTCAATGAAACCCCTACAACTTTTGTCTAACTACATAATTAAGTGATATAAAAACTATGTAGTTTGTTCTGGAAGCAATTTACTTGAAAATTAACTAATTAACTGAAATTTAGTTAAAGTTTAATTGAAAATTAGATAATATTGAGATTTTTTTTTTAATTTGAAGAAAAAATTTTGAATAATTATTGAAGATTTGCCAATAACGATTTATAAAATTTTGCACCTTCTGATTGAGAATGTTACTTTAAATTTAAATGAATGAAGGAGATTATTAGTATACTTATATACTATAATATTATTAAATTAAAATACCATACTATTAACAATTTAATATTTTAATATTCTATTAGTTCCTTTTAGCTCTACAAGATTGTTTGTTCAAACTGCCAAGCTTGTATCTATTACATTCATGGGTCAAAAATATTTTTAGATAAACACAAAAGAGTAAGGAAGCCCTGTATGTCTTAATAATATATCGTATACATTAATTAATCTGTTGACACCTTAGTATGAATTTCATTGTTTTTCGTTTAAAACTCAAATTCACAAATTTGAAATTTTGATATGCTTCTCAACCTCTAGTAGTGTATATTCTAGTTCCTATATACTTCTAATATATTCATAAATTTAAAATTTTTAACAAATTTATATATTTGAGAACATTTACTCGTAAAACAAAAATTATGTAGTTAATAATGCAATAATCATATTTTTTTCCACTGAATAATAGCAATCATATTTGATCTTTATAAAATTAATATCGGAATAAAAACACTCAATAATTGTGAAGTACATTCTACAATTTTACATGAAATTAATTTAAAATGCCAACCTTATATTAATAGATTTTTGTTTTCATAATATAAACATTTTGCCGAAGAAATTTGAAATTGATATTCATTAATTAATGTAATTCTTAAAAGATGATGAATAATATTGTGAGAAAAACAGAGAATAAATTTTGTTTACGAAACGAACATGAACTCCACGTGGGAAAAAATAATGATTTTTATTATTTTTAACGATAAGATTAGAAGAACTTCTCTTTCTGACCTGTTTTGCTATTTTATTATTTTATTTTATGTTCATGTACTTAACTATACTTAGCTCTATATTTGTGCTTCTTGCTCTCTTCTCTTTTTAATTATCTACAGTATTGCCATAGTTACAATTTTTATTAGATATTATAATTTTAGGAAAGCGTATACTAAAAATTTCAAAAAACAAAAACTGCATGAATGTTTTGTTTTTGAACAATTTTAAAATACTTATCTAGTAGAGTAGTACGCTAACTATTTGTTAACAATGTCAAAAAATCTTAGCTGGAAAATTAAGAAATTAATGAATTCGCCTTATTTCAACTGAGGAGCCAAATTATTAACTAATTTTAAAATTAGTTAAATTTCCATTTCGATAAATAAAGTAATCACATAAAAAGTTTAAAAAATGTCAAAATAAGGATTGATCAAGGAAACTGAAGTATATTTTATCGAGATTTCATTGTTTGGATTTGTATTTCTATGAAATTAATAAGTCGAATTTTCATAAAAGAAGAATAATTGGTTTTATGGTTAGTTTTTCAAAAAAACTAACCATAAAACAAAAATAATTAGAAAACTAAAGTAAATTTATTTTAATAATTAAGGCAACACTCGCAATTACTTAAAGCTGACTGAAATATTAAGTAAAATAGACATATGTAATTGAAGAGAAATACTAAGAAAATTTCGAAATTTTCGTTATTAGATTACTTATAGTAAAATAACTATATGCGTTATATTTGAATCATGAAAATTGTAGATCGGTATATTTGAGAGAATTCCGAGGATTATGATATTTATTATTTATTATTAATTAGGTAATATTTAATATTTAGATGATATTTAATGATTTAGATGATTAATATGACATAAAATATAATACAAAATTATTATTTTTGATGTAGTTTTTAATTTTATATTAAACTAGTAAACTACTTATTAAAATTTTTCGCCAATCTCTTAAAACCGAACCTATATTATAGCTTTAAAATAAAATAAAACTTCTACTTTAAAGTAGTTTGAATATAAAAGTAACTTTTACTACTTTTTAATGTACTGTGGTTGCAACACTGAATTGTATACTCATACACGTTAAGAATTTCACATGTGTTATCCGCAGGCATTGTTGTATAATATGCTGTGTGTTGATTCACGATCAGATTAACAACAATACTATGAATATAACAAAAGATAAAAAAAAATTCTGAGAAATTTATTAAATATTTATGATATACTCAACAGTAACAGCTGATACGTCAAGCCAATAGGATGATTTTGAATTAGTGTATTTTATTTTCAGGCAAATTTCCATGTGATTCAACTAAACCTAAAAAAAATTGAATAAAATTTCAATAAGAATTTTGTTTTACTATTATTGTTAAGTTAAATTGTGAATAAAAAATGTCTGATATTAAAGTATGTGCTGCAATTGAATCTGATTGTAATGACATTCTAAGATTTTTACGTGAATCATATTATCCAGAAGAACCATTAACTTTAGCACTGAAACCATTTCAACAAGCTGATGAAGATGAAGAATTTAATATGTCTTGTATTAAACATGGCACTTGTATTATCGCTTATGCTGAGGATGATAAAAACAATGCAACTAGTGTAAAAACTAGTAGTGATATTAAAAATAATGGCTCTGAAATAAACTCAACGACAAATACAATAAATGCCAGAAATTTACTTGGTGCATTAATTGCTGGTCCAAAATATCCTGGTGAAGCTGAACACTTAATGGATGCATCAAATACAGTAAAAAGTATGAAATGGTCAAAAATGTTAAAACTTTTAAGTTATTTAGAATTAAAATCAAATGTTTTTGAAAATTTTAATTGTCAAAGTGCTGTACATTGTCATGCAATGGCTGTTCATCAAAATGCAAGAGGAAAATCGATTGGTTTAAAAATGTTAAAAGAATTTATAAAAGTTTGTAAAAATTTAAAATATCCTGTAATTACACTAGATTGCACTAGCGTATATTCAATTAAATTATGTGAAAAATTAAATATGGTTTGTTTGCATGAAATGAATTTTGAAGATTATCGTAATGAACATGGAGAACAAGTATTTACACCACCGTCACCTCACAAGCAAATAAAAACTTTTGCAAAAAGAACAGATGATGATGATGTTATTTAAAGTAATTATTAATATTATAGAAAATGTCATTGTGTTTTGTGTTTTTTAATAAAATAACGAACTTAAAGTTTATTTGTTTATTTTCATAATGAAATATGTACATAAAAATATAGTTCCGAAATTAAAAAAATAAATTTTACTAGTGATTTATTGGAGTTTCTAAAATGTGAAGGAGATTAAAATGCTGCTATTTTCTTTTAAAAGTAGTTTAAAATTAATCAGTTACTCAACCTTACTGCGTTGAAAACAGAACTTATTAGCGTTCGCATGACGTCTAACATTAAATTTTAAACTACTTATTTCGTTCGTCATTTCATTACTAATATATAATATGTTTTTTCCATATTTCGAATATCCAATAGCTTAAGCTACTACTTTCTGACAATATCTGATCCACAAACCTTACCTTGTTCTGAAGTTACCGGTGGCAATGTATAATATGCTAGAATTTCATTTTGAAATAAACACGTTTTTTACAATTATGACAATATGTGTAATTTACTATACACATAAACAAACCTCTAAATTAACTCAATGGAAATTTCTTCATACAACTGCAGAACTTAAACAGTATAAAGCAATGTGAAGAACAACTAGTCGGCAAATTTCTTCATGCTTTAGTTTGTTATTTTAGTAAAATTATTAGTGTAATAAGCAAATTATTTATTAATTTCGCAACTATGATGTTGTAGTAGTAAATTCATAATATAATTAGTCGGCAATTTCTTCATACCTTTCTAGATCAGTTGGTAGAGCGTCCGCCTAGAAAGCGATAGGTTTTTGGTTCGAGTCCAGTTCGAGGAGAAAAATTTTTTAATTTTTCTGCATTTAATTTGTTCCTTCGATTACGTCCACTATCTGTTCTGCAGTTGTATGAAGCAATTTCCATTGAGTTAATATTATTAGTATGTATGTAGACAAAATACTTATTAATTAAAACAACTGGACGTTGTATTAATAATTCAGTAAACCTCTACATTTCCTCGATATGCAAGGCTTTTCATCGAAATTGAGGTATCTAAATAGCGTGACCAAACATTAATATAAGTTGGTAACTTTAAACCATTTTAGAAGTTCATTTTATGATTTATGGAATCAAAATTTTAATTTATGGCCTTTTGATAAACTTTTTTCATGATTTGATTATGATTCACATCCACCTAATAATTTCTTTTGATTGATCTCCATTGGACAGTTTTTGAAGAAATATAATCAAGGCAAATGTACAAACATATTAAATTTATTTTCTATACATATTTTAATATGGAAAATAAATTGCAGTAGGGAACCTCCTTTAAAATAATGAAATCGGATCAATAATATTTTATATAGAAGCTACATTATTGTAATTTTTGTAAAATAAACTAAATATTTAAATTATATATAATTCGCATCAGCTATTCATAAATTTTATCGTTTTATATTTTCTAAATATGATTTTCTTCTTATTTGTAGATTTATTCATAATCAGAAGAAAAGAGTTAAATTGCATGCACTTGATCAAAGCATTAACTATTGTGTTACTCCCTTCTCTCTACATATTACAATATATACTCTTTTAAAACCCTGCATTTATGATGTTTCTGATATATATGTACCTAGTATATGCATGTATATCCACAAACATAATATTTCAATTTCGAATTTTCAAGTTAAGATATTTACTTTGAATTTGTAAAAGAATCCCAATAACAATTGAATAAAAAAAAAATATAATATTCTATTGTTGCAACAATATATTTAAAAAAAAAAAAGAAGAAAAAATGAAAATCGGATGAAAGTAAGAAAATACGGATAAAGAAAATTGTAACTGCTGATGTCATGGAAAATCATTTTTTTATCTACATTAAGAAGAAAATAACTAAGAATAATGTAGATAAATGTTATGATTGAATTTTTTTTTCATATTTTTAGGTGCAATTCCAATTAAATTAGAAGAAAATGTGCTTATGTCTGCCAGTTCGTTCGTGTGGTTTTTTAACAAAACGTATACAACTTTTAAAATGGAAAGTCGAAGCTCAATACAAATAGGTCTTTGCCAGAAAACAATTATTGACAATTTCTTAAAAATAATTCAAAATGTTTTACTTACCTTTCCTTCGAATAAAAGTTAGAGCCCCTGAAAGTTAAAAAAGTGGAAGTTTTTGAGCAGCACAAATATTCTTAAAAGCCGTAAACAGAGCAAAATCACGAATTTCTAATACGAAACAGTATAGAAAAATATTAAAATCACAAAATGGTCATTGAAATTATTTGTTAATCTATAATTGGTTAGTCTTTTTTTTCAATATCGTATCATCGAAAAGAACGATAACCTGCAAAATTCTTACATTTGAAGAACGGATCGTAGAAATTAATTAATTGTTTAACTAACTATCTAATTTATGACCTCCCGAAATTAGAAATGTTTACATTTTCGACTCTTTATACTCCGAAACCTTTAGTATTTTCTACCAAAACATTGTATATATATTTAATTATTTTATTTTAACTAACATAATTATAGTTGTCATCTCAAATATTCTTTTGTTCTCATGCTGATAAAATTTAATAATTACGGTATAAAATTTAATACTTACGGTATAATTAGGCTATTAGATTACTGAGAACTATTGAAGTAGCATAGCTTCTTCAAAAAAAAAGAAGATATATTCACGGTAAATGTGCCTCTTTACAAACCCGTGGTTCGATTCAAATTTATTTAAAAAAGAAACTTTTCGTTTTTGCTGATTCTAGAAATTAGAATTATTGCACATCTCTTTATGGTATTTTATTGAAGAATTGACTACAATCATCAAATCAATAAATTTACTTACTGAGTTGAATTTGATAAAAAAAAAATAAGAAGAAAAGATGAAAGTAAACGCAATGATGTAATATTAGAAATTTCTGAAACTATTACCACTATCAGTATAAATATACACGAGTAGTTTAATATGAAAAAAGGAAACCCTTGTAAGATATTCTTACAAAGTAGTTAGTATAAAAGGAAAAAATTAAAATTTTTTTTTTGCAACTCGATAAAAAATTGATTTACAGGAAGCATTAAAATTTAATATTGAATTTAATACGGGTTTTTAGGGAGTACATCATAAACTCGAGCAGAAATTCATTTGAAGACAAGGGCTCACAAACTGGATCGTTTCTTTTAAACTGTTAAATGTCTTTACGAAATAATCAATTAATATAGGTATTTGCTGAAAAAAAAACATTTAAAATTTCATTGCAGTCTCACTCTCATAATAATGCAATTATATTGCATACATTTAGCAGAAGACAGTATACATATTATTTATTTCTGTATTAGATGGTTTTTATACGATTAATTTAATTGTTTTGGTACACAGTTTTTAGCTTACACAGTTTTAATTTTTGCTTTATTTCAAAGAAGGCATAAATCGTTCATCCTAAATATATGCAATCCTAAAAATAGTTTTGTATATGAATGAAAATAATTTTAATAGTGTGCTGGATATACATAGACTGTATTTAAAAGCAGAATTTTCACTTGTTGAAGGGAAAAGTGTTATTTTTAGACTATACATTTTTTTTGATTAATGCAAAGCAATCAGCTGCTTAAAATAAATTTATAATAAGAAGCTAAGTCAAGTTTGTGGATTAATAGCAAATTTCAAAGGGAAAAAGAGGGATAGAAAGTAATTTTTATTTTATTTTTTTTTTTGTAATTCGAAACTCTTCATATTTTAGTTAATATAATTGGTGGTCCATGAAAAAAATAATGTCACGATTCTCAAAAAAAAATTTTTTTAACGTAAGGAATACAACAGAAAAAGGGTCTATGAATAATTTTTTTAGATTTTGCAAAATTAAATTCTTTTCCAATTACAACACAACTAGTAAATTTTTAAAATTTTTAATAAATATGTATTCCAAGGCTCGATACGAGTATTAGGTATATAATAATATAAGATTTTCAGTTTAACTTAAACGTCAAGAAGTATAACAGTGACTCCAGTTAAAACGCTTAAATTTTTAAAATACTATTTTAATTTTATTAGATTTCATTGTGAATTCAAATTTTATTGTGGATCACTATTTTTATTTGCTTCGAAAATAGTTTCGAAAATTATAGAGCCCACACTCGGGTACTTGTGTACTCTTTATGTTTCTTAATTATTTATTTATTTTAGTATTTAGGTAAATTTTTTAAAATTTTAGTATGCGAATTTTAGTATATTTAGTATATCAGCTTTCATATATGTTTAAAAAGTCATGTTAATTATATTGTCTGGATAAAATAAGAATTAAATAATATTTTGCTTATAAATGCTTTGCAAATTTCTTCAAAAATTATTAACGCACAATTTAAAGTTTTAAGTGAATAACTGGTCATATTGTGTCATATTTAATATTAAAATGAATATGATATAAACTTAAGAAACATATGATAAACCTAAACAATATAATACAGGAACCATAATGGTCAACATCCGATATATGAAAGATGAAAATTCAAAACTTTTTCATGTTGAAATTTTGATTGTAATTGGAAACACTTAATCATAAATTTTATTAAATGGAAGAATGAGATTTTCATCTTTACACGCCCCAAATATTCTTTTAAAATTAAAATTACAAAAAAAACTTTTGAAAGTAAAAATTAAATTAAAAAAAAAAATTCAAAATTAAAATTGGCTAGCAGCACTATTTGAGGAGAATGTGGGAAAGAAATAAAATGAAAAGAATGAAATTGCCTTTTATGCTTTTTTTCTTTTACACGAATGCACTCTAAAGTCAGAATTATTGGAGCCACGTTTGAAAATTTGAAATATTTTACGCATTCCTTAAAAACAACCAACAAAAAGTTATTCATTTTTTTCCGGTTGCGTTTTGGTATTGGTACGAAAATTTTTGTAATGTTTTTCCTTATTCTATGGTATTTCTTGGTTATTTTTGTGTTCAAAATAAAAAAAAATAATAACAAAATAATATTGGGTTTTTTTTTCTCTTTGTGTGCGGAAGGACGATTTTTTTTTTTATTTTTTCTTTAAAATTTTTATTTGTTATTTTATCTCATTTTTTTTTCATTAGAATATGACCATGCATCCATGAAAATAAAATCAGTTATGCAGAAAAAAAAATTGTCAAAGTTTGTATCGACCTTTTGTTTGTAAATTTAGAATAAGAAATATGCGAAATAATTTTCTTGTTTTTTGTTTTTTTTGAGAATTTTATTTTAAGGATGTTATGAATTTGACAATATTTTTGATTATTTTTAAAATTATTTTTGTAATATTTCAATGGCGCGAATATGTGTTGTGTTGTTTTTGAAAATTCTTTAAATGACAATAGAATGAATTTTCAGAATTTAGGTTTTTTTACTTTTAAAGAAGTGCATGTGTTTTTAATGGCACCTGCCATTCATCACAAATTCATGTTGAGAAATTTTTCAAGTTTAATAACATTTCTTTATTTAACTTTATTATAACAAGTATTTTAGGAAAATGACATAGCTTTGGAATGAAGCTGTTTGCTTTTGAAACATATTAATTTTATGAGATTGCAATAGTTGTATAGATATGTAGATTTCTAAAACCGGCATAACAGTACGCCGCGACCATAAGGATCTATTGTTCCCACCTCCTCCGTAGTGCAGGGAATTGACATACAGTATTCGCTCGAGGTCCAACGTGGTGATGTAATCGAACAACTTCTGAGGCACGGAGGACCGCAACTCCGATGCCAAATAATTAAATATATTATTGTAATAGTTGAACAAATAATCTTATAAAATCAACAAAATGTTAAGATAAAATTCTTTCTGATGGGTGAGAAATTTGGATCTCTCTGATATTTTTTGTTACGATAGCACCAAATATTGCAAAACATAACAATAAATGTCATCACGCGTTTTATATCTTTAACAATTATTAAGGTATTAGAGGCTTAAGAATGAAAAGATTTTAATTTTTCGTATAATAATATGCAAAATTTGATATAAAACTCGTTGATTTTGTTTCTTAATTATGAAATTATAGTTTTAGTTAGAAATTATCGATTATTCGCAATATAAATATTAAGGAATTCGTGATCTCTTTCGGTACATTCAGGTTAAACCGTTACGATAAAATCCCAAGGAAATCCAAATTATTTTAATCATTTAAATCATTTTAAATTAGTTAAACTTTTATTAGTTTGATTTTATTCTAGAAAATAAATATTGCAAAGATGAACGTGTGTATTAAAACACTTTTCAAAAAGTAAACTTTTCATTTATGAAGGATTTTAATTATAAAATAAACAAATTCCTTGCTATAAGATTTTCAGAATTGAATTAGAATTTCAACAATATATTTTCAATTGAGAAGTCTGCCAAAAAACATTCGGATATGGGGTAATCAAAGAATATTTCATTTATTTCTCACGAGTTACCATAATTCTAATACTAATTAAATTCTGTTAGCTTACCATTCTTAAATTAGCTGTTTAGAATCGCAATTAAATTTTTATAATTGATTTTAAAAATCTAAGGTCTCTATATCCATCCAAAACGAATAAGCTTAAATTTCGCAGAGTCTGTTTGGTAAAAATATTCCGAATTTTATGTAATATATGTAGTTTTATGTATCATATACATTAATTTTAAACTGTAAAAAGAAAATTTCCTTTAAGCTTATATTCTAAATATAAGTCACTATTGTATTTCGTATACGTATACAACGGGAATATGTCACATAAAGGCATAAGCTTTACTTACCAAACATATATTTTGAAATTTGTTGTGCACGAAATTTACCTACCGAAAAAGAAAGTTTTACCATATTACGGAATTTAAAAAGTTAATTAAAATTCAAATGAAAAAATTTGCTAAACTCTGATACTGATTTCTGTCTAGTTTTAAAAAATGCCGCATTTGAGTTGCATGGAAGTCAATGAATTTATTATAAATGCCATTCAAATAATAAAACTTTAATCATACCTCTGTAAAGCTAGGAATATTAAATCAAATGTATCCTATACTTGTTAGGAATAAACAAAAATGTTATATGTGTATGTATGTGTATATTTTGCTTTTCGAATACATTTGAAACCAAATTCCATTCTTAAGATTTTCTTTTTTGTGATTTTTGGAATTTTCATTTTTTATTTTGCAATTGCCATTTTATTCAATATTTTGAAATCGTTTTAACCAAAATTATCCTTTTGAAATAAGATCCAGCCTTGCATTGACTTGAAAAGATGAAAAAAAAAAGGAAAAATAAAATTTTTTATTTTGATTTTTTTTTTCGCTTTTTTTAAGGATTGCATTGTGATTGTGAATTCTATTGTAATAGGGAAATGCAAATTTTTCAATTTTTATACAAAAAGAGAAATATTGGACAATAATACAATGATGAACCGACAAATAAATAATTTTTTTCTGGTTTTTCCCTTTATACATGGCTAATTTATAATGCTTAAAAATTAAAGAAAAAAGGACATTAGGAAATTATTGTTGATCTTGTTTAAAATTTTTGTATTTATTTTTGATTTTTTGGATTTTAGAGCAAGAGTGTATGTAAATGTGAGTTATAAAAATTTTTCAAATAGCTATTTAAATTTTATTTTATGGGAAAAGATATGCAATCAAGTATTATGAAGAATTTTTCATTCAATTTACATATTTATAAAATATTTTTATTTTTCTCCACAATAATAAGATCTTTTGTTTGTAAATAAATTACGAATATTACAATTATTTTAAGTTTTTTGCAGTATAATTTGTGGAAATTATAATAATTCTTAGCTAATCAGAATTAGAGAAAAGAGAAAAATCTGTAACAAATTTTTTGTTCACTTAAAATTTTATTCGATTAGATTTGAAAAGTAATTTTAATCCAATTTGAACATAATTTTTTAAAATTAAAAATTTATTTGATTAAATTAAATAATTATAGAGTTTAAAATATCCATTAATATTTCGTTTTACAATAATTATAGTAGTTCTTAGTAGTATAAGAATCTTTATAAAATAAAAAGTCACATAAAACCCTCAAAATTAAAAATGAAAAGCTTTAAAACCTTTTATTTGTGTCTCATATCCTTGAAAATTGCTTCAGTCGGTAATAATAAAATTTTATTCGAACGTTGTTCTGTATTTTACATATACATGCGTAATAATATTAAATGACTTAAAAAATTTCATTATATACAGGGTGTTTCGCAAATAATTCCAGGGATGAACATTACATTCACAAATATTTTTTTAACTTAACTGTGTATAATAAGGAACTCGCATGAAATGTATGAAATTTGCATTTTTAGCATGCTTTTTAACACATTTAACACGTTTTATTGGGCAAAATTATAAGTGATGGAGGAAAATGTTATATGGGTTAACTTTCAGCTCTCATTTTTACGTATTGAAAAACAAAAATAATAATACAAATTTTTGAAAAATTTCAAGTTTCTTAGAAAATATTTCACAAAAAAAAAAACAAAAATTCTGATTTTGATGAGTTGTATCTCGAAAACTATGGCTCAAACCACATTAATTGTAAGATCAAAACTAAAAAGCAATTAATCGGCTGTGAAACCAGCCCCCGATGGCTACTATATGTCGCATGGTTCCAAAGTTATAAGCATTTATTTTTATGCAGGAAAAATCTAGTACCTTTTTTTCTGCAACAGGCTGTAGCTCGAAAACGAGAATATCTCCCCCCCCCCCTCGCAACCATACAATTTTTTGCTGGAAATTAATCAAAGAATCATCGGTGAAATTATTTGTCACATTATGCGAAACACCCCGAATATCTTAATAAACCATTATTCTGTGACTTATAATAAGATCCTTGGAAATTTAATTTAGTATTATAATAATAGCGACATTAAATGACTTCTTTTTTGTGTACATATACACATTATGCCTCTTGTACATAATTATAATATAATTTATATTTAAAAGAAAACAAATTTTAAGATAAAATGTGAAACCACTTAACACTTTCAATTAAAACTAATTAATATTTTATGCAAATTATCCTTTAATATCCTGTAAGAAATAAATTAAAAGAGTTTTAAAAATACAATAATTAAAATAAGAATAATTTTAAAGAAAAAAAAAACATGTAAAAAAATAACAAGAATCTTAAACTACATACATAAATTGTGGCAATAAACTGCTATTGTGGTACATGTTTTATGCACATATATACACGTACCAGTGCAAAAGAAGTATTCACTTACAACATATTTAATGGTGAATTAAGTGTTATACATTGAATATTATAGAAAAACCTCTATATTATTTTATGTTATAAAATAATTTTAAAATTCTCTACTTTTATATTATAATTTACTTGAAATTTTATTTGGATTTTTTACCCTATGTTTGCTTTTCCTCCCATATAACCATTTCAATAGCTATACTAGCACTATACGGCACACGCGAAGAATGAGAAGTCACTTAATTCTTAACATAATTTATATACCGTTATAAGAGTTCTTCCTTTCTCAATTTTTAAGATTTTTTTTTTTCAATTTTTTTTTTTTGTTTTTATAATGTCTAAAATGCATTTAAATAGCAGGAACACCTTAGCTTGTTTGTAATATTATTATATTTTATCTTTTCCTTAATTATTTTCACTTCACTTTTATACCAAAGCACATATACCGAAATATTATATCTTTATTTGAAATTTTTATTTTTGGAAGTGTGTACAAAACTTAATTTTTCATTTATAATATAGAGAGTGGGAGGTATGATAAAGTAAACCGTTAAGGCGCGTGGCGTAGCTTTTCTAATGCTGTTTGAATTCAATTTGTAATACTTGTGCTTTAAGTGTTTAGCTAGGGTCATTCTTCGTATACTAATTACGGAAAGTTACTATCATCATAATATGGCTATAAATTTTCAATTTACCGGAATATTATCAAAATAGGGGTGAATATTCAGATGAAATAGGTAGTTGTTGTTAACGTATTTAGAATAGGGTCAAATAATCCCAAAAAATATTTGTTTTTATTATATAAGTGGACAATTTGCAGGATAAATTAATATTAGAAACAGTTTCTTTAGCGTGTTTTGTTCAATATATACTCTTATACAATTCAATAATTAATCTCATAATCATAAAATTTTGTTCGCGGTTGGAGCTTTTATTTCACATTAAATTTTTGGGATAAAAAAAAATCTTTAAGGGTGGCAACCCTGATTTTAATAAACATTCATTAATGACTTGATTGTCTGGAGTTTTAAAATTTTTTTCATATTATTGTTACGCTAATTAATTTTTTTTGTATATATTTAATATTGAATCAAATTTACATTGAGAAACAAATATGTGCTTAGTTGTTAGAGCGGTAAATATTAGGGTTCTCTGTATATAGAAAGAGATTCGTAAAGCAGAATTTAAATTGCTCCAAAATAAAGAATTGAAATTTGGTTCAATACTTCTAATCGGAAATTTAAATCATTTGAAATTATTTTGATTTTAAATTGTAAGAAATTATTTCTTTAAATTTTAAATTGTGGCGAATTTGAGTAATTCCTCAAAATTTGTGATTTTAATTCTATAAAATTGAGTTCTATTTTTGGTTATTTTTCAATTTTTTATAAAAAATTACACAAATAATTATTATTTCTAATACACCGCTCCATTTTTATATCTGAGTAAGAGTTAATTATATGGTCTCATCCTTTTGAATATCATTCGTCTCTTTCTACAATAGCAATAATTTTAAAATAAATTTTAATACATTAAAAGAAATATGTTTAAAAATGAATAAAAAGATGAAATAGAGCTAAAAAAATAATAAGGATTCATGGTCGTACTGATTTAAAAATATCTCAGACAAAAGAAGGATAATCCTTTTATTATAAAAACTTTTATAAACTGTTAAAAATAAGGATAATTTATACTGCACCACAATAGTTAATTTTAGTTTCTAATAGGTTCAAATATGAGCATATTACGTTGTTTTCTGAAATTTTTTTTTCAGTTTTTCGTACGCTATACCTTAATAGTGTACAGTTACTAATAAAAATTATGATTCTATAAGAATTTCTATAAGCAGAATATATCAGCGCACAGAGTTAAGAAGTCTATGTGTGAAAATAGGCATTGGCAAGAAAAGGAGCTATCACATCTCTTCTATTTCCCGGAGCCCTATTGAATCCGACCATATAACATGCGTAAAGTGAATTCTCAGAAAGGAGGAGAGGATATCGTAGTTCATCTTCTGAAGTATTGTGCGGCTCTCACGTGCTGAAACGGGGAAATAAAGGGGTGTTGTAGAGGCGGGCCTCGAACTAGGAGGAGTGCAATAGATTCTTATACGCTTTACTTTTTTAATTTGTTAATGGAGCCACAAATTATTTCTCTTCGCATCAGCCACAAATATTAGTAGTTTATAATTTTCCTTTGCAGATAAGTGATCGGATAGTTTGATTTTGTGGCCTTGGGCTTTCTTAATAAATCTACTAGCTACATACTAACATGTAATCCTAAAAATTTACTTTCATTAAAATCGTAATTACACTTTATTTCGCAAAAATCTTTTAACCTTAATGTTTCAAAACAAATTGCTTTTTCTCCAGTATTGTGTACCTTGAATTTGTTTCAATATACTCATAAAAAATCCTTATTATTCTATTGTTTTTCTTTCGCCTCTTATCTATATTATTAAGGATTAAGCTAAAAGAAATATGATTAAAATTTATATTAAATGAATTTTCATTTTATTTGGATATAATTGAATATTTGCCAGACTTATTCATTGTAAGAGATTAGGAATTTAAAGTAATTCTTGAAGAATGCATTAATAATTTAAGGAAAAGTGTGTTGGAATGGTGTTTGAATGAAAAATATTAAATTTAGTAAATTTAGAAAACATTGTTCATTAAAAAATTATTGAAAGAAACGAAAGTTCAAACGCGTGTATGTATGAATGTTCTGTGATTTTATAAGTAGTGAGCTAATCGAGTTTTCATAATGCTTTAATTCAATTGTTTTTAGCTGTTACATATTGGTTAAGTGTCTAGTAAAATCAACTTCATATATGCAAGTAACATAAAAATATTCTACCAATTTGAAATCAATTTTAAGAAAGTCACTGTGCGAGATCATATATTAAGAAGAATAAGAAAGTTCGCGATTTTCAAAAACTTCATATTCTATACTTAATAATTATCCTTAATACACACATATTGCATTTCATATTATTCCATCTTGTTGGATATTATACATATTTTGTATGTACTCGTACAAATAAAATATTCTTATTTTTTATAAAAAAAAAATTCAATTCATATAATTTTAATTAATGACTTTATATAACAACTGCTGCATATATTAGGACATTCTTACAAAAGTTCAATCTGTTATACTTAATTGAAAAGTTTAAATATTCTGAACTTCAAAATTAAAAGAAGGCAAATTTAAAAAAATTGTAAAAAAAAATTAATTTTCCGTCACTAATAATTTTTTTTTTATCTTCTTCTCAAATTTTAAAATGCTATCATATTGCGTCAAATGCAATTTCATTAGAGCTCAATATTCAACATTTAAATAATAAAAGAGTTATTAATATTAAAACAATTTTAAATACATACTTACACTTACAAATATGTTATATATATGATAAAATACAGAGTGTTTCAAAAATAAAAATAGTTGTGTATGTATTAAAAAATTGGTTAAGATTCGATATACTATACTTTATAATAAAAAAGCAAGGTTTATGGCAATTTCAATGTAATGCACCTTGAGGTGAGGGACCTTTTAATATTTGAGCAACTATATCATAAGTTAAGATATAGATAAGAAAAATTTGAAATTATTATTGTTATACGTTTTATTTTTTAGGATCACTTTTGCAAAGAACATTTTTTTAATAGCAGACATGTTAGGTGTAATAATTAATAACAATAAAATGCCTAAATTTAGATTTAATATAAATTCTAAATGTGTATACCAGTTAAGAAATATTTAAAAATTCGACTGATTGGTTGATAAATAATTTTTATTATAACTTACCTTTTCTTACTGTGTCAATAATTCAATAAAGTTTTATATTGCATCAAACAAAATTTTGAAGATTAAAAGCAATTTCGAATTGTCGAAATTCACAAGTTTCCCAATTGAATTTTGCAATAAATTTTCCAAGTACCAAGAAAAATTTTCGTATTTGTAATTGTTACAGTTGTATGGTACATTTTGGAATGTTGCTGGAGAAATTCTTCGTCATCGTTTTCTTCAACAGAAAATTTCGTTAACAGAGAAATCGTATTCTATTTTAAATGTCGATAAAACAGCAATTGGAAGCAATTTATTCCATACTATTCGAAATTTTGTATGAAAACTCACGCAAAAGGTTAACATAATAAAAAAAAAATTAATTTCTTCATTTAAAACACCCTGTATAAAATTGTTTTTTGTATGTTTAAGTGCATATAAAATATGTATGTATAGTTTTATTAACTTTTAAACTTTTTTATGAATAATTTTTAAGACGAAATGAGAAAAAAAATGGAAAAATAAAAGAAAACTAAAAAAAAGAAAAAATTTGTTCACAGATGCAGCATAACGCAACAAAGAATGTCGCATTGAAGTTTTTCTCAATCCTTTCTGATTCTATTAGGTTTTTTTTTTGTCATTTTCTTATTTGCCTAACTTTACATAGAACTAAATTTATTTATTCCTTCTTAAATGTTTTATTATTGTTGTGCTCTAGCTTTTATCCCTCATTTTGTAAAAATTTTAATTATTTTGTTTTTGCTTTTTTGAAAACGGCTCATCCCTTCTATTTGTTATATTTTGACAGATATAATATTAATGATTCATTTTTTTAATTCGTAGAAAGATATGGTAGAGAAAAAATAATTTTAAATGATAAATTAATAATGATCGTTAAAATATATTTTCGAGAAATGATCCTTTATGACAGACAATTTAAAATAATTGAATTCCAGCCTGTGCTAGGCATTAATTGAAGGATTAGACAAATTGTGAATTTATGGTTCGAGTATATTTTTAAGTTCTGCTTTAAAAACTTCTTATTTTTTTAATTTTTCATACCAGCTTAGTGATACCATTGTGTATGCCGGGTGATTTGACAACAAGTTAGGAGTGATCATCGGATAGTGGGTTGAACATGAGCAAAAGTTTTGTTCGGAAAATAGTATTAAATTGAAGCCGTTTCCAAGCTACAGGAATTTTAAGAAAATTTGGCGAAATTTTACCATACTTACAGTTTTTTTGCTATAATTTGCTTTTCAAAAATAGATAAAAGTCTCAAACAAATAGTTTTTGAAAGAGCTTTAATATGGCTTTAAATAAATAAGGGTGGGTTAGGTGGTTTTACATGTTTTTTTCGGAAATATAAGCATTCGAACTTTAGGAATATTCCAATTTTCCTCATTTATTTTATGTTTTTTGTCCCTACAATTTTTCATGAATTTTTTCGAAACTCCCAAAATTTTGTTCAGCTGCTTAAGTTCTTCGGAAATTGTTTTTAAATTTAATATTTCTAAAATAAAAAAAAATTTTCTCCTATGAAAGCAAAATTACTTTATGATTTCCCCTAAAATTATGCAAAATTATGCGAATTAGTGAGACAATTTATTTCAATAGATCGTTTTCATCATTTTAAACCCAAACTACTTATGTTAACACAAGTTCTAAATTTAAATTGTTGGATGAGAAAAAACAATTTTACAAACTACTATTTATAGTTTTGAAGGACTATTGAAATAACTAATGGAAATTTCCTCATACAACTGTAAAACAAATTGATGGCGTAATGAAATAAACAAGATAAGATAGAAAAATTTATTAATAAAATTTTTCTTCTCTAACTGGACTTGAACCAGTGACTTATCGCTTTCTGTCCGGAAGCTTTACCAACTGAAAAGAGTTATGAAAAAAATTGGAGGCGAATTGTTCTTCACATTGCTTTATACTATGTAATCTACATGATTATCAAGTATTATTTACATGAGATGCTGCGTAAATACAACAATATTCTATTTGACATACACAATCACAAGAACATATTTCAATAAGACTATTGAAAAATTAATGACTGCATTTTTTTATAAACAAATTTATATCGTGACTTTAATCAAAGTATCTTTAGTTTTTTCCATTTAAATTAATAATTAAAAACTTTTTAAAAAAAAATTATGTTTTTTAAATATTGTGTCTAAATTTGATTAACTAGAATTAGTCTGTCTGAAAATCAGTCAATTTAAGTTTATAGCAGAAAATATTACAAAGAAAAAAAGCAGGTAACTATAAAAAAGTAAACATTAATTTTTAAGACTGAAAATTAAAAATCTTTTCTAAAATATTTTCAATTTTATGACTTATAAAATTTAATTTTATCCCATCTCCTACCAGTAGTGGTAGTATAAATGTAATTTTTATAGTTATACTCAAGAAAAAAATCAATTTCGAACTACTCCAAAAATTTTTTTTTTCTTTGTTTTTCTTTTATTTGCTGTTCAAATCCTTTTTAAATTATTTTCCCTTCATTTTTAATGATTTATTGTTTTTTTCTGTTTTTCTTGTTTTTATTTTAACATTTTGCATTTCTCATTTCATTTTTATGCATATTGTTGCAAAGGATATATAAATTAAATTTTATATGACAATCACAAACATCTGCCAAAATTAAAAATTCAATTAGTTCTTGTTTTTTTAATTTGAAAATGAGAGAGACAGATAGAGAGAGAGAAACGAAAAACAATTAAAAAATAAATTTTTAGAGAAAGTTGAAAGTTCATTTCACAAAAAAAAATTTCTCGCTATTTTTAATAACAAAAAACAAAAATAACCCTTCAAAATCACACCAAAAAGGAATGACGACGAGGTTATTATACAACCATTTTTAAAATATTCTTTACAAAACTGGATTAAAATTAATTCTTCGTCCAAGTGATAAAAATGCAGTAAATTTTATCTTTCATTTTTTCGCCTTTTGTTTTACAATATTATTAAAAAAATTTGAATTAAATTCAGGTCAGTTCAACTTTAAATTTCGAAAAAACAAGAAGAAAACTTTATTGTATGTGATACTTTAGATTAAAATGATAAAAGGTGTTGAAAATAAACTGATGAATTTTTTGCAATTTTACTACTATACTTTAATGACAATAACAATAATAATAATAAAGGAAAAAGTTCACCTTCTCTTTTAGATTTAAAATTAAAGCAATTATTTTTGGATATAATTTAAATTTTTATGCTTTTATCCACTACTAAATTAAAATGGAAGATTTTTGATATGGAATGGGTGTCCTATGATTTTGAGACATTTTACTACAAACATATTGAAGACACTTAACAAAATTGGTGTAGGGGAAGTGATGCAGATTAATGCAACTAATCTCTCCATACAGGAAAAAGGAACTGTCTCTTATAATCATACGATCCAAGTAGATCGTTTAATATTACTAATATCTTCATACAGGAAAAAGAGACTGTAAAGTCTTTTATAATCATTCGATTCCCAAGTAGGAGCGAAATATAGCTGTTTGGATATTGACGAGAAATAACCTTTGAACATTTGGATGATACGAAACATTTCAAATTGTTTTCTCAAAAGAAACTAATAATTTCGCGATTCAAAACAGGTTTTCTCGACAGCTAATTTAAACCGTAACCAAAAAACTTTGTGATAACAATTTTAAAAAAATTTTGATGAAATATTTTTAGTTGTTATAAACTAGTTTTAACGAAAAACTGACATATTTCAATTGTTTTTCAATTTAATTGAGATAAAATTTTCTGATAGCTAATCTTAGCGCTGTCTTTTATTCTATTCTCCGTTACTTAAAGTTTCGATTCCAGATCAAGTTTGATCTGGATCTGATGTAGTGCTATCTGAATGACAAGAATTTATTTTTATCTAGAGCAGATATTTTACCTTATATCGTATGTGGTAGTTTCTTGCAATATCCAGATCTCAGATTATCTCGAAATTTTGAGTCACAAACACCAGAAATCCACTTACACACTCTTCAGTGTTTATTTTTTGACGGACGAACAGGTGGGCATACAAAACTAAATCCGCTCAAAATTTGACGCTGATCAAAAATATATATACACATACTTGAGACAAAACATATAGACAAAAACATAATTGAGTCTATATCTCAGACCATTTTCGTTTGAGATATAGACTCAAGTATATTTTTTTCAATCGTACCGTATTCGAAAGACACCCAGTTATCAGTACTCTACCTGTATGATTATCAAGAAGTGCGTTATACTACAACAGGCACTACGACTCTGCACTCTTAACCACAATAGTAGAGTGGGCCAAAGCTTAAGTGGCCCTTTTGTTGCTATTCTTTTCTGAAAATTTACATATACTTTAACAAGTCATAGTTTTGATATTATAAAATCCGCATAGAATATAATTTGAAACTGAAAACACATCCTGTAGCAAAATAATAGCAACAATTTTAATATTTAAAAATAAAATAATTTTAAGAATATTATAATTTTTTCGAATATAAAAATTTTTATGACAAGTTTAAAATAATAAAAATATATAAGGGAATAATGGAGCAACAGCAATAGAAATGAACAAAAGACTAAAATATAAAGCAAAAAATTAATAAAACTGCAGTATTAAAAGAATTTACTTTCAAATTGTACAACGTAATCCAAATTATAAAAAAAAATTTTTGGATTAGCATCAAAGCTATAATGGTGCTTAAATATAACAATTAAAAATGATTCTTACAAGCAAATAAATTACAGTCATTCATTCGCTTACAATTTTATTTTTTGATTACGAGTTTATTAAATTTTGTAACGCAGATTTGTTTTACAAAAATTACTAAATTGTTAATTAAGGAATTTCTACTTGATTACCTTTATTAAAATTAAGATGAATAAGGCTCATTCTTCCATTCGAATATTAAAATTACCGCAATCATAATTTAAATTTTTATTTTGAATAGCAATTTAAGGTTAATTGGCACTATGACAAACTCAAAAAGTCGTAATTAATATTACAAGGTATAGGGGTCATAACACATTACACATCTTGTGTCCGAATTCCTCCGAAAGATTAGCTCCGAATTCCTCCGAAAACAAGGTACCGAGGTAAAGTATTAGCCCTTCTGTTAATCATTTCTTAAAATTTTAATAATTATTGGTTCTAACAGATCTGTAAGAATATCCGATTATGTAGAATATTTTCACTAAAACTTTTAACAATAAAATTAATTTAATTTCTTTAAAATTTTGTAATTTAAGAAAATCATTAAGATTAATATACATACATATGTAGACAAATTTTCAGATAGGTATACAAATTTTCTTTATTAAAAACTCTTATTGAGCACATTGGATCTTTGCCAAATTGTAAAACTATTTAAATGAACAAATAAAGTTGGGTCAAACCAATGGTTTGTATTGTAGCACTTTTTCCTTCAACAAATGAAAATTTTGCTTTTAAATACAGTCTATGTAGTCTATGTACCTGTCACACTATTAAAATTATTTTGATTCATATACAAAACTATTTCTAGGGTTGCATATATTTAGGATGAATGATTTATGCAGTCTTTGAAATAAAGCAAAAATTAATATAAAGTGGGGTTAACATAATGCTCGATTTTAAGGTTTAATTTTGTGAGTTAAGAAAAATAATTATATTTTTTAATTTCATGGAATTTACCGTTAACTTTTTGCGTTAATAGAAATTTGAAAAAGCTTGCGGTTTCGGAAATATAAGGTGTCAAAAATTCAAATTTTACAAATTTCAAGAGGCGATAACTTGAGAGGGGGTGGAGATGGAAAAAAATTTTCTTCTAGCGAAATGAACTATTTGATAATGTCTAAAAGCTCCTAAAATTTCAAGCTTCTACAGGCTGTAGTTTGGAAAAAAAACGACATCAAAAATTTGCAAAAAAAGGACTTTAGATAACGGTAAATTTGAACGGCCATTTTGTTTTTCTAAAGTTCAAATATAGTATGCCGCGCTAGGGGAAGCAAGCCGCTGCTTTTCTGCGTTTGCAAAATTTCAAAAATGCTTATGGTTTCATTGCAACAAATAGTTAAAAAAGGCCATTTTTAGGGTTTTGGGGGGGTATAACTTCTAGAGGAGAGGAGATAGGTAAAAATTTTGTTCTACAGAAATAAGTTTCTAGTAAAGATCTATGTACATATAAAATTTCAGCTTTCTATCTTCAAGGGTGTAGAAGTTTTGTAAACAGACACACGGACACACGGACAGACGGACAGACGGACGGACGGACGGACGGACAGACGGACGGACGGACGGACGGACGGACGGACGGACGGACGGACGGACGGGCGGACGGACGGACGGACGGACTTTTTTTCAAAAAATTTTTGGAAAAGTGCTAAAAACTACATATACATTATTTATATGTATAATATATACAAGTACATGCCATATAGTTATTATACATTGATTATGTTCATAAATTATACATATACTCGTAAGAGTCTGTTGAGAAACTTAGATAAACAAAGTGATTATTTGCGCTGTCAATGTCTGTCGTTAATGAAGTGTCGATAATACGCTACTGACAAGGTAAAAGTTTTTACTCCTTAAATTTACACATCTCATCTAATACATTAAAATGTTAAGATATTAATTTGATGCTCGCTTTAAGGATAATATTAAGTGCCTTCAAAAATAAATAAGTTACTCGCATAAAGGATAATAATTTAATTTTTATGTGGTTTTTTTATTCTCGTGGTATTTACTTTCTAAATTCTCGCAAGAAAACTCATCAAGATAAATAAAGATGAAAGTTAAATAAAAATAAAATATTTTTTATATAATTAATAAGAAAAATATTGCTTAAAAATTAATATTAGCAGTTATATTACAACATATGTTTATGCATTTGTACAAGTATCCAAAAATACATCACCATATTTGAACTCATATACCTTTATATAAGTTGGAGTTTATGGTTTATTTTAGGAAAATTTTGTCTTATATTCTCATTTGAATTTATTTCTACTATATTTCGGCATACTATAGAGTAAAATCTGTGTCAGTATCTACCATTAAAAATTTTATATTTCAATACGCCGTCTTTTAATTGGGAATGATTATACTAAACATAGTGTTGACAAAGACAAGCTGTTACTCTCAAAAATTCAATACAATAAAATTTAGAGATGCATCATTGATCACTATTACTAAGTAATATAATATAATGCAAATACTAGATTTTTTTTATAGTCCAAGCTTTCTTAGCAAAAATATTTTTAACTAGACTTAATCAACTTATTTATATACCTATCGCTTTTATAATTACTTTGTAGTTAGAGTCTCAGCTGTTTTTTTTTTTTTATTTTCATTGCTCTCTGATTAGTACTATCAGCTCTAAACTATGACTTTTAAGTTTTCTCAACATAAGTTTGTAGTAAATTTACATAATACATTTTTCAAACGGAATTCAAACAGAACGAAAGCTTCGTTTCTGCTTTATACTCACGATTAAAATACTGTTTTGTGACCATAGTAAATTGATATTTTTAGCAATATGTAAAGTTTTATATGTAAAACGTATTATTTCAACAAATTCTATTTGGAGCTTTTTGCTCTATTTAGAAAGTTTTCTATTCTATCACTTTTCTAGAAAAATTTTCAACCTAATACAATTTATTAATATTGCTACATTTTACATATTACCTTATTAAGATAATAGCGAATATTTAGGAATTTTGAATGAGTCATTAGGTATTTTGGTATGTAATTTATGTACAACAATGACTGAATAAAATAGAACGTGCTGTGCTGCTTGTATCACAATTTCATAGTTTTTTCTCATTAAGCAGATCCAATAAATAAGATTTTGTAGTAGTAAATTAAAAATTTTAATTTTATTGACATACTTATTTCTAAACATATTTACATATTAAAACAACATTACATTAATATGTAGTATCAAAAAGAACTAAAAACCAACTTTAAAGAGCAGAAAGGAAAAAAATGAAAATTCAATAGAAAACGTGGCCATTAAGCCAGGTTCTCTAGGTGTAGGTGCTGTACTGCTATTTTACTTCTAATATTTCTAAACAACTAAAAACTATTCACAAAAGTATCATGTTTGTGGTAAATTTAGTTATTGAAAAATTTTTAAATTATTTTGCAATATCTTGCGTTCTGCATCTATATATTTTTGCCCAAATTAATAATTTACCATTTCATTACTATTTTAAGCATATTTCAAAATGACAGAATAAAAACATTCAATCGATTTGGCGGTCAACCAGCCAATAATGTAAATGTAGGTTTTTATGCGTAACAGACTTGTGTGATGATACATTTATGTACGATGTTTGATCCATTTTATTTAAAATTAAATGCGTTATTTTCAGAAGATCGAATTAGTTCAGCAAAAAAAAAAAAAATACAATATTTAAATTACAATTTCAATTTTCGATCGATTTGTGATATATTATAATTTTTCTTCAGAGTTCATATCGCATGTTATTATTGGCATATTTTCTAATAAATTTCAAACTTCTAGCGTTTGATGTTACATTTTCAATAAAAGTTTTATAAAGAAGTACATTTGTAAATACTGTGGTAAAACCATCAGAACAATAATTATTGGCACCAAGTCCCAGACTAATAATTCCAAGCAAAAAATATCGGTCCCTAAAACCCGTATATTTTTTTACAACATATCCACCTCCACTATCACCTTGACAGGCAGCTGAACGTTTATCATTTATTGCACAGAATTTTTCTGGTGTAATATCAGATTTATCTCTTGGGCCAACTTCAACTTTGCACTTTTCGTTTGTTAAAGTTGTAAGATTAGCTGATAATAGTTCATTACTTTGCTCATCATCCATAGATGTAGCACCCCATCCAACGAAATATCCATTTAGATTACTAGGAATTTGAGTTGAACTAAAATCAATACATATTGGTTTAATAACTGACGAAAACTCAATGTGATGATCAAGTTCCAAAACTGCTATATCATTTCTGAGTGGAAATGCTTCAAAACTATAAAGTAATTAAAAAAAGTTTCTTATTGAATTGAAAAGAATCGCTTTAACTAAAAGTTCGTTATCGGTTAACTAAAAGTATGACTGAAACAAAATTTGATTTTTACTTACTTTTCGGGAATATGTATTTCTTCTATTTTTGCATAATGTTCTGATTCTTCAGAAGTTTCGTATTTACGATAATATTTTCCTGCTGCTATTAAGTAATTTGAAGCATCATTTAGTTTACCTGCTCCAATATTGTAAAAACAATGTGCGGCTGATAGAACTATATTAGAATGAATAATACTACCACCACATATTTGTTTTATTGTTCGCCTCCTTGTATCATTAAAATAAACGGCAACATGCCATGGAGCAAATCCATTATGAGTTTCACTACCTCCGTGTATTAAGGTTCTTTGTCTAGGTCTATAATTTTTATCAATTTCACCACATACTAAATCACAATCATTATCTTCTCCGAAATAGTAATCCCAACTATTAAGTGATTCACATTGAGCTATAAAATCACCTAACGGTGTATTTCTCTGTTGATAACCAATTCGACATCTTGTTACAATCCAATCTGCCCTACGAATACATTCCGTTGGCTCACCTGACGTTTTAAAACATGCCGCTTCCATTTTGGTATTATCCAGTTTTGGTAAGAAACAATTTTTTTCATAAAGCGGAAAATATCTTTCGGAAAACCTTAAAAATTAAAAAAATTGTTAAGTAAAAATAAAAACAAAAAATCGACTTTATTTTTATACCAGATATGTTTAAGACGTTTTTTAAAATCCAAAAGTTTTAAGGTTCCTTTCGCTTTTGGGGGATTTATTTCGTCGCAAGCAGGTAATGTTACATCATCAAATTTTATATAATCAAGCCTATCTACATGCATTAGTGAAGCAATTTCAATAAGCTCATCTTCAGTTTTATTTAGAAATGATACGTATAATGAATCAGAATGTGTTCCATCGTTCCAATATCGTATCTTGTATTCTTTGGGTTGTTTATATTTTAATCTGGGAATTCGTATTCTATAATTATTAACATGAGAAACTTTTTTCAAATTATAATCTAACTCTGCAAAAACATATCTTTCTGCTAAAATAATGCCAGGGTAAATTTGTTTTACGTTTCCTAAAACATCTAAATGAATTACCTCAGCATACCATGGAGGATATTCTTCATTGGTATTATTTAATATTTTGAACGATATATTGGTGTCATCACATTCTGGTAAGCAATCAAATATTTCATCAGTCCATTCACCATTATCTTGACAGTCAATAGTTAATGAAGATATATTTTTAAAGTTATGATATTTATTAGAACATTGAATATACGCTCTTTTAACTGGAAACGGAGCTCCTAGACATGATGTTGTTACACCATTTTCTGTTTCGCAAAACACTTTCCGCTCAATATAGCGAAACTTGATGAGATCACAATCCTTTGCTATTATTTCTCTATTATTAATTTGTGTTGTAAAGATTACTAAAATGTAACTCAAATATCGTATTTCTTTCATTTTTTCAAAAGAAATTTATTACTTAAACTATATTCAGTCAATCATGTACTTGTAATTGAAGTAACAATTTTAAAATTTAAATTTTTATTTCTGAGATTATGATTTGATTTGTTTATTTGTATATTTATTTCTTATCAACTATGAATTATTGATTCGCATCATCACAAAACAAAAGAGACAGCTTCGTTTCAATGCGAAGGGCAAATTTTTCAAACTAAATGAAAAAGCTTCTTTTCTATGGTGTTGAATGAAAAGAGTTTTTACTAATATTAATGAGTAGTTACTAATATTATAACAGTACGAGTACTTGAATTATAATATATGTATAGTTAAACAGTTATTTTTATAATTTTTTAAAGCTTATTATTCCAAGAAATTTATATGTTGTATATAAGTTCGTATGGGTATAAATTACCCTTACGATCTTATATTCAAATGGGTATACTAAATTTGCCTTACCGTTTGTAACGCTAAGAAATAACGGTCTGAGATATTGGCTCAAGTATTTGTTTTGGATCAGCGTCAAATTCTGAGTCGATTTAACTTTGTCTCGTGATAGGTGCGATACAACTCCAAAGGTTATTTGGCATTATCTCAGAAATTATTGGAGTTAATATAGAAATTTCGTGGAAACAAGTATATTATTAGAGTTGTTATGTGCAATAAAAATCGTTGAAATTTTTTGACTTTTTCTGGTAGCTGCCATATAACTTCAGTATTAGTTTGACCATATTTTAAAAAATATTGAAATAACGGTAATAAAAATGGTAAATACGGCAAAAACGGCAACTTAAAGTCATAGTCTGTCTCATAGTTAGCTATATCATATTTACTCGCACATAGAATAATAAATTTTGTACGGGTATCACAGAGATGACACATTCAACTCTGTTTTTTCTCGTTTTAATTCAATTTTCTATAATATCAATTTTAAAGCAATAATAATATTACGTTTTTATTGATTCAAATCGTCATTTACATAAATCATTTACGAATTTGAGTAACAACAGGTTGTAGATTTCAGCTTTTATCAAACTGAATGTAACCAATACAATAATGTTATTTGTTTTGCTTGCTTTTGTTGCAGTTTCTGTATCTCTTATATTTTAAATATTGAATGAAAGCTTAAATTTTTAATTTTAACAAAATGACATTAAATTCATCACGTTTTTAATCTCCTGCTTGTGATACTTCTTTACAATACATACGCTATTTTAATTAAATATGCACAGGATGATACGGAACTCTTTTGAGGCTCTTTTGGAGTTATTTTTTTTTTGGAATGTCAAACGTCTGAGAATTTAATTTCGGTTTAATAATTTAAAAAACTAAAAATTTTTTCAGTTTGCAGTTCTAGAAAAGATATGCAATGACAGCACCATTTTGTAACTTGCTTCAAAAACCATTCCTTTTTTGCTAGTATAATTGTAAAAAATCTTCTGTCAAATCGATAGCGTAAAATTTTTTTCTGCTTTTGTAGCCATAACCTCAATTAGTAGAAAACCCAATTAGTAAATTATTGTTTTTTGAAAAATTTTCATTTTTTCTGGTTCCAAATAGCCATGTTTAGACGGTCATTATTTCAAAACGGTAAATCTGAAAATAATTATTGTGGCCCTATCGTTATATACTGTGGGTCTATTTAGTGAGAAAAAAAATTGCGAACAATGCATTTGCATTTTCGATTTCAATTTCAACAGTTTCTGCATTTTCCAAAACTGTTATGGCTATTTATAAGAAAGAATTTTTTCAATTTGATGTTTTTGAACTTTAAAAATTTATTCGCCAAAAAAAAAAACTCTAGGGAATCGAACACTTATAGAATTAGTTCCAGCTTCCGGGCCATCTTGTACTTATAGAATATACGTAATATTGGTACGTGTGATTTTATTATTTCAAAATTAAATTATTGTTAGTGTGTTCAAGAATGCATAAAAATTTCTTGATGATTTTGAAATTCTCACTTCTAGAAGTAAGTGAATGAAATAGTAGTTTAACGATTATATGAAATTTGACCCTTAAAGTCTTTTAGTAAATATAAGTAATTCAAATATGAATTGATTTAAACATTCTAATTTTTGATTAAACTTGCAAAATTTCAGAATTTTCCAGGTTTAATAATATTAAAACTAAGTAATTTAATAAAAATTCTATACAAAATTTAATATTATTAAAAATAATCTCATTTTTACTGATAATTAACTCAGAAAAGAATTTTAATAATGAAAAAAAAAATTTTGTTTCCTGTTTCTTTCATAATTTTATTAATTTAAATAACCTTCACTTAATCCTACTTAAATCTTTACTGCCAATTTGCACATAAAAGTAAAAAAAAAAAAGTATAAATTTAAATTATGAAAAATTGCTCTCATCTATTCTCAAATTTTCTCTGATTTTTAAACTTTTTTTTTTCGTTTCGGTTCAATTTATTTCTAAGTAATTTTTCATCCCTAATTTATACTTTGTATCGCCATAATTCTTAACCATTTAATAAAATTAAATATAAAAAAAAAAACTAAATCTCGCTCATCTCCTTCTATCGTTTGTTAAAATTATGCTGTTTGAAAATTATTAAAAAAGGTGGGCAAATTAATTATTGGGTGCTAAAAATAAGCATAAAACAAAGAAAATTAAAATAAAAAATAATGAAATGAGTTTTTTTTTTTAGGTTTGCTTAATAAGGTTGGTTCTGAGATTCACTGTTGTGTGGTTCGTTTTACCTGCCTGTTGCTATTACTCGTATTTTAAAATCCATAATTTATGCTAGCTATCCTTCTGCACTTTTTTTTTCTTTCTCCTTTATACTTGTGCTTCTCATTGAGGTATTTAATCCAAATACCACTTCTGCGTCTGAGTATAATTATCCTCTCTTAAAAACCATACAATATTTTATTACTTTACTGAAATAATACAAAAAAATTATGGTTTTTTTTTCTCCGAAAACCCCACTCTTGTGGGAGAAACGCTTTCCTTAATAATTTTTTTTTGTTTTTGCGTTTTTTTTTATTTTTAAGAAGATAATCCGAAAAGTTATTATTGGCATATTTCAAGTTGAAAAGAAAAAAAACAAAATTAAATCTCCAAACTTCCTTTACCCACACTACTGTGTTTAGTATTAGAGAAAAGTTGCACCTGACCACTCCGGAACAGAAATACGTACGTATGGATTGAAAGGCATACACTTACTATGTATGTATATGTATGTATGTAATTATATATTATATGGAATGAACATAGAAAATGAGAAGCAGCAAATATGTTGAATAAGGAAAACCGCAATGAAATGATTTTGCGATAAATAATTAAAAAAAAAAAAAATTCTGGTTCGCACCAAAAATACGCAGGGATGAAAAAAATATTGAATATACGAGAGAATTGGGCTACACTACGTAAATTTCTCGACATTTCACAAATCAGTAATTTTTGCTTTTCGATATTACAAAGTTTTTGAACTACATTTCTCAAAATTTAAAGAAATCGTAATAGAGATCATAATAAATATTTTCCAAGCCTTACAAAATTTTCTTAATTTTATTAATTATGCTTATTTTAATTTCTAGATTCTGCGTAAAATGAAAGAACATTATATTTTAAACTGCTTATATTCCTAACTTGATTATCTTTGCAGATGATACTCGTATTTATTTAACTGGTAAGTAACTCAGAATTGAAAAAAAAACCCTCTTTAATTAAAATGTAGAGGTCCTAAAGGTCTTTTCAATATTAATTTCAAGAACTATAGAAGTTATTCAAATATCTCAGTTCTTAAATTTAGGATGGTAAAGCATTTACAGCTCGTAATATTTACGGCTCCGGCAGACATACAATAATTTTTGCAACTGTTTGAATCTTAATTGAGCTCAATAAGTTTATATTCAAGCAAGCACGAACGCAACTCTATAATCTCATACAATTAATCAATCAAATAATTTGTATTTTTTTTAAACTGGTTGCAATTTTTAGGTAACGTAATCGGTTTGCACTGATTCAATAGTTTAGTTGCTATAAGACGTGCTAGAATTGATTTTTTAATCAAACTGTAATTACAAAACTAAAAATTTCATATCTACCTCAGTTCTTAATTTGAATATGAAAATTTGCACTTTTCTAACTTTAAGACCTGAAATACTGAAAGCCCAAAATTGTTTGTAAAAAAGTCCGCCATTTATTATAAATAAATGTGACACAAAAGTTCGACCTACCGTTTATATATTATAAGTAGCCTACATGAAGTTTTGTTTTCCTTCAAAAATCGAGCAAAACCTAAATTAAACGCGATACTTAATTTTGTACATCTATTTTGTTTTATGTACCTTTTTATTACCTATATTAGAAGCACACCCCCTAAAGTGTAAGATTCGTTCTTTCATCATAATAAAGCTGTAAAATATTTTTTTTGTTTTTTTTTTATTTACTCATTATTTTAATTTTTTTTTTATTTTTATTTAACAAAAATTCCAATAATAACCATCACCACTACCATTCAGAATTACCATTATTTGCACCAGATGGCCCTATATACACTGACTTTGGTTATAAGCGTAAAATGAGGGCCGAAAAATAAAAAAAAAATAAGAAAAAAATTACAACAAAAATTCTTAATTCTTTTGAAATGGAAAAGACCAAGCGTAAAAAAAAAGAGTGTGGATTTAAAAAAATAAGCACGAAATCGCTTTGAAATTCATATGCAAAAAAAAAATTTTTTTTTTTTGTTTCCATTTTACTTATTTTTCTTTTCTTTTACTGTTTTTTTTAGGAGCTCTTTCGCATTTATACCGCATCGGGAAGAACATTAGGAATGAAGTATAGTGGTACAATAATGTTATGGATTCTGTTATTCCCCGTGAAAAGTATGAATTGCATAGTAAAAATCAACAATTAAGAAAAAAATTTTTTGAATGGTGCACGTAAACAAGGAAAAAGAATCAACCAAGAAACCCACCATTTATTCATTTAAATCTATGAATTTAAACTCCTAATAATTTTGTTGCAGTAAATAGATGAAATTCAGTTCTAAAATTTTGTTCGTGTACATGAGAGCAGAATGTCAGATTAACAATATTCAAAAAACACTCATAATTTATGACTAGACGAAGAACATAACAATCCCTAGAATTTTTCAATTGAAACATATAGGAAAGAAGTTTGATCATAATTAATGCAATAAGTTTTATTAACTTTGAATTCATGATGTAGTTCCGAAATGTTTTCGAACATTATAACTTGAGAAAATGCTCTTGAGAATGATCTTATTAAAGTCAATTTTGAACATTTATCAGACTAAGTCAGATCCAGAATTATGCTCGAAATTGGAAAAAGTTAAAATAAACACACAACCTTTTAAAAAGAAGTTGGCACATCTCATCTTGCAGAAACTTTAATTTACAAGGATTTTTAACGTTTCAAAATATTTTCAATTAAAATAACAACTCTGAAAAATTTATATTTTCTTTACACAAAAATTTCATTCGTACATTGTGTGTAACGCAATATTCATTAAAAAGGATATGCAATACTGTTTTTTTTCTGTAGTAAAAAAAAAAGGAAATTGAGCGTTGAAATTCAAACGTAAAGCTTGTAATAACGAGCTCATCATCCCTTAAGTTATTACGGTAATTAAACGCCTGCTAATAAACCAATTTCAGAGAAATAAAAGAAAATTAAAAGAAAAAACTGTAACAAAAGAGAAAAACAAACGGGATGAGCAAAAACCAAAATAATCAGAACTAAATTTTATATTAAAAGTGTGGACTGCTATGTAAAATAGGAAAGATTTTTTAAAAAAGAAAATCATTTTTTGGAAATTGAAAGTTTCTTTTAACTCTTCGTTCTCAATAATATAACGGTTAAAAGTGAAAATTCACGAAACTTGTACATAGGTGTAGGAATAGAATTAAATTTTTTTATTCAAACGGTGAGGATAATTACGTAAATAGAGTGTGTTGTGTAGATTAATAAATAGTATTTCATTTTAGGAGGAGGGGCAGGGGGCCAGGGGGCTGTTCAAAATTTTGAAACCGTATTTAAATCCAAAACTAAATACAATAATACTGCATTATCAAATAAAAGCAATTTTGCTTTTTATATTTCGAGATACAGATTTTTATTTTTTGATGTTAATTTGAATTGCCTAAAATTGGAAGCCTATTGCCAATTTTCTTTTGCATTTTCAGATTAAATTAACCCTTTTGCGAATAGAATTAACCCTTTTACGAATTGAATTAATCCTTTTGCTTATCGATCGCTTTTCTTATCAAAATTAAAAAAGTTTTACGATTATCTTATTTTTGAAAGGTTAGAGTAGGTTATTAACGTCCATTTCTAGGTTTTCAAATTAGAAATTCATATAAAAGGGTTAATTTAATCTGAAAATGCTATATATAAAAACTGCTCTGTCCATTTAATTATTAATTAAGGAATACTGGTTATAATACAGAATTTTTTGAATTTACTATCTGCTTTTATTAGCGTTTCGAAATTTTATATAATATGTATATATTTTATATAATATATATATATATCTTAAATTTTTTAATATACAATATGGAAGGCCAACACATACACCGTCAAACCTTGGTTGTTTTTAAATACGGAATTCTACTGGGTTTATAAAATCCGTAAAACACCCTAGGCTGAAAACACTCTAATCTCTATTAGTCTGATGAGAATCTTTTGATCGGTATGTACAGATTGAAAGAAACATATTTGTTCTAGTAATTACACTGACTTTTTTATATAGAAAAATACATTTAATCTGGAATAATTTAAAGCACTTTATATTATTTACGTATATGTTACCACTTTTTTATACCACTACTTGTTCCTTACATGTGAGAGGTGTTAACAAGTTAAATGTTACACGCACAATTATTCGTGTTTATAGAAACATTTATATAAGAATGGAGATTGACTTTAGTCATGAAAGTTGTCTATACGGTTTATTATTATTATTCTCCGATTAAAGAATAAAAAAAGGAGAAAAAGTTTGCTACTGTATAAAGTTTGGTTTCCCATAACTGATATTTCGAAAAATTTATTTTAAATATTAATTATAAAAGAAAACTATCGATTATTTTTCTGTTTATGGGACAAAATGCAAATTTGTTTCTGGTTCGTAGTAAAAATCTAGTTGTAAGCAATTATTTCAATCGAGAAGCTTGTTGTCTACAAAATTGGCTTAATGTGATCACATGATCAAACTTATAAAATTGACCGCATATCCTAAGAATGTTAGCCACACAAATAGTTGAAAATAGTTTACGCTTCTTTATCACGGAGAAACACTGTATATATTCCTGTTGAAATTTTTAATATATTTAATTCGTTATAGAATCGGTAGGTTTTGACTTTTTTTTTTATTTAATTTCATATTTTTCTACTTTTGTAGATGTTTTCCCTCAAATTCTGACCTTTGAACTCTAAAATAGATTCATAATTTTCACATTTTCTAACTATTTTCTTCAAATTATTTTTTGAAACTAAAAACCTATTAGTCTGTAGTATTCGGAATAATGTTAACCAAGAACAAGTTGTTAAGGTGCAAAATTAAATTTTTTACATTCTCGTGAAGTACTGTTGAAGTGCACAAGAAATGAAATTGGCTGCAATTTAAAAGATTTATTTTCGCCAACAATTTGATTTTATTTTTATACGGGTCTGTTTTTTTCATTATCATAGCACCATCTTTTTGTTTGTAATTGCAATAATTATACCATTGGGAACTATTTTTTTCTTTTATTTTTGATTTTCATTTTAGCTTTTCGTTTTTCAATTGTTGTTTCTTTTAAGAATATTTTCGGAAAAGAAAAAAATTCTTTGTACTAAACATATGTAAAGTTATTCGATTTTTTAAATAAGGTTTTAAATTACAGCTTAGACACTAAATAAATTTAATAAAAACTGCCCTACAATTTATTTAAATTTTATTAAAATAATTTTATATTTCTAATCGTGATATTAAATTTTTATTAACTAAATTTTAATCTACGTAATAAACTTGCGTGGAATTCACTACCTATCATTTTTATTCAAAAACTCTCGTCCCAGAATATTTTTAGTCAAAAATTCATAATTGGATTCATTTAGCTGCTCATATACTTGAGCCTTATGAATAAATCCACCCATAGATATAGATGTTGCCGCATCAATCTCAAAAGTATGGTCAAAAAGTAGAATAACATGTTCTGGCTCCGACTAGAATATATTTTTAAGTCTACCATATCAAATTCGTCCAGTTTATTAATTTATTGCTAGTGTGTTAGTCAGCAATAGATCACATACTTAGTCGGCAATAGTCATACTCTTACACGCGCAATTATACGAGAATTTTCGGCTGCTATTCTTAAGAAAAATTTAAATATCCAAAATAATTATTACACCAATTATTTATCCTATGATTGCTTGGTTTACTTAAAAAAAAAAAAAACTTTTTTTTTGCTTTTGTTTCTTTTACAGTCAATAGTGTGTTAAAAACTTTAATTAGGAAAAATTGTGCAAATAGTAATTACTTAAAATATATATTTTATAGGTGATTTGTTAAATATTTTATACCCTTATGAACACAATTACTCACGTACATCTTGTACTTGCACACGTTAACATATTCGTAGATATTTGTGTTTATCTATACCGGCGTTAATCAAGAATAATAGTTTGGAAAAATACAAAAATTGTAGCGCAAAATTTATGAGAATTTGTTATTTTCCTTACCTTTAACAATTCATTTACTATTCTTATAAAAAAAAAAAAGGAAAAGAAAAGAAGACTACAAAGAAAATATCTTGGAAAAAACTCCAAGATTGAAAAATTGTAGAAAATTAAAAAAAAAATAATAACAGTAAAAGGAAAAATTAAAAAAATTGTGTAAAACTTTATTAGTGAAAATATAAATAAATTGTTGAATTTTATAATGTTGAAAGGATATACGGGTTATGTCCTTTCTTAATTTCGTTTTCTCTTTTTCTTCTTACTTTAATTTTCATTATACTATTGTTAAACATTTCCTGTATATTAAAAGAAGAGAAATTCTGAGGTGAATTTTCTTAAAGTCGCAAGCAATTTCCAATCATCTTAGTTTGAGAAAAGGGTAAGAATGGGAACGAGTTTCTACCTTAACTCCTTCATTTTCTTACATATCTGAACATATATAAACAAGTATTCATTATGTTGTTCGTCACAACTAGAGGGACAATACCGACTATAACAATTTTGCTTACTTGCCCCAGAAATTCTCTTACAATTATTTTATACAAAACAATCCATGCAATACGACAGTAATTTTCGAAAATAGTACGCTAAGATTCTTTAAACTTTAGGTTCTTATATAAAATATGGTCTTATATAAAATACAAATAATTAACTCCTCAATTTTTTTAAGCACTAAATTAATGAACCTAATGAATATCATAGTCGGGAATACAATTTTCTAATACCTTTTTAAGAACATGGTCTTCAAAAACTTTCTATTATAAGTGTAACTTGTTGTATTTTTGTAAATAAAGTTAATTTAAAAGTTAGTTAAGAATTTAAATTATTCAAGTATATATAAAGGATTCGAAAATTTAATGAAATTTTTTGATTTCATTCCAAGGAAACTTTTTTTATACTAAAAAATTTTCTTAAATTCAAAATTTCTTTCAATTTTACATTAAAAATATTTCTTTAGAGTTGGCAATATTATGCAAGTTAAAGTGTTTTGAATACTTGTATATATAGAAATCACATTTATTTGAATTTTCCAACTAGAACAAGTACATAGGTATAAAAAGTACCTTTCTTTCTACTTTCTTATCAATTACTTACGATTGAATTCTTAAATCGGTATAAGAAAAAACTACATTTACCGTATTCTCGTTCTTATAAATAATTGAAAGCATAAAAAAGTTTATGAATGATTCGAAAGTAACTCACAATTTTCAATTATATTATCGGCTTCATTAAAATAAGTTGTGTCATCAAAGCTAAATTTCAACCAGAGTATTATATGAACTCGATTGCTAAAAATGTGAGTAATATGAAAAAAAAAATGTCAAATAATATCGAAATTTTAAACTGCTCCAAATTATGAGCAATAAATTTCTATTTGAAGTTCCATGAGTATCGCAAACAATAAAAGAACCAAATATGTATTTTTAATTTAAGGTTATTTATTTCAAACAAGTGGTGACCTAAGCTAATTTTATTTACATTTGACTTGAAAATAATCGAAGAACAATAGATATTAAAGAAATATTTCAAATATTGCAAAACCTCGCACATAATTGAGTTAATCGGTAATTAAACAAAGTAGGGTCAAACCAATGGTTTGTAATGTAGCACTTTCCTCTTCACCAAGTGAAAATACTGCTTATAAACATTACTAAAATGACCGTCATTCATATACGAATATTTTTCAAAGATTGCATACCTTTCGGATGATCATTATTTGCAATATTTTAAATAAAACCAGAAAAATATTAAAAGAGGCACGGCATTTAAACGTTAACTATCTGCATTTAAAGAAATTCGGAAAAGCTTACAGTTTTGGAAATATAAGGTGCCGAAAATTAGAATTTTACAAATTTCGGTAGGCGATAACTTTAGGGGTGGTGATTCTTAAAATTCAAGACTCTTACAGTCAACGTTCTGCAAGAGAAACGATAACAAAAATTTGGGAAAAACGGATTTTATATAACGGTAAATTTTAACGACCATTTTGTTTTTTTAAAGTTCAAGTATGTTATGCTGTGATAGAAGAAGCCACACCGCTACTTCTCTGTATGATCAAATAATTTAAACTTAAATAACCAGTTGATATTATGCTTAAACAGTTTCTCAAAATTAAATTATTGTTATTCATAGGTCTTTAGTCATTTTGCAAGCTGATTTTTTGTTTTGAAACGTCGAAGAAAAATAGATGTTAAACGAGTAATTCAAATATCGTAAGACCTCTTTGTTTTATTTCAAGCTAGTCACTTTATTTTATGCTACAGAGTTGAATTAATTGGGAATTAAAAAATAAGGTGCTTGGAAGATTGAAATTAAATAATGCAAAATCCTTTTACTGTAAAATTTAATAGACCACGGTAGTACCATTTTTATAATATTTATGAAACACATTTTCAGTATCAGAAATACTCCCGTATAGAATAACTCTAACATATTATTTGTAAGTGATATGAGAGATCAACGGGGGGGTATAAAAATTAAGTTGCCTTAAATAATGTTCATTTTTTTAAAATCTTCGATTAGAAATATTAAAGAGAATGTAATACAAAAGATGGTTGTAATTCATGCATATAGCAACTTTTTATCAATTCCTTTCTATATGAAAATACAAGAGTACAGTCGCTTGAACAATAACAAAAAATGGATTTAGTAAGATAATGCATTTTAGTGGTAGCAAATGCAAGAAGTTGCTTACTTTGTGAATTTTTTAAATTTTTCCCGAATATAGTTGGAAAATCCATTCTCAATTTCTTATACTTTTGTGTGTGTCTAAAGAAATTCTCTATGTATGATCATTGAGATAACCATTCCTAAAAAGAACGAAAAAAAAAACAAGGAATAAATTCCAAATTCCCTTTTTTTTTATTTTTAATATGCTGGCGGTATTTTATCGAATTGCACCAATTCACGTTTTTGGTAATATTTCGGTTCTTTGGAAAATATATTGGAATTTTCGTTTAAAAATACTAATGGCACCCTGATATTTAAAAAAGAGATACGCAGCTTTTTGAATTTTTACAATATTTTTAATTCTCATTATAGCCTGTAATGCAAGAAAGGATAGGAAATAAAAATAATATCGTAGTTTTATAAATTTAGGGTGAAAAAATATTGAGCAGTAATATGAGAATCTTTTAAATTTGCAATGCTTGAATATATACAACATACGTTACATGTGAGAATATTATCCACATGTTAATAAATAAGAGTACCATGAACGATGTATGAATATGTTTAAAGATATAGAATGTAATAAAGAAGACTAAGGTTTTTATGAGAATAAATATGCTTTTGGCTCACACTTTTCTATAAATCAAAGTAATTTCTGGCGTGTATCCATAGGGCATCATGTATAACACCAGTTTTTGGTATAATTTTTTACTTTTTTTTAGGATTTTTCTAAAATTTCTTATGCAATTTTACTTATATTTTATTGTTACTTCCCTTTTGTTTTTATTTCATCTTTTAAAATTTTTAAAAAGAAGTATAGGCACAATTAAACTTATAGAAAAAAAGGCGAATTGTGGCGATTAAGAAAAATTTACCATAATTTTTGGAAAACTATTTAAGAAATATTGGATTCTAAAGCTCAAATATTAGATTATTTAATTTGTACCTATAAATTTTCACACAACAAACAATCATGTACGAAGATAGGCGAGTTTTACAAGAGTGTATAGAGTTCCATTCAAAAACAAACCCAAAATGAAAAAATATAAGCGAAAAACTAGGATTCGCTCCCCTTTAAAATTTTTGTAAACAAAATTGTTTGCTTACTTCTAGAAGATTTATTGTGATTTTTTCCTCTTTTTACTTACTTTTTGCTGTTATTCATCTGAATCTCTTAAAAATATTGACAAACGAAATGAAAATCTTTGTAAGAAGATTAGAACTAGAAATCTTTGTAAAAATCAAAAATGTTCGAGTAGATACTCTCTTTTGTCCGAATCAGCTCAAAATTATTAGTTTTTTTTTGCCATTTTATTCTATTGAATTTCAAATTTCCTATAATCTATACTACATTTAAATAAAATGATAATTATGATAATTAGTAAGAATTTCCGGGTCTAATTTTTTTAAAAATAGAAACAAAATAATATTTTATAATTGTCTAAATTAATGTTTGTGTGTGTAGGGAATTTTATTTCATAATATTATCATGGTCTTCTCATCGCCTGTTAATGAAAAATATCTGCATAAATTCTTCTTATATAAATGATTAGCGAACACCATTAGATGGGGGTTTTCGTTTATTCAGTTCTAGAATAGTTTTAACTTGTAGTACGTTCGAAAATTGACGCTACACACACTAAAAATATAGATCATTCGGAAATTCAATCTGCAGTAAAGATCTCCTCTATAGTATGAATATTTTCGCAGTCTCATGAAATTTTTTTTTCTCTTTAAATTTAAAATTCAAAAAAAAACTTTAAATTTGAAAATGGCAGATTCAGATATTGCAGGGTTATTAAAGTAAGTTTTTTTTAAAGTCTTCATTCAAATCTTGTTGAAATTTCCTTATTTTGCATTGAATTGAAGGGCGAAAGGTATTGGGGTACAATTTTATTAACAATGTCATTTATGTTATTTTCGAACGACAGATTATTTAAAAGTTGCAGAATTTGTAGACTGCGTAAACAAAAAAAGCTTAGCTAAAGTTTTTGCATACTGCTTAACGCTGCAACTTTTTAGAAATTTTAGTTGTAATGTAGAACGTTCAGTGCAGCTTGCATAAACGAAAACCCCCGATATTTAAGATCGGATGGAATTATAATTAATATGGAATTTGTTAACACCACCACAATATGTCCATTAAAATCATTCTGAATTATGAAAAAAATCGGCAACTCTTGAAAGTTAACCTTTAAAAAAATTAAAATTAAATTTTCAGGTTGACGATTTTTTTTTTTCCTGATCGTAGATGAAGAACAATGCTTTGGTGATGCAACGGAACCGATTTATATTTTTATAATCTTATTGATATTTTTAAATCCCTAATAACTTTTAAATTATTTCGATCATTTAAGTTGGTTATAACCTCCATAATTTTAACTTTTACACAACTTTTACATAAGTTTAAAGTTTAATGATTTTTTTTTGTTATTTTGTGGCGAAAAAAAAATAATAAAAACCGAAAAGGAAGAAAAATTTTTTTTTTTTTTAAGAATTCGGGAAATTTAGTTTCTTTTTTTTTAATTTTAAACTTAAGTTCTACATAGGTATACAAGGATTTTTGTAACTTTCATTCTCTAAAGTAAAATTCATTCAGTCTGGAGGGATAGTTTTAAGGATCTTTTATATAGCTTTAACTTAGGGGAACAAAGAAAAATTACAACATGATCTTTTTACTATAAAAAAAAAAAATTATTTTTTTTTTTCTATTTCTTACGTAACTTGAAAACTTTGTGATCTGAGCATTTTTACTGGGTACCGAATGAAACTGGACGACGTCATTTTCATTCCTAAAAAGTTTTTTTTTTTCACTTTTCTTTTTTTTTTGTTTTATTTTTTTTCTATGGTCAGTATACTAAAATTCCAAGTTAGGATATTATTTAAAAGTACGAAAGTATTTCTTTCTCGGTTTGGTAGAAAAATATCCTTTTTTTTTGTTCCCCATAAAACCTTTACTACATATAGAAAACAGTAGCAAAGTTAAAAAGAAAAAAAAACAAACAGAAGATTGAGGATTAACGCGACAAACTTTTTATCTTATAATAATTGCACATAATCACAAGTTTTCGTCCTTGTAATATAATGTATTATATATTCGTATAGGTTTCAGGTATATTGGTAGATTAAAAAAAAAAAAATAATAATTCGAAAACCACCAAAGAAAAAAAATAAAGATGAAATGCCGGAGGTTTTTAATGTGTTTTTAATGAACATCACATTAGAAAGTAAAATAAAAGTATCCTGAGTAGAAGTAGAAGAAGAAGAGAATCAAACTGAATAAAATAAAACTGAAAAATATACTCGATTTTTGAACCTTGAACAGAATAATTTTCAGATTTTTAGAGTTTACTTAACTGTGTGTAACTTTAAAAAGAAGTTTCTAAAACAATGAAAATAAAATGAAGGAAAAAATTGAATTTTTTAAAGGTAAAAACAAGAAATAGAAAAAAAAATAGAAAAATGTCCAATAAATTTTAAATTTTAAAATATCTTAAAGCATTTTAAAGAAATTTAATGTTAGCTGCATTAAATATTTGGTATATAACCCGGGATATAATTTAAGCAATTCTAGATCAATATTATGAAAATTTATTGTAAATTCCATGAAGAAACCATAAATTCTAGAATTTATGAAGAAATCATATATAAAAATTATTCTATTAAATTCTATCACTCTATAAAATTTAAAAAAAAAGTTGATTTAAGAGGTTGAAATTCTTGCAATATCGAATTACCAAATTGAATACTAAAATATTTGAATTTAAAAATTCATTAATGCAATTATCTCACTTCACATATTATCTACACAAAAGTAAGCTTTACTATACCTAGTTCTATTCTTAATATTTGATAATTAAGTTTGATTTTGCTTATAAAACAAAATTATTATTGGTTCCTCACAGAAAATGGGTAATAAATTTAAAAAAAATAGTTGGGTTTGACCACTGGTTTATTATGTAGCACTTTTCCGTTCAACAAGTGAAAATGCTGCTTTTTAAAACAATCTATCTATGTACTACATAATTAAAATGTGCATTTTATATCTTTTTGAATTACTAGAGTTAAGTATCGTTATAAATATATTTATTTAAAGACTCCTATATTTTTATAAATTTAAAGAGTACTCGTATGAAGGTGTGAATGATATTCAATTCAAGCATTTTCTATTCGACATGGAAAGCAAGTTTTACTAAAATAGAATTTTAATTTATAATAAGCTTCTCTATAATAATAAAATTTTTACCTTTTCTATTACATAATGAGCACATTTTGAGAAAACATCACTTACAGGAAAATCTTTTTATACATTTATATGTACATCGATAATTAGACATGGCCACAATATTAGGTTCACCAATTTTTCAAAATTATTTATTTGTTCGCAGCTATTTGAACATTATCAACATTGTACATCAACTATATTTCAACTTTGATGCCAGTTTTGCCTCCTTCTCAGTTGCCAATTTGTTCTTCAAAATTGAGTTTATGTTATTCAAAACTATATTTTTAAATATGTAAGACAAAATCATCTATCTGAACTTAAAATGAAACCCAAATGAATTCGTGCAAATTTGTGCGTTTCATTTTACATTTAAAAGATTCATTAAAATGTTTCGATATTCTGTTATAATTTTGATCTGCTTTCATAGCTCTGCATATAATGGTTTTCATTGAATCTATTTTCTTAAAAATTTCCTCGCAATAATTAATTTATTTCCATCCATTTTAATATTAATTTAATTGTAATTCTTTCTATAATATTATTCTATACATAATGTTACTCAGATTGAAAGACGAAATTGACAGCAATTTTTCATTTTCATGAAATATGAAAAAAAAATTTACCTTGAGTTCGAATCCAAATTTTACCTTTTTTTTTTAAAAAAAAATTTTAAAATTTTTCTTTTTTCATTTTGAATTGAAAATGAAAAAAGAAAAATTTTATCCTCGTAAATATTTAAAAAATAAAAAATTTTTGAAAAAAATATATGTATACTATAATTTGGTGGTTTATATTAAGAGTTAGTTCCTATATATTTTGTGTGAATGTTGTTGAGTTTGTTAGTTGTTGTGTGAATGTGTTATTAGATTAAGTTAAAAGTTTTCAAAAAAATTTCTAGATTTAAGTTTTTAGGGTTGGAGTATGACCGCACAAGCTGTGGCTAGAGGCTGGCCAATTTTTAGACCGGACTTAGGTCTTAATCCGTCAAAATTTAACGTTTTTTGTTTTTATACGTAAATAATATGATTGAGTTCGAAGCCTGCAGATTTTACAATTTTAAATTTTTTTTTTTTTTGTATTTTGAAGCTTTTTTTTTGTAAAATAATAAAATTTATATAGAAGAAAAAAATTTTATGATATCTAGAGACCTTTGTTCAAATCCATATTTCTATTAATATTTACATTTTAAAAAAATTGTAAGAAAATTTTATTGGAAAGAAAAATATTAAATAAATAAAAAAAAGAAAATTTATTTCAATAGAATGGAGTTGAAATAATTTCCACGAATCAAGAGTTTGGATAAAAACTTACGAATTAACAGTTTTCAAGAATTCAAGATATGTGATTTAAATGAAAAATAATTCATGAAGGCTATAAAAACTTTGAATGAGGGCAAATTTTAAAGAAAAAACAGTTAGACAAGCACAATATTTCCAAGTTTTCAACTAGAGTGCGGTTTTCTGGCCATTTAAATAAAGTACCTATATAGAACAACTTGAACCACAATTTTAACCTGAACGTGAACTAAAAATTCAAGATAAATATCTTACTGGAAATTGGAATTGTTCTCAGTTGGTGTTTGAATATCTCAATTTTAAATTCATACGAAAAACAAATGATTCCATATAATTTAAAAATATTTTATTTTACTTGTAGAGTTTATTAACTGCAACCAATTTCAATGGAACTGATTACAAAATGTGCAATTCTATACTAAGCTTTCTTTTAACATCATTTTATTTAGATACAACTTTGATAAATAATGTATACATTTATGAATGAAAAAAGTTTTAACAATTTTTATTAGTGTGATCGGAATATTTCTGTAATTTCCACTAACTATCGTCAATCAAGTGCATTTTTTTCAATATTTTTAAAACCGAAAATTTAATTTAAAATTTTTAATTGTCCTTTACTCATAGTTCGGTATTATTTCAGGTTTTCAATTTGCAAAAGTTGAATCATTGCTTTGATTGGTTGCAATATTATTATTTTGGAAGAATTTTGAAATTCAGAGAAATATAAAAAAAAATATTTATCTTTGTTCAAAAGATTTTTCTATTCTGATAAAGACTTTCCTAAATATTTAATGGTAATTAATTGAAAATAAAGTTTGGTCAAACAAATGGTTTGTAATGCATCAGTTTTCCCTTTAACAAGTGAACATACTTCTTTTAAACACAATCTATTTATGTACTACATTATTAAAACTACTTTCATTTTTATACGAAATTATTTTAAGGATGATGTAAAGAAAAAATTGAAAGGACATTCACAATGTTAATTGGGTGAGTTAAGAAAAATAATGATATTTTTTATTGGCATGTAATCCATCGTTAGCGTTCTGCATTTATAGAAATTTGGAGAAATTTACAATTTCGGAAATATAAGGTGCCAAAAATTTGAATTTTTCAAATTTCGTTAGGCGATAATTTAAGTGGGACAGATCGCGAAAAAATTTTCATTAACACTATATTTAACAGTATTTTTTAAGTTTCTAAAATTTTTATGCTGATATCGCAAAACCTAAATCATCTTAAATATGTTTATGTAAGTATGTGTGATAAGATCAATTCTTATTCAAACTTGAAAAATTAATCAATTTGGTGAAATTCAAAATACATGACCTTATATGCGTGTATAATGACATGTATACGTATTACCTACATTTTGTATTTACTAAAACAAATTTAAATTACCACGGTTGTTGAAGATTCTTTTTCCCATTATTTTGTAAAGGACTGTGTTCCAAAATTATTGTTAACCATGAAAATTATAGCAGTTAACTATAAAATTATCAACTCTTTTCTGTAAATCTTTAATGCATCAAATTCAATTTTCATTAAAAAAATATACACAAATTTTTGAATTTTTTTAATCGGAAACAAAACAGGGATGCAAGACCTGTCTTTTATAATATTTATTTAATTGCTGTTCAATTATATTGTCAGTTGCATTTCAAACTTGGATTCAATTAAATTAAATATTTAAGAATTAATGCGTACATGAATGTATGTGGATTTATATAAGAGATACTTTGTTGTAAAACTGTCACGTTGTTGTTTTTTTTTTCGTTCGGTTGGACATCGATATGGGAAACAAACGTCATTATGGCCAAATTTTATGCCCCTTTTATAATCCCTTTAAAACAATTTTATTGTCTTAAATTTTATTTTATTTTTGTTTTGTTCTTGTTATTGTGTTTGAGGTATATACACTTAATCTCTTTATTTTGACACATAATTCATTTAGTGATTTTCGTTGAATGCCTGGTAATTGAACAGTCAGGATGCAATTTAATTTTTATTTCTTTTTCATTTACCATTTATTAAGGCCAAATTTACTGTTCCTCGTGTATTCTTTTATTTTCCTTGTGGTTCTTTTTTTTACTTTTATCGTATACTTTTGACTTAAAAAAACTTACTGCGTGAGATGCAGTTAATAAAATTTGTCATAAAAAAATTTGGAATTTTTTTTTTTGGTAATTTTTTTAAATGTCAAAAAATAAAGAAAAAAACGGCAGGAACGAGCATGAAATTGTGGGAGAATATAAGTTTATAATAAGAAAAAAGCAGAACGTGGAAAAAATAAAGAAAATAAGAAAATCTGATCAACTGACAGCGACAACGACCAGAGAGAATTTTTCTATAGAAAATTTACTGTAGAAAAAGTTTGTGAAAGGAAAATATACACAAAAATTTCAATAAAATAAAAAACAAAAAGAAAAATTTATAGAAATTTTAATGGTAAGAATAAAATATTACATAAGAATTCATTGTACACAGCAGGTTTCTAGGATTGACCGGAAGTTTGTTGGGATTTTCTCTATATAGTATACATAGGGTACATATTTTTAAGTACATAATATTTTACTCTTATGTTTCATGACTGCGTACATAGGAAGAATTTTCAAAATGTGAAAATATTTTTACTTTTATTTCACTTTTTTTTTTGAATTACTTTTCGCAGTTAGCCAAAAAAACGTGTTATAACTTTCCTATGTTCGAATTGCATAAAATTTAAAGAGGAAATTTCTTTCTTGCATGAAAATTCCCACAAAAAAATAAAAAAAAGAACATTTTAGTGAATACATGAAATGGGGTTCAATAAATAAGTGATATGGGGCACCAGTGATGTGTTGTAAAATTGAAAATGTAATAAGAGATGTGTGGCGTTTGATCGGAATATAAAAACTAAAATTTGATTTTGACGTCATTGTCCTGATCAATACAATTTTTGAATCGAAAGTTTTGCAGTGTTAAATGTTTATTTTTAACTTCTCGCTCTCTTTAATCTCAAGTTTTCTATACCTATTATTTTTATTTAGTTGTTTAATTAAAAACTATTGTCTGATTCAGACACAAATAGGAAGCTGTCTTCATTAAAGCATAAATACGATATTTCTACTGCATAGTTTTCGGTTTTGAATACTACAAAAGTATTGCGACAGTAGCTATTGTATCCAGAAAATAATATCAACGTAATATCGTCATGATGTAGTTTGTGCGTAGCTAAAAATTTTTGTATAATTTTGTATAGAAATTTCACATTTACACACTTCTGTTTCAAAACTATAATGAATTCTTTTTATACGGATAGATTTGTTTGTCTTATTTATTCGACCTATTTTAAAATCTACGTCCAGTCAAAAGAAATTTATTAGTTAAAAATTCTTTTCCTTTTCATTTCTGATTGATTACTAATTCCACTTTCTTGTATTTTATTATTGAATTCCAAATCTAGTATTGAGTCTAGAAAAATTGTAAATTTTAATGAGTTTGAAATTTTATTACCTATAGCAATATTTTCGATTAAAAAGAAATACTAAACAAATTCGAGAATTTCTACAACAGTACTTCAAAAATGTAGTCAGCCGCGCTTTCAATTATGTAAATTTATTTACCCTACCGTAGTTTGACCGCACTTTTTTCTACATTAATTAAGATTAGGAAAATCTAAATGATAAAATTTTCGAAATTAATTTGTGTATGTACAAATTTCGAAATTCTTACAATGTTTTACATTAAAATATATTGCATTTTTAATAACGAGTGCTTTGTTTAAGAACAGAACAGAAGCTGTTAATGAAAGCTAAAGAAAGTATGACGATTAACCATTTAATTTTGCATTACGATCAACCGTTCAAACGGAATTGATAAATTTCATGAATTCACCTCATAATTACAGAATTATGCTCTTCGTTTGAAAAATTTAGCATTCGATACAAAATTTTAAGGACTTCATTCTGTAGTTACAACATTTTTACTGCCACTCATTTGGAATAAATTTTTTTTTTTTTTAAAAAAAAATTTTAAATCCGAATATTTATAGAGTAATCTACGTACATAGAAAAGCAAAAAAAAATAAAACGCCCACTTCCAAAAATTAACAAAAACAAAATCGCATTTTTTTTTACATTTTTATATTAAAGGATAAGGAAAACATAAAAAAAAAGTGGCGCAAAATTAATTTTAACATAAATTATGAATCAATTTTTTGGTCATGACAGGATACAAGGAAAAAAACCTATATATTTTGGGGTTAAATTACTAAAAAAAAAAAAAAAAATTATTCTGATTTTTATGTTTTGAGGTTTTTAAAAAGAGAAAAGGAAAAATGTTGTTACTCATTTTTTTTTGTTCTCTTGATTTGCTTTTACATTCTTTTATTGTTATCAGTTGATATCCTGATGGGTGTCCTGTTGATATTTTTTTTTCTCTTCGTTGTTTTCGATTCCAATTTAATATTACATAATTTTTTTTTCACTCATATTTTTTGAGAGTGCATTATTTTTCCCGGCTTAAATCTGCAAATAAGTAATAGAAAATTTTGTAACATTTTTTAAGCCTTAATTATAAATTTCAATATGTTTTTTAAAGTTCAGATTTCTTAATCTGCGTTCTTGAAAAATCCAGTTCTCATTTAGTAGACAAAACAGACAGTTTCTTGCACGTAAGGTGCTCTTCAAGTTTCTACAAAAGTGTGCTTGTCAAATTAATTTAATTATAACATTATACGTGAATTTCTGTGTTAGTTGAATATCTATGTTGCCGGCTGTCTTAATTCTTACCTTTCAATTTTTTATCATCCATAAACTTTTAAAGTTTAGAACATTATGACTCACATAAATGTACTGAAAATTACGCATTTATTCGCAATTGCTGCCACTTCATTATTCTTAGCTTAAACTAAAAAATTATGAATGGAATTTTGAATTATCTAAAATACCTGGGCCTTATTATGTAACTCGATTGTAGTGAAACGATTTTCGTATTCGGAAAAATGACAAGGTAGTATTTATCAATTTATGAAATAATGAATTACCTTTCCATTTCTGCAAATACGAAAATCGTTTCAGGAAAATCAAAGTTCGTAGCAAGGCTCCTGACTCTTATAAAAAGAAAAATGTGGTGTTTAGAATGCACACAGTTCTCTCATATATTGTAGTGCTCTACTATATAGACTTGGAGTATGTACACCACATCAAGTTCTTTTAAAAAATCTTTATTTTTTGAGATTTATTTCGTAAAGATTTCATAAAGAGAATGATTTAAAGTTAACAATCTTTAATGATTTTGTGAAGTCACAAATTCTTGAATATTTCATAATATAATCTTTTAAAAATATCTACAATAATTTTTTTAAAAATATTTGAAATTAGAGTAGTGATCTAGATATTCCATATTATATACAGTAATTATATATGGCAGGGTGCGCCCAAAATTTCATATATGATTACGGCAAACAATCGGGAAATTTTTTTAATTTTTTTGTTTTTTATCGGTTACCTTTTATGCTATTGCATTAAAGTTAAAAAAAACATTCCCGGCAGAATCTGTTGCCTTTGATAATGTTTTTTTTTTGAAAATTGCGCCTATAATTCAATATATTCAGTTAGTGTCCTTCTTGTTTTTTTTTATTTTGTACTCCAATTTTTACTTTTTTTTTTTTGAAATATTATAGTAGAATCGTTGTTATTTAATTTAAATTCTGGAATTGGCAGTAATTTCTTTTTTCTTGTGTTTCTACATTCAAACTTGAGGCCAAAGTTAAATTTAATATTTTCGCCGTGTTTTTTCTTTTTGCTAAAATATAAATGTATTAAATTAATAGAGGAGAAAAAAAAAGAATATTTTATTCGTTTACATTTTTTTATTATAAAGTTTCGAATTAAAAACGCCAATTGTATTGGGAAAAAAATTTTTGTGGAAGGAAAGGGTGGAGGAAAAGCAGAGATAAATTTGAAAGTTTTTTTAATTTTTTTTTTAATATATCAAGATGGCAATTTATAGGTGAATACTAAATAAAATATTCCTTTATTTTTATAGTATTTAAGAGAATCAAAGTAAATCTATTTAATCCCGCATTGAATCAATAAAAAATAAATTTACTGCATTTGTATAACAAAAAAAAGCTATTATAGAATAGCGGTTTCATTTTTACTCTTCAATGCACAAGATCGCCCTTAGTCGGAGTAAGTTTCTTCACGAATAAATGGTTCTTATTTCTGTTCTAAAAAATTAATCTATTTTTCGGTTTTAATTGATATCTAGCTTACTGAATAGACCGCCTTTTATGTTTTTCTTTAATTGGTGAAAACAAATTACGAAAAAACTTGTGTTTTTGGAAATTTGCCCTATATAAAACAATTTCTGTACGTAACTTAACAAAAATTTTATCATGCCACTCATGGTTTAATAGAACTCTTGCAACTTTATGGTGTTTTTTATTTTCCAAATTGTTAACAGATCATTATTGACAAATCTTTAATATATCCAAAAATTTTTCTGCAAATTAAAAAAAAATCTCAATATAATTTAATTTTCAATTTCACCTTAACTAAATTTCATTTAATTAGTTAATTTTCAAGTAAATTGCTTCCTGAACAAACTACATAGTTTTTATATCACATCATTATGTAGTTAGACAAAAGTTGTAGGGGTTTCATTGAAGAATCTTAAAATATTAGTATGTTTAAGAGCATTTGAATATTTTTAACAAAATTATCTTACCTAGTCTTGTAAAATTTTGCCGAAACTGCTCCTATTTATTATCCTAGACTTTAGATCTTTTTACAATTATCAATTTCAATAGTTTCAACCATATTCCTCCAACTATTTTTTAATTTCGGTTTAAATTCTGCCTCCTTCGCAACAAATTCGATCTCTAAAATTGATTGCATATTGTTCAAAAGTGTATTTTTAAAAATAATTCAAAATCCCCTGTATGAAATTAAAATAATTCCACATTTTTTTGCAATTTCTTTACGTTTGTACTTTTATAATTTTCACTTCTTCATTATTTCTGCACAAGTTCCGGTTCATTTTTCTCAAATTCCTTTCATTATTTATTTATTTTCGTCAATTTTATTATTAATTTTGAAATTCTAATTTAATTCTAATTCTTTCTATATTTTTCTATACAAAATTTGGACAATTTTTGTTTTTATACGAAAATAATATGCTTGAGTTCGAATCCAAATTTTACCTTTTTTTTAAAAAAAAAATTTTTAAATTTTTCTTTTTTCATTTTGAATTGAAAATGAAAAAAGAAAAATTTTATCCTCGTAAATATTTAAAAAATAAAAAATTTTGAAAAAAATATATGTATACTATAATTTGGTGGTTTATATTAAGAATTTGTTCCTACATATTTTGTGTGAATGTTGTTGAGTTTGTTAGTTGTTGTGTGAATGTGTTATTAGATTAAGTTAAAAGTTTTCAAAACAATTTCTATACTTAAGTTTTTAGAATTGGAGTATGACCGCACATGCTGTGGCTAGAAGCTGGTCAATTTTTAGACGGGACTTACGTCTGGATCCGTCAAAATTTTGACATTTTTTGTTTTTATACGTAAATAATATGATTGAGTTCGAAGCCTGCAGATTTTACAATTTTAAATTTTTTTTTTTTGTATTTTGAAGTTTTTTTTTGTAAAATAATAAAATTTATATAGTAGAACAAAATTTTATGATATCTAGAGACCTTTGTTCAAATCCAAATTTCTATTAATATTTACATTTTCAATAGATAAACATAAATTTTATGAAATTTGGAAAGAAAAATATTAAATAAATAAAAAAAAAGAATTTTTATTTCAATGGAATGGAGGTGAAAGAATTAACGCGAATTACGAGTTTAAATAGAGAGTTTCGCATTAACAGTTTTGAAGAATTTAAAGATAAAGAATTTGTATTAGAAAGAAATATATAATGAACGAAGGTTATAACAACTTTGAATTAAGGCAAATTCTAAAAGAAAAAAAATTTAATTAAACAAGCACAATATTTCCAAAATTTCAATTAGAGTGCGGTTTTCTGGCCGAAATTTTATCAAAAGTGGGTCCTTCAAATAAAGTACCTACATAGAAGGACTTGAAGCACAATTTTAACTTCAACGATCATTAAAAACTTAAGATAAATACCTGACTGGGAATTGAAGTTGTTTTCAGTTGGTAATTGATACAAACACAAAATGTTTCCATTTAATTTAAAAATATTTTGTTTTTAATCTGTAGAATTTGTTAACTGCAGCAAATTTCAATGGAATTAATTACAAAAGCAAAGTAAAATTTTTCAAAATTCTTTTGGGAAAGTGCCAAATTACAAGTGCTGAGTCTTAATAAATTACAAATATTTAATGGTCAAATTTGTATTTAATGTACACGGTGTCTGAAAAGTTCCCATACTTTTGGAAATACTAATTTTTCTCGTCATAGTTCTGTTTTTTTTTTTTTCAATTTGTTTTCATTATTTGCATTCGTTGTGCTATTTTACCCCAAGTAGCACTTGTTAACTGTGTCTTTATTTTTTTTTAGGTTAGAGAAGAATTGCGATAACAAGCGGATTATACTGTTATAGAATTACACAGATCAGACATGAAGACAGCTGAGATTGCAAGGACGACTGGTTACAAAAAAGTGACTGTCTATGATTTCATAAAACGTTACCAGAGTTGGGAAGCACGTCAGAGCGTCCTCGTAGCGGCTGTCCTGTCACTATATGATCGAACTGTATGATGAAACTACTATCAAACAGTGACCGACAATTGTCAACAATTTTCCAAAGCGTCTCCTTGCGTATATTACTGCAAATGGAGGTAATTTTGCGCATTTGTTGTAAATTTTTTTATTGAATATTGTTATTACTACTTTAATAAACTGAAATTAACTCTGACCAGTTGAACAATGTTGATTTCATAATTCATGTAGCAGTTCAAAGCTGTAAAAATGTTGAAAAAACACGGGAACTTTACAGACACTCCGTATTTTTAATTTTTTGATTAAATTAAGGTACAAACTTCTCAGACCCATACCAATTTATTAAAATTTGTTCTTCATACATGGAACACTTGTTTGACAGCAACTTGCTTTCGTCACACCAAATTCTCTGTTGTAACGCAGTGAACTAGAAATTGAAAAGTTTTAAATGTAATGCATGCATTTTTATGATCGCATTGAATACAAGAGTTCACCTTAAAATCCTTTATGATAATTAAAACTTTTGAAAAAAAGTTGTAAGAAATCAAATATTTAAAAAAAAAGAGAAAAATATTCAGGAACATTCAGATTTTTATGATACCTTAGATGGATCATGTGCATATTACACATACTTAACGAAATTTATATAAGATTTTCATGAAGAACAATAAAAATTCATTGTCTACCATCTTTGCAAGACTATTTATTGTGTTAAGAAAATGAATCTGAAAACGATGTTATTGAAATGTAATAACTAATAAGAATAATACTCGAGTAAGATTAAGATTTAGCAATATTTTAACTCGTACTACTTGATAATAACTTTCATAGCTATTCAGATAATAACTTTTTATTTAAAGGTCTTGTCTCTAACAGAATGAATGTTATAAAAAAATGTGAATATCTAAAATATTACTATTTATTCTACAAAAACCATTTAAGAACATCCGCTTTAAATGTTCATTATTTTAATTGCAAAACATACAAAATAGGCTTTAAAAGTTTTCCGACCTTTTCATGGTTACTATTTAATAAATTTTCATGCCGGATTGCCCGATTTTTTTTCTTTCTTCATACACATTCTTAAATCACATGCAGATTCTTAAATTTTTATTCTTAAAATAAGAATAAAAATTTAATTTTATTACAAAATCAGCTAGTTTGTATTGCCCGTGGTCTTCCTGAATTGAAATTCTTGAATTTAGGAGAGCAAAATATGTAATTAAAGTATAAAAAATTCCGCATTAATTAAAATTTCACATTTGTATGTATATGACGTATTGTTGTAATTAAATTGAAAATTAAAAATTATTCAAGAATGTTATCTGCATCTGCATCTCAATATCAATTACGTCTTACTTCTTAAAAGTTAATTTTTTGCATTTCAACTTTATAATTATTGTTCTTTTAAAAGACATAATTGTTAAGTAAACATTCTAATAAAACTTTACACAATTCTCCTCATATACGTACCACGTACGTATATGGACCAGATCAAAATGTGAATTTATTTTTTTTTTATTTGTTTTAAAATTAAATCTCTTTTGAAATAATTTTTCCCCGATTGTCATAATATTCATGTATATTTAATCATTATAGAGTACGTGAAATTTAATCCTTCCGATTATTTTCCACTTCTTTCTTTTCTGAAATAAATTTTTTATTTTTCTTTTGTTCTTCTTCTGTTAACTTCCTTAAGTATTTTTATAACAGAGTTTTATTTGCAATACTGTAAGAAAAATCAACCAAATTACAAAAATATAATTTTTAGAATAACCATACTTTTTAAAAGAGATTTCCTATAACAGTTCGAGTGCTTATAAAAGAAAAGTTATTCTAAGAAATAATAGGATATTTTGCCAGTTAAAGCATCGAGAAGGTTCTACACTTTTAAATCTTTGGCTTTGGGACGGCAACAAGGAAAGTAATTGAGAAACTATGTTCTAAGTAATCTTAAATTTTTTCATTTTTATTGTAAATGAATTATTGGTTTTACTCTTTTTAAAGCAAGGAATCAAAATAAAAAATAAATTTTATTGCATACTTATAGGTTACTCAAATTCTTTGAAAATTTAATTAATATTTGGGTTTAAAACAAAATCATAGTAAAAATAGTTAAACCTCACTCATTGTATATAAATTAAATAATTTATTAAAATTATTTATTGCTTTGAATATAACACTTTTAAATAGTTAGGTGAAATTTATATTACAAAAATTTTAATTTTATAAGGCAATTCAGTCAAACATATGGAAAATTTTTTAAAACTTAGGTTGATATTTTGATTCTAAAGTTTGGAAATCAAAAAATCTTTACAGTAGTCTTTTTAAACATAGAATTTTTATGCTCTGATTCAACTGTTCATTCTTCCTTTAGTGCTCATGAGTAATTTTGATTTGTTTCTACAGCTAGATCTTAATTTCTTTAGATCACAAAATAAGAATGCATTTTCGACATTATTACAAAAAAATTTTAATTTCAATAGAAAATCAACGAAAATGAAAAGCAGTTTTAAATCTTTAGATTGCGTTTTAAAAATCGGTAGATTGTGAATAGGATTGTAAGTCAATATTAATAACATTAACACTTGCGGTATCTTTGCGTATAATGGGCAGAAATTAATATTTTGATAATTTTACAAAAAAGGTACAAATTTTAAAAAAATTTTGTTATTAAATTAAAAAGCAGTTCAATGTTAAGGCTTATTTGAAATAAGAACCTTCTAGAATTCCCTAAAGTTCACTATTGCAATAATATGGCTTTTTACTTCAGTTCAAAATAATTCAGTTCAAATAATCAAAAATCTTTTCACCCATAATATATTTCTGTATTGTGTTAAATAAATAATTTTTAATGAAAATCCTGTTTCCTTAACAGAGGCCTTATTAAAAATATTTACAGCCTATAATTATTATAAATCTATATTCTTTTCAGTGAACAAAATCAATGACTAAATTTTGCATAGATTTTTGGGAAAAGAACGAAATACAGAGAATACGAAAAAAATTTTTCTCAGTTGGAAATTGCATTATCACCCATATTCTGTTAGTCGCCCCACTTAAAGTGATGGAATACTATTTTGGTTTTCATTATAAAATTCTATGTTCCGAAATTGATTTTATTCAGTAAATTACAAAATTTTTGAATAACAACCCATTAGGTCAAGTGATGCGACTAACAGAATATGGGTATTAATGAAAATATAATTATATGAACTTAGTCAGTGGCTCCCGCGAATACAAAGAGCGAGTAAAAAAACCTAATAAATTTTAATTATGCCTTTAAGTTCTATTTATGAATGTAACTTCAATGCTATGTTCTTCCAACTGTTTCCCATATCAAAAAAAAAATTTCCCAACTGTTTCCTATATCACCACAATTTTGGTAATTTTAAAAACAAGTAAAACCATTTAATCTACAATAAAATAATTATTGAGTATATTTGCAGAATATTTAGGAAATTTGGAATTTTTATAAGGTTCATAAGGCTCAGACGTTTATAAGGGAATCATTGACAATATTTTGCTTTTTTCATTTCCTTTTCAGAGAGAGAGAGATTCATTAGAACCATGATTGCCTTTAATATTATCATGACTTAATGTCATGAATCGAAAATCAGATTCTTAACATCTTATTCTTAGGTAATTTATGAAATAATAAAAAAAAGTAAAAAATAAAAAAAAAATATGCAGTTTTGTTTTACTCTTCTTCTTCTTATTCTTTTTTTTTTATTTTATATTTCCTTAAAAATTAAAAACTTTTTATTAGATCTCGTACGTCGCGCAATTCACTTAAACTTATGCACTTTTAAACGTTTTGAAAATTTTTAAAATAAAACAAAAAAAAAAAGAACAAATATAGAAAAAATAGAATTCCATAGTGGAATTATAGAATGAAAAAATCATAGAAATAAAAATTAAAAAAGAACAAAAAAAAACCAAAATACAAAAAAAAAAACTTATGAGATACTTTAGTTTTATTAGTTTTTCATGCATGACTTCCATTCATCTTCCTCTAAGTTTTATCCTTGGTATTTTTTCTATTTTATTTTTATACCGGTACAAACGTATGATAGAAGGGTATAATAAATTTGCCTTACCCTTTGTAACGCTAACAAAAAATAGTCTGGGATATAGGCTTGGCTATAGGTTTTTGACCAGTGTCGAATTCTGAGTCAATTTAACCATGATTGTTCGTTCGTCCGTCAGTTCATCCTAACGATAACTCAAAAAATAATTTAATTAAGTTCACCAAATTTTCACAAACAATTTATTTTAGCAATAATCAGAATAAGAATCCTAGGTAAAGTGGATATGATCGCATAAGCGAATATATTATAAGGGCTATTGTGTTTGATAAAATTCATTAAAATTGATTGGCTCCTTCTGGAAGCTGCCATACAACTTAAGTTATTTGACTGTGTCTTAAAAACTCTTCAGCCCCTACAGTACTGAAATTTTTCAAAAACAAATTAGTGAAATGATATAGCTGACATCATTAGAAGTTGTTGAGATCTCATCAATACTTGTGATAGCTACCATACGACTCCAAAAGTAATTTGGCCATATATGTCAAAAAGTATTCATAGCGCATAGTTCTGAAAATTTGCACAAACAAACATTTGTTTTGTTCGATTATGTTTGATAAAAGCAGATGAAATTTCTCGAATGTTTGTGTTAGCTATGATAAATGAGCTGTTTGTTCATAGCCCAGAAACTAAATAAGGATTTTTAATTAAAGGAATTTGGTGATGTGCCCATCATTATTAGTAAAACTCTTTTCGATTGTATAGGTTTATATAGTAACTAGCATATATGAATGAAATGGCACTACACATATAAAAATTAAGAGGTTGCATGAAACTGTAAGTCAATTATATCTGACATTTAAAATAATTTATTCGTACGGGTATCACAGAGTTGACACGATCACCTGCATCTATTTTCAATTTTATTTGATTTTGTTTTTTTTTTTTTTGTACATACATACTTGTAGTTTTGGTATTCAAGAGTTCCCTGCAACTATTTTTTCTCTTGTTTCTTTGTTTTGTGCTTTTTGTCTTGTTTTTTATAAATAATAGCGTAAATACCAACAGTAATAGAGTAAAGCAAAAGAATATTATATAAGAAGAAAGAAACTTACAAAATAGCTAAATCATTATTCACTTAACATTCTTATAACATCCTTGAATCCTTTTTTTCCCTCATCATATACATAATAATAACAGTAATAATATAAATATGTGATTGTTGTTTTATTTTTGTTGTCTGAATTTCATTCGCATTTAAAAGCTTCCACATTTATTATGGATAGGAATTTTGTTTTTGTGTGTGTGTGTGTTTGTTTTTTTCTTCTAAGTCTTTTATATTCTGCACACAATAATAACAATAAAAATAAGAACGGTGAATAACTCGGGAAAAATCACAAAATATTTTTTTTCTATGTGCTGTTTGTTTTTTAGATGATTTCATACATAGTTTTGATAGAATATGAAAAGGATTCAATATAGTTAGTTAAGTATAAAAGAATAGCAGTAAATAGTTTCAATTTTTCTGATTTTGGTTGTATACTAGAGTTTTAGAAAATATTGCATTTGATTAAGAAGTAGATGTTTGTAAAATTTCAAAAATATGTTGGTATAAGTTTGACTTTGTATTCGGTTTAATAAAATATTTTTATGGAATCTTAGGTAGCAATTTGTTAAATTACATAATACGAAGAGTTTTAAAGTAGGTTTGACGTATAATCCACATTTATGTATTCTTGCATTTAGAGCAATGGGTTCAGTCATCGGCTCGTTGTTTATAGCCTTTTCTTTTTGGTACTTCAGTTGACGTTTTCTTTAATTTCTGTACTTTGCAATTCTCATATATATTGGAAAAATTGAATAATAGTGGTTTACGCCTAAAATTATTTTAGATTTTTTAATACTGTTAAACAATTAAAAAATAGGATAAGATACTAATTCATAGTACTAGATTAAAACATAATATTAATATAAAATTTAGAGAAAGTTTTAGAGAAAGTATTTTAGCATAAATTGAAATTTTTAATTGAATTTCAACTTCATTACGAAATTTTTTAAACTAGTATTAAACGTTAATCTTATATCTTTTTGATTTACTAGAATTAAGTATCTTAATAAATATATTTATTTAAAGACTCCTGTATTTTAATAAATTTAAGGAGTATGAAGGTGTGAATGATATTCAATTCAAGCGTTTTCTATTCGACATGGAAAGCAAGTTTTACTAAAATAAAATTTTAGTTTATAATAAGCTTCTCTATAATAATAAAATGTTTTTACCTTTTCTATTACATAATGAGTACATTTTGAGAAAGAAGGCCAACATCACTTACAAGAAATTCTTTTTATACATTCATATGTACATATATAATTAGACATGGCCACAATATAAGGTTCACCAATTTTTCAAAATTATTTATTTGTTCGCAGCTATTTGAACATTTTCAACATTGTACTTCAACTATATTTCAACTTCTATGCAAGTTTTGCCTCCTTCTCAGTTGCCAATTTGTTCTTCAAAATTGAGTTTGTGTTATTGAAAACTATGTTTTTAAATATGTAAGTCAAAATCATCTATCTGAACTTAAAATGAAACCCAAATGAATTCGTGTACACATGTGCGTTTCATTTTACATTTAACAGATACCATAGCTTATTTTAACCATAGCTCTGCATATAGTGATTTTCATTGAATCTATTTTCTTAAAAATTTCCTCACAATAATTAATTTCTTTTCATCCATATTAATATTTATTTAATTGTATTTCTTTCTATAATATTATTCTATACATAATGTTACTCAGATTGAAAGACGAAATTGACAGCAATTTTTCATTTTCATGAAATATGAAACAAAAAATTTACCTTGAGTTCGAATCCAAATTTTACCTTTTTTTTTAAAAAAAAAATTTAATATTTTCATTTTGAATTGAAAATGAAAAAAGAAAAATTTTATCCTCGTAAATATTTAAAAAATAAAAAATTTTGGAAAAATATATGTATACTATAATTTGGTGGTTTATATTAAGAATTTGTTCCCATATATTTTGTGTGAATGTGGTTGAGTTTGTTAGTTGTTGTGTGAATGTGTTATTAGATTAAGTTAAAAGTTTTCAAAACATTTCCTAGACTTAGATTTTTAGAATTGCAGTACGACCGCGAGGCTTAAGGGTAGTCACTGGTAAATTTTTAGACCGGACTTAGGTCTGGATCCGTCAAAATTTTGACATTTTTTGTTTTTATACAGAAAAAATATGTTTGAGTACGAATCCAAATTTTACCATTTTTTTGAAAAAAAATTTTTTTTTTTATATTTGAATTTTTTTAGTAAAAAAATTTTAAAATAATTGAAAATTCAGAAATTTTGATTGAAATAATCGAGAAATATTTTATTAAATCAGAATTATTTTTAAATCGAAACATAATAAAAACAATTTTAATGAAGATGGAGAATTTTAAATAGCAAAGAAATTAATTTGAATAAAATGAAATTATAATAATTTAGTCTAGGAATTTAAAAGAATAGGAATGAAAAATCTTAAGGAATATGCATGAATTATTGTGGTTTGGAAAATAATAATCAATTGGAAGAAATGAAAGTTCCTAATAACATTTAAATTTTGCTAAGAAAATTTCAGAATCGCATAATTATTTGGATCTTCTTAATGCTGTTCCTATCGGAGGGTATTATTGAATAAAAGGAAATTTTTTCAAGATTTAAGAATTTCATAAATTCAAGCGGAAATTTTTTTTAGCAGGTGTAACAGAAAATGTTCAAATTTTTAATTAAATTTGGATTTGGTTAATAATTTTTTTTTTTGGAAAAAGCACGAAGTAAATATCTTCGTGCAAATATTGTTGTGGAAAAATCTGTGCTATCAATATTTTAAATGGTTACTAAAAAAAAACCAAATTCGAAAATATGCATAATCAATTGTGATTATAAAAACAAAATTCTTTAATTGTATGTTTTGCTGCTTTTACTTATGAGCTCCTAAAGCACAAAATTTGTTTTAATTAACAATTGCATAAAATAGGATTTTGCGCTATAATTTTTTGGGGCATGAATTTGAGAAAAATTTCGATTTGTAATTTTATTAAATTTTTTTCAAACAAAATCAGTTCCTATTAAACTCCGACATTATTTTCAAATAGATAAAGTGCACGAAAATTGAATTATTTTTATCAGAAAAATTCTTGTAAAATTTATTTTCATGTGGAATTTTGTTTCCGTTTCCTAACGAAATGGTATAATTAGAAAAATATGCTTTTTAATATCTGACACATTATTATCGCTGATTTTTAAATTTAATTAAAAATAAATATGCAACTTCCAGTTTTTGAATGGCTACCAGAACGACCTTAAAATATAGTTCATACAAAACAAGTATACGCGTATATTGTTAGATTTGGCACGTAAATTTGAATGAATACTTAGTATAACATGAAATTTATTTAAGGATTTTCAATAAAATATGGAATAAGCCTTGAATCAATATGTAATTTTAATTAATTGAAAACTTATAACACACTAACTTATACGTTTTATAAGTTAAGCTAGGTTATATTGAATTTATATTTGATTTTTCCTACCCAAATCTTTAATAAAACAATCTTCTTTCTTAAAGGCAACAATTATATGACTATATAATAATGGCGAAATAATTGAACTTCTTATAATAGAAAGTAACAAAAATATTATTAATTTTATTGAGAGAAATCGAAAGCAATAATAAAGTGTCGTGAGAGTACATTCGAAATTGTTCAAAATAAAATAATAATACGAGAGTAATATTAATTAAATTTCTGTATTAAATGTAGAATTACATTTTTGTAGTAATTGAGATTTTTGCCATATGTAAGGCTCGTCAAATTACTCCTTAATTGATTCATTTTTAATTAACCATCTTTATTAGTTTAATAAATTTATTCAAATAAACACACAGATATATATCTATATTCTGTTAACTTAAATTTGAAGAAGCAAAAAAAATTTGAAGAACTCTCTGTTATGTTAATGTTGTACTGTAATATCAATTGTATTTATATGTAAGACTATTAACCAGCATAATAAAATTATTAATCAGAACAACAGTTCACAAATTCATTATTCATAAAATGATTCAATTATAAACAGGTCCGTCAGAACGATAATAACATCTCTGCAATAAAATAATCAAGAAAAAGAAGAAAAGAAAAAAATATTGCATAAACAAAAAATTTGTTGTTTTTTTTATTGTAATTGTAGTTGTAAAACTACTATAATAACATCAACTATTACAAAACACTCTTTTATATTATTTATTTACAGAAAATATTACCAAATCAAACCAGAAATAAGTGAAATAACGAGCAAAGGAATAAAACAACAAGAAAGAGTGAGAGAAAATAAACAAAATTAGGAACTAAAAATTTAGAGGTTTGTCGTCATTACATCCGCTTTATTTTTTTCTTCCTGATGTTTTTTTTGCCAGCTAATATTCTCTATGATAAAATGGGAGAAAATTTAGAAATGACATAGAAAAAAATATTCCAAGTCATTTCTATAGAATTTTGACTTTAATATAACAATTTTTGTTTCACTTATTTTGTCGATGTTCACATACTTATACACGTAGTGCATAATATTATGTATGCTGGTTCGTCAGTATATACTGACATAAATTTTGTAAGCTTTCTAAGTTCTATTCTTGAATGTTTTTGTAATAAGAAATTTACTTGAAATAAAAGTATCCAAAACCAAAAAATAAATATGAAAGCATTTTATCATTTTTGATCCTCTTTGTTATACTCGGTACGAAATAGTAACAAGTATACATGAGTATGTGTGCATTGAACAAAAATCATAACTCATAAAATAACAATATTATATTATATAGAATAACAGTGATATTACAAACCTTAACATTAAATATAACATACAACCATAACACAAATGAAAATCATTCCTCTTTAAATAAAGAAGTAAAAAAGAGTTTCGGTTGATCTCAACCGGCTGATTTTATACCCTACACCATGAAAAATAGATCATAAAAATTAGTTTTTGAAATATTTAACGTTATAGGTTTTAGTATTATGACTTATGAGGCAGCTATCTGAACCTGTTGGTTTATTCGCTTTCAAACATATTAAAACCTGAGCGAGAATATTTTATGCAGGTTTTAAATTGGTTACAAACTTCATAACAAAATTTTTATACCCTTCACTAAATAGTAGGGTATATAAAATAGAAAATACTTACAAAACACGTGCACATTACACAACTCCCGACACACATACACGTTTCCAAAATAAAATTTTTCTAAATGCACACACCAAGTTTATTGCTTATTATGTGCATAAACACAACGTAATCAACGAAAATCCGTACACATAAATTTTCATTCATGTCAATCCCATGAAGAAGAAGTCTCTATATATATTTTGATCCAAAAATTTGTATGTACAAATACCTAGGTATACCTTTTTGTATTATATAAGTTTTCTTTGCAAAATTTTTATAAGAATAAATAGAAAATATAGTTAACTTCCTTGTGATCCTTTTTTAGCACTGATGCATAAACTGAAAATTTCATTTCATTATAAATCAAAAATAAAAGATGGATGAACGTGACTTGATGTTAAAGTTATTAAACTCACTCACTGGTTACAATCATCTTGTGACTTTTTAGCGAATTATGGAAAAAATGTGCTCAATTAAGTCATTTTAGTATGACCGTATGTCTTACCGTATGTCTTTACTTTAGTATGACCGTATGTTTTGCATCCTACATTATAATTAGCTTAAATTTTCCGAGGAATCAAAGCATTTTGGAAAAAAAATAACAATATGTAATCTTCTTTACTTATAGACCCCTCCTTTTATTTTGAATTCTGGTGTAGCTTTTCAGAATAATTAAAATGCAAGTTTTTGACAACCTTATAAAAAAAAAACAATTTATGGATTCGGTCAAGGAAAAAATTTAAAGTGTTAAATTTATTAAGAGCTAAATAAAAGATAATGTTATTGTTTCAACCGAAACCAAGGTTTAACGTCAACTTGACCTTTTTGAATTTTGATATAATCGACAGAAACTAGAATTGAATTCCAATAGTCTCTTGCAAAATGTCAAAGTACAGTCAAATTCAATTGTTACACAAATTTTTGTACATAGTAAATTTTCGGTCGTCCATATCTTAAACCTTGTTAGCTTCATTTACAAAGGGTTAACAAAAATGTTTAGCAGTAGATGTTTGATACTCATCTGAGGCATTCTCCTAAATATATGCAATATTATATTATATTAATTAAAATTTTGAATTAGAACAACGTTCTCATTATTAAACACAATTTCGATACTGAAATTATTAAAATTAAATGTGTTATTTTATGTACCATGATTCAATAGATAGAACTTTTTAACTATTTTTCTCAATACTCTAATATATTATTGGCAATAAAAGTATTCATAACAATTATATTAAAGAATTTTTGCATATTGAGTTGCAAATTAGGAGGAACTTCCAAATATTTTTATTATATTTTGAGTGATACTTTCGCCTAAGTATATCTTGATATACTTAGATTGTTACTCTTAATTTATAGATTTCATTACTCTCAGGAAATTTGTATATAAATTGGACTGAACAACTTATTTAATTTGAAATCGTATTAAAAATTTTTTGAAACTAATCGATAATTAAATTATTCATTTAGAGTTGAATATTTTAGAATTTAGAAAAAATCATATTTTATTACAAATAACCAGTTCCTTCATTAACTCTTCTAAAGATGTTGCTCTTACATTAAATAAAAATATTGTAATAGTAAATGAGCAACAACAGAATTTTGAATATGGAATGAATACGGAAATCCTTAAAATTCCTTCATATTAATTACTTAGTACCATGTAAGATGGTGCAATTAACATTGTCAATTTAACAATAAATGCTTCTGTAAAATCTAGTATTACTCCATCCTTTTAACACGAATTAAAAATTTAATTTGACATAGAAAATTATTAAGAATTTCTAACGAAATCTTATTCTATTAATTGTTGACTTCAACAAAATTATCTAGATATTTATATAAAATTTTAAAATACCAACAATGTAAAAATTTTAACAAGATTGTTCCAGGTGTTATAAATTTTAATACAATGTCCAAAATATTTTGAATATTTTATGAGTAAAACTGTAAAATTTTAATATTAAATTTTAAAAATTTTTAATTAATTTTTTTTTTATTTCACCTTTTATCCGTATTAAACCTGATCCGAAATTTCACGTTCATATTTTTTATGTTTTATTGCCGAATCAAAAATATTTAAATTATATCCTCATAAAATGAGGAAATAATTTTGTTACTTTGTTTTTTTATATTAAAATTATAGGACTAAGGTGTAAATTTTTTATATTTGAATAGCATAAGAGAGTATTTATGCCACCATATCATTTATTGTGTTAATTCTTGGTACAACACTACGAAAACTACATAACAGCTTCTGTAAAATACTTACATTAAATGTAGATTACTAAACTTGTAATTCGATGCTACTAAAATATTTAATTACCAAATTCAATCCATTGCAATTTATGAATTGGAAAGTAAAAATATTCAACTATCATATTGTCGGTCTGATGCGAACAACACAATATTGTCGGTCTGATGCGAAACTTGAAATCTCGATATAAAACTGAGTGAAATCGCTCCTTTAAATTGTCTTTCCTAAATCCTAAAGGTTGGATTCTGGCATATGAATTATTTGTCATAAAGGTACTTTAATTTTGAAATTACATCAATTAATTTAATTAAATAAATTCAAAATAGGATCGTAATAATTCTAATTAGCTTAATTTGGGATGTGAACATTAAAAGTATGGTTTCTACAGTATAACTTGCAATTTTTGTTTTTGTATACTCTTTTGCAGTCTCTAATTGTGCATCTAGATTTTTCATCTCACGTTTTATTTTCACATTCAAATCAAAATTCCAATATTTTAATGAGCTTTTACGATCCAATAAGATTACTCGTTTCTTTAATTAGATTTTTGCATTTTTTTCTCAAATTTATTATGTATTGAACTAAGAAAACAGAGATATGCAGTATGAAATAAATTTTCTCAGCTGGAAGTTGCCTTTTACTTTTATATGATACTCAATTACTTTTTGTTCACTCGACGAATAACAAAGTGAAAGACGCCATTAAGCCCTTAAATTAAAAAAATAATAGAATTTAACAATTAGTTTGAAAAAAGATCCCACTACATTTAACATATTTTTATACAGTAATCATGAAGCAGCGTTCCTTAAAATTATGAGCAATATAGGCATCATTCCCATAAATTTAGTCATGTGTGCACGTTACAATATTATCTTACAATATTATTCCACAGATTCTATTGAATATAAATGAATTTTTGTGAAAAGCGACAGTTGTTCTAAAATTTTTTCGGATACACGCTAAACGAGAAATTATACATATACTAATTATGCCCCTGAAAATATGCAATTTTTGCAAATAATATTTATCTGTCTCAAATTACATTACAAATCGATAAAAAATTTCGTATAACAATATTTAAGTAAAAATTTGACTTAGCTGTACAAAAATTGTATAGTCTAAAAAAAAAAGGATATCTTTCTCATAAAAAAAATAATAAGGAAAAAAACAAGAGGAAAAATGTATTATTACCCACTTCCGGATTGGTCTTATCTTAACTAGTTGCCTGCTTTATTTTGCATAGATATAATTTTTTTTTTCGAATACTTTATACTTTTATTTTATTGCAAACATCATACTCCGCCTCCATTTCAAAAGAACGTATTGTTACCAGTGTTATGAAAATATATTTAAAAAATTTCTTTTCTAAAAATTTCTCATTATTTATTAAATATCAAAGTTACTCAGGTGTTTGAACATGTAATTACATTTGAACTCAATAGTTTGGCATTATTAATAGTTCATTGAAGCATATAAAGACTTCGCTTTTTCTCTTTTTAGTGCCAGAATTTATATTGCAATGATTTCTGGTTTAGAAAAGGGACTAATGTTCGCATTAAGAACTTCATTTTTTGCAGAGTGTCGTTAAGTTGTTATGTAAAGTGTAAAATGCCTACAAAATTACTAGAAACCAGAATAGAGAACTTCTATTTTCGAACTATCATGCAGTAGCAATTTGAACAAATTATTTAACAACGTTATTTTCAGTGGTGCTTCAATTCCAAAAAGTATCTCCAGTAAGCTTTTTTCTGCAAAACATAAAATTATTGAATGGCATAACAAAAATTCAAAGTTTTTGTAAAAAATTAGTTATTATGCAAATGATATTCTCTATTTAGAATCTACTAAATAGAGAAATTAGAATAATTGCAGCCAAAAAAGAAGATCCACTGTACCATTAATCTATTCATCGAATATCTCACTCAAAATACATTCTTGTGTAAGTTTTGTTATAATCGATTGCCCAAACTCATTCATCATAAATCCCATGCAAGTAATAACCTAGAAGAACATGATAGATATATTAGTAGTTATTATAAGTTACCTAATTCTGATTATTAATGCCTTTTATTCGCAGTGTTGTAAATCTGGAATAAAAGAAGGTAAAATTTATGTGAAAAATAAGATAAAATTATTGAATGGTATAAGAAATTTATGTATTGGCATAAAGAGGTTGAAAAATTAGAAAAATAGTGCTGTGAGCCCCAACAGGAAGATCTATGGTATCACTATTCTTTTTATTAAATATCTCACTCAGAACACGTTTTTGAAACCTTTTTATCGGAAAAATGTGTGGTTTATTATAATTAATCGTGTCAATTTAGTCGTCATATATGCCATACAACAATAAAATAGGAGTACAAGGAAAGCACTACCAGTTTTATCTAAGTATAATCACCTATTTTAGAAAAATTTCGGACAAAATCTGTACTATTAATGAAAAGCAATATAAAATTTAGGAAAGAATTGCATGCAAGTTAATTCCACATGTTTGGTAACACTGACCGCTCAAATGAATTCAATATACTTTTACGTAATGTCTTTTATAAAAACAAACTGAAAAATTAAAAACAAAAAACACATTTCGGTTCCTATAATTTTTTATGTTCATTGCTCTCTTAATTTTTTGTTTTCTTTTTGCTTTTTATCTCAAAAAATTTTCTCTGTTTTTTATCTTTTCCGCCAATTTATTAGATAGGAAGGATATGAAATTTAAATTGAAATAAAAGAACTATGGACAAAATGTACTTAACAGAAATAGGTGTGAGGAAGAGGGGAAGAAGACAGAACTGGCAGAACAAGAGCACAAAAAAAAAAAAACAATTCAATTCTTGTTGCTATTCGGTTTTTGTTTTCTTCCTTTTCATTGTATTTTTTTTTTTTTTTTTATAATCAAGGAAGAATAAATAAAGAAAAGAACAGAAATATCCTTTTTTAATAGCACTTTAGAACAAAAAAAAAAAAAATTCACATACCATATTGTTTTTTTTTTTTTTTTGGGAAAAATATTTCTAGTGATACTTTCAAATTTTCAGGCTTTATACCCTCTCCAAATATAACATAAAAGGCAAGTATTAATAGGGCTTTTTTTTATTTTTCTTCTTCTTGTTGTTTTTTTTTTTTTTCGAAATATTCCAATATTTTTCTGTTAGATTTTCATTCTGATGAGCTGTAAAATAAAATGGTTAGAAAAAAAAAAAATAAGCAGAAATGGTTTTATTTTTTTTTTTTTTTGCACCAAATCCTTCGAATCCTGTCGATGGAATTTTCACCATAAGTATTATATCCTTTTGAGGATTTTTCTCGTTTTTTTTTTTTTTGTTTTCATTATGTTTTTGCATATCTCTTTTGTTTTTCCATTTTTTAATGTATTTTATAATATAGACGTAGAATTTTTATGTCTCTTTCTCTTTTCCCAAAAAACCAATACCAAATAGTCTTAAATTTATCTTTGACTATCAATTGGGAATTTTCGAAAAAAAAATATCATATCGGAAGGAAATAAGTTATAAATATATTTGAATACACACATGCATGCATATATATATATAAGAAATATTATATGTAAGTATCAGTTAGTGATAAACCATAAGTAGAATAGAAGGATACTATGTAATCCACGAACTAGATTTAACAGGGATATTTGAAAAAGAAGAAAAAAGAAAACAATGAATAGCGAGCAAATGGAAATATATTAAAATGGATGTTTGTGAATATTATTAACAACAAAAACAAAATATAATAATATAAAAACAAATATCTCGAATAAACAAGTCAATATAAAAATAAGAATACAAAATATTAGAAAAAAAAAATAAAAGAAAATTTGGAGTTGATTGAGGCAATTGTAAGATTTTAATGCAAAGGAAATTCTAAATTTCTATTATTAAGCTAGGCTGGAAACAAGCTATATCTCTTGTAAAATATCACCTATATAAGACAATTTTAATATGATTCTTGCTAGTTAATCATCAGAACTTGCTATTGCAAGAAAATTGTTCCTATTGCAAGAAAATTAAAAATTGTTAAATTTTAATTGTTCCAACAAAAAATAAAACTACGATAGGAAAAAATTGCGTACCATTTGATTTCCTTAAAAAAATAATTTTCTTTTTTCAATTGATAACCGAGTATTCTCGAAGATAGAGTTGGGCAGCTTCTTAAAACATTATTAAAAAAACATACATACAAAATATAAATAACGAAAATTATTTTGGTAATGTAAAAATTTTACTAGGAATTGAAGTTTCCAGTATTTCCTAATATAACAATTGATATTTTCTAATTTTTTTTTTAAATTTTTCAATTAATATGACTAAAGCAATTGAAGCAAAATAAATCGTGTTGTATATTAAAATATGGGAAAAGAATACACAAAACAGATGAAAAGACCAGTATTTACGGGGCAACAAAACGGAAGTACAAATACTCGGACCGGAGAATAACAGCAGCCTTATATTTGATTCATTTACAAATTAAATGATCAACATCTCTTCAAAATAAATATTCAATGATCGCATAATATTATTTTAGATTTAAGTCCAAGGTGAAGCTGCCATAACCTGGTAGATATGCTAATCTACAAAAAGAAAGTTTTCAAAAAAGAAAGTTTGCGTTTCATGAATCACATTTGATTTTTCTCAATATTTCGGTAACAAATTTTACCGATTACACTTTGGAATTGGAATATTAGAATTTGATAAGGTATCATTATAATTATTGAATATCAATTGAATAGTCCAATTTATTTTTCTATGGTATTGGCTCGAGAAAAGGCAACCCTTAACCTTACACTGGCATTATTTTTATTGCTGTAATTTTCCCAATTCTAATTTTCCATGAATGTTCAAACAAGTTTCTATCATAGCCTAAGTCCAATGTTTTCATAAATCTTGAAACAAAACTGTCCATTTGAGTTGCTATATAAGATAGCACTTCTTAACAGAGCATTACAAACTTGTAAACACTTTCAAAATTACAATTGATCTTCATTTCAACATTAAATACAATAAATTCAGAAAATTCTTCCCACCCCTGGCAAAAAAATCAAATGAAATAATATAAATATCTTAATAACAAACATAACAGAAAAAAATTACAAAAAAAAACAAAAAAAAATGAGAGAGGGAGAAAAAAATTAGCTTAAAAATACGTAAAAGGATACAAAAAAAAATTGAATAAATTTTCACGAGTTTGCATGTTTTTGTAATTTGTTAATGGAATTTGATTTTCCAAATGGATGAGAAATTATTATTCAAATTAAATTTTTTTTTCTCACACACACATGTATTATGTTTGTGAACTATATGTAGGTACACTTTGCTTAACAAATTTCTAATCAAGTGAAATTAATAAATTACTTAAAAATAGTTGTCAAGTCTGTCGGTTTGACATCTGTCAATTTTACATGAACTTATCGATATTTGACACAATAACAGTCAGACATTTGTCAGGAATATCAAATACAAATATTTGTACAACATTTTAGTTTCAATACCAAACCTTATTTAAAATTAAAATGAAATATTACTGAAATTATAACTAACCTAGAAATCTACATAAAAAATGTCAAATTATATCGAAGTTGAAATTTATTTATGTAATGTCAAAAATTCATTGAAGGATGCAAAAATCACAAACAATGAGTTGGTAATTGTAGTTTTGAGATATTTGAATACAATTTTTAATCTCTTGAAAAGTCACTTAAAACGGTGACAAAAAAAAATGGAAGTTAATAAATAAAGGGTTAATTTGAAAATCTTCTATAAATATTATAGTGAAATTTAACAATATATTCTTGGGTTCCCGCATATTAAATATTGTGTACTGATGTGCTCTTCACTGATATTAACGTATAGTTTCAGCAATACTGCAAACATTTTTTTTTGGATATGAAAATCTGAAAATTTATTAAACATTCTATGTTTTTATTTTACTCTTTTTTTTTTATATAAAAAAAATATTATGTAAATATGTGTATATTGTATAAATTTACGCTTATATAATAAATATAGAGATCATAGCTTAGCTTAGATTATTAGACTTAAATTATTTAGTTTTACTCTTAATCCCCCTTCTCTTTTGCATATTTTTCTTAACGTTTTTGTAAAAAAACATTCTATTGAATTCATTGTCAACTAACATTATTGATGAGCGAGGATAGAGGAAAAAAAATTCTAGATTTTATTTTTTTTGGTTTTTCTTTTTCTTAATTTTTATTATTATACAAACTATATGTATGTTAAAGAAATAAAAAATCTCAAATATGTATTGAAAATTTTCTTTTAAATAAAATTTATTCAATATGTAAATGTTATGTAAAACAATATTGATTTAAGATTAAATTTGCTTGTATAAGATTTTTTATTAAAAAATATTATTGTTTTAGAACATTAATTGTGACATTATTATATAAGAATTAAGGCAATATTGTTTCAAGGATTATAGAAAGACAACCGACAATATTTTTAATAATTTTTGAATGAAAAATGTAAAATTTATAAAATCTCATCTTTTATTTAACCATTTATTAATTTGTTACAATGAAAATGTGCTGTATAAGTTTAAGACTTTAATAAAATAAACAAATTTCCCGATATATAACACGAAAATTTCCAATAAAATATTTTTGTAATCAGTGTGTCTTCTTCTCTTAAATTCTAAGGTTCTACAATTAAAAAATTTATGAATTTGCATAATATATAACTAATATTATTAAATAATTTTTGTTAAAATCTTATAATGAATAAGATAAGGCTTGAACAATAATATGAATGAAATAGCTATAGTTAAATTTTTAAAAAGTTGTATGATTCTTTCAAGATCATCTCAAAAATTTATTCTTCTAACCAAGTCACATTCAAAATCCCACATTAAACCTTAACAATTTTATTTACTTTAAAATTATATTTTATTTCTCCTTTTCGCGCTATTACTAAAAGTACTTTCCGAAAATTAAACATTAAAATACACTTAAACTTCAACAATGTGCCACAATGTAATAAAATATGCAATTGAATTTTAAAAAAATCCCACTTAAAATTCTTTTTTTAATCACAATGAAATTTTTTAATAATTTTTAATCTGGAAACCTTAAAAAAGTCCTTAGAAAATTTTAAATACATTTACTATTTAATAAAAGCAATGGGGGAGCCATTCTCATACTCTTATTCCAAGAAACAAAAACTTTGTTGTAAAAAATTATTAAAAGTTTTAACCTTGTGCTCTTCATTAATTCGGAGCAATGCTAAATGCTTAAAAAATATAAAGCTAAATTTAGAATCTATTGGCATTAATCCTAATAAAAGCAATAAGCTAAGCTGAAAAATTAAGTAATTGAGTAATTTTCAATAGATAACTGAACTATATAAATTTATTTATTGACCTTTTCTGAATAATTCGCCTTCCCTGCTTTTGCCTTATTATTAATTGTATGCAAAAATTTTGATAACCTGTACTATATCAGATCCTCTTTATTCAATTTTATTCATTAAAATAAGTTTTAATTAGTGCTACCAATTCTGTTCTGATCTTGTTGTGCATATTTTCGATCCTATAATATTTAATTTATTCTTAAAGTCATTCTTTATTTTGTTGTTTAACAGCAGAATCTATTTAAATATTTTGATAGGCGATTAGAACTTTAATTAATTGAGTACAATTTTTAATATAATTATCAGAATTTCTCTTTTTCTTCTCTTGATTCTCTTTTCTTTACATATGAGGTTAAAGCAATTAAAATATTAAAAATTCCCTATATTTTCCAAAAAAAAAACAGTAATTGAATCTAAGAAAAACTTTAATATTTTGCATATCCACATGTAAAATCCACTTGTCCCTAAAAGTATGCAAAATAATAATTAAAATTTTATATTTTATTTTAACATTTTATTTTATTTTTTAAAGTGTATTTATAACACATATTAAATATAAAAACATTGAAGATATTTAAAAAAAAATTTTTTAAGAGGATTTTCCTTTACTCATTTTCCAAACTTTTTATACTTCTTTATTGTTATATAAACGATTTGCACTCATTCATTTTTTTTGTTTTTCTCTTATAATATATACTTAGTAGTTAAATGAAATGTTTTTATATTTAAAACTTAATTTTCTTCATAAAAAAAAACAAAAACAAAACAATATTTAATAATAAATTAAACGAGAAAAAATAGAGTTGACCTTGTCAACTCTGTGATACTCGCACGAATTTATTATCCTATGTGCGAATAAATATGCCATAACTGACTATGGGACAGACTATGACTTTCAGTTGCCGTATTACCATATTAATTTATGCAAAATTTCAGTACAATGTGTTTTTCAAAATACTGTGTGTGCCAAACTACTATTAAAGTTGTATGGCGGCTACCAGAAAGAGCCAAGAAATTTTAACGAATTTTATCAAGCACATTGGCTCTACTAACGTATTTGCTTGTGTAAAATTTCAATACCACAGCTTTTATAGTTTCTGAGATATAGCCAAATAACTTTTGAAGTTGTTTGGCAGCTACCTGAACCGGTACCCCGATCATGTCCAATTTAAATAGGGTTTTGGCACTTACTACAATAAATCATTTGTGAAAATTTGGTGAACTTAGCTCAATTAGTTTTTGAGCTATCGTTGGGACGAACGAACGAACGGACGGACGGACAAACAATGCTAAGCCAACTAAGAATTTGACGCTGATCAAAAACATACACTTGAGTCAATATCAAAGACCGTTATTTCTTTGCGTTATAAACGGGCAAATTTAGTACATCTTTCGAATATACGTTCGTATGGATAATAAAAATATTTCTTTAAGGATTAAAAAGAAATACAAGCAAACAAAATTAAAAAGTAAGAATAACAGCAAAAGAAAAACTTTGTTATTAAAATATCGCAATTTAAAAATGATGCTGCTTGCATACAATAATTTAATTTTACATCAAAGAGAAAAAAAAGTGGTGACGGATAAAAAAAAAACTTTCAATGAACCCAGACAGTGCACTGTACACAATCATTTTGCATATAAGTAAAAGAAAATTACACAGAAAAAAGAGCATAAAAAGAGAATAAGTAAACATATTTACTTATTATGCCACTGTTATCATAACAGTTTGTGGTACTTTTGTCTTTATAGTTCAAGTTTTATTCAGATCTCTTTATATGTTTGCAGACAGTTGTATGTTGTCAGTTAATTCGGGGACGCAATTATGTGGAGTACTTTTAAGAAATTATTTTATCGAAAAACTCAATTTTATTAAATTAAAATTATTTTAGCCTTTCAACTCAGAGTTTTCAAATGAAATTTTCAGTTTCAGAGTAAGTTACTTCGAAATATTCCTATTTTTAAATTCTAAACCTACCGTTTCCGCTTAATGTTCATAAGAGTACGTACATGTTCAAAATAACACTTAAAAGCCTTCAATTTTATTAAAAATTTTTAAAAATTTTTATCTTTAATAGCTTTTTAAATGAAATTCAATGAAAAAATGCTCATAAATAAAAATTCTTTACTACTTATCTCGTGTATAACTGTTTAATTTTAAAATTACGAGTATTTTCATACATATTACATATGACAAAACTATAAAGCTGTAGTTCCTTTTATTTTTCTGAAATATAGTTTTGAATCTGCCATAGAACGAAAAATTGTTATACTCGTATTAACAATAATAAACCAAATAACAAAAAAAAAACACAATTAAAAACGTTTCAGTCGGTATAAAACGACTGAATTTTACTCTACATTTTTCGTTGTTGCATAGCAATTACTCGAACCTGTAAAACCATTCTATAAAAACTTCACAGATATGCCTAAGATATTCATTGGACGACACACGCCCGTACAATTTTCATGAAATTGACTTTATTACTTTTCTAAAAATTTTTCTAAATATTTAGCTTTTGGAGTTGTATGGCAGTTCATTAAAATATTTAGAATACATGTAGAATGTATTTGGACACATCCTTAAACAATTTTAAATTAAAATATACATTATTTTTTTTTGAAGTATTTAAAATGATCTCTTTGAGTTGTATAGCAGCTACTCGAACCCGTCGTCCTAATCGGTTCAATTACAATAACAGTCGTCTTTAACAAAAAAAAAACAACAACTTGCGAAAATTCAGCGTCGATTGCATTATTCGATTTTTAGTTATGAATCGAACGAACGGACGGACGACAGACATGTCTAAATCAACGCCGAATTTTATGCTGAGGAAACAACTCTTTCAAAAAGTTACAAACTCAATAATATACCCTTCACGAAGGTACAGGACATAAAAATGTTAAGCTCTATAACCTTACAACAAAAACTTTTAGCTTGAAATCAATTGTAAAATCAATTAATCAACAAATATAAAATTTTCGTGTCCGTCCATAATATTTAAAATCCTATCGCTTAAAGTTCAGGCTTTAATAGGTTCATTAACCTATTACATCCATTTTCATATATTTACAGAAGTCAATACTGTAATTATTCTTTTCATCACAATTTATTTAATATTCAAGAAAGGGTAGTAATTTTAATTGTGGACCACATATTCCACTTCAATATACAATTAAATTTTATAAATCTATATTATAAAAAAATTGACTATGAATGACTGATCCTTTTTTTTCTCTCCGTTATTTTATTTTTGTGTTTTTTAAGTGCGGCATTATAATATTCTGTAGTTAAACGCATCAAAATTTTCAAGCATATTTTTATTTGTTGAATTTCACATTATGTATACGTAATATTACAAAAATATCCTTTTTTGTTTTTGTTTTTTTTTTATTGTAATATACTTAAGAATTAAGTTAACAAACACAAAGTATAAAGAGCACAGAATAACTGTAATCAAAACTATAAAAATTTTTTTAAAGAGAACAAAAAGAAAAAGAAATGAAGACGAAAATGAAAATATCCTTTAACATACTTAAATTAAGCTGATTATCCTTTTTAAATTTAAAGAGTTGTAAATTACTATAACCTGTTAATATTTAACAGGTAAACCGATTTTGATGTAATTTTGTACTCATTTTTTTTTTTGTTTTTGCTTTTTTCAGAAAAAAAAGAAGAGGAGAAATAAAATATTTTAAGGTTATAACAATTTTGGAATGTCTGATGTTAAATGTTATGAGATGGTGTATAAAAGGCAACTACAAAAAAAAACGAAAAAAAAAAAATTATAAAAAAGTTTTTGAAACAATTTCAAACTTTTTTTTTTGTTTTTGTAGCCAATAATGTTTTTCTTGTGTTTTCTTTTTCTTTTTTTTTTGTGTTTGCCATATTCGCATTTATGTTATCGGAAGAAAGAGAAAGACTATATTATATTTACCTTACTCTTTGGTTTCAACGGAATTAATACTTTTTCTCTCGTTTTATTTTTTTTGTTTCGTTACTCTTCGTGTTCACAGTTAGTCTACAAATTTTTTTGTTTTTTTTTTTGAAAATCTACAGGTGGCTACTTTTTCATTTTAATATTTTTCTTATTCTTCTTCTTTATTCTTTCTGATATCGTTTTTTTTTATAGGTCCATCAAACAGGAAAAAAAAGACCGAAAAGATCTTATATAATAGCTGCTATGGACATGAAGAAAAGTACGCAATCAGAGTTAAAAAAGTAATATAAAAATAATAATATTATAATGGAATAATGAATTAGTTTATAAGGAAGACCGAAACACAAGATGTTTCATAATCCAAGAAGTATTGAAGTGATAATACTTTCAAAGTTGGAAGAAGAACAAGATTACCGCCATGGTAAGTAAACCTTAATTTTGTTTTTGTAAGTAAATATTCCTATTATACATATGTTTAGTTAGAAGATTTGTCTCCTATATTTGAAATAAATTTCACTCATTTTCAATAACTTTCTTAGCAGTAATGCATTATTAATAAATTTTAAACAAAAGATTAAAGGATAAATAGACTCGAACAACTTGAAATATTTGTATTAAGAAATAATTTACAAAATTTCTAAACTAACTTGCACAAAAATATATCAAATTATTGCATAAATTTAGGATGAACAAAAAAAAATAGATAGAAGTGTTTTTTGACGGCATGACATTACCCATAACTTTCTACTTTCAAAAAAAATTTGGAACAGGTGGCAATTTCGGAAATAATTGCAGTGATCAAAATTAAAATTTTCAAAAATTCCGAGAAATGATAACTTGGAACTTACCGTTTGCTGAGGAAAAACGATATCAAAAACTTAAAAAAAAAAACAATTTCAGATAACGATTAATTGTGAACGACTAGTTTGTTATTGTATTGCGAGACTACACTGTAATGCGGTATAAGAAGTCACTAAGTACTTTTCAGTGTTTGTAAGAATTTAAAAAATGTTTGTCAACGAAGAGAGTGAAATTAATAAAGCACTTTCTGGAAATTTTTACTTGAAAAAGATACTGAAAATAAATTTTTGAGAAATATCTACTTGCTAACCAAAATTAAAAATCTATTTCGTCTGGCACAAAAATAACATGTACATAAAATTTAGAATCTTTCCCAAAAATTAGTGCCAACATATATGGACATTTAGGTGTGTCCCATACAGAAATACCACAGAAAATAGAAACTGAAAGCTTTAACTTAAAAATAATTATTCATAATACATCGGCGTTCAATTTACGAGGGATTAATGGTCTGTAACGAATTAAACGAAAACTCGAACTATAATATCTACTACTTTGTTTAGTTAATATTTAACAAGACAATCAAAGAAAATTAAATTAATGAACAGAACAAGAACTTTGTATAGAATTTAATTGTTGTATTGTTAGAAATTATGGACAATATAAAATCTAATTCATAAATCAGTTCAGAATAAGGTTAAAATCAAAATAGTCTAAAGAAGTTTTCGTTTGTAAAGTTAAATTCTCTTATTTTTATAAGGAACAACTGTATAAACTATTAAATTATTAAATTATTTTTCACTACCCGAATGAAGACATTCCTGATCATTTAAACCAAAATTTCATTTTCATCAATTTAACAAACACCACTCTATTTTAAGAATAACAAATTCTTTATTTGACAATTATTTGGTTAATATTGTTCTAGCTCCTTATATTCACACTTCTTCTTCAGGTTTCTTTTGGCCTCCACTCATTCCTTCTTCCTTGGGGAGTCCAATTAAGAGCCTAACGCGCAATCAATTTTATTGGGCGCCTTAGAATGTGGTCAATTCACTTCCATTTCCTTCTTCTTATTTGTACGTCTATTGGCTCTTGTTTCGTCATCAGCCACAGCTCTTGGTTCATAATTCTTCTCTCTAGGAATAGATACTTAATTCTAAATAGATCTTTAAATGTAACTAATTTTAATTAAAAGCAAAAAAAATTTTAATGATTAATTTTTACTCTTTAATCAATCCTGATTTACGGCTAATCCAAAAATCCTGATAATCCCAAAGGATCACTTTGTCTTTTATATTATTACATAGTCAAATGTAGAGGTTGCCTTTTTAAGCTATTAAACCAAAAAAAAAACTTTATTATAAGAAAAAGTGACTTAACAAATAAGAAAAAATAAGCTAGCAAATGAAGAGATAAAAAAAAAAGATGAAAAAAGAAAAATTGGGAAAATGGATGAATAAAAGTTGTCTAAAAAGTTTTCGCGTCAATAAAAGTAAAGAAATCCAGTTCGTGTCTGAAATTTTTTATCAGAACAGAATCTCTGTGTGTGTCTATTCCTTATTTCTCAATTTCAAGAATAATATGAATTGAAATTTTTTTTATAGAATTTTTGAAATTTGATCCTTTTCTGTTTATATTGCTCTTTTTTTTCTTTTTTTTTGTTGAAAAATATTAAGCAGTGCAACTTTTAGTTTAATTTTATTTTCTTTTTTGTTCAAGATTTTAAATAGATACTATAAACTTTGTTCTTATTGACTTTTATTTATTTTATATTTAATAAACAAATTTTCTTTAAAGATTTATCGTTAAATATAATTTATGAAAACCGCGAGGGGGGAGGGGGGGTCTTCAAATGAAAATGTTGAAATAAATTAAACACTTAAAATTTAATTTGTTGAAAAATTACTTATAACAAGATATAGGTTTTAAGTTGTGATCTATGGTTTAATGGAATGAGCAAAAATTGTGAATGCCATTTTAAAACCACGAGCAGTTTAAAATTTTTATTATTTGAGAAGCGTGTTATTACTGCTCTCAAAATATAGAATATTAATTTGCACTTTTTAGCACTTTTCCAAAAAACAAAAATTGACAATCGCTTATTATTTTCATTCTGTCCGACCGTCCATCCTCCAGTCCAGACCCACCAACAGAACCTCTACACCCTCTAAGATAGAGAGCTGAAATTTTATATATAAAAAGATTTTTACTACAATCTTAAAAGAAAGATTTTTAATTTCATTCCCTCAGAAGAAAATCTTTACCGATTTCTCCCTGTCTAAAATTTATTAGTCTTCAAATTCCTGAAAATTTCATTTTTCGACTATTTATTGTAACGACACCACAAACATTTTTTGAATTTTTGAAAACGCAGACATATAGTGGTGAAGTTTTTCTGCCACGGCACAGCTTCGCTTACCTTTAAAACAACAATACTAATATACAGTTTATTTTGCTAGAAAAAAAATTTTTCTAACTCGATCTCTTCTCAAGTTATCTTAAGTCACTTGCTTAACCCTCTAATTCAATCATTATGTTAATGGTTTTTTAAATTTTTTTTTTTTGCTCATCCTAAATGTATGCAATTATTTCATACATTTGAAGAGAGAGTAATTTTAAATCTCACTATAGAAAATTAATCTATAATATTTCTAGAGCTTATACTTGGAATTTGATTCCAGTATTCGATGCACATACATACCTTTATTATGTTAATGATATTTTGCAATTTTTTGTTTTCAAATTCTTCTGTTTCTTTCATTTTTATTTGGGGATTATATTTACATTAGATTCTCTTAGATTATTAAATAAAACTTGAATTATTTTCTTCCTACGAATGACGTACATTTTTTTATAGTTCTGTCAATTATAGTCCTAACTACATAATTGAATTAAATTATTCTTCAGATTGCTTCCCAATTAATAGTTACCATTTTTATTTAAATTTTTTTATAATTAATTTTCCTCTATTTACAAAACGCCAATATAATTTTGATTTATTTAAATTTTCTGTTTTATTATGTTGCTTTAATATTGTCTAGAGAATAGAGAATTAAATATAGAATTTTTTCAAGGATCCTGCAGGGAATCATAAAGTGTTTTTGTTTATTTGTAGGCAAAGTTTTCTTAAATTGCTGAAACGTTTTCAATAGTAATATTTTTTCAACCACAATACCACCGCAAGGGTTGTGGCTACGAGCCTGTTCGACTAAGGTTTGGATTTAGATTTTAATCTTTAAATATTGAAATATTCCTTATAATATGAGAAATATTATTTTGGGGCTGGGTTCAAATCCAGATTTTACCAATTTTAAAAAAAATTTTGTTCGTATGAGTAGAATATAAAAAAATTATTATTTTTCTACGCAGTATGATCGTTTTTTAAGTGTATTGCTATGTACCGTTGAAAAGGACATTAAGAGTAGGTAAAACTTTTGTATGAAGACAATGTTCAAAGCATAACAGGTTCCAAGCTATAAGAGCCTGAAGTCAGTTAAAAATTTTACTTATTTAACTTTTGATGTTTTCTCCGTTTCTATACGAGATAGATAGAGAGTTAAATATTTAGATTTATTTTATTTATGATATTTTTAAATTTCAAAGTCACATGTCTTTAAAATTTGAAAAATTTCACTATTTAACTTATAATTGTTAAAATCAACGTTAGTCTATTAATTTTTCAACTGACGTAATATTGCGCCATCTCTACTTTCTTTAAAACTATAGACCCCAATCGAATATCATTATACCTGTTATGGTTCTGGAGCTATTGAACAAAATAAAGTACAAAAAATTTTTTCATACCACTTCATACTTTTTTAAAAAAACTTACAAGAAAATTTAAAACAATTGGCCGGCTATTTTAATATTATCTCTCTTCTATATCCTCTGCACATATTCAACTACTTTGCCATTGAATTCAAGTCTTACTCTTTCAAAATTTTCATATTTTTTTAGAGAACAACTTTTTCAGCAGATATTGTTCACTTAATTTTGTGTAATTAAATTTCTATAATTCGAGTCCTTTTTCAAATCAATTTCTCTGTGGAACTAATCGTTTTCATTCAAAATTAATTTTATCCTGCTCCTGCACAATTAACTTAATAAACAATTTAAGATACTCTAAAATGATTTCGTAAAATTACAAAATATTTTAGAGAACCGTGAATTTAGATTTTCTAAAATTTGGATATTTTATATTACACCAGATTTGTATTAATTTTTTTAAACACAAAATACAAGCATTTCCTTGAATTTATAAGTCCAAGAGAATTAATAACTCCAAATATTCCAGATTAAAAATCAATTTAATAAAAAGGCATATACAAATACAAATTATTAACAACAATCATTAACTTAAAGACCTTTTGTACAATTAACATTCAATTAATAAAAATACTATAAAAAATAAAACTAATTCTCAATAATTGGACTTTTCATTTCTTTTTTTTTTTTTTTTCTTGGTTTTTCCAAGTAAAAATTATCAAGGAAATTAATTTTACTTATATATTTTGTCATTCAAACATCTTTTAACAATGTTTTCTTAATTTCTCTCTTTAGTCAACACATAAAATATAATTAAATGAGGGAATGAAGAGGAAAAAAAAATACTCATATAATACCGTTCTATATATCCTTTTATATCCTTAATATAAAGTAATAATAATTATGGATTGTAATAATTTTTATTATAAAACATTTTAACTTTTCTACCATTTTTATAGGTTTTTTTTTTTTTGTTATACTTCCTTCTTCTTTAATTTTCATTTCAACAAGGAAAACAAAAAACACACAAGAACAGTAATAAAACGTAAACTTCTCTCATAAGGATAATTTTCAATAAAAATATTCCTTATTGACAACTAATAATAATAATCTTCTCCTTTTCTCATAATAACTTGTCGGAAAACAGGACCAACTTAGAAAAAAAAATATAAAAAAAAAAAAACAAAATTCTACAATAACCGTAAAAAAAAAATGTACGATTTTTGAGAAATTTTCCCGATTCACGTGAATAATTTTTAGTTCGTTTGTGCAAATTTTCTAGGATTTCCAAGGAATTAATGTTCATTTATTAAATAGAAATATATTTAAAATTTCTTATTCTGTTCAATTAGAGAAAATGAGTTCCTGTTTAAATTATAACTTGATCGTATTACGAATTTCACTATTTTACGCGGCAAGTGAGTAATTATTTTCGAGCGAGAAAACTTATTCCGTATTCCGTATTCCTAAAATGTATACAAAATTTATTCACTTTGTCTATTCAGACGTTCAGTCGATAATTTGAGAAAAAATACAAAAATCCAGATGAGAAAATGAGTAATTTTCTTGGAAAAAATTAAATATTAGGCTATAATTCACATTAAAAGCTCTATTTGTCGAGATTTTGATGAAAAAGAAAGTCTTCAAATCTTGAATATCTTCAAAAATTATTTAAATTTAACGTAAATGGCATATTGTATGTAATTTCATTTTATATTGTTATCTAATTTATAATTAGTTAATGCGAATATTTGGAATTTCGAGCGTCAAATTTAAAATTTTAATTTCTCAATAAATCTAATTGTATTGTTTTCAGATTTTTCTATTTGTCTTGCTTCGTTGTACAGCTTTTTTTTTTTTAATTTTCAACAAAAAATAAAAATTTAATATTAGATTTTGTTAGAATACAAATTTTACTCATCTATTCTCTCTTATTGAGCTACTGCCTTTCAAAGTTAATCAAATCTAAATTCATAAGTGTTGATTTCTGAAAGGCTAGAGGTGTTCCTTCATTCCGAAATAATACATGCTATAGTATATAGTTTGTACTCTATACATAGTATGTTTGCATTTTAGTAGAGGCTTTTAATATTTAATATTCCTCCTAAATATATGCAACAAATATCATAGACTTTGTTTTAATTAAAGAACATCATTTAATGACATTTTAGTCTTTAAATAATATTTAAAAATGTTAAAGTTACTAAATTGAATTCCATTTCAGGCGAATTACGCCATTTTACTACTTACTGGGTCTATCAATTGTATTTTTATAATTTTTCCCTAAAAATTACCGAAAAATATGCGAACTTCTTGAATTGATGCCTGATTAATAATGTCAGCATGCTGAAGTCGAGAAAAAAATATGAATTAAAAACTTTTTTTTTTCTGCAATGGGCATCCAAGATTATATCAGAAAAAAAAAAGTTATTCACTTTGGTCTTTTCGATCCACTCGTCTACATTTTGCCCCCATCAAAACCGATTTCTCATTCATATTATCCTGATAGGATATGTAATACATGAGAAAATTCTATTAAATTAATTGATTTTTTTTTTTTGCCTCGTTCTTTCTCATTTTGTTTCTTTTCGTGTTAGTGTGATTGTGGTGCTGTTTGAATACATGAGTAGAGCATCAACAGTATAAAAGCAATTCCTTCCTTTTTCTTGAATTTTTTCCCTGGTTTTTATATTTTTCTGCTTTTTTCTTTCATCATCGATTAAAAGGATATGCGGATGTAATTCTGGAATAAAAATAACAAGAAAAAGAAAAATAAAAAAAAAAAAATACATTACCAACTTTTTTTTTTTTTTGTACAAAAATTTATTAAAAAGTTAGAATTTTTTTTTTTTTTCGGTATTTCTTGCGAATTTTTTTTTTTTTTTGTTATTTTGTACGTACGAATTGTATAATGGTTAAATGGAAGCACATATCCTGTGTTGATAATAATAGTAATGATGTCGGCGATTACAACGATATTTGTGTATATAGATTGCGATTAAATACAACGTACTTATTTATATATGTACATATATTAAAACTCAGACCGCATTCTCTGTCTGATGCATAATAATATTGTGTGTGTTTAACTACTAGTTGAACTGAACTGAGACTGAATAAAGGAAAATATTGAAAGTCCAAAATGTGAATGAAATTTTTGCTTTTATTTTGTACTCATCATAATCACCCACCGTCCACCAATAATTTTCTCTCCCTTTCTTTGCTCTCATTTTATGCCATTTTTTTTTTTTTTTGCAAATCATTTGAATTTAAAGAGAAAAATATGTGTGTATGGGGTGACCATTAACCTTTTTAATTTGTTATAAATGTACAAGTATAACAAACAATAATTTTTGAAAATTTTTTGACATAAAAGGGCGGCTGAATTAAATTTTGATTTTGAAAAGTACACAATGTATATATGTGTGGACTTTTATAAAACTAGAATAAATAAATCGTATAAAAGTAGGAAAAAGGAATAAGAAAAAAAAATTATGATTTGTTAATTGAACTTTGGCATTTTGATATTTTTCGAATAATATGCTTCTGTATACTTGTTAATGGGTTCGTACTTATATAAAAGATGAAAATATGATGAAAAAGTTTTTTGAATTTAACATTTCTTTGATTTCTTAATTTAATTTTGTTATTGTGTGCAATGCTACATGCAAAAAAAGAACACATAATTTTCATAATATCGCAAAACTTTTAGAATAATTAAAATTTATTTTCAAAAAAAAAAATTGAAAGTGGAAAATATACTAGCTATTGAGGGTTCATAATATTATGAATGATTATGAATAGAAACTTTTGGGGTATACTCTAATTAAATAGATTTGATTACAAAAAAAAAAGGGCAAAAATAATATGTGATTCGTCATTTCATGAGAATTTTTTTTTTGAGTAGATAGAGAATTTTTGCAATCATTGTGCGGCTATATAAATATAAGGTACATGTGGAGTTAAAATTATGACTTCATTTAAATAATAAAATGTTGAATGTTATCAGAATAATTTACTAAAATTAATTGAGAATTTGTAGTTTAAGCAAATATGGGAATTAATCAATAACATTTTTAGAAATATATTGTAATCTAAAATTATTTGTAGACTAAGTTGCAATACTATTGGTTGTATACTGTATGTATGCTATAAAACATTAATAAAATTATAATAAAATTAATTTTATAAATGGGCTTAAACGAACCTAATTAAACTGAAGTAAAATTGCGGCACTTATAGATCTATACTATAGATTCTATAGTAACAAGCTCTAAATCTAGCATTCATTATGCAAGCGATTTGCCAGATTAAGAGAGTGTAATTTTGGCTACATATGCCAACGATATATCAATATTAGCAGTGAGATCTAAAGTTAAATAATCGATGAAAAAATTTCACGAAGCAAGTAACGATAAATGAAAGTAAATTTGTACATGGAAATTTAAAAAATTTGGTAAACCCATCACAATCGAATTTGAGTGATGCTAAAGTAATAATTCAAAACAAAGAATTTCCTAGATATGACTTTGGACGGAAAAGCAAACCCAAATATAGAAAATAAGAATTAGAAAACAAAAATATAAAAAACTATTGACTCCTAGGTCGTAGGTCTGAATTGTCAACATTGATATACATATATAATAAGCTATTGATATATATGACCAAATGATAAAGCCTATATGTACATTTAGTTGCACGTCCATGTAATATGGTGGGAGGTGGTATGTGCGCAATAGTGATATTCATAGAATTTCCTAACTTATTTTGGGTGAGAAAATATGGAACTTCGCTACCAATTACAAGTATATGAGAAAATAAGGAACTACGCCATGAAACATAGGGCGCGATTGGATCAGGAGATAGGGTTTGGAGAAAAATACTGAAGCGAACGTGACCTCTCGAATTAATCCAAAATTTTAAGAACAGCACTTCTTTCACGCAAAATAAACACAAAAACACGATAGAGCAAAACAAATGGTCAGTCAAATTGAATAATTTAGGGAGTTTATGATTAGCCAGGTGCATTTTAGGTTAGGTTAAAGTCCCCCACTATTGATTAGTCTGACTATCTTTGTTTTTAGATGATTTTTAAAAAATGTAAATGAAAAAAGAAATATATTTTTGTAAAATATAATATTTAAATGCAAATGTCTGATGCTGGAAAGAGGAGATAGGTAGTGTCACTGTATTCTAAACCTTGTATACCATATAAATCTATAAAACTACTATTAAAATAAACTTAAGAAAATTTTAAATTTTAAAGTTTGTTTGCGAATAAATTCTGAAATCTTATGTTTTGCCGAACTTCAGCAATTCTCATAATCGAAACTGATAACAAACATTCGTAATTGGTTACGTAATTCACCGTATTCAAAATTAATGTTTCGAATATTTAAATTTTTTAAAACAATAATATTACATAAAGGTTTTCGATATTCATTAGAAATTAAAAATTATTTCAAAGATGATGAAATTGTTTAGAAGGCAAAAATTTTGTAAAAGAATTACCAGCACTCTATTAAAGTGATTTTCTAATTGACTTCCCTAACACTTCTTGTTCAATAGATATATTACGTAATTTGGCATATTCTTTGATATACCTATCATAATATTTTTTGCAAAAAAAATTACTTACATATATTTAAAAAATAAATATCTAAAAATTTACACACAAAAAAATTTTTTTTTTTATAAATTTTAAACATATAAGAATTTTCATTTTGTACACCTTACGGTCATTTGCCTTAGGTTAAATAATTTAAAATTCTTCTGACCCTTATAACCAAACAAAAAATAAATAAATAAATTTAATTCAAACCAATGGTTTGTAAAAAGGCACATTTTACTTTAATAATTTTAAATATAAAATTTTTAAATCCAATTTAAAGAAACAATAAGGAAGTATGAAAAAATTTACCCAACGAAATGTTGCAAATATTTAATATCGCATTTAGATCAGACGAGCATCAGTATAAATTCGAGCAAGACTATAATCTAATTTCTGATATTGTTAAGCGAAATTTGGTGGCAGCAAATTGTTTTAACAATTTTTTAATTCACAAATATAACAATTTATACATTGACTCTTAAAAGAGAGAGTACTTGTCCTCATGAAATTTTGTCACTTGTAAGTGAGAGAAAGAAATGAATTTAGAAATTATTAATAATATTTTAAAACTAAGACTATTTCAATTTTTTGAAAGAGTATACGATAGGCTCAGTCAAGGCATTATTTTCCTTAAATATGTAGTAGATTTCAAATATTTTTCATGGAGAGCTCAGTTTGATTAGAATTAAAAATTACAAAGAAATATTCATTTTGTTGTTTAAAAGAATTAAAAACTAAATATAAATTCAATATTTGTGGTTAATCGAAAAGTAAACAAATTATTAAACTAGACGAAATTAAACAATAATAAATTTAAATAAAATTTTAATTTCTGCTACTAATATATTCCAAAAAAAAAAAAATCCTACTAAATTTGAATCCTATAACATTTTTTGTTTCTTCTACCGAACATACCTCATTGACTTTAATGCATCAAAATTTTATTAAATTCTTATTTGTTCAAACAAATTTCATTAAAAATATGAAAAGACCTACGAAATAAAATACTGGCTTAATTAATGTACTTATAGTGTACCCAAAAAAAGATTACCCACAACTCTGCTTTACTTTACAATTTAATACTCTTTCCGGACAAATCCACAATTAATATGACTTTTTGTTCAAAAAAAAATCGATGTTTTGTAAAGCTCACAAAAAAAATCGTAATTTCGACTTATTATAAATTGGATCTTCTACTGCGCAATTATTCTAGCATTAATGAAATAAATTGGTTTTACATTTAATAGCATTGGCCTTTAATTTTAGGCAACAAACAAAATTTTAAATGTGTAATTTTCGTAATAATTCTGTTCATACTACAAACTCAGATAGCATTTATGTGAGATAAATTGTATATGTATAACAATATTTTTTCAAAAATTTCAAAATTTGAGAAATAATTCTAAACTAAAATCCTTGTCGTAGATGAAAAAGTTCTAACAACAACATCTTATTGTTCAGAAACTAAGAGTTTCTGAGCCTTGGTGAGAGAAACGGGACGAATGTTCTATAGAATAAATATCATTAGAATATAAAGAATGTAATTCGGAAAAGTTTTTAGAACGACCTAGTCAATTAATAGGCAAACATTTAAACGATCAATAGAATAAGACAGAAAAATTTAAAATTTTTTACAAAATGTGCTTAAAAACTGTACAATAAGAACCTTAACTAAAATAAAATTAGTTAAAAAAATAGAAAAAGAAAAAATGATGGACCTCTGATAAAGATGTTAAATATTGTTATATTATTTTTTTTTTAAAAAATGAAAAGAAATAAGGAAAAAAAAATTCTTAAAACAAATGATTTTTCTTCCTCTATTTTTTTTTTGTTTTTACTTTTTATGTCTATCTATCTCACTTTATCATTTCCACTTTTATTGCTTTTGTTTTTTTCACAATTTAATTTTTTTCCCTTTTAATATTATTATATAACTATTATACTGTTATATTGTTATTATTAATATTATGCGAGAAGAGAATATTTTTTTTTTTGTTTGGTGTTTTTGTTTTATAACACTGCCAAAGGGTAACTTCTAATTTTTCGAAGAAAAATATTAAAGGTGCTGATGTTAATTGGTATTTGTATTTCTAATAGGCTCTTCTTAAAATATTTACATGTACCTATATATATATATATACGTATATTTTCTCTTTTATAATATGAAAAAGTGAACATGAGTTGAAATATATACATATATATATATATATATATTAAGATGATAAGAGTGAATATTGCCTATAGGGCTAACCAAACACTCATCATTTTATACTTTTTCCAAATATCTCTTCCTGTCTATATTTTTAACGTATGTATGGAGGTATACCTATAAATGTATGTGTATACAAAAATTTAATATGATAAATACTTACTTTTTACATAAACGTTTATATTGTACACACATGTATATGTAAAACTGTTATATTATACAGTTAGATAATATTACATTACAGTTATATTGCGTTTAATGTTGTTCAATAAATTTTTAGGCTTTTTGTTTTTTGTTTCAATGGTTTTTTGTGTTTTTTTGTTGTTCTGTTTTGTCTTTACTAATTTTTCGTTTCCTGATAATGATTTTGGGGTCTTAATAAGGATCTCGAGTCCTTTGAGAACACTTGTCGAAAAACTTCAATTTTTGCCTTTTTTGTTTTGTTTTATTCTGTTGTTTTTTTTTTGTTCCTGTTTTTATGTTCTCCAGATTTGGTTGTGTGATGTGCTCTTTTATTTTTAAGGAATATATAGCTTCAGTTACCAATTGATTTTATACCAATGTATAAAACTATAAACAAAATGTACTCTGTTCTTATAAATGTTTATATATATATATATACAGACCATGTATTTACTTATGTGTAAATAGCATAGATAATAAATAATTATGTAGAATACATAAGGCAATATATGTACGTTACTACCAAAATTTATTTGCAATATTAATTGTGCGCATTATACAGGATGTTCTCAAAAGCATTTTGCATTTACGAATTGAAAAATATTCATAAACCTGATCAGGCCTGCAAAAAATGTAGTGGATCAAACCCATAATATGTGAAATTATGCCTATATTTTTGAAATTTCTAAAATTTTTGAAATTCAATAAAGCCTATAGCATCAAAAAAAAGGGGACCGAAAATTATCACTTTGCAAAATATGAGAGATAACTGCTCGGAAAGAAAGAAAGAAACAAAGAACTTGTATCCCTGATATCTTGTATAACAAATATTTATCGATATCCTTGATCTCGTATTGATATTTTTATTGTCGACTTTATTCCTCGTAACAAGTTCTACCGCAGCACTTGCAGACGCTTCTACACCAGAATTGATTTGATTTGATAAGTCTAGCGCTTGAATTGCCTGACTGTTCGGGAATATAGTAATGGCTTTGTGTATATATTCTCTACCAATTTCTTCGATTATACATACTGATGTTCAGTGCCAAGACTTCTGTCTAGGAAATTGTTGGAAAATCTACTGGAAAACCAAAATAGCCGCCGCAATCCAAACCCTTCTAATCAAATCGCCATTTAATTTTGAACCCGCCCGTGCATTATCCAGTCTCCGTCCAATTCTGCTTCCTCCCCCAAAACCCATTTTAAAAGGAAGCACCAATTTGAGTGGCTTATCAAAGTTGAATCTTATTCCGCACTAATCCGGGGGGATATAAAACAAATAATCTAAGTGCATCATCGCTTTCATAATGGCGGGAGGATATTTCATCTCGCCAGAGTTTTGTTCAATAAAGCGAGAAATTCTTTGTTCAATCATTTGCTTAATTCTTTGTTTACCTCTACAAAAAAAAAATCCTACTCTTATTAAAACTAATTTTTAAAATCCGTTTCGAATACAATTATGCAAAACAATCTATGTGTATACGCACATCCTGTAGGTATTCACAAAATGCATTATATTTTATGTATTAAAGTGTTAAAAATGTCTGGCCATTTTTACTTGTAAGTTATATGAGCATAATTCTTATTTTTTTAAGTTTGCCTCTTTTTAATATTTTTATTCTTCTATTGTTCCTTTTTATTTCTTTCTAAATTGAAGAGTGTGGTTTAGTAATATAACGTTTTCAAATAGATAGCAAATAATAATGGTATACGTTCAAATTCGAATACTTATTGTTAAAAATGAAAAGGGGATTAAAATGGCCATGATGAAATTTCATTAAAAATATAGAGTACTTATAACATTAAGATGGAATATGTTAGTGTATAAATGTTTGTGTGTATATTGGTAGTACGATGCTTTCTGTTTTGTTGCCATTTTCTCAATAGCGATTGTACGGTGGCTGGTTACTTTTATCGTTTTGATTTCATCAATATTCAATGAAAAGCAAATGAGTTATTTCATGTTTCTAAGCTCATATATGTGTGTTCATGTTTATGTATATGTGCATATAGTATTCAAAATTACTTTAAACAAATAATAATAGGGAATAGGAATTTTATCCTTATATTCATTTTCTTTTATTTTATAGCTCAATTTACTTTTCTTGCGAATCGAAATAAATTTTTGGAAAATATTCTCTCCGTATATTGCAATTAGGTTGAATACTCAATTGGGAATTTCATTTTTTGATTACAATACTAAAATATTTCCTCTATTTCTGTTTACTTACATTATACACACATACGTATGTAGACAAAAGACTCGTGCTCATATTATTATAAAAAAAAAAAAAAAAGTTAATTTTTATGGCATTCCGAAAGGGATTCATTTTGTGCATTTTCAATGAAAATATGAAAAGAAAACATTTTGATGCTATTACAAAATTTTCACGCGAAACTTAACAACTTATAGGAATTATGTTTAATTTTGTAACAATATTCAAAAGAAAAAGAGAAAAAACAAAAAAGGAAAATTGAGAAACTTGAGAAATTTTCATGCTCAATTTTATCCTTTTAATTGAAAGTTAATTGACGGCTAAATATGAAATATTATGCTAATAACCTCAACTAATGCACTGATTCTGATAATTTTCTTATTAAACTGCTAATTTTAGTGAGAAATCATTGTAAAAGTGAAATATTTTCGTGAATTAATTCATTAATAATTTTCTATTCTTCACATAATTTTTATAATTTTGACATGGTATCCATTAGGAATGAAATTATAAGAAATCATCTATATTGAAATCTTGATAATTGTCCACCACTTTTGAAAAGGTAAATTATGTCAAATTTAAAAGACAACTATTTAAAAATGACACTTAATTATTTCAAAAATTATTAGATATTGAATTTTAGTTATTGATATTAGAAAATATGAAGAAGATATTAAAATAGGTTTAACAAGAAACTGGACAAGTGAAGTCTATAAGTTGTACAGAAATCTCGGTTCTATGGAATTCCTTTGAAGTTTGATTGTAATGAAAAATTAGTGTTCATTATAATCACAGTTTGAGTTGAAGTAAATTTAAGAATTAGCTGAATTGAAGAAAAATTTACGTAGTGACAAACATGGTAGCTTTTGCAGTATGCTTAGCGCATTTTCCAGCCATTATATTATGTCAAATTAAAAAAAATTAATTCAAAAGCGAATTGTATTAAACCAACCGTCAGCAACCTTTTGTAGGTTATGGGCAAATATGTACTAATGTGAGTACATTTTATACAATTAGTATAGGCCATTCGAGTTTCTTACATTACCTGCTTACAAGAGGAAGTGAAATTTCCCAACTGACTCCATTGATTGTTTTTTTTTGACAAATAATAAATTTATATGGAATATTATTTTCTTTTTTTCTTTCACACATAATGGTGGGCCGCGTTTTGAAGTTGAATGAATGAATCGCACATTTGCGAAAGGCTGTACTAAAAGATGTCAAAGATTTTCTTGGTAAAATAAAAAAATTTTTTGGTTGGATTGAAGAAAACTACTCAAATCAAATGAAAAATCGTTCACAAGCAAAGTAATTCGATTGCAGCGGTAATATTTCTCGAGCTGAGGCGATCTTAATCCTTTGTTGGGGTAGTAAATTTTTTCGTTGAAAAGCTCAAATTTTGGAATTAATTTACTCTTTAGACTACCTTCAACTATATTTTTACACGTAACTTATGTTTTGCAGTGTAGAGCAATTAATTATGCAATGGTTTTTGTACACTACAGTCCAATCACTATTTTTCTTAATTTTGGTTTGAAAGTTTATTTTCCCTGTATACAAACACAATGTGGAAGTTTAATACAAGAAGGTGAGTATTAAATTTAAAAATTTCATTAAATTTAAAGAGAAAATCCTATATTCAAATATTATATAAAATTTGTTCCATAGACCTATACGGTATCTATAATATTACTCGTAAATTATGAGTATAATCTTAATATCCTTTTCTTTATGCATGCATATGCTATCAAAATTGAAGACACTCTTAATAAATATGTCCTTATCACACTAGTTGCTTTAACTTAATCTTTAAGGACTCATTTAATTTATTTTTTCTTTTGATTAGGAAGGGAGAGTGGAAGAGTTTTCTATTTTTTAAGCTTGTGATTTATTTCGTATGAAAATTGAAGAGGAAAATATATAAAGAAAATATTGAGGGTAAAACAGAAAAACATAAAAAATCAAATATCCTTAATATTTTATTTTTGTTATGTTTTTGGTTTTTTTTTTTGTTCTTACATACATATTATACTTTCGTATGTGAAAAATGATAAAATAGAAAGGATAAACATGATTGTTAGATTTTTATTAAGTGAATGAGAAATATTTTTTTTTTGTGTCTTATTTTTCGTAAAACAAAAATAAATTTTATTATATAAAAAATTACTTTCATTTAATGTGAATAAATGCCCCTTTTTCTTTTGATACAAGCCAAGTGCTATACTAGTATGTTGGGTCATTTAAAGGATACAAATTATACTCGTTCATAAAATAAATATAATTTCTAATTTTTGTTTATTTATTTAAATCAAATCTGGAAGAGGAAATTCAGGTTCTTGTTTTATTATACAAAAGTAGCATTCTTTCAAAAATTTTATGGTGTTTGGGACGAGGATGTTATGTGTTACAATGCTTTAAACAAGCTATATAATAATTGATTCATTTGTTTCTCAGCAATTTTTTTCCGGCAATTTTTTTTAAAGAACTTATATATTGCATTGTAATAATATTACTTGTATTACAGATTTTACTCACACAACTACATATGTATATATATAATGTCCTGATTAAAAATATTGATGCTTCTTATTCTTAATATTTCTGAAAGAATTGTATTAGGAAAGCATAATTCATTTGAGTACAGCATAATTATCATTAAATTAAAAGAAAAATGAAAAAAGCCAACAATTCAGTTATTGTAAATAATTTTGCGCCCCGTTTTTCTCGAAAAACTCTTCATAGACTTCTGCTTTTAAAGAGTAATAAATCTTAAAATTTCTCTCTACACCTAAGTTATTTTTCCGTATTAGAATCGATAATACATTAAACTACTTTTAGAATCATCCATAATTTTGTACTGCTTATTGGATTACACCTATTCTATAAAAGTGTACGGCACACATTAAAGCTACAACAAATTTGTAAAATGAAAATGAAGGCCAAAAAACACAAGAAACCAACAAGAATGTATACACTTAATTAAAAACATTTAAAGTTTTGTCAGGATGTAACCAAAAAAAAAAAAAAATGGACAAATTAATCAATTCATGTTAAAAGATAATAAAGTTGTGTTGTATATTATTATTAATTATATTCCTTACACTATACATACATACAAACACGTATATATACAATTTGACTGGGATATTTCGGTTAAATATAAAAATTAGAGAAAAATTTTACAACAAAATTCAACTTAAATTGAAAGAAATGAAAATATAATGAGTACAATAAACACACATTTGTACCAAATAGAGCAAACTGTATAAAAATTAATATGAAAAGGAAATAAAATTTTATCCTTTTTTTATTACGGTTATTATAATGTTTATTAAATTGTCTATATATAGAAATTTTAAGTTCATTTCATGTTCCCGGTAACTTTTTTTTTTCGTTCTGTTTCTTCAGAATTTTGTCGTGTGCTCTGTGTTTTATATACCCTACCTTTGCATATATTTAATGAAGAATACTGTTGAATATATGCTTATGCAATATACATAATGTATATTGCATATATTGTATCAAATTCCCGAACTCTAAATTTTCTCAAAATTTTTTCGATATTTTTAAGTTTGAGAATATTGTATGAAAAGTTTTCATAGAAGAGGAATGATTTATATCGTAATTTTTCTTTTTATACAATATTTAAAACTTACAACATTCAGTAGAGCTACTGCTACTACAGTGGCTTATAGTATACAAGTATTGTTTTTATACTATATTATATTTGTATTGAGTTGATGATGAGTAATTATATAACATTGAATTTTAACAAATTATAAATACTTAATAGAACAAATTTATTTAATTAAAATGCACAATAAATTTTTTTTATGTACCTTTATTATAATAAATAATATTATAAAAGATAGCTCAAGTATTAGTGTACTAATAAGTCAATTTCACATATTATATCGTTTTGGTAAAACTAGATCCATTTTTAGGTAGTCTAAAATTTGGTTCTAAATTATAATTCTAATTACCTATAGTGTTATGATATACAATTCCCTTTCGTTATAGATAAATCTTCTTCAGTTATAGAATCTTACATATTTTCGCTCTCTCAATAAGAAAACTTTTATAATTCTTAATAAGCGTTCGAATTAAACCAATAACTTGGAAATAGTTACCATTTTTTGCCTTGAGAAAGTGAAAAAATAAACCTTAACTAAAGCAGTCTACTCGCTAAGCTACCTTCATCAAAATGCCAAAATATTTTAGATTATTTAAGATTATTTAGAATACAAAATTGAAATAGGCGTTATCATAATAGCGAATTGTAAGGTTAATTGCTTCAATTAAGATGAATAACTATATTTTTTCATGGTTATTACATTTGCCTTTAAATTAAATGGTAAAAACAATATCATTTTTTACAGAAATTTAGAAAAGCTTGCAGTTTTTGGAATTAAATTCAAAATTTTTACAAAATTCGAAAGGCAATAACTTGGAGTAATAGAAGGTAAAGTTTGAAAATAGAGACTTCTTCTTGGGAAATAAATTATTTATAAAAATCGAAAATCTGAAAATCATTTCAGTCTTCTACAAAAATAATATTAGAAGTGTAAAACAAGAATATTTTAGATAACGACTTATTTTATCGGCCACATTTAGTCGTTTTGAATATTCATTTATGTTGTTCAGCGGCAGAGGGATCATAACATATCGTTACTTTTCTGGGTCTACAGAATTTGAGCAATGCTATCGATACAATTAATTGCAGAATTAAACTAAATTTTAATTAGATATTTAGAAAAAAAAAAATCTTAAAGAAATGAGTTCTACGGTTTTCAAATTCAACGTAATATGGAAACAACGTAACATATTACAACGTAATGAGAAAATTGGTATACTAGAATGGAGCTAGAAACCATTTTTTTTTTTGTTAAACTGAGGTTTTATTAAAAAACTACTTTACTATACTTAAACTATGAGACAGAACTGTTTGAGGAAGTTGTTTCAAAAGTTCTTTTGGATTCAGAAGAAATTTTGGTATACGAATTATTGAATTAGAAACTATTGAGTAATTTAAAAAAAAATTCTTGAAATGTATCTGGACCGTAAATTGAATTGTGCGAATGTTTTAAGAAATTCTTAGCTCAACCAGAGAAATAAATTAAATATGGAATTAAAAATTTATTAAAAAATTACAGCAGAACGAAATTATGTAAGTATACGTTAAGTTCTTTGAATGTAAATTACAAAAATAAATTAAAATATATCCTTCTTTATTTTATTTAATTTCCTCCTTACCACTATTCGAAAAAAGATTTATTGCCCTTTTCATATACACCGGCATCATTGTTACCGCATAGTGGAAAAATATATTCATTTAATTCTATGTCACAAAATTTATTAGGTGTAAAATAAAAAGTGACGGAACTTATACTAAATGGACTTAAAAATAAAAAATACTTAATAATTATATTGTATATACATATAGTTATAATTTTCTATTTTAAAAGTATATACTCGTAATTAAAAAGGATAATTTGTACACAACTCTTATTTATACACAAGAAAATTAAATTTATTACTGGTATTTACTGGTTAATTCTTATTGTGATTTTATTTTTATTTTTTTTCATTTTGAACTTAAGAGTAGTTAAGACTTTTATAAAAATGTTAATTAATTAGTTAATAAAAATTTATTTATAATATCCTTTAATTACAGGAAATTTAACTTTTTCGAAAAGGGTTAATGTTATTTTTATATTTTTATAAGAAGAGAAATTAGTAAATTACTAGTGCAGAAATTAAAATATTAAAAGATTCTATATATTGTAAGTATAAGTCGTGACCACATTAAACATGGAACCTTCTTTCTAAGGTATTGAAATTTATGCATAAAAATTATTATTGTATGCAGTCAGGAAGCCTGTGTACAGGCTGTTTCGGATATGGTGGCAAAAAATTTCAGGGATGATTTTTTGATTAATTTTATAGAAAAAAATTGTATGATTTTGTAAGAGGGTACAGATATACTCGTTTTCGGGCTGCATCCTGTTGAAAAAAAGAGGTATCGTATTTTTATTTTGCATATAAACAAATGCTTATAACTTTGGAACCATTCGGACATTGAGTTACCATATAGGATGGGGATTTTCGTTTATTTAGTTCTAAAATAGTTCTAACTTGTAGTACATTGGAAAATTCGCGCTACACACACTAAACATATAGATCGTTCGGAAATTAATGGCTGCAATAAAGTGCGTTCGGAAATTCAATCTGCAATAAAGAAATGTTAGAAATGTAGCACAGATCTCTAGTATAAAGTTTGTCGCTGCCTCATGAAAATTTTTTTTTTTTTTTTAATTTAAACTTCAAAAAAATAATTTAAATTTTAAAATGGCAGATTCAGATATTGAAGGGTGTTAAAGTAATATTTCTCTAAGTCTTCAAATCTTGTTAAAAATTTCCTTATTTTGCAATGAATTGGAATGCGAAAAGTATTGGGATACAATTTCATAAACAACCCATTTGTGTTATTTTCGAACGACAGAATGTTTAGAAGTTTCAGAATTTTTAGACAGCGTAAACAAAAAAAGCTTAGCTAAAGTTTTTGCATACTGTTTAACGCTGCAACTTAGAAAGTTTAGTTCTAAAGTATAGAACTTTCAGCGCAGCGTGCATAAACGAAAACCCCCGATACTTGTTTCACAAGCGATTGATTGCTTATTATTTTCGATATTACAGACAATTTGATTTGAGCCTCACTTTTCGAAATAAAGTTCGTCAATATCAGAAATTTTAATTTTTTTTTTAATTTTTTTTTTTTAAACTCGAAATTTCTCGAAAACTTGTGTTATTTTTTATGCTTTTTTTTAAAAACTATAATAAGAGCTAAAATTTAAACTGTAGAACATTTGCCTCTACCTCTCATAGTTTATGTCAGTTAACTCCGCCTCCGCGACTTACAATGTTTTGCTGGAAATTTATCAAAGAATCACCTCTGAAATTATTTGCTTTCTTTTGCGAAATTTTTTTAAAACTCTTTTATTAGCAAAACAAAATATTGATTTACAAGCTACGGCATTTACAAGCAAGAATTTTTTATTCACACAAATTTCGCATTCACCTGTTCTTCTTTATAAAACGATGTAAATGAAATAAGAACTTGATAATAAAAATTTTTGTTTGAACTTATTAAAGTATAATGTGTGACAACTATAATTGAGATGACCAAAAATTGAGATGTAATTGATTAATTTTGGATATAGAAAACTCTGAAATTTTACAAATTCCGATCATTATAAGGAGTCAGAGCGGACTACTGCTTATAATGATTTATTATTCGAAGAATAATTTAAAATATAAAACGAACTCAGATTCATTCAAACTACAAAATTTCACTTAGAATTAATGTAATATATCAGACGAATTGGTTAGGCCAAATATTAATTATCATGCAAATTAATACTGCAAACGAAAGTGCTAAAGCAGAAGCACAAAATAAAATTTAATATTGGGCTCAATTATTGTTTAAAAGTTAAATTTTTCAAGTAAATTTTCTAGAAAAAAGAGAAAGCATTCTTAAAATTCAACTTTCAAATTGGATTTCTAAGACTGCTTCTTTCTTTAGGATATAGTCACTTACAATGATTTACTTGCGTTAAATTCCTTGTAGCATAATATGAATAAAATTCAAAAAATTTAATACAATTTCCAAAAACAATAAGAAGAATGAATCATGATAACATAATCATGGTTCACATAACCTATAAAATTATTTGCAGTTAGAACAAAAAAAAATATTGAAAATATTAAAAAAAAAACATAGAATTTGCAGTTCTGATTTTGCTCTTTCTTCTTTTTCTCCCTTGTTTTTTTTTTTTTGCTTCTTTTAAATCCCCCTGTGTATATTTTCCGCAAAATTTATGTTATAATGGTTTCAAATTACGTTATCTCTTCTTTCATAATTTTTTTTCTTTTTTTTTCAGTTTTCCGTCCTTTTTATCTTCTTATATTTTGTTATTTAGTATTTCAACCTCTTTTTTCCTCCCTTCCACAAAACCTAGTCCATTCAATCCTACAAAAACATGCTATAAACTAAAATAGCAGTTTGTAAATGATAAAAGTAATAAGAACAACAAGAAAAGATAAAAACAAGAGGAAAAAAAAATGAGAAAAAAAAAACAAAATCTCAAAAGGTTAAATTGAAACATTGAAAATTACACTCTACTGTACGTTCAGAGATGGAAAACGCTTAAAAAATCGAGAAAAAAAAAACACAAAAACAATAAAACAATAAAAAAAAATTACTATAGAATGAAATCGTAATATCAGCAATGGTGTCGGTTCAATTTTATCTTCAATATACTGAAATAGACACCAAAAGAACAAAGTAACGAGAAAAAATAATTTATTTCATTCCACTCCCACTACAAACAATGTGGAAAACGAGTGAGTTCACTACACTTAGAATTCCAAAAAAAAAAAGAACATTCTACAGGCCATTTAATATTCCTGATTTCTTCATTGAAAATGAAAGCATTCGATTCTGCTTTCGTTTCCAATAATTTTTCTACTAAATTTTCGAAAAATATTTTTCACATTTCGTTCTTCTTAACTTAAATTTCAAGTTTTTGGGGCCTTTATTTGGAATTATTCTACTTATAACACCCTCTACAGAACATTTGCATCACATAAGAATCAAGAACAAAAAAAAAAAGGGGGAGCGCATTGGAAAAATTTTGATTTTTTTTTTTCTAGATATTTTTCTACTAAATCAAGATATTATAAGTCCTTCAATATCCTACAGAAAATTTTTTTCTTATTTCTCAATAGTTTCTCTTTGATTACACGCCGAATATTACCGAAAAAGGGGGAAAATTTGAAGAAGAAGAAGAACAATAAAAAAATTTCAACTTACAGAGACAAGACACACAGAGAAAATTTTTAACGAAATACAAAAATAAAAATGAATTTTTGGTTGTTTAATATAGAAAAAAAAATCTTCATCTTCTGTGGCCTCACTTTCAATCTTGTCAGAAAATATATTTTTATTTATGTCTTCCAGACGAATATACTCCAAATATACCACCGGCCACCATCAAAATAAATTTATCAAAAAAGAAAGCGAAAAAAAATTAAAATAGAAAAAAGGAAAATTTTTTACTTATTGTAATTTCAATTTTTACAGGTTGACTTTGCTAACTAACCAAGAATGAATTAAGGACATTTTCAAAAACAAGAAAATGATTCCTGAAAAACCCCTACGAACCCTTAATCTATGGATTTTAATTAATCAGCTTTGATAACTGAATAGCTTATTTTCAAAATTCGAAGCGGCGAAATTAATCTAGTCTTTAACCTAATCAGGCTAATTTTGATCTTTTCTATCTAAGTTGAAATATCCGCCTATTTTAATTAAATATTAAATTTTAAGGTATTTTCTTAAAATGCAACATCTAAGAGACGAAATTGGCATTAATATTTCGCAAAGAGCAGTTATAAGGAAGAAGCTGCCTTCTCACCTCTCGTTTTCAGAATCTGAATCCGGTATTAACAATTTTTGAAATTTCCTCCGCACAAAATGTCGAGAGATTTTCAAGATCACATTTTGATATGCCGAGTAACTAGCATATTTTCCAAAATCCACATTCTGACTTTCGCGGAATCTTTACTGCATCATAAAGCTACCGTATCGCTGTCACATTACTAATTTCATTAAATGGTGTTTGAAATATCAAAAATGTACACCCATATATACATACGATATAATTGAACTTCTTCAAATGTGTGCTCAATACTTTCGAAAATGGAAGTAATTCGGTATTGCATTTGATTTTTTTGAGCCCTTTGAAGGCTTTTTCAGAGCTTTAAATAAAAAATGTCTATTCCAGTGGGCGGCCAATCTTGCTCACTATTCCTTCTTTACTTCATTAACTGCTGTTTCTGTGACTCAATAGCAAATAACTGTTCCAAACAGAATATTTCTACAACGTTCCTGTTACATATGCCATAAGCAAGTGTAATGAAAGAATTTCAAAAATAGCCGCCCTGTATAATTTTGAAAAAATATTGAATATGTATAATAGTAAAAGCAAATATAACTAAAGTGCTTTATTCTTCCTCAAATGACTTGAGAATGATTTCTATTCTTCTCTTGAATTTTTTTTCCATTTTGTGATTATTTTCTTCTTCTTTTCTCTCTTTCTTTCTTCTTCTACCCACAGCATTTGATATCAAAAACATTTTTAAAATTGGAATTGCATAAAATATCTTGGACCATTTTGTTTTTCGTTTTTCTTTATTTCTGCCTTCTACAATATTTGATTTCTGGATAGTGTTACTGGTATTTCTTATCTGCAACAAATAATCTTCAAGAAAAAAAAAGTACATTTTAATCATAAAGAATTGAGGGTAGGTGTGGTGCTGGTAACAATGTTGATATTTTCAGTATAAAATCGTAGTTTATTTTCAGGAGGAATTTAAAAATTGAGCATTAGGAATCTTTAAAATGAAGAAAATATTTTTTTTTGTTGGTGAAAAAAAATAAAATATATATTTTCTCCTTATCTTTTAGAAAGAAAAATAATAAAAACAGATTCTTTTAAATATTTTTGGCAACAAAAACACAAAAAAAAAAAAAAATAATAAAATTTTCCCCTAAAGTTATGCTAAAGAATTCTTTTTCTTTTTATCAAAGAATTTATATGAAGATAGTTGAGGTAGGTTATAAAAATATGGTTTTTTAATACATTCGAAATGCGATAAATATTGTCTCAAATCATTTGTAAAATAATATTTTCTTTTAACCCATTTTTCTTGCACAACTGCTCTACGACTATTTTTGTGCAAGAAAAACAAAAATTAAAAGTTTTTATCGGTGAAATTTTCTAGTCATTTTAAATATTTTTTTCTCCCAAAAAATGTGGATAACAAATAAATTTTTGGTTTTTATTCTAATTCAATTTTAATATTCGTCTCGATAGGTCGGTCGTCTTATAGGTGATATACTCCATAAATATATTGAATTTGTACAAATTTTAATAAAATTATCATAAAATTTATTCCCAAAATGTAACAAGGGAACCCGAAAATTTTATTCTCCTCAATGCAGTTATAATTTGTGATAAACAAGGGTATTACCGTCCATATTTTCAATATTTTTCAAACTGAAATAATGACTGCTTCATAGAAATCCTTATTTAAATTGCAACCTTCAAATTTTGGTATTTAATAGCATTTTAAAAAATTTTTAAAATGCAGCAAATTGACATGAATAATTTCTTTTTTTCTGTTCAGTTCCACTTCCTTTATTAGTACCACATTCATTTTCTTAAAAAGTTGAAAAATTCTCGAAAACGATGCTAAAATTGCGGATTAATTAAATTTATAGTTTTTCTCTTTGGTTATCTTTACGTAGTTGCTGAAATTTCATCTCTTATTTTAGGTTCTAAATAAATGGGTTTTTTAATCTTTAATAAAAAATTAAATTTAAATTAAACTCAATTTTTTATTCGCATATAGCAGTTATGAAATTATATATGTAATTCTTGTGGTATTTAAGATATTGGCGGAAAACAATTCCATACTGCCAACTGACAGAAAGAAATCCTATACTATTAAAATTGTTTTTTAAAGAACAAGCGAAAAGGTTTTCAACCTTTAATAATCTACTTGAAATTAATTTGTTGTGTGTCAACTATTAGAACCTGTCAAGTAATTTGGCAAAAATTTGTATGACATAATATGAGCTACAACTTGACGCATTCAGCCATATTTATTTGTTTTCGAAAAGGCTATTTTTGGGCTGTATAGCAGCGGCCCGAACCCGTCTTCTTAGGGAATAGTACAAAAAATTAGTAATTACCATCTTATGATGATTATTGAGTGTGAATTGAATATTGGATGACATGTTTGGCAATCAATTTATAAATAATCAACATCAAATGTTTCTTCAGGCTTTGTCTCATGAATCCCTTATGATTTTTAAGAAACAGAAAAATCTTTTTTTCATTTATGAAAATGAAATTTCTGTAAAGAATATTATTATAAGTTTCCTATTCTGATTGAGTTTAAACGAATATCCTCCACTAAACACTAGCAATAAAGCACACAAATCAAAATTATTTTTTTATATTCAACAAAAACGAACTCCGAATATCATTCTTAAATAAGAAAAATTTTCCAAACTAAATTTAATAATTACTCTTTTCCTTTAACATAATCTCAACTCGTTCTTTTACAAATTCATTTTTGATCTCTTATCTTAAAATCTTTAATTAATTCAAACAAAAAATTAACTTGCTTAATTTAAATAAGAAGATACTTGAACAAGGCATTGACAACAAGCAAGGAGTTAAAGGGCCTATCAATAGAGCCATCTTCAACCTTATTTCCAAGGACATTCGATTATTGAAAATTCTCATAATTTAAAAAAAATATGCAGAGAACTACATTTATTTCCAAAAATTTATTCAAATTCACAAAAAATTTCTTCATTTTGCATTGCTTTATTTATTTTGGTCTGACCCTCTTCGGTTGTCACCCTATGAAGGTAAGTTATTCAGTTACAAGTTATAGTTAAGTGTTCAGTTACTGATATAGTTTTTATTCATCAACTTGTTTTAGGAAATCCTTTTTCACAGTAATTGTTATTAAGGCAAATATTAAGGGAAAATTCAAATAATTTTTAATCTGTTGAAGCTTCTGCTCTAGTTCTAATTATGATTATTTTGTTATTAATAAAAATGGTCTTAGATTCTGAATTTACGGTAATTCAAACTTTTTTGATATAATTTGTGCCGGTACCCAATCTTCGTTTTTTTGTCTTAAATTTGATGTACCCCATCTTGGCACATTTGTTTTCTTTCTTTTCTTCACTTGGGAGTATTTGGACCTCCCATTTCATTTTAAGTTCAAACGGCGGCAGTTTTACAGGCAATTGGAGTTAACTAGGTAACCAGCCTCACACAGTTTTTTTTCATACACTAAATATTGAAGGTTATTGATATTTATTGCTTGTTTTTTGTTGTTGTACAGTGTCTAATATCATTAAAAAATTTGGCAAATTTTTATTTAATATTTTATTTTATATTATTATATAGTGACCTGGCCAGGATTTGAACCCGAATGCCAGAGGATCAATGTCATAACCACTGTACCATTGGCTCCCCTCACCCATTTTAATTTCTACTAACTTCTTGTCATTTATTTTCTTTCTTTCATTCCATGAAATTATCACGGTCTCGCTTAACATTCTGTTAACTATACATTATGCCTCTAAATGATAACTGCATTGCTTTTCGTTTAATTTTAATTTTACAAATTGGTCGTCTGCCTATTGGCAAATTGGTTCAGGCGAATTTTAATATTTTTCCTTTGTAATTTTTTAATATTTAAATATGAAATCCTTTTTTGTTTTTCCTAAATAATAACGAATCTTTTATAAACAAAAGCGATATTTAAATTATAACAAAAACATTAAGTTGTAAGAATGCATTTAAAAAAAAAATCGGATCGAAATTTAAAAACACTGAAAAGAAAAGTTGTCTAAAATAGGAAAAAAAATCTCTTTTTTTATCAAAAATTACTCTAAAGACACCATTAATTTTTTGCTTTTCATCTTTTTGGTTTTTTTTTAGCACTTTTCCAAAAATTTTTTGAAAAAAAGTGCTTATTAGTTTCACTCTGTCCGTCCGTCCGTCCGTCCGTCCGTCCGTCCGTCCGTCCGTCCGTCCGTCCGTCTGTCCGTGTGTCTGTTTACAAAACTTCTACATTCTTAAAGATAGAAAGCTGAAATTTAATACGTGCATAGATCTTTACCAGAAACTTATTTTCGTAGAACAAAATTTTTACCTATCTCCCCCCCTCTAGAAGTTATACCCCCCCAAAGCCACAAAAATGGCCCATTTTAACTATTTGTTGCAATGAAACCATAAGCATTTTTGAAATTTTGCAAATGCAGAAAGGCAGCGGCTGGCTTTCCCTAGCGCGGTATACTATAGTTAAACTTTAGAAAAACAAAATGGCTGTTCAAATTTACCGTTATCTAAAGTCTGTTTTTTCCAAATTTTTGATGTCGTTTTTGTCCTATACCCTAGCCTGCAGAAGCTCGAAATTTTAGGAGCTTTTAGACATTAACAAATAGTTTATTTCGTTAGAAGAAAATTTTTTTCCATCTCTACCCCCTCTCAAGCTATCGCCTCTTGAAATTCGTAAAATTTGAATTTTTGACACCTTATATTTCCGAAACCTCAAGCTTTTTCAAATTTCTATAAACGCAAAAAGCTAACGGTAAATTCCATGACATTAAAAAATATAATTACTTTTCTTAACTCACACAATTAACCCTTAAAATCGAGCATTATGTTAACCCCTCTTTATATTAATTTTTATCTATTTCAAAGACTGCATAAATCGTTCATCCTAAATATATGCAATCCTAGAAATAGTTTCGTTTATGAATGAAAATAATTTTAATAGTGTGGTGGATATACATAGATTTTTAAAAGCAGTATTTTCACTTGTTGAAGGGAAAAGTGCTAGAATACAAACCATTGGTTTGACCCAACTTTATTTGTATTTTATAAAAATACCAACAGCATATTACAACAATAAACTTATAAAACTATACAGAAATCAAATCAAATAAAAAAAAAACTAAAAATCTTTATTGGTTATTTAGAAACTTAAAATGTTTTTGGTCGCCTTTACTTTTTTTTAATTTTTCTAAAAAGCAATAAAACCAATAATGGCAGTAAGAATTTTTTTTTTGGTTATTTTCAAAAATTCTTTTATTTTTTTTTAATAATTTTCTTTTTTTTTTGCCAATAGAAGTCTATAACAAAAAAATAAAATCAATATTTTTTTTTTCTATTCTTTCCTTCTACTGCTACACTTAAACTAGCAATTTTGTATGTCCTTTACCTACCAACATTTCTATATATATTATATTGTGTGCTTCTTGTGCTCCTTTCAATACTCTATATATTCTATTTTTCGATTGAAGTCGATTTGAATGAAATCGAATCAAATATAACAGAAAGAAAACAAGTAGAAATAGAAATGGCAAAGCTTATAAATGGTGTCATAATATGCAATCTAAAAATATACCACCACATTGCCATAGCTATACAAATATCAATGCATCTATATAATATAATGTATATGTTTGTATGTAGGAGAAAAATCTACAAACTAAGGATTCAATGATTCGGAAATACAAATATAAATTTATGGTATTATAGACACAATTCTTGGACACTCAAATATTGTTAAAGAGAAGACACAAGTAAATAAAAAAAACAAAAAGAGAAAAAAATAAGAAGAAATTTAACGAATCACATGCTGTTATAAGCTATTTTGTGGTGGGCTCTTCTCGCTCTTCTCTTTTTTCTCTTTGTATATATTAAATATGATTTTAATGCTTACAGTTGTAGTGTAGCATGACAACAACCGCACTATTAAAAGCCAATATCAGCCAATATTATAGTTTATTCAAGTAAATTTTTTTTTGTATTTTGATTCTTGATTTTTCGATACTTTAATATTGGGAAAATTTAATGTATATTTTTTACGTTTATTCAATAGCAGTAGATCGTTTCAAAATTGAAAATTGAAAAATGGGCAAATATTTTCAAGAAAATTTTTACGGATTTGCAAAATCAACAAAACTTCGTTATAAAAATTACAATTCTAATTAAATCAATTTTTGGGAAAATTGCTGAATAACTTACTTTAAGTAATTTTACAAGTAGGAATGTTAAAAATAAATTAATGCAATTACATTCTTCAGGAACTTAGTTTATAAAAATAAATTAACTCTCTGGTTGCAAAAATTTTGATTAGCTTATTCTTCAAGAAAATTCAACATAAAATATTTAATTTTCCAAATTTTTTACATTTTCACATATTTGAGGGAATTCTTTAGTATTTATAATCTTATTAGGATTTATTTTCTAATAATTTATTTAAAGCCCGTTATGAACCACAAAATTCGTAGCAAGGAAAAGAACCAGACCGAACCATTCAAAAATCGGCTAAAATCTCTGGCATTTACATTCTTCAGGAACTTAGTTTATAAAAATAAAAATGATCCAAGGCATCTTCGCCTAATCCTCATGCAGACTTGTTTATAAAAGCATTTATTGTGGAAATTTTTATTTATTTTTTTCAGTGTAACTTCAAAATAATATCATGGATTTTTTTCTATTTTGAATTTACAATAATTTTTTTTTAATACCCTTTAGATGGCAATGATAATCATTCTAATAAATAACCATTTAAATCGGGATTACAAGCATCAGGCTCTTAATTATTCTTAATTTTTACATTCCAATCCCGATAAATCGAATTCCTAAATTCGAAATTTATAATTCAAAATCTAAAATATTTTTGAGTCTTTGAAAAATTTGTGATTTCAAATTCTAAACTTGCAATGAGCTTAAATACGTTACTGTGGGGTCCAAAGACAAATGGTCGATTTTTTTAAGGTGAAACATAAAACTTTTATATCAAAAATTTAACATTGTAATTTTTCATCCTCCTTCTTCTTTTCTTAGTTTAAAATTTATTTTTATTTTTTTTAATAAGTTTAAGTTTAACAGACTTCTATGGAGGTGGACATGAAATTATTTCCAATCCATTGTTTCCATTTTCCAAATTTTATTCCATAACTACAGCACATTAATGTTGAACGTTATTATATTGTAAGCTGTTCGATATTGTCTTCCTTACTAATATTTTTATCATAGTTGTTTGTTGTCTGCATCATATTTTTCTTTTTTTCGCTCTCCTTATAAGATCCTTGTTATCATTTTTTTTATTTGTCGTTTCTTTGCTTCCTGCTAAAAAGTAAAAAACAAGTTTTTTTTTTTTATGTCTAAACTTTAATTTTTTTTTTAGTATTTTTGACTTCTTCAAGACTTTATTTTTTTTATTATTTTTGTGTCCTTCTGATTTTATTTAGTTTTTTTTTTTTTTGCGATCAAAAGTTTGACTGAAAAACAGCAGCAACAAATTACAGAATGTAGGAATAAAATTAAAATTTGTACCAATATCAAATTTAATAATGAAAGGTTATTACCGGTATTAACGAATGTTTAACAGATGGTTCTGATTTTGTTTAGAGCACTGAAGAATAACTTTAAATTTTTTAGCTTTAAAAAAAGCTAAACAAGCTTTAATCAGAATGGATTCTTGTCTCTAAATTTTGAGAATTTTAATACAGGGGTTTTTTTAATGATCAGATAAATATATTTATTTCTACAAAGTAGTTAGAAAATTGTGGTTTACAATTCGACAAACCAAAATCGTTATTGTTTAATTATGATTTAATTATAAAAGAGATAATCAATGGGGTAAAGTTTTCCGTATTCATCTTTGTTAGAATGAGGAAACATTAGTACACCTTCTAGAAGAGTGTGATCACTCTTGCTCGTAAGAGGGAATTACTGGGGGACTTTGTTCTTACGGGTCTGCTGGGCCTCATAGCTACCTCGAGTTCATTAGGAGGGTGTGTTTTGAGCGGGTATTGTACGAACATGTCTCACACTTAGAGGGATCAAATCTACAATTTTTCTTTATTTGACATCAAATACATTGGTTCCATCTAAAATCAGTATAAATTTTTGTTTGTACATATGTGAATCATAAACTAAAAAATTGCATTTAATACTCTTTGAAAGGAAGAAATTGTTCATACAAACATTTCAAAGATTGATAAGACTCTGATACAATAAAAGTTTTGAAGGAGAAAAGCAGCAAAAGAACAAAAAGGTTCTTCGATTTTATCGAAATTATTTTAATAACTTCTTTCCGCTCAAAGTCCCCCCACGGTTAATAAAATATTTTGAGTTTTATTTAATTTAATTTTAATTCAAAGTTTTTTTATTATTTTATGCGCTTTTGCAACAAAATTGTAAAAAAAGTACTGATTAGTTTTAATCTGTCCGTCTCTTTACAAATCCCCTAAATCCTCAAAGCCTTAAAAATGCCGTTTCTTGAAAGTATAAAAAACATCATTTCGATGCAATTTATTATATCGGAATCGCTAATATTTTTCGAAATCCGCTAACGCCGAAAGTTTAGGGCATAATCAAACATGTCACAAATATTACAATGTTTGTAAATTTTTTACAAAATGTTTGATATAGTTTTGCTCTTAGATAAGAAATCGAGAAATTCCAAAATTTTAACAATTTGTAGAAATTAATAAAAGATTTATTTAGGCGAAACAAAGTTTTTTTCTACTTCCTTCCCTTTCAAACTGTCGTAGTTCAAAGTTAGCCGAATTTTAATTTTTGTCTTCTTAGTTTTCTCAAACTCTAAACTTTTCCAACTTTACATAAAAGTAGAAAACTAACGGTAAATGCCCTTTTTAATATAATTATTTATTTTATATTTAATTCAGCTAATTAACAATCAAATCGAATTTCCCCAAAAAGTATGCAATATTTTATTATTTACTTAAGTATTTTTTTTATATTAATGAAAATGACTCTAATGAAATTATATATTTTTTTTAAAGAAGAAGTGTTTTCAATTAGTAAAGGGAAAAGTCCTACCTTAAAAACCTTTGATTTGACCCGAATTAAGTTTTTTTTTTCAATCATACTAAAAATCGAACGTTCTATTTTGATCTGACATAGAAAATATTAATAACGACCAAGAAAGTTAGAAGAAATTTAGAATTTGCCTAGAAAAAGTTGTTAGATTATCAAAGATAAGTTTCAATAAAATTTAAATTTGAAGTTAAAATTTAAAATCAAAGTGACTTGTCTTGATCAAGATAAAAATATTTCGAAATTTTTATAAACTTTTTATAATTATAGAACAATTAAACTAATAGTGGGGCATTACTAGTCTCAGTTATGAAGTTGAATACCCAAAAGAATAAATTGCAATTAAATATTTGGGATTATTCACTTAGATTTGTAAATTGCAGAATAAGGCGATGGTACACCCGATAGTGCAACCGTTCTTTTATGGACCAACGCTCCACATTCATGGAGAAGGTTCATGGCAGTCTTTCTTAAGTCTGCAGCGTCATGCCAGGAAACCCATAAAAATTCTCTCTTAAAGCGCTCCTGGTTATAATTTCGACAAAGCTCTTTTGCTTGTGGAAATTATAAGCCGCGGTTTACTTAACAAAATGAAAGTTGTATTCTTAACAAAATTAAGTTTTTTTCATTGTTAAAATATTAAAAATGTAGAAGAAATGCTAGACACGTTGTGTTAAGTTGAGATAATGAAAATAGTCTGTCCTAAAGTGAACATTCTTGAAATTGAGGTAAGTTACCCGCAAAACCAAAATACTCGGGTAATAATGATAAAAGTAAACATAAAAAGCTGCTTACTTGTTTGTATACAATGAAATTGTGCGACTTTAAAATCAGTTATTATTTTTACTAAATGAAAATATTCTCTGTTAGACCAACAAAATATTAAAATGAAATTATTCAAGTATCTTCAAATGGGGCTTTGAATTAACACTTTCAAGAGTTCTAATATAATTTACACGCAAAATTTTATTTACAAGAAAACCAACACTCTAAAATTTTCTATTTTCTCTATAATACGAGTATTAGAAGGAAATTAATTATTGAAAATAATTAAAATAATTAAAAATAAATTAGATTTCATCAAATACTGTTAACGAAAGTTGTTGTAGAGAAAATCCAACCTTGTGAAGAGAAAAATTTTCACTTTATATAAATAATGATATTTAGCCCTGTCCATTTTCAAAAAAGGTTTTAAAAAGGACATACTAACTGAAAGACGTGACTATACCGACTTAGAATTAAATTCTTATAGTAACAATCCTTTTTGGACTCGGAGATCTCCGTTATACTAAGACTTATAAGTAGAAGATAAATTGAATATATTCTCAAAAATATCAGTTCTTAGATGCATCAATGTTAATTGAATTACTTATAAATTCTTTCGTATTATTTTTCATTTGAAATTTTAAATATTTTTGGGCAACATCTTTTAATATCTTAATACATAATAGAACAGCCAATCCCTCATATCAGAAACTAAAAAATCATTTCTGAAATTTCATTATAAAATTAAAAGATATTTTTAAAAATTTCATTACATTTAAAAAATCAAAAGGAGATATTCTAATTTTTTTATTAAAAAATTTTCCAAATTACAAACTTAGAACAACATTCCTCCTTTTTGCTTATTTGCAAAATTTACTTTTCATATTTCAAGTAAAATTTAAAATCTGATTACGCATCAAAATGTAATTAAATTATTTTTCACCCTACACACACATAAAATTTTTTCTAAAAAAAAAAAATATTAAAATTTTAAAAAAATTTAAAATTTAAAAGTAACAAGAGGAAAAATTAAAAGAGATTTTCCGAAAAATTTTAATATCTTTAGTGCAATATTTTTGTTCACAATATTGAAAAAAAAGAATTTCAATAAAATCTGAAATCAAACTAAATTGAAGGCTCATATTTTGAATAAACATAAAAAAGAAAAAACTATAGAAAATGCAAAAATTCCAAATTATTTTCTTCTTTTTACATCATTCATCCTTTTAATAACTGTAAAAGACAGGCTATAAAGATGAATCCGATTATTAAACTAAATCATTCCTTGTTCTCTTTGTATTTTGTTTTTTTTTTGTATTTTTTTTGTGCACTCTAATATCCTTTGATTTATCAATAATGGTATTTTTGAAAAAACAAAAAAAAAATAGAAGAAAAATAATAAATAAAAATAGCAAAACTAAAAAATACAATATTAATTGTTTACTAGATACTCAAGGATATTTAAGGACATTAACAGAAAATTTTGAGCCTTTCTTACTTATAATGGAAATTTTCTAAAAATTTCGAACTTAAATTATGAAAATATTAAAATTGTTCCAAATTTATTTTCGAAATTCAGGAATTTTTTTAAAAATTTTAAAATATTAAGGCTCTGGCAACTTGTTAATTATTTTAATATCATAATTTTTATATCCTTATTGGAGTATATACAGAAAAATTCAACGCTGTATTGTACAACAAAATGATATTTTATGTCTAGAATTAAAATATTTATTTTGGAAAAATAGCGCGATCTAATCATCTAATTTAAAATTTCTAGTGATTTAATTTCAATAAATTTCGAATAATTTCACGAAACCGCTATTAACTTTAAAAAATTTTTTTTTTATTTCCAATGAAAATTGCACTCTATAGCCGGAACCCAAAATTAAATTTTAAAAAATGGATATCGTAACTTTAAATTAGAGAGAAAACTAAATTTAATTAGAAAATCAATTGTGTCTAAAGTATAAATTAAATTTGTATAAGCAACAAACTGCCTATAAGCATTACAAAAGAATATTCAAATTTCTTATATCTTAAACTAAGTAAAGAATATCCTGTTTTTTTCTTTTCTCTCTTAGTGTTTTGGATTTATTGAGTAGATTATAAAATATTTTCCTATATGGAAATTTAAAATTTTCATATGACTTGGGATTTTTTCTTTTTTCACACTTTTTTGAATAAACTCAAAAGGATATTGATTCTGATCGTAATAACACGATAATGTCCTTAAAAAAAAAATGATATAATGGCAATGATGAAAGTAAAATGATGATAATGATGGTCTATAGATGATGATTAGAATTTCATGTCAATGACATTGTTGATTCATTTTCCTCAACAGTTTTCCTCAATAGTTTTCCTTGCCTATACATATGTGTAGTTTTTGTTTTGGAGTTTTTTTTTTTGTCAAGTTTTTGAAAAGAAATTTTTGTCCCTAATTTATGTATGTGTAACCACAATTGCTGAGGTATTCAATTATTAGAATTTTTATGATATCAAATGCAAAAATTTTCTAGAAATTTTTGTTAAATAAAAGAAAAAACAAAATCAGAGTCGGACTCATTCATTTATTAAAACTGAAAACGGTTTAATTTTTGTAGAGTTAAACATAACATCTCCATAAAAAGGAAGCTTTTTTCAAAATTGAAATTGGAGCAATCAATAGAAAATTACTTGAAATTTATCCCGTGTCCCAGTAATTCTAAGTATTAAGGCAATTTCTGCCAATAAATTTAAAATGTGTGGGGTTGTATAGGTTTTATGGGACATTTAGGGGTGCAAAACTTACATTCGATTCTAAATTAAGGGAAAATACTGTACAAGAGTTAAAATAGAATTTCTAATATTGTATTCTTAATAAAATTAGTGCGTTTAAATTTAATAATTTAATAAATAAGGAAATTGAACCAATTTTCCAAAATTTTTCGAAAATCTAATTTAAATTAATCGGAAAGAATTAAGGAGTCCCTTTATACATTTAAAATTTTATCTACAATTATTTAGATTCTCCATTTCAATTAAATGTTTAATTTATGTAAAAAAATTTTGCTGTTGCTGCTATTGAAACCGCATGGTATTTGGTTTAATCTATTTAAATAATTTGATTCAGCTATTTTGTTCTTAAAATTGGATTCTAAAAGTTTTCCACAAAAAATTTACTTAGTAAATTGCAGTTTAATTAATGAATTTCACATTCAAATTGAATGTGATTCAATCTAAGAAATTTGAAAATTTCTGAATTTTTATAGGCTAGGTTAGAAGCAAAACCACAAATAAATTACCACTGATTAGGCATTAAACAAAGAAGATGGAAAAATATAATTTGTTATTGTTTAATTGTTCCAGACTGGTATATTAAGTCCTTTAAATTTAAAATTAAAGAATCTAAATTAAAAGGTACAAACTGAGATTTAAAAAATTCTTACAAAAAATTTTAAATTTCTACTTAAGTTTAAATATTTAGTTAATAATTTTGTTTACAGAATATTTAAGGCCCTAATCATTGCTTTTCATATGCAATTCAATTTGAAAATCAATAAATCTATATGATGCCGCAACCTTAAACTCAAACTAAATTACATTATGCCTTACTTCTTTAATTTTTTCTTTTCTATAAAAATAAAGTTCCTTTTAAAATTTAGAAAACACAGAAAATTTTCCTTAATTTCTTTCTTTTCTTTCATAATCTCCCACTTTCTGTTTTACTCGACATATAAGGGAGCCCTGAATGCGTTATCCTATTATAAATTCTGATTTTTTTTTCTTTTCATTCTCAGTTGCGGTTCTTTAGCTTCTCTTTTTATTTTTTATTTCTTGTTCTTTAAATGAATAGGATTTACGTACTCAAATATTGTTAAATTAAGGAAACTCATTGATAACCAATATAAAAAAAAATATGGAAAAAAAAAATTTTTTTTTTAAATACCCCAAAAATCTGTTGCATACACATTTTATAATGATTATTGATATTGATTGAATTATTCGATATTGATAATTCAAATACAATCATTTTTGAGTGATAAATTCTATCCTTTGTTAATAGTTTCTATATATACATTATAATAACATAAAGGATTCAGGCTATACAAATGTACCAAAAAAATAAGCAAAATAAAAACCGAAAAATTTCTATCTTTAGGCATCCTTTTTTTGAATGGATTTGGGGAAAAGTGCAACGTTATGTAGAAAATTTACAAATAAAAAAAAAATGAGAGGAAAAGTGAAAAAAAAAATGCTTGGAAAACGCACTAACAAAACATGATTTTTCTTTTCGGTTTTTTTTTTTTTGGAAAAATTTTCAAAATATGCCGATTAAAATTGGTTTGGATCGGATCAGATCAAATTTAACTACATATAAGTATGTAAATGTAACTGACTAATATGCCCAAAAATTTACCATATCTCGTTTCTATTTTATGCCTATAGACATGAAAGATAAACTCACTTATAGAATTTTGCATTTCTTTTTTTTTTTTTTGTATGGACTTAAGGGAAAATATGAAAAGTGTGTCTGCAGTATAAATGTAAAAAAAAACGTAAATGATATTTTTTTTTTTCTGAATTTTTATGAATTTTCATATTTTTGTTTTTGTTATTTTTTGTATTCTGGTTTCCGTTTTTTGTGTTGTTTTTAATTTTCCTTCCCGTTTTTATATATAGAATTTTCATTTATTTTGCATTGTTGTGTAGTCCTTTTTATTATTTCATTGATTAAATTGGAATATTCAACAGGTTCAAAATTGGCTTTAGTTTATATCCTTATTGTTTTTTTTTTCTTTTTCTTGTTAATTTTTTGTTTTGGATGTTCTATTCAAATTCTAATTTAGAACCGGTGTTACAAATTGTGTTTTATGTTAGAAATTTTCAGTTTATATAGAAATTTTTTTGATGAAGATTTTTTTTTTAAAATCGAATGCATCCGTATGTGTGTGTATGTTGAATCTTAATGAATATATGCACAAGTAGGAATTTTGCAAAAAAAAATTTTTTTTAATCGAATTGCATACTTTTAGGGGAAGTAGGTTGTTTTAACAAAAAAAATTTATATATGGGATTTTTAAGAGAAAAGCATTTTTTTACGTTAGGAAAAAGAATTTAACCGAATATCGGTATGTTTGAATCTACGTTAGTATTGTCTGTATATCCACATTCTCAGATTCGGCTAACTTTCAAAAGATGTTTGCCTGAAGAATGCCATTTTGAAGAAAACCTGAAAAATGCCTAAGTTTCTTTTATTAATGCTATGTATTTATTAATTTTCATAGAGTGTAGGATTCGGAATTACAAAAATTGGGCTTTAATTTCAGGTAATTTTAAGTTTTAGACTTCATCTAAGCAATATTATAACGAGTTTTCTTGAAATTTTATTATACTGTAGTTTTACTTGTTGCTGTAAACTAACAAAATTTTCAGCTAACATAGGTTTGACGAAATTTTATGTAATGTTTTTCAAATTGAAAAATTTATGAACAATCCGGGTCTCAAATTATTTTTTTGAATTGTTCATTTTAAAATATGGTATAAATGCAAACAAAAAAGATTTTTACTATTTTATCGTGCAGTTTATCGAAAATTTAAGAGTAAAATTATTGCATATTCGAACAATTGCACAATATGATCGATTACATACTGATCAAAAAATATTTTCCTTTAATATGTAATTATTATTATTCGGCTAGTACGACTCATGCAGCATAGCAATTGAATAAAGTTGCAATAATCTTACAGCTTTAAACTAAAAATTATTGTTTACATAAATCAGAATATATTAACTTTAAAAATGCCGAAACATCCATTACGCCAAGAAAAACCACTAGATCATTTTTCAATTACAGTTTATTGAAAATTATTTTCTAAAAATTTTAAAACCGAAATTTCCAATAACAATACGTCTCCAATGTTAGGGTACTTCATATTTTATACATAAACTTAAAATTCCTAAATTTTACCCATGCAACAATATTTGTATCTATACTATGTATGTCTTCATATATGTATGTAGAATATTCTTAAAATGCATAAATATATATATAGCAATGTGATCCGAAAAAACCCAAACTATTTTGATGAAAAACTAAAAAACATAACTAAGAAATTTTTTTCTTCTATTATTCAAATACAATAACAAAAATGTTCTCACTTTCTACAAATACCTTTACATACATTCTTCGAAAATGTTATTATTATATTGAAATGCCAATAAACAAAAAAAGAATTTTGAAAAATTCATTATTGTTTTCAAATGAATAGAAAATTGATGCAAATATGCATGAATTTTGATCCTGTTTTTATAATTATACATATATGTATATGGATATCAAATGCAAAAACTCTACAGACACAATATTGTAACCGGATGACTTTACTTTAATCATCATAAATGTGTAAAAGCATATAAAAGGTTTCTACATATACGAGTACACACAATTTATATATGACAGGAAAATAATAGACAGTAAAATGGTACCAATTATTATTGAGTTGAATTGGAATCAATGTATGTGCATTACAAATCGTTGTCCTATGCATGATGCCCAATATCAAATATCCAATTTGATATTGGTAAAATGGTAAAAAATTTATATATGGAAATTATTTTAATATTCGATTCTTTTAAAATGAAATGAAATTTGTAAAGAAATTTTTTTTTTTGAAAATTTCAAAAAATTTCTTTTGATATTTTCCAGAGTAATAGGCAAAGTAAACGATCAAGGCGAAAAAAAGGAATGCAATTTTGTTTTTATTTTAATTGCAATTTTAATTTAAAAAAAATCCCTTCTCTTCTCTTAAAATTTTTCTCTCTTTGTTTAATAATTTAAATTTTTTCATGCCTTTGCATTACATTATGATGGCTTGTTGTATGAATGGGGTGAGTACAATAGTGCATATGTGATTTTCTCTTTGTTTTTAATATACTCTTCACTTTTTGTTTTTGCTTTGTTTAACAATGAATTTCTTTTATCTCATTAAAAATTAAAGTAAGTGAGAAATTATTTTATTTTCTTATTATTTTTTATGATTTTTGTTTTTGTATAACTTTTTCTTTTGTAGAAATTTTTCATATATTTTCAAATAAGCATTTAAATGGGTAACCAGCGCTCATCCAGTTTTTCATCATGTTGTTTCTGAAAGTGAAATATTTTATTGTAATTCACCGCAAAATTGAATATTTCAGAGACATAGGATTTGATAATTAATGGTAAAAATAACACAACTCCATGAACTCTACATAATGCTGATAGCTTCAGGGACATGGAACTTGGTGGAGTGGGGAAAAAGCTTTTATTTAAAAATTTTTAATACTACATATTTTGTACATTATTTAAATATACGATCTATATGTAAGCCCTATGTATTTAACAGAAAATGCCGAAACTTTACATGTCTTGCAAAGATCAAATTGGTGCACGAAACTCAGTTAGTACTATAATGCAAAACTATTACATTATAACGGCATGATCAATGATAATTCCATTAAATTGAATAAAATATTCATAAGGAATTTAAGTTTTGAAGAACTTGAGAAAATGAATTTTTTTTTTAAATTTTTAAATTAAATCAATATAGCTGAATGCTGGTAGTAAGAGAGATAAATTTGAGGTTAATGTAAATTAAATACGACCCAATTCGAGTTTAGTTAGAGATCAAATTGTTTCTAGGTAGAGGGTGAGTTATGGTTGTTTTGAATTTTGGGACTTGTGCAAATTGTAATTATGGTCTTGTAATTTTAATATATGTATAAATTTGTTATCAAGTCCTATATGATATTGTAATGGAAAAGGCAAAAAATGAACAAATAATTATACTTTCAATAATGAGCGAAATTCCCTACATTAATATTGATTATCAAAATTTTAAAATAATTTTATCAACAACTTTATGAAACGTTGGCAAGCCATTAAACGAAAAAAGCATCAGGTATTAATAATAAATTAAAAAATAGCCTACGGAAATGAATATTTTAAATTTAAACATTAAATTTTTTTAAACTTGTCATGATTTTGCTATCACGTTCATATGGTAACAGAATTATGAAAATAATTGAAATCGAACATTTATCAAAAAAAAAATTTATTTTCAAAATCGATTAGAATTTAAAATTATTTTTAAGAAAATATTGTAGAACAAATTTTGGAGAAAAAATTTTCATTGTTTCCCAACTCTTGCTGATATTTTCCAACGATATTATAAACAACAGCTTGCAACTTAGCTTAATAAAAACTATGGAAGGAAACAAAATACATACAAACGAATTATTTTTATGCTCATGACACGAAAGACAAAAATCATTTAAGGCAAGCGAAAAGTACAGAGTTGGTAAGGCAAAAATCCAATACAATTTCACCAACTTAAAGTCAAGCAGAAAGAGTAGAAAAGAGTGGAAAATTGACATTGACATTTTAATAAATTTCCCTCTGGATTCAAATAAATGCCAAATTATAAAAATTGAATGTTGTTGAAATTCAACGAATGTTGCCAGAGAAAACAGAAGAGTACCTTCAGAAAGTCACCGTTTTGGAAGTCACATAATATTTGAACTACCCTAATATATAGAATCTTATGGTTAAGTAGAACAACTTCTCTTTAACTCTTATACTAGCTTTTATATTCAGTTCTTTGGTAACGTTACATTTTGTATGCATTTTAAAATTAAGTTTTTTAATATGAAGAAATTGTACGTATGCGAACTAAATTAGAAAATCCTTTTGAATTTTGAACGCATTAGAATAGAAAAATTTTTAAATTATTATTCAGTTTTTTTTTTTTTTCAGATTAATTGAATTCATTCGAATTTATTTCCTCCTGATTAATTTTACCAAATTTTTCCTTCATTCTCTTTCCCTTCCACTCTTCCTTTATGCAATTGCAATTTTAAAAATTTAAAATAAATTTATGGTATGCAATAAGGGAGGCCATGTAATTGCACCAAATTCCGAATGTTGAATTTTCAGAGGAAATGCACTTCACCATATAAAATGGAAGTGTAAATAAATTATTTTTAGCAAGAGATCGGTTTGTCGACCTTCGTATGTACGAGTGCATTTCAATCCGGGCTGAGTTGACTTTGATTAAAATTTATATCTGCAATATGTCAAGGATTGATGAATTTTTGTGGTATGTCCAGTGTCAAGAACTAGAATGAGTTTGAATTTTTGATTATTTGAATAAAAATATTTAACAGGTTAACTTGAAATTTTTTATGTAACCTATGTTTGATAATACGACAAAACATCTAAATTTTTGAAGATATCAAAAGTTAGCAACAGGACTTTTACTACGTGTTTAGTTAGTATTTTTGCGCATACATATATAGAGAAATAATCCACTAATTTGTTGGGGAGAATGCCATGACTGGATAATAGAACTCTTACTAATGGTTGAATTTACATTTTTTAGTAATTTCTAGACACTTAATATTAAATTTGTGTTTGTCTTAAGAGTGATAGTTAAACAAGAACCAAGAAATTTAAATTATTTCTTAGGTAAGTAAACTAAAAGCTTATTGGCGTACTTAAAATTGGATGTATTTAAAGAGAATTTTTATAATTTATGTGCATAACAATGTCACTAAACTTAAACAATACTTTTTGCGATCAGTTATGTGCTGGCCACCTCAGATTTTGTTTACTCTCTCTGAAAACAAATTTTTATAAAACTTATACGAATTGTGTATGAATAAGAGTGTGGTCAGTGGTGTTTAGTTTGTATGAAGTAAAGAAATAAAATTCTCTGCACAAATATCCAAACCTATATACAGTGAATGTGAATAGGCTCATAATGTATAGGGATGACGATAATAATAATTGATATTTTATATTTAAAAAAAAAAGGAGATACTATTAGAAATTATTAGAAATTTTAGAAAATAATTTAAAATTGCAAAAATATTTAACGATTACGTTTTATGAAATTTAATATTTCAAAATTTTTGAAAATAAATAAAATAATTATTAGAATACCGATCAATTATTGAAATTAAATTTCTAATTTTTTTAAAAATGCAAACTAAATGGTATATTTGATCTAGTTAATAGATTGCACTTAAATAAAATTGATTTCAATAATAGAATGGAATTTTTAAATTTCGAATTTTTGCCAAAAATTCAATCCAATCTATAAATTGAGTCTATAATTTAAAACTATCAATAAAACTATGGATTTTTCTATTAATTTTTTGAAAAGAAAAATTCTATATTATTTTACATTTTTATAATTTACATAAAAAAAAACTATGAGATTCGAAAATTACATTAATTTTACAACTCCATTTGTAACGTTAAAGTGTATAATGATTCCGAGAACGTGAAAACAAATGTATATTACAACACTCTTACTCAATATAAAATTTTGAATTGATTAAGCTCAAATCATGTCCAGCGAAAGGATGAAAGTGCAATATAGGATTAGATCTTAATAATTCTATTTAAATTGAGCTTGATTGAGGCAGCTCTTCTTAATATTAAATTCAAATATACAATTGCAAAAATAATCTCAAATTATCTGAGAAAATATTAGAAACATATTGAGTATCACTTTCTCTATAAACTATTTTAATAAAAAAAACAATATTGCGATTAAAAATCATTACACAAATTCTTATTGCAGCTGTCATTAAAGTTCTGCTCAAATTTCATATGAACTTACTTAATAATATTTTTGCTAGAATTGCAAAGAGTCATTAGTTTTCATGCTATTCGTAACCTATTCAAGCTGCAGCATTCAACTTCTTCAGAGAAGAATTAAACAAGAGGTTTGAGTTAATTTGAAAATTTTGGTAGTAGTCAGAAAATTTCTACAAATATCTGTAAGTATCTAACAGCTGTATTAATATTACACAGTCTATTTTTTCTCATTTCATCTAAAAAATATTATAATTAATATTATTATAGTTAAATTCAGGAAAATGTGACACATCAATTCAAAATACATTAGTATAGAGTCACAACCCGATAAATAAAGTTGTTATTTGTAATTTCAGTTTCAAATATTTATGAAATGCAGAATTGAATATTTTAAATAAGATTACATGAGCAAAATAGTTATACATAAGAACTTCCATGTGGTAAAGGGATGAATGTATAATAAAAGATGATTTTATATTTAAATCGCGTTAATGAATAATCAAGCTACAAATAGAAGCTTATTTGTGGTGGTACCTTAGATATTAGAATTTCACATAGGCATTTATTTTAGAATCTCTCATTTATCTTTGGAAAAAGTTAAGTATAAATTTTAATATTTCAATATTACAATACGAAATCAAACTATATTAGGCTCATATGAATCAAATGCACTTTAAACTAGTAAGACTGCATTCTTAAAATTTCTAAATAGCATAGAAATTTTTCTCGAAACGGTCTCTACTTTTGCTTATCGTATTCAAAACTGTTTTTAAACAATACAGAATTTAATGCTTCATAAAAATTTGTACATAAACAATATTGAACGCGATAATTGGCCTAAATTAAAATAGTTTTTACAATACGGAAGTCACCTTAAGTAACTTCAATGATTTTCTTCAAAAGCCATGGTCCTTAAAATGTAATTCGATTTTCGTCAAAAAAATTTTCGTATTTGCAGAATGGAGGTATAGTACTATAAAAATTGACTGGTACTACCATATTCGTTATCTGAATACGGAAATCATTTCACGAAAATCGAATAACATAGTAAGGCCCCTGTCCTTTTATTCATACAAAAAATTTAATAATAATAATTTTAAATTTAATTTTCAACTCAATAGTTTCATAATGGTATTTTTTAAATTTTAAATATTCTATCTGATCTGTTGTCTACAAGCCTAATGCCTTAATAGTAAAAATATCCTCTTTAAAATTACCAAGTATTGTACATAAGCTGCCACGTTACTCGCAGAAATGATTTATTTTATCAAAAAAAAAAAATCTCCCATTATTCCCTTTTAATTTATTTGCAATAGCATCAACATTATCATTATTATAATATATTGTTGCACAAATTGAATTTTAAAATTTTAAATTGAAAACAAATATCTATACGTACATATACATACATATATCGCATCTAAATATTTATCTTGATTTTAATTCTCTTTTATAATGGATACAATAATGCAATTCAATTGAATCCAAAGGTTTTATACCTTGAAATTGAAAAATTTTAAAATTTACAAAGCAACAAAATATACGCAATGAAAATGCAACAAATTCATCATAAAAAGAATTCTAATATATTTCATGTATACATTCAGAGACACCAGCATATATCAGACTCATTTCATTAGAATATATGGTACATACATGTATAGTCATAATGTCATCGTTCATCTAATCAGAATATCAAAGGTGTATAATGGTCAAATACGAAATATTTTAAAAGACCTTAAAATTGTCATCATAATGAATTTTTTAATACGCACCTATACAATGTATGCAATTAAATTTTTGTTTAAAACCTTTTTTGAATCTGTTTATGATAATCATTATATAAAGATAAAATATTCTCATATCGTATGTTATATTGTATAACATAATATAATTTTAGTTCTTATACATTATGAAAAGTGAATTTTCATTATTCATATAAAGTGCCGATGGTAATCAATGCACCCTACAGTTATTTTGTATATGAACACAATTATATGCTGCCAAAAAGTTCAATATTGAAAATTAAATTTAAAATAATTTGGTAAAAATGAAAATATAAAATACTTTAAAAGTAATTTTTTTAATCAGTTTAATTGATTATGTTCTCTAGAATGAGTTTCGCGAATCAATTAATTAAGAGTTTTAACAAAGACTTCCGATTTATTTCAGAAAATTTTGAAAATATTTTTAGTTTATAATAGGTCCTATTAGTTTCTAATCTTTTTATCTAATTTCTTCTGATTCTAGTTTATCAATCATTCCCAAATGTAATTGCCGGAAAAAATTTAAAGTTAACAAGTTTAAAGTGACTTAGAAATTAATATGGTTTTCAGGACGGAAATTTTGGAAGTTTGCACAATTGTAATTATAAAAGTTCAAAATTTCTTTCAAGAAACTCAAATTTTTAGGTAAATATGCGAATTATAATTATGGTTAGACCTTCATAAGGCGGCGGAAGAAAAAATGGTCACCTTATAGAGTTGACCAACTCATAAAAAAAAAATAGAAAATTTAATTTTTTTATGTTTATGTGTTTTCCATGGCTTGTTAACGTCATGAGCTATGGTAATGTTTTTTCTAGCAACAAAACCAAATGATGTTTTAAATGGTTCAATTTATATTAATTAGCACTTGAAATAAGGGGCCCATTTCGTTGAAGAGGCATTTAGAAAAACTTAACGAAGAATAATTAACGAATAATAAAACTTTATAAGAAGCTGTGATCCTAAAATACTGAGTGCTCTGTAAATTTATTGTTTCTGGAACTTAATTAGTAATTAATCAATTGTTATAGAAGTCCTTGAAAAAATTGAAAATATGGAACTGAAAAAAATTATATAACATTTATTAGAGAATTTTTAATGCACCTATAAATATGCAATTTTTTCTTATGATTATTTTTCTAATGCCAAAATATTAAAAGTTATATAGGGTTGATTTTAAACGCTTAAAAGAATATTTCTATAAAAATTAAGCCTTTTCATTAACAATTCAAATATTAAGACCAATTTCAGATTATGAAATGATTGGCTAATTTTTTTGCTTCTTTATGATTTTTCTCAGAACTGGCTTTTGATTTTTTAAAATTTCAATAAGATCTAATTTTTTTAAGAAATTCCAATAAGATTTTTCTAACATTTCAGAAATTAAATAACTTTAACAACAATAATATTTCTCAGTAGAAATTTCAAATTTCATATATTTTTACTAAGAAAACCAAAATCAGATTTGCTAGTCCGTAATTGTTACTGATTGTTACTGGAATTTTCGAGCAAATTAAAAGTGCATTTCTATATTTTCGAATTTCTAAAAATCCAAAACATTTCCAAAATTATTTTCCTGAAAGAAACTGAAAATTCGTGATTAAATTAAAATTAAATTTCTATTAAAAACATCCCGTAATTTTTTTAAATTCCTTGATTGCAGCTCATTTTTCTCCATAATAATCTTATTAAGAAGAAAAAAAAAATTGATAATTTTCTAAATTGAGATTATTAAAGATGTTGCGGTTTAAAAAACTCAAAATGTCTTTAATTCTTAATGTCATTTTAATGAAAACTTTTTTTTTTATTACTCTCAAAATTAAATAGTTTGTTGTGGTTTCTCATCTAATAAAGGAAAGAAAAAAAAAACACGAAAATTTTCCAGGAAAAAATAACATAAATGTGAAATTACAAACCAAAAAAAAAAATATAAAATAAAATAAACCACATCATTACACGATTATTTAAAATTAGTTGTAATCTAAAACACGGGAGGAAAAAAAAACAAACTAACAAGCTCTAAAAGTGACATGTCATATGCACACTTACATAACTTATTCTCATATTTAAAAAAAAATAGAAAAAAAAAACAGATTTGATTCAAAATCAGTAAATTATGTAAAATCTCATTTCCTATTAAATCGGAGAGGTCACGACTGCTTAGTAACAATTGATTGTACCCAATTTGACACAATCTGAAAATATCAATAAAACGAGAAATAAAATTTGTTAATGTAAAATATTTAAATCGAAGAAGCTCCTAAAGAGGCTCGAAATCGTTCCTCACAATATATTTGTGGAAAATGATCAAATTCTTAATTATTTGTACGGAGTTTTAATTTCCCTGACGTAGAATAGCAGTAAATTGGATGAAATATAAGAGAATTATTTCTCGACTACTCTTACACACGCCTGAATTTACATGGAAAACCAATATTGGTAGCTAAAATGTTATTAAAGTTTAGCTACGCTGAACAACATTAATTAATCAAGAAACTAAACAAAATTGTAAAATATTTAGTTATTAAGAATATTATTGCACTCACTAAACAACTATAAAAATTTCATAAAAATAGAAATGTAAATTGGGCTTGTAGAACCAGATAGACGAAAAAATTTAACAATTTATTAAATAAATTTGCATTTTTATTTAATTTATTTTAAATTTTTAAATTATAAAAAGGTATAATGATGGCCTAACTGTGCTCATAGTTATAATTTAACAAGAAAAACATGTTTACTCTCTTACCTATAATTTTGGACATAATATTATGTACATAACATTTGTATGTAGATAAGTAAATAAAAATAATCATAATAATATTTTAATACTCGTATGTATAGAAAAGGATAATTCAATCATGTTCTATATACTAATATTATTTACAATTTCAGACAAATTTTTTATACAAATATTTTAATCTATGTATAAATACAGTTATGGACATAAAAATTGTAGTAGCAAAAAAGGAAATTTTGAATTATTATACGGTAATTTTATTACAGTTTTACACAAAAGCTTTATGACTGCATATTCTTTCAACAATTAAACAATTCTATTGCGTATTACAAAGGAATATCGGGATTAATACCAGAACTATAAATTTCATCTAAATAAGTATATTTTAATTTTCACATACCGCTTCAATTCAATTGAAAGTCGAGAAACCATATGTATGGCAATGAATTTTTCGAAAATAACAATGAAATTGTATTCCTATTATTTCTATGTTCCAAAAACATTTTACATTTTCCATAAGCTTTAAACTCATTAAAATCGACTTTAGTCGACTGAAGAATTCATTCAAAATTTCATGGAGTTTTCAAAATTAGTTTTCAAAATTTTTATATTTGATTGTGTAGCAGCTATACCAGAGTCTGTCAAGTTATATTATATTCCACAGAAATTTCTAGGATATATGTATTTAGCTAAAACTCTGTTGACACATAAATTTATTCTTTTTATTTATTTTTCCTCTCTTTGGTAAGACTATTCACTCGAATAGAATTTTTTATAATTAAAAATGCCTAAAATAAATTACAGTGCAAATCAAAATTAAAATTTAAACTTTATCAAAATAAAGTTGGATCAAACCAATGGTTTGTATTGTAGGACTTTTCCCTTAAACAAGTGAAAAAACTTCTTTTAAATACAGTCTATGTATACCTATCACACTATTAAAATTATTTTCAGTCATATACAAAACTATTTCTAGGATTGCATATATTTAGGATGACGCATATATGCAGTCTTTGAAATAAAGCAAAAATTAATATAAAGAGGGGTTAACATAATGCTCGATTTTAAGGGTTAATTGTGTGAGTCAAGAAAAATAATTATATTTTTTAATGTCATTGAATTTACCGTTAGCTTTGTGCGTTTTAGAAATTTGAGGCGTCAAAAATTTAAACTTTACAAATTTCAAGAGGCGATAGCTTGAGAGCGGGTTGGGATGGAAAAAAATTTTCTTCTAACGAAATAAACTATTTATTGGTGTGTAATGGCTGCTAAATTTCAGACTCTTAAAACCTGGGGTCTAGAAGAAAAACCACATCAAAAATTTGGAAAAAACGGATTTTAGATAACGGTAAATTTGAATGGTCATTTTGTTTTTTTAAAGTTTAACTCTAGTATGCCACGATAGAAGAAGCAAGCCACTGCCTTTCTGGGTTTGAAAAATTTGAAAAATGCTTATGGTTTCACTGCAATAAATAGTTAAAAAATGACAATTTTAGGATTTTGGTGGGGTATAACTTCTAGAGGTGGGGAGATACGTAAAAATTTTCTACAGAAATAAGTTTCTAGTAAATATCTATGTACATGTAAAATTTCAACTTTCTATATTCAAGGGTTTAGAAGTTTTGTAAACAGAAACACGAACAGGCGGACGGACGGACGGACGGACGGACTAACAGAGTGAAACTAATAAGCACTTTTTTTTTTTTAATTTTTTGGAAAAGTTCTAAAAAGATAACAAAATCATAAATCATTTTATGAACAACAATATTATTAATTAATTTCATTTAAAAAGAATTCTATTACATAAGATTTTAAAATTTAAACCGATTAATCTAATTTGTGTTTTTAAGTTCAGCTGATAGATGATTGTAACACTGGTATGCCAAATTATAAAATTGTGTCAAGGTTATTGAATTTTATTTTAGAAGATTTGATTCTAATGTTATTTGCATTTCTGATTCAGTATGTAATATGATTTTAATTGTAAAGTATTTAATGTCAACTAGTGAATTTTACTAAAATGGTCTATATATTTAATGTACAATTCAATTGATAGTATGCTATATAACATAGCGTACGTATCTCTGCTGTATGTGCTCTAAAGCGGTAATAGAATAAGTTTTTAATTACTTTGTTCTGCAATACTTAAAGCATTTGTGTATCTTTGTTATAAACATAATTTGTTTTTGAGATATTTAAAATAGTAATTTTTAGTTGTATGACTGCTACTCGAACCCGTTGTTTAATTCCAATAGAAATTGTTTTTAGTAAAAATGAAAAAATTTCTAAAAGTTCTTTGATATTTCATCTTTTATTTTTTGAGGTATCGTGCGAACTACCGAACGGACAGGCAAAATGATGGTCGAAAATGAATACAAACTATTTTACTGCAAGCAAGAATATATTATATTCACGTTCATTTTTTTTTTTTTTTTTTTTTTTTTTTTCTTTGTTCACTCCTAGAAGGAGCATAGGGCTAGTGCATGATTTCTCATGCACTAGTTTCATAGCGTCATAGGGTTTAAAACTAGGTAGGTGACTAGCCTGCCGTAGTTTTTATTTATATATTAATTATTTGAGGTTATTAATATTTACTATTTAACGTTCATAATACCAAAAAACTTCTTCAAACTGTTAAAAATTGCATAATAAAATAAATATACTCTAAACTAAGATACAGGATATAAAAAAAATTTCTTTCGTAAATATTAATTTTGAACTTAGTTGATACTAGTCGAAAACTGTGACTTTTAAATAAAATAGACACTAACATTTTTGTTCTCTACTGCTACAAATTATTTGCATTATGGATGCATCTTGCCTGTATATATATATTATATTACACTAGTCCATAATATTTACATTCACAATATATGTACTCGTATGTATATAAAATTTTTGTAATATTTAAATTAGCCTCAAAAATTATTAGAATTAAATTATACCTCAATTTAACAAATATTAATATTGGGTAAAAATTACACAAAATATTAAAAATTACACAAACAAAATCCAAATGTAAAAAAAAATTTATAAACAAATATGAATATTGTAATACACACATGTATACATATATATTATATAAAATAATATTTTATTTATTTTAAAAAAAAGGTGTACTAAAAAAGGATTATATTATAATACTGCATTTATACTGCATCAATAATAACAACAAAAAAAAAAAATAATAAATTCACATAAAATGACAAAAATAACAAGAAGAAAATAAATTTTTATTTTAATTTTTCTTCTTGTTTGTTTTGTTTTTTTTTTGTTTGTTGTTGTGTATTAATAAAGGACATTTAATTTTATGGTAACCAATATAATCTAATGATTGGTAATAGATATTTTGTTTGGTTTTTGTGGTTTGATTTTACATTGAATTTTAACAATTTAAGCTAATAAGAAAATTATTATTATATAGGGTTATAAAATATATTATGGACGTATGTGTGTATGGTTATATAGAAAATTATAGTAATAATACTTAAAAAATATTATTGTTTGTCATATAAATATCAAGTTAAATTGTTAGAAAACATATTATTATATAAGAAAATAATAATAATAATAATTATTATTTTTATTAGTAAATTATAACACAAAAATATTTTAGTTAATTTTATATACAATATACGAATATGTATAAGAGTTTAATTTATATTATATTTTGAATAGGCTAATTTTAAAATTGAAATTTATTAAATTGTTATTAAATAAACTAAGGTTTTTAGAATCTAAACTACCACACATAATTCGGTCATAAAAATATTTGTGTTGTTATGTGTCTCTTTAAAAATTCAAGAGAGTGTATATGAAATAAATTGATAAATGAGATAAAATATAAAATTCACATTTGGAAATTTTTAATATTAAAATTTAGAGAAATAGGAATTTTTTCTCTCCCAACTGTTATCTATAATATTAATTTAATGTTTTTAAATTATACACAAACAAGTTACAATGATCATTCTAAACCAACATCATTCTACATACTTAAAATTTTATTTTAAGAGATTTACTTAAGTGAGACTATCTTAAAAAATCTTAAATTTAAATATGCAGTGGCAATATTCTTAGACTGCTATTATGACAAAAATGACAATGAAATAGATTTCAATTATATATTTGATCTCATTAATATGGATTTTTCATCACAATCACAAATAAATTTTAAAAAAGAGAATAATTTTATAACAAATATATTATTAAATCTGTAAATATTAACGTTTAACAATGATAGTGTATTACAATATTGGAGAAAATAATCAATAATGTCATATGCTTGTAAACAATGCCATTTTTCTAAAAAATTTAAAAAAAAAACAAGTAAAAACGTTTCAGTCGGTATGAACCGATTGAATTATACCCTGCACCTTTCATTGTTGTATAGCAATTACTCAAACCTGTGAAACCATTCTATAGAAACTTCACGGATATGTCTGATCTATAACTGAACACACAACTACCAAGTTTCGTGAATCTGACTTTATTATTTTTCCAAATATTTAAAATTAGCTTTTGGAGTTGTATGGCAGGTACCCGAACCTGCCAAGCAATTCCACTAAAACTTCGCTAATATATCTGATCTATAATTGGACACACAACTGCCAAGTTTCATGAATCTAACTTTATTACTTTTCCAAATATTTAAAATAAGCTTTTGGACTTGTATGGGAGCCACTCGAACCTGTCAAGCAATTCCACCAAAACTTCAGAAATATCTTTGACCTATAATTGGACACACAACTGCCAAGTTTCATGAATCTGTCTTTATTACTTTTCCAAATATTTAAAATAAGCTTTTGGATTTGTATGGGAGCCACTCGAACCTGTCAAGCAATTCCACCAAAACTTCAGAAATATTTTTGACCTACAATTGGACACACAACTGCCAAGTTTCATTAATCTGACTTTATTATTTTGCCGAATATTTAAAATAAGCTTTTGGATTTGTATGGGAGCCACTCGAACCTGTCAAGCAATTCCACCAAAACTTCAGAAATATTTTTGACCTATAATTGGACACACAACTGCCAAGTTTCATGAATCTGTCTTTATTACTTTTCCAAATATTTAAAATAAGCTTTTGGACTTGTATGGGAGCCACTCGAACCTGTCAAGCAATTCCACCAAAACTTCAGAAATATCTTTGACCTATAATTGGACACACAACTGCCAAGTTTCATTAATCTGACTTTATTATTTTGCCGAATATTTAAAATTAGTTTCTGGAGTTGTATGGCAGGTACCCGAACCTGTCAAGCAATTCCATCAAAACTTCAGAAATATATTTGACCTATAATTGGACACACGACTGCCAAGTTTCATGAATCTGACTTTATTATTTTGCCGAATATAAAAAATTTGCTTTTGGAGTTGTATGGCAGCCACCCGAACCGGTGCAGCTATCTCATTAAAATTTTTAGAGCATATGTAGAATATAATTGGACACATGTATACAAAATTCTATATTTGTACCTTTATTAGTTTTTGAAATAATTAAAATAAACTCTTTGAGTTGTATGGCAGCTACCCGAACCCGTTGTCCGAATTGGTCCAATAACAATAGGGTTCGTCCTTGGCACAAAAGAAGCAACTTGTGAAAGTTTGGTGTCGATTGCATTGTTCGTTTTTGAGTTATCGTGCGATCGGACGGACGGACGGACGGACGGACGGACATGTCTAAATCAACGCAGAATTTTACGCTGAGCAAGAATATATATATATGTCCATACCCCAGATGACTCCTTCAAGTAGTTACAAACTCCATACCAAAGTTAATATACCCTTCACGAAGTGCAGGGTATAAAAAAACAGATTTGAATCAGTAAAGGACCATGGCCAACTAATAATATTGAACCCAATTTGTCACAATCTAAAAATATCAATAAAATTTGAAATATACCCCGTTCATAAAACCGGAAACCAACGATAAGACTAAAAGGATATTAACTTTTGGTAACACTTTTTCAGACCATCAGTTTACAAGTTCATTTAGCAAAAAATTATTGTTGATAATTCGAATTTAACATTAATTTGTCAATATCGCAGTTTTTCTAAGTTTGATTGTATTTATTAAACAAAAAAACTACTTGTTAATTTAAAATTCATATCAATCAAGAACTTCTTGTATCAATGCGGTCAGTAATAAAGAGCACAATTTAACTATAAAATTTACCAATAAAAGGGCGTGCTGCTCTAGCCACATCAACCAACCAAACAACTACAATAACGCTTAAAAAGCAAATGAGCTCAACCCGCATTTAATATTACCAATTACGCCCAAAATATTGAATTTCGATTTTTTTGTAAAATTTGTGCCTAATTATTATAAAAAACTTTAAAAAATACAAATATTAAGTTTTACATAACCTTCAACTGCGCTTTTTATATTAATTTTAACACATTTATTATACAAGTTACTGTTAAGATAGTATTTCATTTGTCTACACATTTACATTTCATCTACGTAATATTGAGAAAATGTAAATGTATAATAGTGCTATAAAAAAATTTAATTTTCACTAGCGTTCCTCAAAATAGTAGCTTATTTTTTGTAATTACAAATATTGTCTGCTGTATACCAATATAAATTATATATCAAAATGCTAATATGCCATTCAATCACTTCATATTCCGATTGAGAAAGTTTATTGAGGAAATTTTATGAGAAAAATAGGGAATTCCCTTTTTGGGAATTCCCGATTGAAGAATTTTTATTTTGATAGTTGATTAAAATCGTTATACCAAACCATTACTAAGTAATTATACATACATATATTTTATATAATGAATAATTATTTTATATATTATTTTATGTATATGTGACTATATTGTACTACAATAAAATAATTATTTATAAATGTTGTTACAAAATATTATTAAAATAATTATTAATTCATTTTGTTTTCTTATTTTATGATTTGGGAAATTAATCTAATTTTATAATAATGATAAATTCAAGAATAAATCATTTAAATTTATATATTTAATATTTTATGTATGTATGTATATGTGAGACTGACAACAATAATACCAAAAAATGATAAATAAATTGTCAATCAATGTTTAAAATTTATTATTCTATATTTATAAAATTGAAATTTTGAAATAATCATCACTCAATTTGAAAAATTATTATTATAGTAATAATTATAATTCAACAATATAATACTTATTATTGTATAATAATATTATCTAGATTATTATACAGTATTTGTTCGGATTGATAGCAACATATGTTTGAACACAAATAATATTATTGTTATACAACCAATATTTGAATTTTAAAACTATTACAGGTATTTTTATTTGGAAAAATTTTGTTATTTGAAATTATAAAATTATTATTAGTTTATTTAATATATTAGAAATCTGATTGAATGTAATGAGATGATCATTAGAAATCCGTAATATTACAAATAAAATTTATTTATTTTTTTAATTATAAATATAATATTTGTATATGTTATATAATATTAACACCGTAATAATAAATTTATTATTTATTTTTTGTAATTTAAAATAAAAGCAAAAAATTTTTAATTTTTTCAAATAATTTGTAGTCTTCCAACTAAAAAAAACCAAACATAATGGTTTGAAAAATTAGATGAAATTTTATAATCGTAATAGTCGGAAATATTTTTAATAATTAAATCAGAAAATTGCAGCTTTTTCCTTCACAATATATGAAGATAGCTCAATTTCTAAATCCCTGTGTTTAGACACTCATCTTTCCTTCCACCATTATACTTCCAATTTAAAAATAAAGAGCTTGGTATGTCAATATTGAGTTTATAATAAATTTCAAAATTGGAGAATTTTGTGACAAAAGCAAAAATTTGAATAGTCAATGCCTAAGCGTTTTATTTTTTATGTCGCAATGCTAAGCAATTACAAATCGAAATAAGACAGTTTTTTCGTTCCAAAACAAAAATTTTTGAAGAATAATTCGAGATTTATGAGTACTCTAGTTGAAATAAAATTAAATTGTAATACCATTACAATACCGACATAATATTTTTGAAATCATAAAAGTCCTAAGTATAGAATAATTCTCTGACAAAATTACATTGACATTCTACATCACCCAAATGAACTAGAATTCAATGCTACCTTTAAACTATACGTTTTGTCAATATTTGAAACTTTTATGTCCTCTATTTAGATTCTAAATTGTATTGTATGACTGTATTTTTTCTCTAATTTTACGAGTATTAAATATTTTGTACATATTTTTAAAATTTCTATTCAATTTGATTGAATTAAAATTTAATTGCTAATTTAGATGATTATTATTCAATATATATGTATAAGAATTGATTGTTTTATAATATATAATTTATATAAAATAATTATAATTTATATAAAATTGTAATTTAATTGTGTAAATCAAGTATATTATTCCGTGAGAAGTATAATAATATTGGAAATTATTTAAATTTGAATCTGTTTAAAATTTATTAAAAGTTATTGAAAAACTATGATTAATTTAGGATACCCAATAAATGTAAATGATGATAAACCAGTACAAGTTTTTATGTTTTTAAAATATTTATTATTAAGTTTTGATTAATTTAAGCTGCGTAAATGAAATCTTTAAAGATTTCATAAATACAATTCAATTATTTGTATAGTAACATAGTCTGACATCAAAGTTACAATCCGAAAAATATTGAAGAAGAAAAAATTTATCACTGCTCATAAACTTACAAATATCTTTATATACTGCTTTATAGAAATGGTTGCGATTAAGTTTTGTAGTTGATGAAAAAAAAATAAAATTGAATCTGCTATCGAGACCTTTCCAATTAAGCCTCTCCCAGTTCTTTAGGTCATTTGAGAGCTGATTTATTTGAGTTTACCAATTTTGACAACAAGAATCAGAAAAACAAACAACAACGAGCATCAACTAAAATACAAAAAAAAAATTTATGTAATCTACTTTTCAGCTCTTTACATAAGATATGAAATTTAGCGGATTTAATATTTGACGCAAACAATGTTGTGATTAAATTTCTTAACGAACAACGGAATGTGTAAATAATATATTCGACTTCAAATAAAACTTAAAAAATCAAAAATAGAATGTAGTACGTTCTCACATTTACAAATTAATTAACTTCATTAAAACAACAAATCAAAAAGTAAGATCATAAGTAACATTTCTATAACATTTCACAGCGCATCTCTTAAAGAAGTAAAGAATTCCAAGTGAAAAGGGATATTTGCAAATTCCTTATCAAATTCAACTACAGTAGAATGAAATTTCTGATTTGCTTACAAGAATTTAAAAAAAAAAACTGAGAAATTTAGAAACAAATTTTTTCAAAATAGAATAAATTCTCGCGGTATTTGTTCCATAAATGCGGCAATTAATCAACCCATATTAATATCACTTCTCAGGATAACCTTATATAACAATATCGCCCTGTTTAAAGAAAGTAATATGTCTCATTTGTAAGTATCAAAAGTTTTCGCTTTCATAATGAAGGAAAAAAATTTACTCACGTTTTGAAACGCTATAATTATAAGCTTTCCAAATGCAAGTCTCTGCCATATACTTTGAAGTTTACTGTGTATAGGAAATAATTATTGAAAACTATTATTGTATTTTTCGAAAATTTTCGAAAACCGATAAAGACCTTAATTTTAAAATGGCCACTATTTAAATAAGTGCAATATAAAATAACCATTTACTTATAAAAAACCCAAAAATACACTCAGTCTAATATTTAATAAATGAAATTTAAATTATGACTAAAAATCTCTTTTATAGTATAACCATCTACATTAATAAATGTTATAATGGCAATTAACTAACAATTTATAATTTATTTTTCTCTTTAAATCAATTTGATTATTTTAATTATGTCAATATTTTTTTCCAATAATAATTATATGAAATTTTTCAATTCCACATAAATGCAACCATAGTTTATCTTGCAACAATTTACAATTATAATTATTTACAACTATTAAAAATAAATTTAATGTACCAATACAAAAAAAAAGGACCCAACTCATATAAAATTTAATGAAACATTAAGTAAATGCACAAAATTATTATTGAATTTTTAAAATCAATTAAATTTTTAATCGAAATCAATCAAATAAATTTTTGTATTTTTGGTTTTTTTTTTTGCAAAATAAAATTATTTGGTTAAATTTTTGTTAATTTTTTTGTAAACTCAAATAATTCAAATAATAATAATAAACAAAATACTATTACACACTTAATTGTATACCAGAGACACATGCATTATACAAGCCGCCGTAAATAGCTAAAAAATTATGCTATTTGAAAATTAATGTTGGGAAAACCTCATATAAAATTATAAAATTTAACCAAAAATTTGCATCTAATATTCCATATTCTCTCCCTGTTCCTCTCCACCTCTCTTTTTGGCACTCATTTTCCCCTTCTCTTTCAATTATTTTCTACAAAATTTTATTTATTTATTAATTTTTACATTGAATTTGGTTAAATATCTACATAAATTTACGGTTTATACATATGTACATTACATATACTACATTAACTAATATTCTCTATTATATGAATATAATGTAAATGTATATGTGTAAATAATAATATTTATGCATTTTATATTATTAATTGTTACAATATTTTAAAAATTTACACACAAAATTATTTCAATTTTAATTAACATATAGAAATTTTACATATTTTTAGGGGCATATATAAATTTCGAATAAAATTTTTTGAATTTTACGTATTTACAGAACCAAAAAAATTATCATAATTTTATAAAATCAGAATAAAATTTTTTAATTCTTATTTCCTAAATAGATGCAATGAATTCATTAGGATATTCACAAGAGCAATTGAATCAAAACGCAAGGAATTGGGGGAATATTTGTGATGTTAATGTGACTTAGTTGAATTTTAGTTTACGAAGTAAGTTCTTTTATGTTAAATAAATTCCGATCAAACTAATTGTTTTCTGTTCATATTATAATTGATAAGATTACAATTTTCTAAGGTAAGAAGTGATATTAATCACGAATATTAAAATATTCAATTAATTTTTTTAGAATTTTCTATATTAAATTTTTTAGAAGTGATTTTTCAATTTTCCTAGTCGATTTTCATAAAAAAATTATTCGTGATCGATTTCGATCTTCACATTAATTAAAAATGTTGAATAATATTAAAATTTATTTTAAGACTCATTTAGTCCTGGAGAATATTAATAGTAAGAAATGACATACCTCTCACCTAATTCAGTAAGAAATGACATACCTTTCACCTAATTAATAAAATTAAATTTTTAAGGAATCAATAAAAATTAGAATGTACAAGACGTTAATTCAACATGTACTAACATATAGATGTGAAACATGGACCATGACAATAAGTGACGAGAAAAAGTTAAAAATATTTGAAAGAAGACTGCTCCGAAAAATATTTGGTTCAAAATTAAATGAAAATGGGGAATATGAAATAAGATCAAATCGGAAGAAAAGCTAATTGATGGCAAAAATATCGTCAAATATATTAAGGAACGCAGACTAAGATGGGCAGGACATATATCTCGAATGTCAGAGCATCGAGCGCAGAAAAAAGTTCTAGACGCGAGACCATACAACACAAGGCAGGTCTAGATCTAAATGGCTCGATGGTATAGAGACTGATTGTAGAAGAATGGGGGTCCATAACTGAAGGGCAGCTGCCCCGAACCGTAAAGTTTGACGGAAAATTGTGAACAAGGTCGAGGCTTACCCGGAGCTGTAGAACCAAAAGATGATGATCATGATGAAATTAAAAATATGCAATCGATTTTGTGTGACGGCCACATCCGATTTTTTCCACATTATTTTTTAATATTATTCTAATTTGAATCTGTACCAAAGTTACAATTATTTGAACATGACAATCATTCAATTCCTAAATATTACGAAATTTTCGCTATTAATGCTACACAATTATTCATAACTCATAGTTCGAATGAAATTTTTTAATGTTTTTGAAAATTTAATGCCAAAATTGTTAAAATAAAAGTAATTCTTTGAATATTAATTAAATTTTAAGAGAATCTACATTTAACACAATTTCGTATTGCAAAATTTACTAAATTTTTTGAAATTATCCATAAAATATTAAATTAAAAGAATCTCATTTTTTTCAGCTTTTCACAAATTAATTAAATCTATAGTCTTTTCTCTCATTCTATAAAATTTTCTTCAGAAAATCCTTGTAAATTAAATATATTCAACAATAAAATTATCTTAAATTTATTTATTAATTTCAAGACAATTGACCATGTAAAATTTGATTAAATTCGAATTAAAAAAAAATATTTTCAACCATGAAACATTCAACAAACGCGGTTTGTCATGGTTGGTCGAGACAACGCTCTTAAAATAAATTCAATTTTATTATAGGTATTCATCTAACAATATAACATTCATGTATACACTCTTGAATCAATGTATAATTATATACATATAATTTAGTAAGAGTATTATTGTAAATGAAATTTAGATTTTCAATTTTATTATATATTCAGTTGTATAATTTTTATATTCAGTTGTATATTTTACAATTTATGTCAATATACATGTACAATATTAAATTTATTTTTGTTAAAGATTTGTGGATATTATTATATAAAATTTATGTAGAAACACAATATAAGTATAATTGAATATTTATGTATTGTACGTATGTATTATGCATAGACGCCTATATAATCATGATAACAAATAAATTTACGAATATTAAAAATTTCTATTAAAAATTGAATATTTTAAAAAAGGATGTTTTTAATTTTTATAATAATTTAAAATTTATATAAGTAGTTTTAGTACAGGGCTGTAATTTTAACTGTTCTACATAATAACAAAGTTTTTACTCCAAAAAGAGTAGCTAGATAACTCAGAAATTGTTCAAATTTTTGAAGATCACAATGAAATTTGCACTCTTTTACTTTGAAAATGAAGCTTTTCAACTTTAACTCTTCTGATTTTCGAATTGGTCATGATTCAGGGTAGGTAAGCTAAATTTGATTGCATTATTAAAATCTGTATGTGAAAATTTTGAAATAGTATGTGTTCTGTAATAATATACATATTATATATATGGAATACATTTGAAATTTCAGTAGTTTACTAAAACTATAATAACGATTTTAAAGAAATTAGGTTCTAAAGTTTAAAATTTTATTAATTTATAAAGAGACATTATTTCGCATTAGTGGCATTAACGTAAATTTTCATGCTAATTGCCTAAAATTACAAACATTTTTCAAAAATTAGCATGCTTTTAGGCGTTATATCTGAAAAATCAGGGGAATTCAGTTCTAAAGCTACAATTACATACTAAAATTAAATAGATAAAATTTTTAATAATTTCATTTTAAAAAAAGTTATTGGATTATGCAACTTCTTGTATGGTGAATATTCGAATAACATAATATTACATCAAATTTTTTTGAAAAATAAATGTATAATTTTTATTAAATATAATTAGAGCATTAAAAATTCAGTATATGTATTAGAAAAACTGTACAATAACTGATTGTGTTAAACTGTAATTTAAGTGAATAATAATTGAATCGAATGAACAGTGTGAATAACTTAATCGAATTCAATAAAAACTAATGATCTCTAAAAAGTGCTATTAAAATGGTTGTGACTGTGATGAATACAATTTTAAAGGTTTAAACAAAATCTACCTCAGGCAAAATTTTTCAACAGTTTAACATCTGTACTCCTAAATTTGATGTTGTGTAGCGGGTGAAAATTAGTATCGAGGATTTAGATAAATTCATCGAAAGAACCGAATGGCTAAAATAGACCATCTGTAATCCTAAATGCTCAATAATAGCCTAGAAATCACGTTGTGGTAGTAGCAAAACGGCATATTTGTGCTCATTAGAGTGCTCTGTCCCTATTGCACATGCTACGTTAATCAACCAACCATTTTTATTGGTACCGAAACTGTTCATATTAATGAAAGGGCATTCAATTCTGTTTTAAAAATAAATCTCAATGAATTCAAAAACAAAAAAATTTTTTACTTTAAGAGCAGAATTCTCATTGTTCATGTTATGGCTATAACAACTTATTTTACCAAGTAACACCCCTGGTCAAATAATGCACATTTAACATAACAAATAAATTATACACTTATGTGAATGAAAATGACCAAATATTTTTGGTTAATCTTTTTTTTATTTTATTCCTGTTTTGATTTTATTTTTTTCTCCATATTTATTTTATTTGTTGGTACCATTGGAATTGAATAAAATTTTATTTTTGTTATGATATTTATCTTTGTTGCTATTTTTTTCTTTTGTTCTCCTAGCTTTTTCCTATTTAATATCAAAATATTTTATGCAAATTTAATTTTATTTCAAACGCATACAATATACAAGAGTGTATATGATTGTGTGTGAATATTTACCTCTTCGTATATGTGTACTTTATTCAAATATTATAACATTATGTACCTGCATTAATTTTCACACATTACAGGTGAAAATTATTATTCGTAAATTTTTAGGACCATAAAATGGGTTTTTATTTTAATTTTTGTGTTTTTTGTGTTTTTTTTTATAATATGAAAATTCTTACTCAAAAAATTATAATAAAAAAAAAAGAATGAGTAGTGGAATGTGGTTAAATTTGGTTTTCCTTTTTTTTTTGTTGGAAAAAGCATTATAGTTAATATGAAAAAGGATTTTTGAAATATTGACTTTTCAATACCATAATAAATAGTTTTTTTTAGTAATATGGGAGAAAAATTTTCCAAAATAAAAAACGAATAGAAAATACAAGAAAAAATTAATAATTTAATTTTACCGAAAAAAAAAAAAACAAATAGGGAAAAAATAAGAACAAAATTAAAATTCCAAATAAAAAAGAACATTTTTTTTGTTGTTGTTTTTTTTCCTGTTATGTAAATTTACTTAAAATACACGGTTAGTTAAACTGTTGTTACACCTTTTAATCTTCTGTTGTTGTTTTTTTTCTCTCTTCATTATTGTTCTCTTTATTTTTTATATTTTTGGTAAATTTGAATTTTAATATTTTGAGATAAAATGAGATTATGTGAATGAGAAGATTATAATTTTGGTTTTTTTATTTGTTTCATCATAGAAAATTGGAGGAAATTTTTAGAAACTAGAGAAATTGGAGCTGTTTTTTTAATTTTAAAGGTTATAAGTGTGAATATTCTGTTTTTAATGTTTAAGATTAAGTGAAATAATAAAACTCACCCTATAATTTAAACTTAAGAAGGAAATTTTATTTGCCAAGGGCTTACATACTAATGTTATAACAATAAACTAAGGGTAGAATATAATAAATAGCTTATTAATTTCGTTTATTTTAAAAATCATTTTTAAAATCTTAAATATTTGATTAACTGTAAATTTGATTTACTTTAATACAGTGACAATATTATAGTATTGAATAGTGTAATAGTAATACAGTGACAACATTAATGTGAGGTCTTTGATTGATATTCAAACCAAAAGAATGTGCAAATGGGAGTAAAAAGTCTGCTTTCTTTTCTTAAAAGCGGATGACGCGAATGAAAATCTACTGTGCAAATGTGAGACATTTTCTCGCATAAGACTCGAAGATTTCGGTGTGAACTTTGAATATCTCTTGTCGTTATCTTATATGACTACAATACCAAACGGCTTTTTAAAACTACACGTATATAGGGTTCATGAAAATGGAAATTAAAACCGTAAAAGATAATTAAATACGAAGTAAATATCCAATTTTTTTGAGTAAATATATTTTGAATTGAATCGAATAAGTGATTTATAATTCCAAAAGTATAGTTCAATGACAAAAGGGAGCACAAGTCAAAAATTGCATTATTCATGGACATAATTAAATTAAAGCTGCACCTTGACTTCGTTTAGTAATATTATTTAAGTTTAAGGAGGTAATTAAGTGTTATTGGATTCACAATATATGTAAAAGACAAATCACTTAAATACTCGCGCTTGAATAAGAACTATTAACTGAACAAAAGCACGTAATCAAGACATGAATTCTATAAGGGGACACAATAATATTGGTAAAGACTATGTTAAAAATATTTTCCTATAGCCTTATAAATTTAATGTCTAGATTAATAATATAGTTTACTAGCAAAATATTTATCTTTAAATTTATATTATGATTATGTATAAAATTAATTTACATAAACTGAAATATAATTTCAGTTATCCTAATTAATTGTTACTTACACATAAATTTAGAAATATAAATTTAAATAGTTACCACATACTACTCCTCCTTGCGTACTATTTAAATTCAACAATTATCCTGGAACTTTAGCTATTCATGAAACAATTTTTAGTTTTATAATTCCAGTTATCCATTAAATATAGGTTATAGGTGTAAAATTTGCTTTCCTAATTCTAGAACGGCATTATATAATTACACATCTGCTTATTGACTGAATCATCATTTTTTATTAATTTTGAGCAATATTTATTTCCCAGATTGAAATGTTATACAGATTTAGCATCAGATTTAAACTTATATGGAGTCTGTAAATCCACCAATTCCATTATTTTCCAGAATTTTCTATTTTTTATAAATAGGTACTGATTCCCATTAAATAAATACATATTTGATTCCAAAAAGCTCTCATATAGTTTTAAATTGAACCATAAATATTTTTTCCAAAGCAGCTCTTATATTAAAATTAATTTTGGATAATATTTTGCAAATTTATAATAAATTATTCCTTTATTCATTCATTTGAGTTTTAAAATAATATTAAAAAATTATTATATTTTCAATAAAATAAAATTCAAGGAAATCTATGTTAATTTTTTTTTTCTAATTTTAATAAATTATAATATTTGTAGTCTTCTTTGTATTTAGGCAACTTAACTTGCATTTACGGCCAAATTAAATTGATAAATTTTGATAAAAGAGCAGGGCGATTATTCAAATGCAACTTCAAATATGAGATAATTTGAGAAAAATTGGACGAACTGATTTTAACTGATTGATTTTTGAATATTGTTTGTACGGTTTTCTTAATTCATTATGTTTTAATTTTATAATGAATGACCCCAGATATCAGCGATGTACATTAATTGAAAAACACGATATTTATTAAGAGCTTTACTTTAATTCATAATTTTGTACAGATGCACCACATAAATAATTTTTAGAAAAATATACCACATATCATTAAGTAAAAACAACAACAAACTACCAGATCAGTTTGAAGTAAGTTCTCGATCTTAAGATTTTGCTGTAAGTTATTTAGGAATTTTGGAAATCACTATAGAATATTTTCCAAATTTAAGAAATATGTCGCGAGTATTTCACACAAATTTTACAATTAGAAATAAATTTAAATTTAATCTTCGAATAGAATTCAAACTGCTTTGCATTTTATGGAGGGAAATAGAAAATTACTTAAGGGTGCTATAAGCTTACACAAAGAAAACAGTCAAGACTTGCTCTTCTTTTAAAATCGGTGTTTTTTAACGCATAATATTTAAATCTTACAATAAAGAATGTTAGTCCGAAATTTCCAAAAAAATTATAATTGTTGTGATAAATGGATTTACTTTACTTTATGGAATTTCAAACAATTGGACTTTGAACTGCAATATAATCGTAAAACAAAACAATATTCTCAAGAATATTTTAATAGTTACCTTGATTTGGTATCGTTTTAAATATAGGTTAACAATTAGTGAGATAGAATTTTAAAGAAAACATCTTAGTAAAATCAAATTTTCAATTCATCTCTCATTAAGATTTAATTCAATAGTATTCAATCTAAGCGCTCTGTATTCGACATGGAAAGCAACTTCTACTGAAATAGAATTTTAATTTATAATCAGCTTGTCTATAATAATACAAATTTTTTACCTTTTCCAGTACATAAGAAAAGCAGGACAACACCACTTACACGAAAATATTTTTATATGCATATATTCATATGTATATATTATATATTATACATAATTAGGCGTGACCACAATATAGTGTTCAATAATTTTTCAAAATTATCAATTTGTTCGCAGTTATTTGAATTTATGTATATTTCAACTTCTATGCAAGTTCTTCTTCTGAGTTGTCAATTAGTTCTTCAAAATTTAGTTTGTGTTATTCAAAACAAAAATACATATGTACATATATAATTGCAAGGAAATTTGTGTATGTACGTTTTATTTCCCATTTAAAAGATTCATTAAAGTTCGGAATTCTCTTATCATTTTCAACTGCTTCCATAGTTCTATGCATATGATGGTTTTTATTGAATTAATTTCTTTTCATCCATATTAATATTTATTTAATTGTAATTATTTCTATAATATTATTCTATTCATAATGTTACTCAGATTGAAAGATGAAATTGACAGAAATTTTTCATTTTCATGAAATATGAAAAAAAAAATTACCCTGAGTTCGAATCCAAATTTTACCTTTTTTTTTTAAAAAAAATTTTAAAATTTTTCTTTTTTCATTTTGAATTGAAAATGAAAAAAAAAAAATTTTATCCTCACGAATATTTAAAAATTAAAAAAATTTTGAAAAAAATATATGTATACTATAATTTGGTGGTTTATATTAAGAGTTAGTTCCTATATATTTTGTGTGAATGTTGTTGAGTTTGTTAGTTGTTGTGTGAATGTGTTATTAGATTAAGTTAAAAGTTTTCAAAACATTTCCTAGACTCAGATTTTTAGAATTGCATTATGACCGCACGGGATGTAACTAGTAGCTGGTCACTTTTTAGACCGAACTTAGGTCTGGATCCGTCAAAATTTTGACATTTTTTGTTTTTATACAAAAATAATATGCTTGAGTACGAATCCAAATTTTACCATTTTTCTGAAAAAAAATTTTTTTTTTTATATTTGAATTTTTTTAGTAAAAAAATTTTAAAATAATTGAAAATTCAGAAATTTTGATTGAAATAATCGAGAAATTTTTTATTAAATCAGAATTATTTTTAAATCGAAACATAATAAAAACAATTTTAATGAAGATGGAGAATTTTAAATAGCAAAGAAATTAATTTGAATAAAATGAAATTAAAATAATTTAATCTAGGAATTTAAAAGAATAGGAATGAAAAATCTTAAGGAATAATATGCATGAGTTATTGAAGTTTGGAAAATAATAATCAATTGGAAGAAATAAAAATTCCTAATAGCATCTAATATTTTCTAATAAAAAATTTAACGAAATTTTTTAATATTTTTAAATTTGCAATTTGAATTTGAATTTGGTAAATAAATTTTTTTTTTTAGAAAGCATGAAATATGAGCATGAAATAAAATAAATAAAACTTAATAATCTGATGCAACATATTTGTGGAAAAATTTATACTATCATCATTAAATGTTAACTGGATTATAATTTTGCTTAATATCGAACTGCTTGTCTAATAATTAAATACAAAATATTCAAGAAATAACTCAAATCAAATGCGATTATAGATATTTTGAAAAGTGTTAAAACTTGAAACGTATAAGAAAATGATCAAACAAAAGCTCTAGAACCAATAAAGGAATTATCATTAATATGTCATTTTGGAATACCATATAAAACTTCTACTTACCAACTTTTTTTTTAAAGCGAATTTCATGTTTAAACGAATGATTCAAATCCAATTTATCCCATTATATGTATACGCTTCTCTTTGGTGAGTTTTGGGCTCCTGTTAAGTCTAAACTTTTGTAAATCAACAAAAATATTAATGAATAACGAATGATTGGTACAATATCAACATATTTTTAAAAGACACGAATGATATACCACCGCTATGTAAGTTTATTAGAAACTACCATAATTACGCAAATCATAAATTGCATTTTGATACTAAAATATTTTTCACCTAAATTTATTTTCCAATACATTTTCCCCATCTTCTAACCCTACATATGTGTAAACACAAAAAATTTTCTCATGATATTTTCAATTTATTAATAAATTTTTATTGTTGAAATAATCTTTACTCGCTTTCAAAAGAATATAAATCACTTCTACTCATATATAAATAATGTACTTACATAAGTAACAAAAATACAATTAGCAATAAATCATAATCATCTATATTATATGGTCCAGCCATGGAATAAAGTGAAGACAATTGAAACAAGAAAAGAAATTAAAAACTTTTTTAAATTTTTACTCTAAAAGTGCTTTTAAACTTTTTAATAACTTTATTATAAGACTTACAAGTTTCATGTATTTACAAACTTATATTCGTATTTAAAGATATCGTCTATCAGGCATGTACAACATTCGGTTAGTTTATTTTATAAGATCTGTGAAATTTTTTTAAACATCGTCGAATCCAGCCCACTAGATATTAGTTATCTTCTGGAATTGGTACTCAAATCCACTATGATCTATGGAGTAAAATATTTCAGTAGCTTTAATGCTCTTTATTTCTGGAAACTTAATAAAATAATTTTATTAATAATTTTACTAATAAAACTCATTGTAATATAAAATTTTCAATTTAGCATTTGCTTATATTCAAATCTAAGTTCCCGATCTTAAGAGATAGTCTACGATTAAATTACCCGTCTTTCTATTGATGGTGAAGTGCACAGATATGCTAAGTTGCACACTTTGCAAAACACATATTTTTACACCAATACAAATTTCGAACGGCCCTTTTTCTTTAGTGTAGGTTTTAGTTACGTTCGTGTTCTTATTTTTGAGATCGACGTGGTACAAGTGGGTTTAGAGCAAGATTGAAGAAACAAAAAAAAACTTAGCGCTTTCTTAGAATGTTTCTATTATAAAAACTGATATAGTGATGAAACACAAATATGCTAAGCACATCAGTTGATATTAGAAATTTTAGTACTATTACTTTCAACCTTTTGTGTAAAAACTCAAATTTTTTTAAAAAAAAAAAACTTATTTGAAATCTAAAAATTAACTATGCAACATTATTCTAATTAACTGGCTTCTTTTCGCAAATTTGCAAATTTTCAAAACGCTCCCTTTGCAAATTTTTAAATTTCCTACTTCGAATATTCATACTAGTGCGCTTCACCATCGCTATAATCGCTAAGTTCAGTGTTAAAGATGATCATACTATTTTCTGAATAACCAGACTGTTATGATTTGTTTAACAAGAAGAAGAATATTTCTTAAAAGCATCTTAATGTTTAAAAATTAAGTAACAAAATTTAAATATTTTATATGAAATGAATATTTTTAATTCATTAACCAAAATTATAATTTATTCTAATTATTATTATATACATATTATATAGTACTCGTACGAAGAATATAATTTAAATATTTGCATAAGGCCACTACTTACAATATACATATAAATATATTATGTCAAGATTATATTAAGCCAGTGAGAATATACGGTATATACACAATTATTTACATAATATGTAGCTACACATATACATATACGTATAGAGGAAAATAAAATATAAATATACTTTATCTTCTTCAAAAATGTTGTCAAGTTAATCCTTGTAGTCCAGAGATAAACTTGTCATTAATTTAATGCTCTTTCAAATAGATCTTCTTATATGGATGCTTATATACGTACACAGTGAAAGTATTGCACATATACACATAAAACTATATGGAAATATTATGATTATCGTTTCTTACATAATATAGAGGCACGCATTTCTCTATGTACACATATATGTAAAAAATCTTTCTATTATAATTTCCTAAAATTCTAAAAATATCCTTAACTATTACATTAAAAATATTCGCTATTATTCTTGTTGATATTTTATCATTACCATTAATAAAAATTATATAGAAAAGAGCAATAAAATAACCAAGAAAAAGAGAACAACAAAAGTGTAATAAGCAAACGAAGAAACCAAAAAAAAAAAAAAATATCCTTTCAAATTAAATCCTTAGATTTTGTTTTATTCCTTCTTTTTTTTGCTTAAAAACAAATATTTTTTTAACCAAAAATTTTTCTCTTGTCCTTAAATACACGCAGTCTTTAAATTTTAAAACCAAAAACAAATTTGTCGTTGCTATATTGATGACACATATCTGCAGCTTCGACACTATTGAAAATATCAATAGAGAGTCTTAGGCTATTTTAGGTTCTTCAATAGCCTGATTATTGCTCCCCGGAACAAGGTTGAATACTAAAAAATGTTCCAAACCATTTCGTACGGAAAAAATTATTTATTTTACAAGAAGTTCACTTTTAATATTACCTACAACCAAGTACAATTAATTATTACTTGTTCTTTTAAATTTGCTATATATAGGCACTTGCAAAACAGCAATTTACAATTAAATCATATTGATTTATGATAATGAGTATAGCAGTTTTTCAGTGATACGTAAAATATTTAACAATTCAAGTGCCAACAAACGAAGCGAAAATTAACGTAATTCACAAAAGTCCATGATTGCATTCTGAAAATTAAGGAAATAACCATTGTTAATTACATAGAAAAAAATTAATATCTATCTAATAATAGGTATTATAAATAAAGTGTAATTCCGATATAAAATTTTGCTACAAAATAAATCGAATTGAAAAATATTTTATAATATAGAATTTAATCAACGGCCGCCTTGAGTGAAAATCAAAATTATTTCATATCACAACTTCAATTACTTATAAAAACTATTCCTAATCAGTTAAATATTGAGAAATATAAGATGACCAGAGACACTAACGCGATATTAAGTCTAATAATGCCTAAATGGCGGATAAAGCATATCAATATTGCAATGATGAAATATTATGGCTGCGTAGAATTGGTGGCGGGACACAAAATTTAATAAATGAGCAACATATGTTTAAAGGAGTTTTTTTGTTTCATTTCTTGTTTTTCACACTCTCATAGCATAAAAAATCCTTAAAAAAAAAACTTTATTTAAATAAAATATTTATTTAAAATTAAATATAGAAAAAAAAAATGATTTTATTATATTTTTCAAATAAATTTTAAATACCATGTAATAACTTAGTTTGTAGCTTTTATTTTTTTGTTTTTTTGTATTTAAAAATGTAAATAAATAAGAAGCGTAAAAAATATTATAAAAAAACAGAACAGAACACGAAAAGTTACAACAAAATAAAAACAGAAAAATTTGCAAAAACATTATGTTTTCTCACACCCACATCCCTTGTATTCCCAACCCAACTCTTACCCATTTATGTACAAAATTTCTTTTGTTCTACCCTGCTTTTCGTTTTCTCTTTCCGGCTCAATTATTATTAAGTTGTGATTTAAATGTTTTAATATACATACATACATATATATATACAAATAATTTATCTATTATAAATATAACATACAAGTATATTTACATTATTACATACTTATATAATGTGTGTATATTTGTTTGGTAAATGATGCGATTTTTGTATTAAATTGACAGGATTTAAACAAGCGCAAATATTTAACAACCTAACATGGAAAATCCTACAAACGAACGAATATCCTTACAGTAAATAATAATGAGAATAAAATATTATACAAAAAAAAAAAATCAAAATTAAAACTTAAATAAACAATAAAACATGAGGAAAAAGGGAAAAAAACACACAAAAAAAAACAAAAAATAAAAATGACAATAATAAAACAACAATGCTTACATAACTAAAAAGAAGAAAAAAACTAACCAACCAACAGGGCTAATTAAATATGTTATAATATAATAATGAATAATAATGGGGTCACGGATAAAATTACAAAAGATAAAATCACGATACAAACTTCTTGAAAGCCATTTGCTCGCATTTAATCTTGCCGAAATCATATTTAATTTTGATAACAATTTAGAAATTCAATACAAAAAATTTCTTGAGTCTAGTATTGAGAAAAAATCGGAAGGGGCAGTACTGTTTTAAACTCAGAAAAGTTCTTTGAAAAAATTTTGAAAAAATCATAGTCGGTAGCAAAGCGAACACAACTGCCTCGGTAGAAAAGCGAACAATTTTTTCATATTTCTTACACGACTATAATTGGCACCATCTGGATTTCAAAAATATTTCTAACACTTAATTTTCAAAAATATTTCCTACTGGAAAAGTTAAAATTGAATTTTTAAAAACACGGAAATTAATAAAACAATTTCAACAAGACAAAAGTAAAAAATTTGTGTGCCTAAATAACTTGAATGAAAATTCCAAAGGTTCAGAATTTGACATCATTGATTGTTCCGATTTTGATCAATAGAAGAAATTTCACGAAAAATCTAAAGCACCATTATCTCTATTTCCTTAAAAAGTAAATTGCGAAAACGAGTAATGAGATAAATGAGTTATTCAGTTTTAATTTTCATCTTCACAATTTCAAATTCTCACTCTTTGCATCTCATATAAATTTAATTTTACCGAAGTTGATTTCGTAAATTCAAAATACTTACATTTTAAATAATTTAAAAACACACTTAAATTGTCCTTAATTTTTCTTTTAAAATTTCAAAAAAAAAAAAAAAAGTTTTCTAAATAAATCGTTCGTTTGATTTAGTTGCACTTGTGCAAAATGTACATTATGTACGCGCCACGCACTTCCAAATTTTAACAACTGGTTTTTCAGTAAACCGATTTGCCTTAATAGCCCTCTATACGAGAAATCTTATTGATTCTCACAAAAATTACACAACACAGCAGAAAGTACTTTCAATAACAATACCCTCTCTCTTTTAATAACAATAATTTACTGCAACATTTCAGTTATACTGCATTACTTTTTGATTCCAAAATGTACAACATTTGCTGTTGCCCTATTACAAATTACGACTAATTAAGGATACTATAACGATAGTTGAATAATTTTAATAATAGCCTTTTGATTATATTGACTGTGACACCAATTACAATTATTTAATCTCTTTAAAATACTTAAACACTCCACTCTTCATATATTACACACACATATTTCATAACATATAGGAATATAGAATACCTACTAAAAATGCAGAGAAAGAAAGAAAGAGGGCGAGTGTAAAAGATAAATTAAATGATATTGTAGAAAATTTTGTTTAGCTTTTTTCGCTTGTGTTAACAAAGAACTTAACCTTAAATTAATTTAGATTAGTGTTGAATATCCTCTTTTTGTCTTTTCCTTAATACCTTATATATATATACATGCAATATATTATGCGTATACAAAATATAATTTTCTAAGTTCTAGGTTAGGTTTCTCATATTTGTATTTTATTTTAATATTTTCTTGTGTTTTTTTTTTTGGTTTTTTTTTAAATTTCTATTTACGTAGGATTGGACAGGTGTTTCTTTCATATTTAATTAAATAAAAGTTGTATTAAATAAAAAGTAAATTTGTTTTTTTTTTTTTTTTTTTATTTTAATTAATTTAAAAAAAAAAGGATATTTTTCTGACTTTTAACAAATTGTTTTAAATAATAAAAGCGACATAATATGGATAGATATGTATAGGTCCTCTACTCACATATTTTTAAAGAAAATATTACAATTGTTGACGATTATGTGTGATTATGCAGAAAAAAGCAAAGAAAATTGTGGGTGAATATGTCAATTTATATAAAAAATTTAATTAAATGAAAACATTATGCCATGTGATATAAGTGATTTACGTAGTATAATATTGAAGCAATTTACATATATACGTACGTTTGAATAAATGTAATGTGTGTAGTGAATTATGAAACTGCATATAATACTCAGTATAATGGGGGTGTTCGTTTATGCACGCGGCGCTGAAAGTTCTACATTAGAACTAAAATTTCTAAATTGCAGCGTTAAACAATATGCAAAAACTTTAGCTAAGTTTTTTTGTTCAGGCAGTCTACAAATTCTGAAACTTCTAAATAATCTGTCGTTCGAAAATAACGGAAATGGCATTGTTTATGAAATTGTATCCCAATACTTTTCGCCTAACAATTCACTGCAAAATAAGGAAATTTTAACAAGATTTGAAGACCTAAAGAAAACTTACTTTAACACCCTTCAATATCTGAATCTGCCATTTTAAAATTTAAATTATTTTTTTGAATTTTAAATTAAAAAAAAAAAAAAATTTGATGAGGCAGCAACAAACTTCATACTAGAGGTTTGCGCTACATTTCTAACATTTTCTTTATTGCAGATTGAATTTCCGAACTCACTTTATTGCAGCCAGTAATTTCCGAACGGTCTATATTTTTAGTGTGAGTAACGTTAATTTCCGAAATTACTACAAGTTAGAACTATTCTAGAACTGAATAAACGAAAATCCCCAATCTTTCTAGTTACTCTCCAGTATCATGCTATAAATCGTATACTGAATATATTTTGTCTCCTAAAGTCTCTATATTAAAGAAAAAAATCTGACAAATTAATGATAAAGCTAGGAGATATTTTTAATTAAAATCAGTTTATTGCTTCGTTGTATCACGAATCTTTCACAAGAGGTCTTACAAAGATTAACCCGTTACCAAACTAACGCATAAAAATTTGATGGGAAAAGTTGCATTAGTCTTTCTTTAGAAAATTACTTAGTACTATCTTAGTTAACCCCATAGATAGAACATATTATATGTGCTAAATATGCAGAAGTAAAGGTAATAAGACAATTTAAATTTCGCGTCACTATAGTGGTGGCTTTAATAAAACCTCTAATCGGCATCCAAAAGATTGAATCATTTCAAACAGTTAAAAACTATCACGACGCACAGAAGGATCCAAATATTTTGATTGTAAAAATTTAAGAATTTTTAACATTAGATTCAAAATGAGTTTTAACAAATATTACACACACACAGAAAATTCCGCGGAAGGAAAGTAGAATTAGAAAGCTAAGTTACTGCACTAAAAATCAATTTACATTGATTAAGAAAAAATTTAATTTTTAAAATGTTTCGTAATTTATCATCACATTTTTCGAACTGTGTTATTTTTTCGAAAGTTTCAGCCCATATCTAAAACACTTAAATTTTGTGACCTGTTCATTTGTTGTATTCACTCTTCATTATTTTATTAAATTCAATTAACTTCATTTATTTTGAAAATTTTTTTCAACTGCAAGTCATGAAAGCATCCTTTCCTAGAAATAATATTTTAAGTTATTGTACAAGAAAATATTGTGAATTTTAACAACAGAATTTTCTTCTACATAACATTAAGTTCCGAAATGTAGCTCAGCATATTTAAGTGTCCTTACCAGAATTTCGTCACATCCAGCCTGCATGTTCAAGTATCTCATCTTTTGAAGCATCTTTTTAAGAAAACAGGCCCAATTGATTCGATTAACCACATCTACTAAATTTATTTCAATTATTTATCAATTATTGATATTGATTTCTTTATTTTCTTTAAAAGCGTATATTTACCCATAGTTACCAACTTAAACACCATTTCAAGTGTAAAATATTCAATAGATTTTCTTTCGAATTTTTTAATTGTAAAATTTTAAGTTGCCATACAATTTCTACAAAAAAAAAATAATGGAAAAAATATAAAGGAATTATTTCAAATTTCAAATTTTAATTAATTTATATACGAAAATATCACAATTACATTATTAAATAAAGAAAATTAATTTCTAAATGACTTGACTTTTATCGTTATACTTCCATTATTTCAATATTAAATGTAATTTTATACAATATAATATACATTTGTACTAATATAGTGCACACGAAATGTATTAAATTCGCAGTGCTAAAAGTAGATCTTAATAAATTTCAAAAATCGATTGCTCATAATTAGAAGATCAAGAAAAATAGATGAGCAATTTTGAAGGATTGTCAATAATTAAAACGGAGGAAATTAAGCAATAAACTGAAAAATAAAGATACTTCAATAATTTTAAGAGATGCGTCTGCAATTTCCAGAAATTCATATTAATGAAATCCAAGTTCAATTAAAAATGTTCAATATATTTTGTTCAATAAGCCTAAATGTTTTCTCTAAGGCTTGTATTATTATTTATTGTTACCCATCATTGAGAAAAATTTTAAGGTAATATAACAGTTTTAACTCAAGTGATTCTTGAGTTTTCTAGACAACTAATTTAATAAACTCTTAGTTAATTTCCTCTTTTTTGCATTCCGTATTCTTTTCCCCAGGAAAATGTTATATTCATCCTTGTTAAGTCTTGAAATTCTTCGAATCCTTCACAATTGATATAGCTTATGATATACATAATTCAAATTCTATTTGAGCTATTATTTAGTTCAAGTATTTCTTGTTAATAATAATTTTTCCCAAATTAATTTAATTAAAATTTCCTATTTTCATTTAAATTATTTTTTGTAATTTGTTTTTCTCTATTAATAATTTGATCAAAATATTCTTTTGATTTAATCCAAATTTTTGACTAGCTTTGATGCAATTTTTATTGTGTTTATAAAAAAAATACTAAAATTCTTAAACAAAGAGCGTTTCTTATATAGAGCGTTTTTTCTTTTAACCTCTTGGCAGATTAAAATGTTACAAAAAATGGTTTCGTATTAAAAATAATCGGTAATAAAATAATTATTCGTTTTTCGTTTTTGAAATCGGAGCTCTATTCAGGGTGAATCTGTATCGTGATATAATAACTCTGTGATATAATAACAGAGGAGGAGGGCAAATGAATATTTAACCCCCAAAATCCTAGTTCAATATTATATCCCCTTTTGTTTCTACAAAAAGTTGTATCTATCGACTTAAATAGTTCTAACTTCCGTATTTATTAAAAAATGACAAAACTTTACACAAATTTACCAGTTATTAAAAAAATTTACCCTATTCAATTAATAAGTTTTTGTGTGCGATTGCCCGTTCCCGAAGTATGTAATTCGGTTATATACTGGACGGTTTCCAGGAAAAATTATGTTAATTTACTCTAAGTAAATAAACTAAATCAAAGTTTAAATGTAACCTTTCTGTACTTGCCACAAGTATGTTAAAGATAATGATAAATTCGCAATATTTTCAGAATTTAGAATACTAGTAGTTAATTAACCAAATTTTAACACAACTATCACACTAAAAACCTTCGTAATTTATTTCCGTTAAAATACTTTTAGGGGGGTGAATAATTTTTTTAATATTTTCATTTTTTTCCCTTAATTATTTTGTCCTTTTTTTTTTTTTGTACATCTGCGAAATAACTTCATTATAATATTAAATATACAAAAGAAATAATTAATAAATTCCACTTTATTAAAATAATTTTTAACACCTTTTTCGTACTCATTAAAATTCCATGTTTTATTTGAAAAATTTTTTAAACTACATTCATAATACTTATATGTATACATACAGATATATCCATAAAATTATAAATATAATATCTATATACACATACAATTATATAAAATATTTTATTGTATATTAAAATTATATATAGGAAATTTTTTAAATATTTTTGCGTCAGGGTAATTAACTTAAATACAAAATAACAATAATAATGAGAACAAAGCGAAAGAATAAAAAAAAATTATAAAATTAGGACTTTTTCTCTTTTATCATGATAACAAATAATAATACTAATAATAATAAGAGAAAAAACAGAACAAAAACAAAACAAAAAAATTGTTTTTAATTCAATTCACGCTTTCTATTATCACTTTTCCCTTAATTCACTCCTCACTACCACCATCAATTTACATTCATTCAGTATTCATTTAGTAATGATAAATATTTTTAGTTCATCAATTTTTATTAACTTTTATGAGAGAGAGAGAGAGAGACGTTTGATCTTTAATAATTTTTTCCCATTCAACAGTTTTGATGTTTTTTTCTCTTTTTAATTTTTTCATTAAAAAAAAAGATTTTCTTCCAAAATGGAAAATTTTCCTTTATTCTTAAATATCTTGTGTTCTTCTCAATTTTTATCCCCTCCACTCCTATAAAATTTTAAATTAAATAAAAGAAATTGTTTTTGCTAAATCATTAGTACCATTATCATTTTTTTGTTACCCACCTCTTCCTTCATTTTCTTCAAGTCATTTATATACAAATAATTTTATATACATATATTGTACAGCGTGTTCACGACTCTATGTTAATTAATTAATAAAACATGGTTACAAATGCCAAAATTGTGAGCTTAACTAATCCATTAAAATTTCTTTGATATCGAACATGTACATTTTGTAGAAAGGCCGAATTTTATCACCTTTAAAATGAATTCACCATTTCACTTTATACCTCCTTTATTTCCCGAATAATTAAGAGAAAATGTAAATGACACTTTTCAGAAAAACCATCTTTATAATTTGAGAGAATATTGCAAAAAACAAAATAATTTCTCATTACTTTTTTGTTCATCTAAATTCTTTTTATCTCTCTATGCTGAATTAATATACCATTGGGTCTGGAACAATTTGTATAATAATTTCAATACATATAATTCAATTATATATAGGTAATGCAAATATTATAATTATATTTAATTTTTCAAAGTGAAAAAATTCCAATGTACAAAATCTTAAATATTTTTTAAAGTTTTCACTCAAGAAATGAAGAAAATATTTTTATTATTAGTATAGAAAATAAAAGAAAAGGAATTTAAATAGCTGAAAATTTTATAAAGGTGGAAAAATATTTCATCAAACTATCATCAAAGAAAATATTCATTTTCAACGCTTACAACCAATAATAATTATTATTGCGTTATTACAAATTTTGCTGTAAATTATTTAGGAATTTTGGAAATCACTATAGAATATTTTCCAAATCTAAGAAATATGTCGCGAGTACTTCACACAAATAAACTTTACAATTAGAAATAAATTTAAAAGTAATCCTTGAAGAGAATTCAAATTGCCTTGCATTTTATGGAAGGGAATAACAAATGACTTAAGGGTGCTGTAAGCTTACACTAAGAAAACAGTCAGGACTTGCTCTGCAAATCGGTGTTTTTTAACGCACAATATTTAAATGTTACAATAAAGAATATAAGCCCGAAATTTCCAAAAAATTATAATTGTTGTGATAAATGGATTTACTTTATAATTATTAACAAACAACTAATTTCAAACAATTGGACTTTGAACTGCAATGTAATCGGAAAACAAAACAATATTCTTAAGAATATTTTAATGGTTACCTCGATTTGGTATCGTTTTAAATATAGGTTAACAGTTAGTAAGGTAAAATTTAGAGAAAACATCTAGGCAGAATCAAATTTTCAACTCATCTCTCATTAAGATTCAATTGAATGCATGAAGGCATGAATAGTATTCAATCTAAGCGCTCTCTATTCGACATGGAAAGCAACTTCTACTGAAATAGAATTTTAATTTATAATCAGCTTGTCTATAATAATACAAATTTTTTACCTTTTTCAGTACATAAGAAAAGCAGGACAACACCACTTACACGAAAATATTTTTATATGCATATATTCATATGTATATATATTATATACATAATTAGGCGTGACCACAATATAGTGTTCAATAATTTTTCAAAATTATCAATTTGTTCGCAGTTATTTGAATTTATGTATATTTCAACTTCTATGCAAGTTCTTCTTCTGAGTTGTCAATTAGTTCTTCAAAATTTAGTTTGTGTTATTCAAAACTAAAATACATATGTACATATATAATTGCAAGGAAATTTGTGTATGTACGTTTTATTTCCCATTTAAAAGATTCATTAAAGTTCGGAATTCTCTTATCATTTTCAACTGCTTCCATAGTTCTATGCATATGATGGTTTTTATTGAATTAATTTCTTTGAAAATTTCCTCACAATAATTAATTTCTTTTCATCCATATTAATATTTATTTAATTGTAATTCTTTCTGTAATATTATTCTATTCATAATGTTACTCAGATTGAAAGATGAAATTGACAGCAATTTTTCATTTTCATGAAATATGAAAAAAAAAATTACCCTGAGTTCGAATCCAAATTTTACCTTTTTTTTTTAAAAAAAATTTAATATTTTCATTTTGAATTGAAAATGAAAAAAGAAAAATTTTATCCTCGTGAATATTTAAAAAATAAAAAATTTTTGAAAAATATATGTATACCATAATTTGGTGGTTTATATTAAGAATTTGTTCCTATATATTTTGTGTGAATGTTGTTGTGTTTGTTAGTTGTTGTGTGAATGTGTATTAGGTTAAGTTTAAAGTTTTCAAAAACATTTTCTAAACTCAGATTTTTAGAATTGCATTATGACCGCACGGGAAGTAACTAGTAGCTGGTCACTTTTTAGACCGAACTTAGGTCTGAATCCGTCAAAATTTTGACATTTTTTGTGTTTATACAAAAAAAATATGCCTGAGTTCAAATCCAAATTTTACCATTTTTTTTAAAAAAATTTTTTTTTATATTTGAATTTTTTTAGTAAAAAAATTTTAAAATAATTGAGAATTCAGAAATTTTGATTGAAATAATCGAGAAATTTTTTATTAAATCAGAATTATTTTTAAATCGAAACATAATAAAAACAATTTTAATGAAGATGGAGAATTTTAAATAGCAAAGAAATTAATTTGAATAAAATGAAATTATAATAATTTAATCTAGGAATTTAAAAGAATAGAAATGAAAAATCTTAAGGAATAATATGCATGAGTTATTGAGGTTTGGAAAATAATAATCAATTGGAAGAAATGAAAATTCCTAATAGCATCTAATAATTTCTAATAAAAAATTTAAAGAAATTTTTTAATATTTTCAAATTTGCAATTTGAATTTAAATTTGGTAAATAAATTTTTTTTTTAGAAAGCATGAAACAAAATAAATAAAACTTAATAATATGATGCAATATATTTGTGGAAAAATTTATACTATCATCATTAAATGTTAACTGGATTATAATTTTGCTTAATATCGAACTGCTTGTCTAATAATTAAATACAAAATATTCAAGAAATAACTCAAATCAAATGCGATTATAGATATTTTGAAAAGTATTAGAACTTGAAACGTATAAGAAAATAATCAAACAAAAGCTCTAGAACCAATAAAGGAATTATCATTAATATGTCATTTTGAAATACCATATTAAACTTCTACTTACCAAGTTTTTGTTTAAAGCAAATATCGTGTTTAAACGAATGCTTCAAATCCAATTTACCCCATTATATGTATACGCTTCTCTTTTGTTGAGCTTTGGGCTCCTATTAAGTCTAAACTTTTGTAAATCAACAAAAATATTAATGAATAACGAATGATTGGTACAATATCAACATATTTTTAAAAGACACGAATGATACTCGTATACCACCGCTATGTAAGTTTATTAGAAACTACCATAATTACGCAAATCATAAATTGCATTTTGATACTAAAATATTTTTCACCTAAATTTATTTTCCAATACATTTTCCCCATCTTCTAACCCTATACATACATTATGGGTAAACACAAAAAATTTTCTCATGATATTTTCACTTTATTAATAAATTTTTATTGTTGAAATAATCTTTACTCGCTTTTAAAAGAATATAAATCACTTCCACTCGTATATAAATAATGTACTTACATAAGTAACAAAAATACAATTAGCAATACATAAATCATAATCATCTATATTATATGGTCCAGCCATGGAATAAAGTGAAGACAATTGAAACAAGAAAAGAAATTAAAAACTTTTTTAAATTTTTACTCTAAAAGTGCTTTTAAACTTTTTAATAACTTTATTATAAGACTTACAAGTTTCATGTATGTACAAACTTATATTCGTATTTAAAGATATCGTCTATCAGGCATGTACAACATTTGGTTAGTTTATTTTATAAGACCTGTGAAATTTTTTAAACATCGTCGAATCGAGCCCACTAGATATTAGTTATTTTCTGGAAAAAAAAATTTGGATATCAAATCTACTATGATATGGGAGTAAAATATTTCAGTAGCTTTAATGCTCTTTATTTCTGGAAACTTAATAAAATAATTTTATTAATAATTTTACTAATTGTAATATAAAATTTCCATTTTGGCATTTGCTTATATTCAAATTTACCCGCAATATCATATTATCTGACGTCTTACTTGACTCATTCTTGTTCCCCCTTGCGACATGTTAGGAAAATTAAAACTTATACTTTACGCCGAAACAAGACATTTGATGTCTTACTTGATTCACGCTTGTTCTTCCTTCCGATACATCCATAATTCTTAAAATCAATTAAACCCATCAAAATTATTAAATTCGACTTTCATTTCAAAAATATTATTTGTTGCTTTAGGATATTCTCATAAATATTGTGAATGAAAATTAAAGGTTCTGTAAAGTTTTAGAACTAAAATATGCATGTACTTGAAAAAAAGTTTTCAAATAAATTAATGAAGTAATAAAAAGTTTTTATAATAGTAGCTATAGTTGAAAAATTTATTGACTTATAAATTTTAAATGAAATCAATTTAGTTTGAAATTTTTGATGAAAACTTCAATTCATTTTTGAATTTTCATCATTAAAATCAATAATTAACCAAGGAACAAAAATTTTAATTGCAAGGAAAAGATAATCTAGTATTGAATAATGCATAAAAATCTTAACTGATCTGCTAGAAGGATACAGGACAGGAGGCAATAATTTTACGGTACTGCACTTATATATTTCGAAGTTTTATACGATATAAATTCAACATCATCTCTACTTTGTGTCACGTCAGAAATTGGACTGTATGGCTAATAAATTACTCTCGCAGAACAATATATTCTTAATGTCCGTCATAGCCAATGATAATAGCAAAATATTTCAAAAACTAGCGAACTGTAAATTATGATGAAGCGGTTTTTGTTTCATTTTGAGACTTTCAAATATCTTTTTAATTCATTCTTTGTATTACAGGATTATTCTACAAGTTCCTATAAGTTTTCCTATAATATATCTATATGAAAAATCAGAAATATACAAACATTGTGTATGAGAAATCAGAAAAAATGTATGAATCAATTTTTAAAGGTAAATTTTTTGTTCAAAAGCCTCCAAGAATAAATAGCAGTTTTTTTATCAGTGAAAATTTTAAATAATTCATATACTATGCTAATAAAATTCAATAATTTCATAACTCTCGAATAAAATTTAATATAATTTTGAAATTATTAGCGTAGCATGAAAGAAATTAAATACTGTTTTACTTTCAATTTATTGCCAACTTTGTAATACTAAAATTCTGTCATGACAACTCAAGCGGTTCAGCATTACTGTACTGTTTAACATGACAAATTATTAAGAGAGTATTCTCTTATATATTTTTATCTCTTTTAAAAATCTTGACAAGTATTTATTCTTCAAAAATTTCTCATTTTATCAAAGTTTCTAAGACTATTTTCCACAACAAATTTGATCAAAATCTTAAACAAAATATTTTCTTTTTCATGCTAACGGTACAGTTGCGGCTATGCAATAAAAAAGAACATTTAGAATTTGAAACTGCTATTAAAACATCATATTAAGAATAAATTTTTTTTTTTAAACAACTTACATAACAATAAATAAAACCTGTTGAAATAATCCCAGTATAAAAACTTTTTTCTTTTTAAGACAAAAAGAATGAATAGGAGAAATGAAAAAGAAACAGAAAAAATTAAAATAACTACCCAAAAATTACAGATAATAGAAAAGGAAAATACAAAAAAAAAAATAAAATAAATAGAAAAACGCAAAATAATTTTCCTTAAATTGCATATATTCAGGCGAAAAATAAAACAATAATGCGGTATTGTACACGTTTAATACATATATTTTTTTTTCTGTGTGTGTTTTTGTATGTTTATTAGTTAAAACATAATTGTTGTATGCGGTAAAGTCATTATACGGTTTGTTACACTTTTAATGAAAGAAATTATTTTGATTGTACTTGAAAATGAAAGAATTCCTAAGAGAGAGAGAGAGAAAAAAGAAAAACAAGAACATACAAAAATAACGCAAGATATTAATAAAGAGCGAAGAAGTGAAAAGAGAATGGAAAAAATTAAAAGAGAAGGGATTTATTTTTTCCTTTAATTTTTACCCCTTTTTCTTTTGTTTTTTTAGATCTCATTACTGCATTTTTTCGTTTTATTTTTTGGGAGTTTTGATTCCATATAACCGCAGAAAAGAAAAAAAAGAAAGGTTTCCGTTTTAGATTTACTTGAAGAAAAGTGACTGAAAACGTTTTGTGAACATTACAAGAAAAAAAAAAACCCAAAAAAAAAAGCACCAAAAAAATAGAAAAGGAAAAAGAATTCAAAGTGCTCCTGTACTCTACAATATAATGAGAAAAAGTGAACCTTAGTACATACTTATATACATGCAGACACACCTACGCCATTTTCTCATACATGTTTACATAATATATAGATTTTGGTTAAATATTAACAGTTTAAGGTTTTTTGTTAGTGCATGTACAATACACTTTGATTCTGGTTCTTGTTTTTTTCTTCAACCATTTTACTATCATATACGAACAGGGTGTGATTGCAAAATTAATTGTTGTGAATAATGAAATTGGAATTTTGATAAATTTATTGCTGTTCTAGAGTCCAATTTATTATTATTTTCAATTGCGCGAACAGGTCCGACTTCTTAAAATTTAGATTAGATTTCTATAATATTAATGATATGTGTACGATTCGATTTGTCTCACTAGATTCTTATTTGCTTGAATAACCGTATTTCTCTAATTTGCGCTTTATTTAAGGTAAATAGTATTGTGAATTCCACATTAACCGAATGCAATTTTAAGTACTCTTAGCTTGATAATTACAGTATTTTTATGCATCTTCAATACAATAGCAACTTATTTACATAATTTTTAAATTGAGGCTAAACAAAATTAATTGTAGAATACAATAGAGACGTAGTATGTAGAAACGGCTCTATCTGCCTTTTTCCTCCGACTGTAGGGCACCGTGACTCCTATCCTAAAAAATTACATAAACTCTGAACGTATGAAACTGGTCCTACAAACCAACTATAACTTTCGCGCTAACTGGGTTTTCCCGTACAGGAAATAAATACATACCTTCCATAAGGAATTTGATATTTCGCGGGTTAAATCGAATGGTCTTGTTCTTTTAGGTCTTTCTGTCATAACGCCATTTTCTAGCAGTCGAGCTGCTTCCATATTTACATGGTGTTCTAGACGAGCCCTATGCTGTGTAGCACAACTCCTAATTTCATCCACAACCAAAGGAATTCCTAAGCCCCTGTGGTTATCACTGTTGCGTTAAAAAACATTAATGATAATTATATACTTCAAATCAAAAATTATGTTAGTATTACATTTTCTTAAGCTCTTGTACCTTACAATTCCTCATAACATTAATTAATAGAGTCCTAAAAGTTGAAACTTAAAAATTTTTATCTCAAAAATAATTATTTGCTTTATCTTATGCCATATACATCTAAAATAGCTTGGTGCCCTCATAGCAGATATCATGTAGCAGATAGTTCAGAATTATTTTGGGAAGCTAATTCTGAAGTGGTACGATAATTTGATTTAATTGAATTTGCACACGCTAATTAACATTTCATACAGAACTATTATAGAACATTATGAAGCCTTTGTAATGAAGAAATATAGATAAATTTTTTCTTTTTGTTCAAGTAATTTTAATATAGAATTTGTTGCCGTACATATTAAAATTCGGCAACCAAATCATAAAGAATATGCTCTCCTGGAGCATATTATTTACAAAATTTCCTTATTAAAACACCCTATTTTTAAATAAAATAAAAATTCTCATATATACATAGATAAAAATACTATAATATGTAAGTAAAAGTAAAATAGAAATAATGAAAATGTCAAAGGATATTTTAAAGTAATAATTTAAAGTTTATTACGCTTAAGTTCTCTTTATAATCCCAAAAGTTATTATAATGTTTATATGAGTTTATTTTGAAGATTTTTTTTTGTGTGTTCTCCATTTTCAAAAGTAATTTATTTTCTTTTAAGATGGTGTTTAACAAAATAACAGTATAGAATAAAGAATAAAAATAATAATACTATAAAATAACACGCAAAAATAGAGAAATATAGTTGAGAAGAAAATTCACCAAAAAAAAAAAATCAAAAAGAAAGAGAAAAATGGTGAAAATTTTCGCTATAACAAAAAGTGTATATAAAAACAAAAAAAATCTTTTAATTTTTTTTATTGCTCTTTTTTTTTGTGAACTTGTAGAGATTTAAAATTTAAGAGTTTTAATTTTAGTACTTAACAATAAATGAGTATTTAAAGAACTCATATAAGTATGTACATACTTTTTATTACAATCAAAACCAAAAAGTTAAACTCTTATATATTGTGATGAAAGGTTAAAAGTAAAATCAAAACTTAAATTTAATAGTTTTTTGACGTCAGGAACATGATGTTCTTATAAATTACTTATATAATTTTAACTTCAACTTCTAATAATAAATAATTCAATATATAAAATGGTAAAATGCCAAAAATGAAAAAAACCAGTAATATCCTTGAAATAATTTTTATTATTTTATTAAAATTGAAGAGGTTTTAGAAGAGGAATAATTTCGTAGCAACAAGATACTTAAACTTGAATCTATAAGAGTTCAATGTACAAACCATTAGAATAGAATTTAAATAGTATTAGCAAACGATATGATCGTAAAACTAGGCTAGCATTTGATAGAAATTTATTTTATTTTTTTCTACCAAACAAAATATGCTGAGACCTACACATCAAAGCTTAGTCAAATTTCAATTAAATCCACCACAATTTATTAACAATATTTTTAATAGTGTTTCAGTTCAATTCAATTCAAATCTTATTTCATTTCTGAGCATTCTGAGCAAATAATTGCAGCGGTGAATGCAGTAAGTTAACAAAATAATTGTGGAATAATCCAAATTAAAGTTAATTACGAAATTCTGAAGAAAAATTAAAAAAAATCGAAATATACAAATATAATATACGATCATTAAAAAAGAATCATTTAAAATCAAATAAATAAATCAAACGAATTGCCAAATTGCAGCATGATCAAATATAAAAAGCCACAATTTAATATCTGTGAACAGAGTCTAGGACTAAAAAAAATTAAAGAAATGCCATAAGACAGTAAATTATATGATCTTTATAGTGAAAATATGAAGAGTTTCTATAATAAAAATAAATTAAGAATTTCTTTAAGAGCCCGAAAAAAATAGAGATATTTCAATGGCAATATTTTTAATTAAGAACATAACATTAAACATATAAACTCGACAAATTATACAAGAAGCTGTCTTAATTAAACATCATGCGTTTCATCCGTTAATTCATAATTCAATATTGTAGCCTTAATTGAAATAAAGTATAATAGAGTGAGTTAGTAAACTTTGCGAACCAATCTGACCAATTAAATAGTAAACTTGTCCAATTATACCATAAAAATATTTCTTTAAATATTTTGTGTTCTGCGATGAATCAAATTTTCTATTTAAAATCACACACAAATATTTAAAAGAGCTAACATATTCCAATTTAAATCAGACAGAATTACTTAGAAGTTCGAAGATCATTAAAATAAAAATTAAATTCAGTATTATCCAAATCATTCAATTATTTTATTAAGTTAAACTTATGATAGATAGGAGAATGATAATAATGATAATTATCAACCAGTAATAATCATCAACCATCGGGCAATACATTAATTTTGTGACTTAATATGAGTTTGTGTTTAAACTGCTATTTGAATTTAATAACACACACACACACACACAATTTGGTAGAATATATGAGTTTTCATTTAAAAGAAAATCAGTAATTCAATTAGAAATTGGTAGTTCTACTCCTACCTTAGCAATATTCCAAAACTTTTACAATACCTTTCTATTTAGTATCTTTTATATTTTACACAAAAATACAAAAATTCATTTAAAAATTTTATGGTCAATTTAATTTTTTAATTAATCAAAACCCTCCAGAAAATTTTTTTTCTGAAATAATTTTCTTATTATTTGAATATTTTAATACAAAAACTATACTTGCTTTACTATCCAATTTCAATTGTTTAAAATAAAACAATTTATTGTTTTCATTTATTATATCATGTAATCCTCAATTATCCTTTTTAAATAAAAACTATTATAATATATACTCATACATATCATTATATAAATATAATGCTTATAAGAAAATAAATTTTACATATTTAGTAAAAAAAGGAATGATTTTCATAAAGGTATACAAATTATATTGTAATTACTTAAATACCGGTAAAAATTTCATTATAACAAAAACTTGTTCCAGTACCTTATTTGTATATAAATAAATATATAAACATTATATATATGTATATATCTAAACAATTACATCCTCTTACATTAGAAAATTTATGTATAAATTCATAAAAATTAGAAAATATAATATTATATAATAAAGGATTGTATATGTACAATTAATATTCCTTGATATCCTTTCAAAAATCTTGTTATAAATATAGAAGAACAAATTGGAAATAATAACAAATTTTTAGGCTTAACACTTCCCATATAGTAAAAGAATGAGATTTTCATTTTTCAACATTAAACAAAATAATATAATTAATCCTTTTAAATTTATCCATTTAAATTTTTTGTAAAAGATGACTGGTCCTAGTAATTTGAAAATTTATATTGTTAAATATCAACTTGAATTTTTCATAATATGCATGCGTTGAATCGTATATAAGATTTTAGAACAATATTTGTAAAAATTTTGATATTTTATAGAAAAATAACTTCGAAATAAATAAGAATAAATTGCAAAAAATTACAAAATCATGCATGATTTATAAAATTATAAACTAAATTATTGGTTTAAAATTTTGTGGATAAAAATTGTGGATTATTCTTCGAAATTTGCGAGTACGAGTTTTCTCGTAAGTAATAATTGAAAAATTGCAATAATTTAATTTTTCTTTTATATTTCTTTGGAAATGACAAGGGAGGTGCAATTATTATCAACGTAAAGGCGAATAACGTAGCTTGATAATCAATTTTTTGTAGGCACAATTGAATGATATGGACTTAAGCAACTATGTGCAACTGGTTTAATAAAAATGTAGAGACATGCAATGTAGAAATTTGGTGAAATTACAATCTGCCGAAACTCACTTCACAGTTGTTAAACCCACAATATCAAATAAACAAGCCAAGCAATAATAGCGCTTGGTTCAAACGATTATTGAACACTACATTAACCAGATATTGGTCCCAAATATTGTATTAAGTGTTTGAAAATTCAGCTAATCAAATTTTTTTCTACTTCATATAACGTCGTCTTAGAATTTCAAAAAATACAATTTTGAGAAATTGCAATAGAATTTTGAGTTATTTCGTAGCGTTTACAGCAAAATCTCCACAAAATATTTGGTAAATTAAGGCAACTAGGAAAAAGACTGCATTCAAACGTAATTTTTGTTTGGTTTTCGATTGTATTGCACTCTAATTCTGAGGCGGCGATAATTGTTCTGAATATACATACATTAAAATGAAAAAACAAATTTTTAATTTTCTTCAATTCAACCTAAGTTTTTACAGAATTCACTAATTTTCTATACCGAAAAAAACTGACAAAAACAAAGAATGGTAGGTCTCTTCACATATGTATTGTCACCAAATTTTTATAAATTTATTTAATAATTTTATAAATTCAAAGTGTTATTTTTATTTGTACATATTAGAACACTTATAAACACAAATTTTGAATTCAATAACATTTATTTAACACAATCTCATAAATTCAACTTCTCATACCATACCATTCTAATATATTGTATATCAATCTACACATAACATATTATTATGCATAAATAAATGTATATATATACGTATAAGCCCTCTATTATATAGAAACTCAAAAAAAAATAACAACATAATTTTATAAGTGCTTATCATTTTCAATCATTTTGACTTCAAAATATTTATTCTACGCACTTCATTTACCCAATCTATCTTTTCTATTTCCCGCCCCCTATCAACTCTTCTACATATTACAATAAAATTCTAAAATTTTAAAACTTATATCATTAGATTATATTGCTTTTGAACAACAAAGCAAAAACAAAAAAATAAAATAACTTAACTACCCTATATTTTTAACCTTACGATTTTTCTTATGATTTAATATACACCAATGTTTTTCGAAATAAATTCTTACCGTTCATATAATATAAGAGAAATAAAATGAGTAAAAGCACATACAGAAAATTTTAAAAATATCAGAGTCAGTCATGTATGGTTTTGTAAAGTAGCACAATTCCTTTCGATATTTTAAATCCAAAAATATAATACAGTTTTGAGATTTTAAAGACGAAAATACTACCCTGGTTAGTAGAGTGACCAAAATATAAAATGTTCTTATAACCGTCTTGTTCAACAGATTTAGGAGGAATGGTAAAAAAAAGTGCACTGATCCGAAAAATGTTATATACCGTAAATATAATTAAACAGGCAATTAAGTGAAGCAGTGCGACCTATCTATTTTTAATATAAGAAAATACTTTTTGTCACCTAATACCACTTAATTTACAATTTATAAGAAATAATTGTTCGAAAACTAAAATTTTGCCAAAATTTGAGGTAGAACACATAGCCCGAAGGTCACTTAAAATTATTCTAATAAAGTATAAAACATTTCTTAATATCCAAGACATATTGAAATGTTTAACAACTTAGACTTACCGCCTAGCAGAAAAATAATATTAGAAATAAAACAATGTAACCTTATAATTGCAGCAAATTTTAAAAGTTAAATTTAAATTTTCTTACAGCTTCTCGCAATAGCGAAAATAGTTTACAAAATTTCTACTTCCACTCTATTCAAAAATTACTTAAGAACTTCAATACAATAAACTATTAAATATTGCCGTTCCTACAACAGTGTTTGGGGGCGTAATTTGAATAAAATAGAAGATAGGTGAAAACTTCTTTGCTAAAGAAATTATTTTATATCGGCTTCTCGACCTTATGACTAAGATCAAAGTGTAGTATCTTTTCTTATCAGCTTAACAACTAAGAGACTTCAGTGAAGTCACAAATATTAACCTGATTTTTGGAAATAGGTAGAGTGCTAGGCCTTTTTCCCCCACTCAATCACGAATTGGCCTAATAGTACAACTAGTCTTGGGCTCAATAAAAAAAATATTTTTTTTAAAATTTCAATTTTCTTTTTCGAGCTTTAGGATGGACAGACATAGTGAAACGAATGAATTTTTTTTCATATTTTTCTTTTTTTAATTTTCTAAAAAATCAACCGAATAACTTAATTTTTTCACTTTCATATTTTCGACAACATTTCTATATATATTCGAATCTGTGCGTCACGACACATCCTTATGTATATATATGTATATAATACAAACTATTTTTATATAGACATGCAATATAAACTCAATAAAAGAGAAAAAAGAGAACAAGTAACAATTTAAACGAATTAACGTCACTTGACTAATCCTGAATTAAATTTTTTCCTTGGAAACAAAATAGCAAAAGACCCCAAAAAAAAAAAACTAAAACACAATTTCCATTATTATTTTTTTCCTCTGTAATAATTTACTATATACATATATTGTGTGTGAATATATACAAGTAGTTACGCGTGTTGTTAAGTAGCAGAAAAAAAAGCAATACCATGGAAAACAATTTTTTTGTAAAAAGAAAGGATTCTCAAATCTTTTATTCCTTTTGAATTGTTTGTACATTTAAACTAATACCAATTTGAATATAAATAACCTTATAACAGGCACAAAAAAAAAAATTCTTAAAAGGACTCACAAAACATATAGGCATAAAAAGAAACTATGCACAGAGAAAGAAAATAAAAAAAAATGAAAACAAAAGTGGAAGCCTTGCTTTTTTTTCCTATAACAATTTTAGAATTAAAGAGAATAGAAGGCTCTTGAGATGGAAGGTGAGGTACAGGGTTGTAGATGAAATCAAGCGTATTGGAATTTACGAAATTCAGAATAACCCGTCATAACATGATATGATTTTATAATCTATTTAAGGATTTCAAGTCTCCTGCCTGTTTTATTTTAATTTTTTCTATTCCGTTATGCTATCATAACAATTTTACTTTGTTTTCTTTTTTTTCTCTTCTGCTATACTAAAAAAGGATAACTAAATGAATTTTCTTATTTTTTAACTGAATTTTTGTTTGTTTTTTATTCTCACTTTTTATATTTGAAAAAAATTGTGTTTGGTTTATGGTTGCTTTTGTTTTTTTTTTTTGTTTTATTCTATCTGTCAAAAAATAAACATTAAATTAGAAAACGAAAAAAGAAAGAACACAAGCACGCAATTTAAAATTTTGTTACACATGTAAAATTGTAATATACTCGAACCAAATGTATGTATGTAAAGGCGATGTGTGATTGTGTATAATATGGTTTTTTTGGTTAAAAAAGAATTGGAAAAGTATTTAAAAAGAAAATATAATAAAAAAATGGAAAATCAAGTGCTTTGAATTAGGATATTTTAAATCTAATGTCAAAAGTTCAATGACTGTTAACAAAAGGGTGTAGAAATAATTGAAATGACGTCATTTTAAGTCAAATGTTAGGGACATTGTTACTAGAATAATTAATATTTATAGTAAATTGTAGATATGCTGGCCTTTAGCTAAATGTCTGCAGACTTCGAATTTGTCGGTCAAAATATAATGTTGAATTGATAATATTTGAAAAATTCGTGTTTGTTAGTTCAAAAAGAAATCACCAGATCATTGAAGTATTTTTTGGCAGAAATGGTCTTAGTCGAATAGGAAGAGTCTGGGTTAGATCGGCGGATTTTCACCACCACAACTTAATTGCAATTCGCCTCTTAAAGAGACAACGGGACTCTTAAACATAAGTTTTGATTTCTAAACTAAAGCTTGGTTTGATTCTCGTTCATACCAAGGAGATGTGCCCGTCAATAAATTCTGTAGAATCTGTTGTGACGAATAGTACAAGGAGACAGTGAAACGCCTTCAATGCTCAAATCCAAAACAAAAACTTTTTGATATTCTCTTTTAAACTTAAAAAATTTTAAAATTAGCTTAATTTTTAAATTTTTCTCAATAATATTACGACAAACTATTTTCATGGAAGATGAAATTTAAAGTCCTCATGCTCAGGAATTAATACGAACAAGTTAAAAAACAAAATAATCAGTTTTATTTTCGCCTGAACCATTCCATTCCACTGTAAAAATATTATCGAATGCAGGATGGGGAGACCTCACACATCCTTTATACCCGATAAAAGCTTACCTTTGACCCAACACATAATTCACTATAATGTCCGTATTAAAAATTTACAATATAATAATAATTTGTTATAGAAGGTCCGTATAGAATATGACAACATTGTTACGGCAGTAGCGTGTTTACTTTATTATAAATTCCATAGAATCCTCCATTTTAATAGCCGAATATTATAAAAATCTTTTTTTTTGAGTATTCAAAATGTACGCTTAAATTCATTATAATTTTTCTTTTACATATGCTTTTTTATTTGTAACAACTCAAATAAATTAAAACAACTTCATGTCATAATATCACATTTGTATGTAAATATATATATGTTTTTTTTTGACACTGGTACGTCACATTTGTACATACCTAAATAAATTTCTAATATTGTATTTTGAAAACTTAATATTTACCCTTCAAGTAAGTGTAGGTATTACAAAATATTTTAAAATTCTACACCATAATAAAAAGTAAAAAGTGTATAAAATATGAAAAATTTTACAAAAGAGAAAATATGTATAAGAAAAAAAATATCATAAAATGTATATAAACTAGGAAAAAAAGGATATATGAAAGGACATATAAAATAATAATGAAAATGAGTGTTCGTAGATCTTTTACAGATGACAGTTTTTCGCTTCCTTCAACCAAAACAACCGAAAAAAATTTTTTTTTTGTTTTTTTAGGGGTTGATTTATGTACATGGATACATGTTACTTTTAAATATCCGTGTCGTTTGTGGTATAGAAAAAGGAAGCAACAACAAAAACACAAAAATGAAAAGAAAAAGCTAAGCAATAGAAAAACTATATTTAATGTCTTCTTTATGATATCAACGTAAAAAGGTCGATTCATCCTAGTTTGTTTTCTTTTTTATTATGTTTTATTTTTTTGTTTTAACACTCTCCAATTCTTTAAATCCCTTTCATTTCTCCTGCATGAAAAAAGAATATGATTAATTTTCTCGGTTATTCTTGAGATTTTGCATTTATATGACAAATTTTAAAATTAAATCAAAATGAGTCTTAATAATCGTTGTTAATTGTTATTAAATTACACATTAATTTATAAAATATTCAATTTTGTATACAATACGCTACCTTTTATATTTTAATTTATAAACAGCCAAAACCATAGTAATAGTAGTTGTAAGAGAGGAGGCTTCAACAAGGCCCATCGGCCGTTCCTAAATTAACATCACGCAAAGCCCATATCTATAACCATTTATCTGGACCAATTAACTTCCTTGGCCGTTAAAAAAGAAAGCCTTAGGATACGCTTTCTCTTTAACATCAGAGACAAACAGGTACAAAGATAATGTTTCACATCACGCCTTAGTCCTATTCTCGTCCGTGCTTGGTCACATCATTCTGGCCACTCTGCACATGTGAGCTTCCACCCTATGATACCAAGGAACTCCTTCAGCGGCAAAAGCACTACTATGTCTGCAAAAAAATAACAGCTTGCCTAATACATTTTAAATTTCTTATAAAATCTCTTAATTTTCACTTCAATTCCGGTTACTGTATACTTTAGATTTATTCTACTTTGGCTGCATTGCAGCCTTACCTATTTTACCTTTTCATATTTTCCATATTTTTTCTTTGTTTCGTATTCTCTGTATTTTATAATCCTGTTAGGGGCTCTGGCAGATATGTAATTTTTAGTTTTTCACCAGTTTGATTCCAGTTGAATGCGCGCAATAAATTTACAATCAAACTGTAATTATTGTAAAACTAAAAATTCCATGTCTGCCAGAACCCTAACTCTGTCTCAGAATTTGCAAGACGAGAACAGAAGGAAAATATTTCGTAAATCAAATGTGTGCTATAAAACGTTCCATACATCGAAATGATTAAAAGTCCCTAATGAAAATATCAAAACAACACTCCAATTTTCTAACCGATCGGGAAATTTTAACCACTTATCTCTTATTTAATTTTTCTTTTCAAAAAAAAAAATAATATAAATAAAATGCCTTTCACTTTTAACTACATTTAAGTTAATATAAAACTTAAAATCATATCTCAGGACTCCCGGTTTTTTTTTTTTAAAACAAACACACACACATTTTCTTTTTTTGTTTTCTGATTTGTTCTCTTCTATAATATTCTGTATATGAGATGAGAGTTTGCCTTAAATTTTGTTATACTAGTGTCATAAAAAATAACTAAAAAAAAGATGAAAAATATTAGATCCATTTTGAACCTAGACAATCTAATTTCCTTTCAAAATTTAATCGGTTTACATCTAATAATAAAATATAAAGAGAATAGAAAAATTGATACAAGGAAGCAAAAAAAAAAAAATAGTTAGAAAAGGTTAAAAGTTTTTTTTTTTATTTAGTTTACTTCATATTCCATTTTAACGCCAAACCATATACAAATATGATGGGTGTTAAATTCATTGAAGCTGAAATCAAAAACAAAACAAAAAACCCTTAAAAAATCCTTAAAATTCTAAATGAAAAGCAATCCAGTTTATCAACTTAAGATGAGGGAAAAAAGACCATAAACAGTTTTTTTTTTGTTTTATTTATTTTTCCTTTAGATTTTATGAAGGTTACAAAGGATTAATGTATAAAATTGCGTAGGCATGTGTATCTTTTTTTAATAAAAAACAAAAACTAAATTTTGTTTTTTTTTTCTTACTTTGACACTATTTTTAAGTGTCAAAGAGTATAAGATGGAGCCACAGTAAGAGGGAGCCACATTAAATCATTCTGATATTTCTTTTTTTTTATGTCAAGTTAATTTAAGTGATTTGTGTATTTTAAAGAGTAGTTTTTTGGTCTTTATTAAAGGATAAGAACTGAAATTTGAATCAAAACGAGAGTAGATAGAGCTGAACGTGTCAACTCTGTGATACCCGTATGAGTGAATGATTTTAAGTGCTATTTGTTGCTCGCCACACTGTTCCATAAATATTCCTGGTTTTTTATTTATTTAGTTTCCATAGTATACGATCAAATTAGTTTCGAAGTTTTATAACAGCTACCACTAAAAGTCAGGAAATTTCAACGAGTTTTGTCAATTATACACATATATAAAAGTGTCCTTATAAAATATTTATTTGTGCGGAATTTCAATACTAAAGGTTGATTTATTTCTGAGATCTGGTCAAATAACTTTTGAAGTTGTATGGCAGCTTCAGTATCTTACCCGCACCAGTATCTTGATCATATACAATTTAATTGGGGTTCTAGCATTACCTATAATAATTCATTTGTGAAATTTAAAAAATTTAGCTCAATTATTAAGTTATCGTTGGGGCGAGCGAACGAACAGACGGACATGATTAAATCGACTTAGAATTCGACACTGAATACAGCTTAGAATTCGAATCAAAAACATAAACTTTAGTCTATATCTTAGACCATTATTTCTTAGCGTTACAAACGGTAAGACAAATTGAGTATATCCTTCGAATATAAGTTCGTCCGGGTATAAAAAACATATTTAAGTACAAATGGAAGTTTTTTTAAAGAAAAAGATTTGATTATAATTATTTATTTTCCTTAAATTTATAACTACAAAAGCAATATAAAGAAATTGGGTGCTATATGAGTTTGGAAGGTAAGTAAATGAAAGAGTATAAAAATATGAAATGAACTTATTGTTAGCCCTTACTTGTACTTGAAAAGTATGTTGGATTACCTGAAATGTCAGACAAATTTAAGCGATTAAATATCATTTATAGAGCATATCACAATAACTGCTATTTAGACAAGAAGTTTTGAATATTGTTTTTCATACTGTACTTAATGAAAATGCTGAAGAAAAATTTGCAATAATTTTATAGCATTTTTACGTTTAGACAAAGAGCATTGTTGGAATAAGAAGTTGCAGGAAATAATATCAAATTTGCGAAGACTGATTTGAAGATTTATATTCAAAATATTCTCACTTACACACTGAAATATAAAATAAATGTTGCATACTTTCAGGAGAAGAACAAAAAAAGATAAAATTCAACATGTTATTCAGACAATCAAAATAAATACACAATTACATTTTTAATGTGAAGACATTTTTGTTGTTACCTCTTGATTTTCATAGAAATTTAGATTAGCTTAGAATTTCGGAAAACTAAAATGAAGAAAACTGAAATTTTTGCTAATTTTGAAAAGCATTAACTTGGAAGGCGAAAGTTTATTAATTTCTATGAATTGTTAAAATTCGGATTTCTAGAATTAAAAGTTTAAAAGGAAAATTTTTGTAGAAAACTGATTTCAGTTTAACGATTGATTTCATTCAACAATCATCTTGCATATCATCTTCTGATAGAAATTATTTTCAAAAATTGCCACTATTATTTTTAATGGAATACGATTTATGATAGTTGTTTAAGGCAAATATTAAGTTTAAATTTTAATTAATTTTGTTTTTTTTCGTTTTTGTTCTCATTTGGTTACAAAATACCATGCATATTAAGAGGCGAAATGAGCTTACTTAATTGTATATACTAGATAATTAATACGCAGGTAAACTTTCATGAATTTTTTTTTGGTTAATCCACCATAATTCCAAATTCCCTTTAAACAAAATTGTTGATGAGAGAAAAACTTAAATGTAAAATGCTCAAAACGAATACTGAGAAACAAAATTTTAAATTTTCTATATAAATATTCTATATAATTTGAATTCCTCCTAGTACTTATAATTACTCGCAACGCCAACAAGTTAATTTAAAGATTAATTGAGAAATGTGATAACACCAATTTATCTCCGTAGATACCTTTAATATTTTTATATTTAATTTAAGTTTTAAAACCTTTATATTTGCTTGTAATTTTGTATAACAGGATCTCACCTTTGATAAAAGCGATTTACATTCACTTTTTGTAAGAGTAAAAATCAACGTAAAAAATGTGTTTGCATCACAAAATTTTATGATCGCTAGCAGCTTTTCTAACAAAATTGGACGCTTTTTAAAAAAATCTTTAATCATCATAAATTTTCTTAACATATTTTTGATTAATAAGCAATTTTGATCTAAAAATAACTTTTATAAATTTTTTTTGTTCTCTTCAAATTACACAAAAGTAATTAGAAATTAATTTATGAATGTAGAGTACAGCGTGTTTCATAAATCAAAAAAGTTTGTATATACTATAACAGCTGTAATGTAGAGCATGAGCTTTGGATTTTCACAGATGGTTTAGAGATTTAAGAAAATTATAGGATACCATCAATAGCTTGATGTATCTCATACAAGAATATGTACAAAATTCAAAAAAAAAACCGCTATTAGCTTTAGAAAGCAGTCACTGGCCTGTTCAAAACTTGAACAAATCTACTGATAGCTTTGCTTGAATTGCATTTCAAATATGATTATAGTTTTGGGGGAAAGATTTAAATGCATTTAAGACAATTTAGCAAAGTGGAAAATGATTTGAACTGATTCTTTACTATATGGAATGAAAATTATTTTTGAAATTTATTCTTCCTCAAAGTATGCTTGGAGTTTTTTACTTCAATTTACTATTTTCGAATTTTTTAAAATTATATTGAAAAATATTTTAAATATCAAAATATAATTATTAAATTATAAAAGAAAATTTCATTCGACTTTAAATTCTAAACATTTCCATTGAAAATATTTCATATATACAGATGCAGATACCATCAAAAATGTTGGACTTTTATTACTTGAGTTCAAGAATAATTTTTACACCAAGTTACCAATAACACGAATTTTTGAAATGAAAATTAATTGAATATTTTTTTGGGATAATGAACACATAGCCATTTTCAGTAATTTATCAAGAATTTCCGAATAAAATTTCTCTGATACACTTTGAATGAATTTTCAACCGGCCTTCGGATCCACCTATAAAGCAAATTTAAATATTTTTTAATTGAAATTTTATTTATGAGAGCTCAACTTCGAAAAACAACTTGTTTTAAATTAAATCTTACATTTTTATGAATTGAAAAATGGACATTGCAAGCATTAATCAAAATTTTCTGGAAAATACTATTAATTAAATGATTTCATATATAAGATGACCACCTGTATTAAGGTATTACACTTGGGTTGCATTATTGAGTTTTTAAAATATTCATAAAAAATTAGAACAAAAACTATCAATTCCAAATTAATATTGAAAATCCTTTAATTTTATATGATTTTAACAATGTGTTTTTCATAAAAACCAGTAAACAAAATTAGACACCCACATAAAAGTTCTATATAATAGCTGTTATACTATACAAACCCACAACATATTGTACATCGGACTTATAATATTATAATGAATAAACCAAATATGATTTACAAAATTCATAAAATTTTTATCCTGATTAAATAAACTTTAAAAATTATTTATAACTTTTAATCCATTTTAATATCCTTTATTTTCATATATACATATTATACGAAAATCTTCAATACTCTAATATTATAGAATGTCATCTCTATGTAATTTTCCTTAAAATATCTCCAAATATAAATACTACCATATTTTGTGTATATCTCGATATATCTTAAGTTTAAGAATATTTTCAATCAATTTTAAATTAAGTTTAAGGTTTTTTTTTTATGTAATTGATGATGTAAGAATATGCATAAATGGTATCCTTCTTGAAATAATCCTTTTTTTTAAATAAACTTGAAAATTTTACATATTATATACATACATATATGTATTATACAATTTTATTTTAAAATATAAGAGCAATTAAATAATAAAAGGATACAATGTATTGGCTATTAAGGATTTTTGTAAAAATTTATAGAAATAATTTATAAATACCTACATTACTAGTCTCATTATATGGCACTCAAATTAGTCTTTACATAATGGATTAAATGCAAATTTTAAGCAACAAATTTTTAATTTTAGATTTTGAAAAATATTTTATAGAAATTAGTTGTATGGTTACAAAATATCCGAAATTTTAAGAATTATTCAAAATTATTTGAAAAAATAATTCAAACTTCATTGAAATTACTTCGTACAACTGCAGAACAAACGAATGACATAGCCAAAGGAATGAATTAAGGCAGAATAACTTTATTCCTACAACGTATATTTTTATCTTAATCATGAAAACAATACCGTTTGCAATAACGAAGAAACGCCGTTAGTTTAATCCATTAGTTAATAAAAAAATTAAGGAAGATATTATGAATATTAAAATATTAACACAAATTTTCGGAAAATTTCGAATTTAAAATACCACAAGGTAAAAAAAAAGAGTTCTGAATTTGACGAGCTTTATCTCGAAAAGTATGGTTTTAATCAAATTAATTGTAAAACCAAAAATAAAGAGTAATTAATCATCTGTAAAACCAGGTCTCGATGGTTACTCTGTTTCGAATAGTTCCAAAGTTATAAAAATTTATTTATATGCAGGAAAAGTCTACTACCTTTTTTTTGCAACAGGCAGTAGCTCGAAAACGATTACGCTTCATATATTTATATATATATATATATGTATATTATATAAATAACACAAATTTCAAATCAGAACTCTTAATTTTTTTTTGGATAAAACCAGAAAAGAATTTTTTTCAAAAATTTAAGTGTTTTGCTTAATTTTAATTGAATATCCTTTTTCGGTAATACATAGGTAATTAAATTTTGAATATAAAAATTCACTTTTTACAAACTTATTATTTATATATATTTTTCTTGAGAACACAACATGAATTTGAATTTTATATTTTATACAAGAAAATCATATACAAGGATTTTTCATATCCTTAACATGATTTTGCTAAAATTAATGCCATTTTATGCGTACAAGGTAATTGTTCTATTAAATCACAAAAAAAAAACAAATCAATTCCCAAGAAAACAAAAAGGATTAAAGAAATACACAATATTCTTAAATTTGGTAAAAATTTCTCAAATTTAAAACTATCTTGTTTTTCTATAATAAATTGTCAAAATTGAAACTAATTTATACAACCAACTCACATTACAACAAAATTAAACAATGAATATGTGCATATGTACGTGTAACGTACTCATCACATAATTTTGCTCATTTTAACAAATTATTCATTTCTAATTATGTTCTATTTTTGTAAAATTTCCACCGTCATCTTCTATTATTTTACATTCATACGCATATACTCAAATATATTGCAATTGTATAATATAGTTATCCTTCCTATTATTATTATCCTTATTTATAATATTTAAAATTCATAACAAAATTTATACCTAAACATACATATTATGTACATGTGTAGTTTTTATATTGTTTTTAAAAACTATTCAAGGATAAAATTTATTATTTTGATAATATTTTAATATTTTCCTTAATATTATTCCTATGTACTTCTTTAATATTTCACTCTATTACACACATGTACATGTATAGGTATATATTTAATACACATATGTAATTATTTTTGTAAAATATCATATAAAGAAAATCAAAATCAACCAAATGAGTCAACATTAATTTTTTGAAATAAAAAACTTTAAAACAATATACATACGTACACATACATGACACACAAACTTTCACTCACCCACTTATTATATGGTTATATATATGGAAATGAAGGATAATTGTGCTCTGTTGGCACAAATTATGTGCAGATTTGACATTCAAGAAATAGGAAAAAGCAAAAACAATATAATAGAGAGAGAAAAAAAGAGAGAGACGGGAGAAATTTTAAAAGTCGAACTATCACGTTGCCTACGTACTCTTATATTTTACTACATAGAATGATAGTGGAAAATAGAATGAATATTTTGTTATTCTAAATATTATATTTTAACTGTTTTCTTTCATCATCTTAATTCTTTGCAAGATTTGAATAGTGTAACATATTTACTCATACGAATTAAATTATTACATAATACGTAAGTGGGTCAGTTAAAAAATAATCAACAATTTTGCAAAGTATTATTTTATAAAATTTGAAAATTTTCAACAATATTTTCAACAATATTTTGGGATTTCATAGAAGTTTTGTGTGATTGTGTTGCTCTGGCCGTTAGGTGGCTCATATAGTTTGGACTAGATTTTCACTTTATATATTACTAATTATATAACCATCTTTTCTTAAAATTGTAGACTAAAAGTAATGTACACGCAAAATTTAGGCATTTAGGAGAACAACAAATTTTGTAAATTTTTTAAAGTTTTTACATAACATGTCAAGAAAATAAATAGAAATCTAATTAAAAATATTAGAAAAATAATTGTGAAGGTGACAATTTTCATTTGAAAAGTTACCAAACACATGTAATACAGAATGATTCTTAAGATTGTCACAATATTTTCCTATCTGACATATTTTTCCAGAAAATATTAATGAAATTTTTAGAATAAGAAATATTCTGGCTTTTAACTTATTTCCAGCTCAATAAAAACTCACAAAAACTGTTTCAAATAACTTATAGTTCGATGCTTACTAGATTCGTTATAATCTTCTTTCTGAATATTCATTTTAATCCACACACTTTTTCACCACAAAATTTTTTAAAGATTTTAAGATTCTAATTCTACTGCAGTAATACTAGACGTCTTCTTAAATACTAGACTTTAATTGTAACAAAAAGAAATTATTCAAATCATATAAAATTACTTTTGTACCAGCCCATTAGTGTGTAGGCACACAAAAATAGAAAAACAATCAAAAAATATACAAAATCTGTATACAATGAAAATGAATTTTTATCCTTATACTCGTATAATTTTTGTTTTTGAAAGATTTTCATTTAATTTTTTTCTTTTCCTTGTAATTTTACTTTGTCAAGTGATTAATTATCTTTGAATAAAATTTGTATGTAACAATATGTATTTTATATTTAAAAAATATATATGTATAATTAAATATAGAAAAGATGATAAGGATTTCAATTACTAGATTTTTAGCGATCTTTTAAAGCCTATATACGAGAACAACATTTCAGATATACACTTATAAATGTTATAATGAAGACGAGCCAAGTGAACAAAACATAAAAAACAAATAAAAAGGATTTTAATATTTTCAAATAACACAAAAATTCTTACAGGATTTAAGACCAAATATTCTTTATATACATACACAATGATCCTTTTGCTTTTTTCTTTTATTTTTCCCAATGATGAATCTTAACAATAATAATAGTAAATATATATATATATAAATTCACATACTCGTATAACATACATAATGACGATGATTTTTTGATGATTATATTCATATATAAAACCACACATGCACAATAATAAATCCTACTAAATTATACTAAAGCATTTGATATCAAAAATAATAATAATAAGAAAATCGCATACACAATATTTTCCTGAAGAGGCTAAAACTAATCATATTCACTATCATTATTTATATATGTACCTACAAATAATATAAACTTTGTAAAGAAGACATAAGTATGCTAAAAAAAAGAACATTCATCTTGAAAAAGAACAAAAACCAGAACAACAACAAAAAGGACATTAATTGTGTCAAAAACATTTAAGTGTTCTAAAATATAAATGAAAAATATCCGAATAGTGGAAAATGAAATAATATTTTATAATAAAGAATATTCACTATAATATAGAAAAGGAAAAACTTTCACTATATTTTATAGATTATGATGGGGAGTACTTAAAAGAAGGATTATATTGTTTTTTATTATTATTATTATTATATAGAAAATTTTAAAGGATAAGTAATTGTATATAAAATATAGGAAATAATTTAAGATTAATGAAATTTTCAAATTGATAATAAAAAAAAAAGGATATGTAAAAATAAGATTTTATAGAATTTTTAACACTTTGGAATATTACTAGGCGATTTACTTAAGACTCAAAGATCGGGAATGGATCAAAGCAAAGAATTTACAATTTCGAATGCAAAATTAATACTTATAGCATCGTGAAGTTTCGTTGGAGTCCTTGTATCTTGGAAACCCTTGAAATTTCGCACCTAGTCTGGATAAGGGTTTTGCCCATTTTCAATTCTCTAACAAATACTGTATGTTCTTGTATACCTTCTGAATACTTATAGTACAATTATTACTATAAAATCACCATGTTTTCTCTATTTACTGGGAGTTATTTCGTTTTTTGAATTCTTGATTTAAGTCCAGTATTTTGTTTTCTTTAATGATTTATGAGCAAATAAATGAAATTTGAATTTTCTCTTTGAAAAGCAATCATTATTCCTTTACTTAAGCTTATCAAGATGTTATTGGCTCATTGATTATTTTGAATCTTATTCAAGTTAAAAATGCTATTGGATTAATGATTTCAATTTAATTCAAAATTTTCAAAATGATTTCAAAATAATTTAAAAAAAAATGTTCAAAAAATTTCTTAAGGGAAAAAAAATTCTTCATAGATGTGTAGAGTAAATGGATGACGTAGCAAAATGAACGAGTTAAAATAGAAATTAGACCTGAACCAGTTATCTCTTCATATTTACTTCCACATTACAGTAAACGGCTCATATTTTAATAAGTTATTTTTTCCCAAGTCTGTTAAAATTAAAATTCTAGTCCAATAATTGTTTCTGCCGATGCATATGACTAGTACTTTTGGTCACAATTTAAATAACATTTTCATACTATGTGCGTATAATAAATTTTAATTGCATTATATATTATAATTAACATACGTATGTGTTTTGAACAGAACAAATTCATTATTTTTGAATTTTATTAATCTAAAAAGATGCAAGACGTTCGCTTCATGTTTTTCTGCTAATTCATTACAAATCCTAATTCATCAATTCATTATAAATCATACAATTTGTAATTCAATTTGTTGAAATATTTTGCAATAAAATTTCCTCTCCTTTAAATGTTAGTCTCAAATAAAAGCAATCTAAAATCAACAATATTTTCTTTGTAATACGAAGCGTTTTTCTCATCTAAGAAATGACGTTCGTTGAAATCTTTTAATTATTTTTATTATAGAGGAAAAAATTCGTAATTTGTGGAAAACATTTGCTTTTAATTCTATTAAAATTAATTTTTTCTTCTTATTTCTAAAATTATCCACTATTATTAAATTTTTTTTTTTTTTTCTATATCAAAAATCTATTTATTAATAAAAAAAAATATTCAAAAAATGTACTTGATTGATGGTAGTTAGTGAAAATTATAGAAATACTTCAATCATACTAATAAAAATTGCTAAAATTTTTACTATATTTATTATATATAAAATTGTATCTAATAACGTTAGTAAAGGAAAGCTTAGTATAAATTGCACAACCACATTTTGTAATCAATTCCATTGAAATTGGTTGCAGTTAATAAATTCTACAAGTTAAAAAAATATTTTTAAATTATATGGAAACATTTGTGTTTCGTATGAATTTAAAATTGAGATATTCAAATACCAACTGAGAACAATTCCAATTTCCAGTAAGATATTTATCTTGAATTTTTAGTTCCCGTTCAGGTTAAAATTGTGGTTCAAGTTGTTCTATATAGGTACTTTGTTTAAATGGCCAAAAAACCGCACTCTAGTTGAAAACTTGGAAATATTGTGCTTGTCTAACTGATTTTTCTTTAAAATTTGCCCTCATTCAAAGTTTTTATAGCCTTCATGAATTATTTTTCATTTAAATCACATATCTTGAATTCTTGAAAACTGTTAATTCGTAAGTTTTTATCCAAACTCTTGATTCGTGGAAATTATTTCAACTCCATTCTATTGAAATAAATTTTCTTTTTTTTATTTATTTAATATTTTTCTTTCCAATAAAATTTTCTTACAATTTTTTTAAAATGTAAATATTAATAGAAATATGGATTTGAACAAAGGTCTCTAGATATCATAAAATTTTTTTCTTCTATATATATTTTATTATTTTACAAAAAAAAAGCTTCAAAATTTAAAAAAAAAAAAATTTAAAATTGTAAAATCTGCAGGCTTCGAACTCAATCATATTATTTACGTATAAAAACAAAAAATGTCAAAATTTTGACGGATCCAGACGTAAGTCCGGTCTAAAAATTGACCAGACACTAGTCACAAGCCTCGCGGTCGTACTGCAATTCTAAAAATCTAAGTCTAGAAAATGTTTTGAAAACTTTTAACTTAATCTAATAACACATTCACACAACAACTAACAAACACAACAACATTCACACAAAATATGTAGGAACAAATTCTTAATATAAACCACCAAATTATAGTATACATATATTTTTTTCAAAAATTTTTTATTTTTTAAATATTTACAAGGATAAAATTTTTCTTTTTTCATTTTCAATTCAAAATGAAAAAAGAAAAATTTTAAAATTTTTTTTTAAAAAAAAAGGTAAAATTTGGATTCGAACTCAAGATAAATTTTTTTCTTCATATTTCATGAAAATGAAAAATTGCTGTCAATTTCGTCTTTCAATCTGAGTAATATTATGAATAGAATAATATTATAGAAACAATTACAATTAAATAAATATTAATATGGATGAAAATAAATTAATTATTGTGAGAAAATTTTTAAGAAAATACATTCAATGAAAACCATTATTTGCAGAGCTATAGAAGTAGATCAAAATTACAACAGAATATCGAAACATTTTAATGAATCTTTTAAATGTAAAATGAAACGCACATACATATATACACGAATTCATTTGGGTTTCATTTTAAGTTCAGATAGATGATTTTGGCTTACATATTTAAAAAAATAGTTTTGAATAACATAAACTCAATTTTGAAGAACAAATTGGCAACTGAGAAGGAGGCAAAACTGGCATCAAAGTTGAAATATAGTTGATGTACAATGTTGATAATGTTCAAATAGCTGCGAACAAATAAATAATTTTGAAAAATTGGTGAACCTTATATTGTGGCCATGTCTAATTATCGATGTACATATAAATGTATAAAAAGATTTTCCTGTAAGTGATGTTTTCTCAAAATGTGCTCATTATGTAATAGAAAAGGTAAAAACATTTTATTATTATAGAGAAGCTTATTATAAATTAAAATTCTATTTTAGTAAAATTTGCTTTCCATGTCGAATAGAAAACGCTTGAATTGAATATCATTCACACCTTCATACCCTTTAAATTTATAAAAATATAGAAGTCTTTAAATAAATATATTTATATCGATACTTAACTCTAGTAATTCAAAAAGATATAAGATGCACATTTAAATTATGTAGTACATAGATAGATTGTTTTAAAAAGCAGCATTTTCATTTGTTGAACGGAAAAGTGCTACATAATAAACTAGTGGTCAAACCCGACTATTTTTTTTAAATATATTACCCGTTTTAGTTGTAAGAACCAATAATAATTTTGTTTTATAAGCAAAATCAAACTTAATTATCAAATGTTAAGAATAGAACTAGGTATAGTAAAGCTTACTTTTGTGTGGATAATATGTAAAGTGAGACAATTGCATTAATGAATTTTGAAATTCAAATATTTTAGTATTCAATTTGGTAATTCGATATTGCAAGAATTTCAACCTCTTAAATCAACTTTTTTTTTAAATTTTATAGAGTAATAGAATTAATAGAATAATTTTTATATATGATTTCTTCATAAATCCTAGAATTTATGGTTTCTTCATGGAACTTGCAATAAATTTTCATAATATTGATCTAGAATTGCTTAAATTATATCCCGGGTTATATACCAAATATTTAATGCAGCTAACATTAAATTTTTTTAAAATGCTTTAAGATATTTTTAAATTTAAAATTTTTTGGACATTTTTCTATTTTTTTTCTATTTCTTGTTTTTACCTTTGAAAAATTTAATTTTTTCCTTAATTTTATTTTCATTGTTTTAGAAACTTCTTTTTAAAGTTATACACAGTTAAGTAAACTCTAAAAATCTGAGAATTATTCTGTTCAAGGCTCAAAAATCGAGTTTATCAATAAGATTACAAAATCATAAATCGGTTCCGCTGCATCATCAAAGCGTTGTTCTTCATCTGCGATCAGGAAGAAAAATTGTCTAAATAAAAATTTAATTTTAATTTTTTTAATGGTTAACTTTCAAAAGTTGCCGACTTTCTTTCATAATATCAGAATGATTTTGATAGATCACATATGTGGAGATGTTAACAAATTCCAAAAATTCCTATAATGTTGTTGGCTATGCACTTATATAAGAACAATGTACGTAGTTATTTTGCATTAAGAGGCCATGAGAAGACCATGATATACTATGAAATAAAATTCCCTATGAAACACATTCATATGCAAAGTGACATGCTTATAAATTCTATTTGCGAACGCATTTATGAATTTCCTTAACATTGAAGAATAAAGCATGCAAAGAGGGTAATTTTTGAGGTTTTACAATAGCTAAAAATTTTACGTTATTTAGTAAATTATAATTTTTTTTTGTATGCTTCTAGAAAAGAACATTTCAATTTGTGATGGAAAATTTATACTCAGCGACTTGGAATCTGTATACCATTCATGGAAAATAAATTATGAGGGCCAGGAGAAACAGTATATATGTGACATGAAAACTAGTTATGTAACTAAGTTGTAGAGGATGAAAAATGTGTTATAATATGGTGTGTTGAAAAAACAAACAGAAAATAACGAGCTTTTTCGAAACAATTAACATTTTTTAAATAATTTTCAGTTTACTCATACAAAATTTCATGTTTAGCACATATTACTAGAAAACTCTAAGTCGGATATCAACCGTTGACATTGTCAACCGTCTAATGTTATCTTCCTTCATTAAGTAAGAAAAATCATTGCGAGCAATACCTTACTCTAGCTTCAACAACTTCAAAGCTCTTATATGATTATTTGACAAACAGAAATTTCTGAATATGATGTTCTTTTGAAAAAAAGACTACTCAGTAATAACTCTCCGAAAGCTCAAAACAAATTTAGTTCTGGTCTGTTTATATATAGGTCTTATAACTTTATTATATATAGGTCGACAGAACTTGTATAGGTAGCTATCTATTTTTAACATATCATGCTTCTAACTTATATAAGCTTCCCTGTAGGCGTAAGTTTACTGTTTGCTATCACTCTTGTTTTCTCGAAGAACCCACATGCAGATTAAATTCAACAAATTGAGGGGAAATAGATGCATTGTTACTTTTTTAAACGTTATATATAACAATATAACAATACTTTTATTCGTTTTCTAAAATTATTTGTTTTCAAAATTTCGGAATACATTTCCAATTAGGTGCGGCTCCAAAAGGTGTGAAAACTAATAAGTACTTATAATACAAATGAATACAATTAACGATTTATTAAGGTTAAAGAAACCTAAAATGTTTGTACGACATACCTTTGAAAGTTTGCAGCTTTTACGCGGAGATATTTCTAATATTCAACTATACAGAAAGGGTCAGTAAATGTTTCTATGTGCAAATTTTTTTTTTGAGAATTAGCGCTGGATGGCGCTGTGTGGTTTTGTGAAACAAGAATGTTTTGTATATAAATGAAAGTAGTTTTAATAATGTAGTACATAGTTAGATTGTTTTTCAAAGCAGTATATTCACTTGTTGAAGGGAAAAGTGATGCATTACAAACCATTTGTTTGACCAAACTTTATTTTCAATTAATTACCATTAAATATTTAGCAAAGTTTTTATCAGAATAGAAAAATATTTTGAACAACGATAAATATTTTTTTTTATATTTCTCTAAATTTCCAAATTCTTCCAAAATAATAATATTGCAACCAATCAAAGCAATGATTCAACTTTTGCAAATTGAAAACCTGAAATAATACCGGACTATGAGTAAAGGACAATTAAAAATTTTAAATAAAATTTTCGGTTTTAAAAATATTCAAAAAATGCACTTGATTGACGATAGTTAGTGGAAATTACAGAAATATTCTTATCATACTAATAAAAATTGTTAAAATTTTTTTCATTCATAAATGTATACATTATTTATCAAAGTTGTATCTAAATAAAATGATGTTAAAAGAAAGCTTAGTATAGAATTGCACATTTTGTAATCAGTTCCATTGAAATTGGTTGCAGTTAATAAACTCTACAAGTAAAATAAAATATTTTTAAATTATATGGAATCATTTGTTTTTCGTATGAATTTAAAATTGAGATATTCAAACACCAACTGAGAACAATACCAATTTCCAGTAAGATATTTATCTTGAATTTTTAGTTCCCGTTCAGGTTAAAATTGTGGTTCAAGTTGTTCTATATAGGTACTTTATTTAAATGGCCAGAAAACCGCACTCTAGTTGAAAACTTGGAAATATTGTGCTTGTCTAACTGTTTTTTCTTTAAAATTTGCCCTCATTCAAAGTTTTTATACTTCATGAATTATTTTTCATTTTCAAAACTGTTAATTCGCAAGTTTTTATCCAAACTCTTGATTCGTGGAAATTATTTCAACTCCATTCTATTGAAATAAATTTTCTTTTTTTTATTTATTTAATATTTTTCTTTCCAATAAAATTTTCTACAATTTTTTTAAAATGTAAATATTAATAGAAATATGGATTTGAACAAAGGTCTCTAGATATCATAAAATTTTTTTCTTCTATATAAATTTTATTATTTTACAAAAAAAAAGCTTCAAAATACAAAAAAAAAAATTTAAAATTGTAAAATCTGCAGGCTTCGAACTCAATCATATTATTTACGTATAAAAACAAAAAATGTCAAAATTTTGACGGATCCAGACGTAAGTCCGGTCTAAAAATTGACCAGACACTAGTCACAAGCCTCGCGGTCGTACTGCAATTCCAAAAATCTAAGTCTAGAAAATGTTTTGAAAACTTTTAACTTAATCTAATAACACATTCACACAACAACTAACAAACTCAACAACATTCACACAAAATATATAGGAAAAAATTCTTAATATAAACCACCAAATTATAGTATACATATATTTTTTTCAAAATTTTTTTATTTTTTAAATATTGACGAGGATAAAATTTTTCTTTTTTCATTTTCAATTCAAAATGAAAAAAGAAAAATTTTAAAATTTTTTTTTAAAAAAAAAGGTAAAATTTGGATTCGAACTCAAGATAAATTTTTTTCTTCATATTTCATGAAAATGAAAAATTGCTGTCAATTTCGTCTTTCAATCTGAGTAACATTATGTATAGAATAATATTATAGAAAGAATTACAATTAAATTAATATTAAAATGGATGGAAATAAATTAATTATTGCGAGGAAATTTTTAAGAAAATACATTCAATGAAAACCATTATTTGCAGAGCTATGAAAGCAGATCAAAATTATAACAGAATATCGAAACATTTTAATGAATCTTTTAAATGTAAAATGAAACGCACATACATATATACACGAATTCATTTGGGTTTCATTTTAAGTTCAGATAGATGATTTTGGCTTACATATTTAAAAAAATAGTTTTGAATAACATAAACTCAATTTTGAAGAACAAATTGGCAACTGAGAAGGAGGCAAAACTGGCATCAAAGTTGAAATATAGTTGATGTACAATATTGATAATGTTCAAATAGCTGCGAACAAATAAATAATTTTGAAAAATTGGTGAACCTAATATTGTGGCCATGTCTAATTATCGATGTACATATAAATGTATAAAAAGATTTTCCTGTAAGTGATGTTTTCTCAAAATGTGCTCATTATGTAATAGAAAAGGTAAAAACATTTTATTATTATAGAGAAGCTTATTATAAATTAAAATTCTATTTTAGTAAAATTTGCTTTCCATGTCGAATAGAAAACGCTTGAATTGAATATCATTCACACCTTCATACCCTTTAAATTTATAAAAATATAGAAGTCTTTAAATAAATATATTTATATCGATACTTAACTCTAGTAATTCAAAAAGATATAAGATGCACATTTAAATTATGTAGTACATAGATAGATTGTTTTAAAAAGCAGCATTTTCATTTGTTGAACGGAAAAGTGCTACATAATAAACTAGTGGTCAAACCCGACTATTTTTTTTAAATTTATTACCCATTTTAGTTGTAAGAACCAATAATAATTTTGTTTTATAAGCAAAATCAAACTTAATTATCAAATGTTAAGAATAGAACTAGGTATAGTAAAGCTTACTTTTGTGTGGATAATATGTAAAGTGAGACAATTGCATTAATGAATTTTGAAATTCAAATATTTTAGTATTCAATTTGGTAATTCGATATTGCAAGAATTTCAACCTCTTAAATCAACTTTTTTTATTAATTTTATAGAGTGATAGAATTTAATAGAATAATTTGTATATGATTTCTTCATAAATTCTAGAATTTGTGGTTTCTTCATGGAACTTACAATAAATTTTCATAATATTGATCTAGAATTGCTTAAATTATATCCCGGGTTATATACCAAATATTTAATGCAGCTAACATTAAATTTTTTTAAAATGCTTTAAGATATTTTTAAATTTAAAATTTTTTGGACATTTTTCTATTTTTTTTCTATTTTTTGTTTTTACCTTTGAAAAATTTAATTTTTTCCTTAATTTTATTTTCATTGTTTTAGAAACTTCTTTTTAAAGTTATACACAGTTAAGTAAACTCTAAAAATCTGAGAATTATTCTGTTCAAGTCTCAAAAATCGAGTTTATCAATAAGATTACAAAATCATAAATCGGTTCCGCTGCATCATCAAAGCGTTGTTCTTCATCTGCGATCAGGAAGAAAAATTGTCTAAATAAAAATTTAATTTTAATTTTTTTAATGGTTAACTTTCAAAAGTTGCCGACTTTCTTTCATAATATCAGAATGATTTTGATAGATCACATATGTGGAGATGTTAACAAATTCCAAAAATTCCTATAATGTTGTTGGCTATGCACTTATATAAGAACAATGTACGTAGTTATTTTGCATTAAGAGGCCATGAGAAGACCATGATATACTATGAAATAAAATTCCCTATGAAACACATTCATATGCAAAGTGACATGCTTATAAATTCTATTTGCGAACGCATTTATGAATTTCCTTAACAGTGAAGAATAAAGCATGCAAAGAGGGTAATTTTTGAGGTTTTACAATAGCTAAAAATTTTACGTTATTTAGTAAATTATAATTTTTTTTTGTATGCTTCTAGAAAAGAACATTTCAATTTGTGATGGAAAATTTATACTCAGCGACTTGGAATCTGTATACCATTCATGGAAAATAAATTATGAGGGCCAGGAGAAACAGTATATATGTGACATGAAAACTAGTTATGTAACTAAGTTGTAGAGGATGAAAAATGTGTTATAATATGGTGTGTTGAAAAAACAAACAGAAAATAACGAGCTTTTTCGAAACAATTAACATTTTTTAAATAATTTTCAGTTTACTCATACAAAATTTCATGTTTAGCACATATTACTAGAAAACTCTAAGTCGGATATCAACCGTTGACATTGTCAACCGTCTAATGTTATCTTCCTTCATTAAGTAAGAAAAATCATTGCGAGCAATACCTTACTCTAGCTTCAACAACTTCAAAGCTCTTATATGATTATTTGACAAACAGAAATTTCTGAATATGATGTTCTTTTGAAAAAAAGACTACTCAGTAATAACTCTCCGAAAGCTCAAAACAAATTTAGTTCTGGTGTGTTTATATATAGGTCTTATAACTTTATTATATATAGGTCGACAGAACTTGTATAGGTAGCTATCTATTTTTAACATATCATGCTTCTAACTTATATAAGCTTCCCTGTAGGCGTAAGTTTACTGTTTGCTATCACTCTTGTTTTCTCGAAGAACCCACATGCAGATTAAATTCAACAAATTGAGGGGAAATAGATGCATTGTTACTTTTTTAAACGTTATATATAACAATATAACAATACTTTTATTCGTTTTCTAAAATTATTTGTTTTCAAAATTTCGGAATACATTTCCAATTAGGTGCGGCTCCAAAAGGTGTGAAAACTAATAAGTACTTATAATACAAATGAATACAATTAACGGTTTATTAACGGTTAAAGAAAACCTAAAATGTTTGTACGATATACCTTTGAAATTTTGCAGCTTTTACGCGGATATATTTCTAATATTCAACTATACAGAAAGGGTCAGTAAATGTTTCTATGTGCAAATTTTTTTTTGAGAATTAGCGCTGGATGGCGCTGTGTGGTTTTGTGAAACAAGAATGTTTTGTATATAAATGAAAGTAGTTTTAATAATGTAGTACATAGTTAGATTGTTTTTCAAAGCAGTATATTCACTTGTTGAAGGGAAAAGTGATGCATTACAAACCATTTGTTTGACCAAACTTTATTTTCAATTAATTACCATTAAATATTTAGGAAAGTCTTTATCAGAATAGAAAAATCTTTTGAACAACGATAAATATTTTTTTTTATATTTCTCTGAATTTCAAAATTCTTCCAAAATAATAATATTGCAACCAATCAAAGCAATGATTCAACTTTTGCAAATTGAAAACCTGAAATAATACCGAACTATGAGTAAAGGACAAATAAAAATTTTAAATTAAATTTTCGGCTTTAAAAATATTGAAAAAATGCACTTGATTGACGATAGTTAGTGGAAATTACAGAAATATTCCGATCATACTAATAAAAATTGTTAAAATTTTTTTCATTCATAAATGTATACATTATTTATCAAAGTTGTATCTAAATAAAATGATGTTAAAAGAAAGCTTAGTATAGAATTGCACATTTTGTAATCAGTTCCATTGAAATTGGTTGCAGTTAATAAACTCTACAAGTAAAATAAAATATTTTTAAATTATATGGAAACATTTGTGTTTCGTATGAATTTAAAATTGAGATATTCAAATACCAACTGAGAACAATTCCAATTTCCAGTAAGATATTTATCTTGAATTTTTAGTTCCCGTTCAGGTTAAAATTGTGGTTCAAGTTGTTCTATATAGGTACTTTATTTAAATGGCCAGAAAACCGCACTCTAGTTGAAAACTTGGAAATATTGTGCTTGTCTAACTGCTTTTTATTTAAAATTTGGCCACATTCAAAGTTTTTATAGCCTTCATGAATTATTTTTCATTTAAATCACATATCTTGAATTCTTGAAAACTGTTAATTCGTAACTTTTTATCCAAACTCTTGATTGGTGGAAATTATTTCAACTCCATTCTATTGAAATAAATTTTCTTTTTTTTATTTATTTAATATTTTTCTTTCCAATAAAATTTTCTTACAATTTTTTTAAAATGTAAATATTAATAGAAATATGGATTTGAACAAAGGTCTCTAGATATCATAAAATTTTTTTCTTCTATATAAATTTTATTATTTTACAAAAAAAAAGCTTCAAAATACAAAAAAAAAAATTTAAAATTGTAAAATCTGCAGGCTTCGAACTCAATCATATTATTTACGTATAAAAACAAAAAACGTTAAATTTTGACGGATCAAGACCTAAGTCCGGTCTAAAAATTGACCAGACACTAGTCACAAGCCTCGCGGTCGTACTGCAATTCTAAAAATCTAAGTCTAGGAAATGTTTTGAAAACTTTTAACTTAATCTAATAACACATTCACACAACAACTAACAAACTCAACAACATTCACACAAAATATATAGGAACAAATTCTTAATATAAACCACCAAATTATGGTATACATATATTTTTTTCAAAAATATTTTTATTTTTTAAATATTCACGAGGATAAAATTTTTCTTTTTTCATTTTCAATTCAAAATGAAAATATTAAATTTTTTTTTTAAAAAAAAAGGTAAAATTTGGATTCGAACCCAAGCATATTAATTTCGTAAAATAACAAAAAATGTAAAAATTTTCCAGAGCTAAGTCGAAATATTATAAGTCAAAAATTGTTTAATTTGATCAGAGTAACAGTTTGAATAGAAAAATTGAATTAAAATTACAAAATGAATAATAAAATGTAGGAAAATAAATTATTTGTTGAGGAAATTTTCAAAGAAATAAATTCAAGAACAACCTAATAATTGAGAGCTATGAAAGCAGTTGAAAATTTTAAACAACTTCCAAATTATTTTAATGAATTTTTGTTTTTTTATTGTAAATTGAAACGTTCAAATGTACACAAATTTAAAAAAAAATTTTGAATTATTTTAGGTTCATATAGAGGATGTTCAATTCAAGTGAATTATGCACATACAATTTTGGATAAATTGAAATCAATGTTCAAAAACAACTTTGGTATACTATGGAGCAGAAAAATACTCAAATACGCAGTAAAAGCAAGAATTATTTAAAAGCTAAAACATCAAATAACGAGGTCCATGTCTAAATATAATGCCGAAGTTAACAAAATTAGCAACACTTGATAAAAAAAATTTAAATTCCTAGTGCATATTTTGAGTAGATGAAGGATACAAGGCTACTGATGTCTTTTCGTTACACTCTTGAACAAGAACTCTATATTAAATATAATTAATATAAAAATTTACATGATCCAATATCACTTTCTAACATCAAGTTTAACATATTAATAACATATTAGTGTAATTCTTGTATTTTAATTACGTCATAATTAACTTAACGTATGCGTTGATTAATTAATAGCTCTCACTTCAAAACAACGTACTTATTTGTTACAGATATGATCTGAGGCACCATCTATAACGAAATATTTTTTTTAATATTTACTTTACTGTTGTTGCTAAAATTTTTTAAAATACACAAAATAGCTCTATGCCCTTACCATATTTGAAATCTTAATATTAATCCAAAAACCTAATTAAATTAGTGATACTTTAAAAACAGGTTTTCTTTTTTAAAATCCAGCTCCATCTTACCGTCTGTTTCGAAGTACAATGGCAAAAGTTTCAAAGAAGCATAATTTTGGAAAAATATTTTCATTTACTTCTCCTATAACTCCCTCAAACTATATTATACAAGGGTAATAGAAATGTTTTTTTTTAAAGCACAAGAACAGACAATGTTTGGGATTTAGCTGTTGCCGTTTTAAACTAGAAAGTATTCTAAGAATATTTGAGTATTGCAAACTATTTTTCTAAATAAATCATTATTCTAAATTGCTTTATTATTTTCCAAATTTTATTTGTTATGATTAATTTTCTCAATTTTAAGCCCACAATGTTTAAAATATTATTAGAACCAAAGTCTATTTTTAACCTCCTTATTTTTCTAAATTTATCACTTTCCAATTTTTACAAAATTCTTTTTAGATTTTACTACAATTCAGTAAAATTCTAAATAAGCAATATATTAAAAATATCTTCTACTGGAAAATTAAAATGAAGTTTTTTGACTAATTATCTTATTTATTTTTGTTACTAGCTTAAACCTTTTAAATTTATTTCTATTGTTATTTCTCCAGCACATATGCAATAATATTTTGTCGTGAGTGCAATATTTTAATAAAAATTCGTTTTAATACCCAGGGAAGGGTTTAATATCTCAGGAAAGAATATACTAAATTTGGTACATATTTTTGCACCAGTTGAAGGAATCGAGAAATAGTTGTAGTATTAACATTTATGTATGTACGAGTATATACACATGTTCTTATTTAACAATCTAAATTCTACGTAGATTACAAATAACCGATCTCCGGATAACTGAAAAACGAAGCTATTTAATAGGAAACAGCATTAACTTTTCAAAAAATGTTTGAAAACAATGGCTATTGTAATACAAACAATTCGAAAAACCGTTTCTAGTAGCCGCCATACACCTCAAAACGATCATTTTACATATATCAAACACTAGTAAAGTTATTTGTACAAAATTTAACAGTCACGAGTTCAAATTATAGTTCAGATGTATCCTTGAATTTTTTATGCAGAAATGTCATGACAGTTTCGGTTTTCTGCCCTACAGTCATAAAAATTAATTTAATATAATCAGGTTTTCAATATGTTGGCATTAATTCTGTTGGTTAAAATCTAGCTTTTCTCGTGGTTATTGTCAAAATTAATAAAAAATTTTATTACATTCAATTTACATAGTCCACAACATTGTCTAATTAATTAAAAAAAATTTATATTAAATTTGGTTTACTAAAAATTCTTTTAAAATTTTCAATGTGAAATTTAAGTTCTACTCTAAATATTCTAAATTATTTTACTATACTGTTATAATATATATATAACAGTTACTCCTAATAACATAATGTCATATAACTAAATATACGCAGTATATAATAAAAAAAAAATTAAATTATAAAATTTGTAATAAATCTTATGAGCTCACAAAAAAAGTTAAAATAACATTGAAAATTCTTCAAATTTCCTTAAAAATATTTTTGATTTTATCTTAAGGATTCTTTGTTGGTTCTTCTCTTGTTTTCTTATTCATGTTTTTCTTACGATATTTTCAATTTAAAAAATCTTGTCTTCCTCATTTTGTATATAAAACAAGAAAATATAAAAATATACAAAGTTGCATTCAATAGAATTAATTTTAAAGAAATTGCCCCTGACACTGCTCTCAAAAAAAAAAAAAATGTTAAGATGTATGTATATGTAAGGTATATGTAAGGTGGTTTAGATGCAATTCTCCTCTTCTCCATTAAAGTCTATTCAATTGAAATTTTTATATTGAGATTTTTCCTCTTATGTCTTCTTTTTTTTTTTTAAATTAAGCAGAATTTTTTTGTTTTTTTTCCTGTTTTTTTTTTTTTTTAATTTACGACTGTCTCGAGTATTACTTGTATCCTTGTTCTTATTACAATTTATTTATATTTATTTTATTCTCTCTATATACTTTTTTATTATTCTTTGTAAATGGACACCCAGTGTTGTTGCTCTTTTGTATTAATTTGAAAAAAAAAAATTGTAGTGTTAGTCATATATAGTTGTTTGTATGAGCGTGTTTCATGTATGTAAAATATTATATGGGCATACATGAACAATTTTCTATATAAATATGAGAAATATTTCATGTATATACAATATATATATATATATATATAGGGTGTCTAAAACCTGGTAGGTTCGAACTATCGAATTAGTGATAGAATAAGTTAAAACAAATCATTTTTGTTTTAATGATTTTATTTAAGGCTTTCAATTCGTAAACTTGTTATTCCTGAACATTTCACTCAATATTTTGGATATTAAGGTAAGGATTGAAATATCAGATTTCTCATTTTATACATAAAATACTAGTAGGTTAGTGTCGTATAGTAATAATAGTTAAAGGTAAATTATATTTTAAAAGAATTTGCATACATCGCTTTGACATCGCTTGATGCGACGTAAGTTCTTAAATAAGTTCTCATACAAACAAGTTCATAAATTCATTTGATTTGCAATTGTTTCCAAGATAATAAGAAAATAAAGTAAAATTGAGCTTATTCAGACTATAAAACCCAATAATATGAGAAAGATAACGAAAAAAACGAAAATAGCAGCCCATAATTGCAAATCTAGACTTATTTCAACACCCTGTACATGTAGAAAATTATTCTTTATTCGCAGGATCTTATTTATTATCATATTCTAATTTATATACTCATTTATGGAACATTTTAAAAAAAGGATCTACTTGAATGCACACAAATTTTAAGTACGTATGCATGGGAAATAATAAGAAAAAAAAAATGTGTAAAAATTTTGTTTTTATTTTGTCCTGCTCCTGATCTGTTTTTTTATTTTTTTTTTTTCTCAGAAAATTACTTTAGAAAAGGATATAACCTTTTTACACATACACATATGTTAAATTTTAAATTTATTTTTTGATTTTTCTTTATTATTTTTTTTCCTCTTAACTCAACTCAATTTTCTTTCTATACTCTTTATTGGAATTGAGATGAGATTTTTTTTGTCTCTTTTTTGCTTTATTTTTTTTTTTTTTTAATAAGTTCGCCTCTTCAAAACGCCATTATAAATATTATTTTGTATATTTTTTGAAGTAAAACGAAAGAATAAAACGAAAGTGTATGTCTACTCTATTTCACTTTAGAAGGGCAATGCGAAACTTTTTGTTGCATTTTTCTCTGTTTTTTTTTTCCTATACATACTGCCATTTTTCCATTAATTCAAAGTTTTCCATTTCATCTTGAGTAGAAGTTATAAAAATAAATTATTCTTTTCTTTTTTTTTCTTTTTTTCTTAGTTTTTTCCCTATATAAGAATTTTTGCTTTCGAAAACATTTTCTTAGCAAATGCGCTACAATTTTCAACAATAATACACAAAAAAAAAATTGCAGTAAAAAAAAAAACACACATTTCAACTGGTCACAAGTATAAGCAAATGAACCAAATGAATGGGAATTGGATTGCAAAAGGATTATTCATGCATGATTATACCATTATATACAAATATACACCTATAGAGTTGTATTTTATAAATATGTATGTATTAATATATTGTGTGTATAAGTAAAATGTTATTATTATTATTTTTGCATGCACGAACTAATGATCTTCTTATTATAAAAATGGAAAGTTTTTGAAAAAAAAAATTTTTTTTCTCTTCAGATTGTAATGAAATTTCGTGTATTAAAATTAAAGTAATTTGAAAAAGGACTAGAACTGAATAGAAAATTTTTAATAATATGCCAAAATTTCGATCAAAATTATCATACTTAATAATTTTTGTTTGCAAAATACTCAAAATTTTTGTTCTAATACATAAGGATCCCATTGGACCAACAACAATTTACTTTTTTTTAAACATTTAATCAAAAAATTTTGTAGAGTGTCTGTTACGAAACACTAAAGAACTATATTAATAAAAAATAGTACCTTTTTTAGTAATTCAAAGAGTAAAAGTGGTTGGTGTAATAGAGTAGAGGTCATATGCTGTCAACTTTGAATATTTTTTCCGCCATATCGGATTAATTATTCTGATTTCCATCTATATAAGCATTAAACCAAGAGTTAAGACAAATTACAATATTCCAATTGCATAAAGCAATTAGTCCTAATTGCTTTATGCAATTAGTGGTCTAAAACTCAGCATAGTATTCGCATAAAAGGTGTTCTCCTGGGTACTAAACACATATGAAATATAGTTCCATAATTCCAAAATTGGAAATTTTTATTTAAAAAATACAATTATGAATTTTTGTTACCTTGTTGATTTTAATAAATAAATTGAATATTAATAAATTTAATTGCAAATTACTTATGAATGCAGATAATTTTTTGTCAGAATTAGTCACAATATTAATGGTAATCAGAATTAATACTCACTTATGTATATTATAATAATTGCATACTTTTGGGGAAACTTGATATTACATTTAATAATTAAATTCTTTATACATTCGGGTTTTATGAAAAGTGAAGTTTAAATTAGTCGGCAAATGGAAGGTTTTTTTTATGGGTGACATAAAACATTCATACATAAATATATGTATGTATGTTTATTACATAAAATGCAGCTACAAAAGTAAAAATATTTAAATCAATTAATTTTCTAATTAGTTCTAGTTAAAATTAATTTTGTTAGTTCTTTAAGTACTCAACTCACGATTTTAATTACTCTTATATCAACTCTGGTCTACAGTTTGAAGTATTCAATCATTCTATTGAAAATTAATACCCAAATTACGAGTTTTATATATATTTAGTAATTGAGACACGATATTTCAAAATCTCGACAAAGCTTTATTAATTTTCAAAATTGCTCCAAAAAAATGTGGACATTTCATAAATCTATGCAAACTTATAATTTTATTTCCTATTACTTTCATATATCGCATTCAACGAGCTCCAATTCAAAGCAAATACAACACGCCGGCAGATGAAAAACTACATTTTTGGTAATATAAAGTACATTTCCTTTTCAAAATTCAAAAAAATAAATTTCTTATTTAATTTTTTTTTTTAAGAAATATTTTTGCTGATAAAAACTCTCCATAATTCAAGAAAAGATACAATTGAGATTTAAAATAGCTACGAAAAAAAAAGTAAAAACATATGAAAAGAGAGAAATTTTTTTTTAATTTTTTTTTCATTTTTAAAAGTGGATAGTCTTGAAAATTGGAAAAGGAAATTTTCTCTATTGAAGCGTAAACTTCATATTCGCAACTTTCTTCTATTTTAAACTTTTTCAAATAAATTTTGCTTTTACTTTTTTTTTTGTATTTTTATTTTCCTATTTGAAAATGAAAAAAATATTTTTTTTCAACTCCAAGTTTATTAATGTATGCGAAAGTTGTTTGGTTGACTATTTTTTTCTTTTTTGATATAACATACATTATCCTTATGTTATCCATTCCGGAACAAAACAAGTGATATTGTAATTGTTGCATCCTACTAGAATTTTAATAAGGTAATTTTAATTCACATTATTCGCCTTCACTTTTTTTTTATGAATTGAAACCTTATACGTACATATGCGAAATATATTACTTTCTCGAGCAGATGAATCAGAAAAATTACGTTTTAGGTGAGTTTTCATTCCGGGGAACTGCTTTACCTTTGGACAGATACGAATTTTTTAGACAACATATAAGTTATCATTAAATTTCCTGTAGTCTCCGACAGAATTTTTTAAATTCTGAAAACACTGTTTTAATCTCATGCGATATATGCCGTTTAAAAAAATTTTTAGCCCTTAAAAAAGTAAATTTTTTAAGTAGTTTTGAAAGTTTTTATTGATTTTTTTAATAGTATTTTCAGTTTTATATAAATTGAATACTAGACTAGAGTTTTTTTACATTTTAATGAAGGATATTTTGTTTCAATCAAATTTATTAAAATTATAATTAAACTATAGGCCAAAAAGTCGCCTGAACACGACGCGCCTTCCACTTCTGGACAAGCATGTTATTTGAATATTAACTCTGATTTCCATTATCTCAAACTTGTTTAGAAATTTTTTATTAGCCATAAAGTATTTTAATTACTACAATATTCGAATATCACACATCTATTTTCCATTATAAAATATTAATTTCCTCTAAATTAAGCCCTCTCCCTGCAAAAGTAGCAAAACTTTTTTTTTGGATTTTTCCACAATTTATTATTATAAACGTTGATCTATTTTCAATGCTCAAGTACAGCACATGGCAGAGATTTCAAAATCGCAAAACTGATTAAATTCTCAATTATATTTTAAGTGCAAATTTTCGTGAAAATTCTTATTTAATTTTTTTTTTTAAAATAACACAATAATTTAAGAATAGTTTTATTTAATTTAAAATTTTATTCAATTTCAAAAAAAAAAAATATGGAAAATACATTTAAAAAAAATTGCATACTTTTAGGTGCACATTGATAAAGGCCCATAAATTATTTCTTAATGCCAGTTGAATTCACTTCACATAAAAAACAAAATAAGATTTTGCATTAAAATCAAAATGTGGAACACTTGTCACTCTTATGCGAATTCTGTTATATAATTTAGTACTAACTATAAACAATAACTTTAACTGTTAGTATTAGCGCCCACTTAGCGAAAGTTTTACTTATTTTTATAATTATTAATATAAATTTCATTGTTCATTAGCACTTTTATCAATTTTTCTTTGAATTTTCATATTAAGATATTCCTGAATTCGAACACCTCGACTAAATATTTTTTTTTACAAAATCTGCAATAATAATGAATTAATCGGGAACGTTACACAATATATGGCAACTAACCTTTTACCTACTCGCATATATTCTATATTCATTCATATACATTATTGGTCTGTCGTATAACACATATGCTTTTCAAATCTGAATATTTTACGAGTATTCTATATAACACAGAACAAAAAAATATACGAGTAATAAAAATAACATTCCATACTTTCTTTTAAATTACAAAAGTTTTATAAAAAGATTCATTTAAAAAATAAGAAAATATCTAAAATAAAACTTACCTTCAAGATTTTTAGTTCTATTATATAACATGAAAAAAAAAAAACAAAATAACTGAAATCTTCAATATAGTTAAATTAGTCTCCAAAATGGCAATATTAAAAAAATTTTCAAGTACAAAAATACTTTTGAAAAATATTCAACCAAAAAATGTTGAAATAAAATTATAAAAGTTTCAAAATTTCCGAAAGTAATTATGGTTATTCCATTTAGAGTAGTTGTGGCTACAAGTTTCCAAATTTCGTAAATATAAATGATCAATAATATTTTATTTTTTGTATAGAAATTGATTAAATTTTAATATAATTGTAAAAATTAAATAAATTTCTTATATGAAACTAAAAATAAATACATTAATAATATTAATGTACAGACTTTCGACTATACGGATTCAGGGAGATAGGCAATAAAATTTTGCAATGGCAGAGTAAATAATTATTGCGAGTAAGCCGAAATATATGGCAAAATTTAGCTCTATCTAGTAATAACATTTAACATTCCACTTTTATAATACTGATGCATTACGAAATAGATTTGTTGTGTTATAGTTGAGGATTAACGCATTAAATATTGGTTTATAGGTTTTGTTTGATTTCGTATAAACTTAATAACAGTTTGAAATGTTTTTTTTTACATTTTAAACGCATTGAATTGTTTAATTGAATAATTTTGAAACTAATTCTATTTAACATCATAAAGCGTCTATCTAACGCCATAAAGCTTCAATCAAACTTCTATCAAACAAAATTCATCAGTTATGTTTGATGCCATGTGTTACAAATTAACACAAACAATATCTTAAAAATTCTTATAGCCTATAACTGAAAAATTATTCAAACTTTTTATTTAATGCTCAATATAACACAATTTAAGACTTAATAAGCAACAATAACTTCTTGTACCACTCTGTGCTTTTATTTTCTAAATTATAATTTTAGCAAACCTTTCCAATAAATTCTAACACCAATATTCTAATCTATCTAATACAAAAGAGAAAATGACAACTTTTTTTTTCAATAAATTATTTATTGAAAATTTTAAATTTTTATTTTATTTCAATTATTTTTCATACAACCCACACATAAAATTATACACGATATTCAATACAAAACCATACTCATACTTATATGAATGAATTTATTGAAATATGGCAAAACCATAGCACTTATAAATTACTTATAAATGACATTACATTACAAGCATAATGATTACATTCTAACTATAGGATTCATTGTTAGTATCATCACAATAATCATAATCATGAAGTATCATCACTATTGCCGTCATCACACTGTAACGCCATCACAGGAAAGAATACATAATTATCAACCAGCATTTTTTTCTTTTGTTTTTCTTCTTTATTTTGTTTTCATACTTACTTTCACCTTTAATAATACAAAAATAGCACGATAGCAACTATAGAATAGCATTAGTTTACTTAAAATATAATTTTATAGCAAAAAAAAATTAAACCTGTATTTCAGAAGAGAATTTATAGTGTTTAGGAGATGAGAAGGGAGAGGAAAGCGAAATTTTACTGAGAGAAAACATAATTTATTTATTTTTCTCCAATCTAAACTATTGTATATAAAGAATCGAAAACAAAAAAGAAATAAAATAAAATAAAAAATTATGGTTGTAAAAGAAGAAATCCTCTGTAAAATACAAAAAAAAACAAACAATTTACTGCTCTATGATAGTTTGCTCTATGTTCTATACCACTGCTCTCGCACAAAACAGCATATTTTTGTTGTTTTAGTTCGTTTTTATTTAGTTTCTATTTTTAATTCTATAAAAATGTCTACTAATATTTATGAAATTTATGCTATAATGTACATTACGATAATGGTTATACGACATTTTACTAATTAGACACTCATATTTTATCAAACCACAAGATAAATATGTACGATGAAAATTTTCATATAAAAGAACAAAAACAAAAAAACTTAGTATTTATGGATATCAGCTAAAGTTAGAAAGTGTAAAATATAAAAATTTATGGTATCAAAATTTAATTTTCACTTTAAATGTACAAGGTTTCAAAAGAAATTTGATTAAATTAATTGGAAATTAGTGGGTGGCGAAAGAGATGGTTATAACAGTAAAATATGTTTTCGAATCGCTTGTATATTGGTAGTTTCTTGTATATAATATACCTGCAGTTTTATAAGTATTGTTTATTCTACTAGTTATTTAAGTACTTATTACGGTTACTAGCGGACGAGCTATACTCTTAATACTCGTAAAAAACCTATCATATTGTCAGGACATATTTTTACTAGAACTAACTTAGTAAATCGGTGTATAATTTAAATAGTTAATGTCGAAAGTGACCTAAGTCAATTTGCAATTTGGAAAACTGTTTTATTTTCTAGGCAATAATAATGCCAACAACAGCTGGAATTAAAATCTATGTCGTAAATTTCATTTTCTAAAATAAATTATCAATTTATTCCAATATTTTTTTTTTTTTTTTCGTTAATCGAATAATCAGAAAGTGACTCATTCGTATTAGAATTCTTTCATGTGTTGTTGTTGCATAGGTGCGATTATTAACTATAATGCTCATCACATGAATTATCAATGTAAATGGCAATACTTTACTCTTTAAGCAGCCCTAAAATTTTTAAATTATCACGTCGAATTTCTTTTTAAAAATTAAATCAATTTTGTAGAGTAATTGTTAATATTTTTACAACTTCATTATAATTTTTTTAGTTTTATATTTTCATACTATCTCAAAACAACCCTGTACTAATTGGATATTTGTATATTTTTGCATTTCACATTACATATTTACATGAAGGCGTTTAGGTGAACAAAATAATTTTACACTCATCGTTCATTAATTTCTTTTAGTTTTCTTTCAATATATAGTTTTTTTTTGTATTTTATTTTACGTGCAAAACAATATTGCAACAAAATTCATTTCATCTATATTATTAATTACATGCATACATATGTTATATATATTCATACATGTACTCTATATGAATTTTGTATTACTAATGTGTATGGTGAAAATCTCTAAATTATAATAATGACAATAAGAATTGTTCTACAACGCACACTAATAATTATATATACAATGACAAAAATACAATATGAATTGTATGACACTGAAACAAAATTACCTATACATAATATGTAGATGGGTACATGAAGAGGATAATATAAAACAATAAAATATAAAATCGAGACATTTTAGTTACAAAAAATAAATAAATAAAATTTTAAAATAATGAATTATGAATTATTAAAATTCTAAATACATATACATAAAATTTTATGATTGTTATATAATTACTAGTGGAATTATTATCAGCGATAACATTAGACAACAGGCACTGCACTAAATAGGAATGGTTACCAATGTATTCACAAAATTTGTAATATGCTGGTTGTTCTCAATAGTAATTCATTAACACCATCATGTAAGTTTTCTTGAGTAAAACTTGTCCTAAGTAGGCCTCTGTTGCAACTAGTTTAGAAGATGAAATGCTCTAAATGACTAAATTTGCTTTTTAGCTGAGTTTATATGAAATATGCTATAAGCTTGGTTGTATTACATACAGTGGTAAAATTTCATTCAAATACGCTATTCAAAAAGTACACAATTAACTTTATAGCACTTTTAGTTCAGATTAAGCTATCATTTATAAAGCAAATTTCTTGAAAATTTTCTGTTTTCTTTTTAAATAAATTTTGTCTCCTTACAAATGAAGACCGTCACTTTGGTATTACAAAGATGCACAACTATACAGAACATTCTGTTTAAATTACAAGCATCATTTCACTTGAGATAAATTGAATAAACACTGTGTAAAAATTGAAAAAAAAAAATCATCTACAACATTATATGCATTTATAGAACAAACAACACAATTTATAAGTGTTATAAAATTAAAGCAAATTACCGTAGAAAACCATATAATATTATTTCATGTTCAGATAGTTTCATAACACAACAAATACCTTGGGGTTCAAATATTATAAAATATGTATAACAATTATAGGTAAATATACAGAAATGCAACAATAAAGAAAGATTGTAATCAAAAATTAACTATAACTAACAAATTATAAATTAAAAAATCGCTATATTGAATTACATACTCGTACATCTAAGCAATATTTATATTTCAAACATACATGTAGTAGGTATGCATACAAACTCATATACTAAGCTCAAAATCATAATAACAAAGAAAACGCACATGCCGGTTGGTATTAATTTTTGTAAGCACTGCAAGCATTAAATCATAAAAAATATCCGTGTAAAATGTGTTCTTGTTAAAAGAAATGAATCGTTAAATATGTATAAATGATTCATTCATGTATATATGAATCATGCTATACAAGCATGTATATACATATACTAAAAACCGGTTTGTTTAGTATAAGGGAAAGGTTAAATTTTCCTCTAATAATAATAATAAATTATTGCTTTAAAATTTTCATTATTATTTTGGTATAATGTCGTATATGTTACATTGTATGTACATGAAATAATAAAGATTAAACTGACTGTTGAATATATGTAATCAAAAATAATGTTAAACATGAGAATAATTAAAGATAGCTTAACTGTTATACCGTTGTACTCTATAAATTTATTGAATCTGGCAAAAATGTAGATATTCCTATGACATTTATAGGTGCAAAGAATTTGATTTTAAAGAAAACTAAGATCACAAATAGATGATCAATTTTAAAGATGTACATAAACATCATTTGAGTGTTTTTTTAAGGAAAATTTGTCTATATCTTCAGGATTGATCAAACATTATTCTAGTTAAACATTTGCCTAGTACAACAAGTTCAGAGAAAGCAAGTTATTCTTGAAATTGAACAAGAGTCTTAATCTGTCACTCTATTCGGTCATATAGCTACATACAAATCAATTTGTTCATTTGTTAACCTATTAAGATATTATTAAAGAACTTAACTAAAACAACATTATTCTCTGACAATCTAATTTCATCCATTTCCTATATACTGCCCCTAAATATATGCAATATTTTTTATTATTTTATCTGAATAAAAATATTAGATTAAATTAAGATTTTATTAATTATCAAAAAATAGAATAACCTTTTTGATTTTATACGCAATTTTTCTCCTTATTTAATACAATTTTTTCTCATAATTTTCCTACATAAACTATTCCATGGAAATTTTTCAACAATATCATTTAAGACAAAAGAACAACTGGTCCCGAAATTGCAAATCAATTAATTTGTAACTTTATAAGAGGCTCTTGTAGGTTTACAGAAGACGACAAAATAAAACAAAGATCGCATATCTACTCTGCCATTTCAAGGGATGGTTATTCGAAGACAAAATTTATTTTATGAATTTTACTAATACAACATCATAGTTGCGGAATTAATAAGAATGTGCTTATTACACTACTAATTTATCTTAATGGAAATTTCCATAAATAAAATGTTAATAATAAAATATTTACACATAAATTATGGCAATTACTTAATAAATGTTCTCTCTATTAGTAATTAACGAAGCATACTTCTACCTCTTAACCTTTCAACTTAACAATCAAGTATTCTAGATAATTTTCGATTCAACTAAAACCATCTTTCAATAACCATATAAGGAGTAAAACAAGTGCATTTCAAAAACCATTGATTTTTTTCAGTTTTTTCAATCCTAATTTGGATTACTGTAATTTTTCAAATGTTAAACGCAAATGGTGAATTTTAATTTTATTTTTTTACAAATATATACAAATTTATTTAAATTAAATATTTTAAGACACTCCAACAAATCTCTGCAAAACTCTTTATCATCACATTAAATTTAAAAGTAATCACTTTCAAAGAAATCATTTAGAGCGGTACACATTTTAAATTTTAATAAAAAAATCTCTTAAAAATCAAAAATATTATTACATTTACTTTATATTATCAGCAATTTATTTAAAAAAACAACCAACAATATATTATGAATTCATATTTTCCTACATATAAATAAATAGAAATTACAAAAGATATGAAATGAAAAATTTTTTAAGGTTTATCATGTCAACCACAAAAAAAATTTAATATATCAACTGGTAACAATATTTATTATTATGCCATCAGTACATTCTTTTACTCACATACTGCCATTATGCATTTGGAGAAGCCAAAAAAAAAAAAAAACTTGCAATCTACTTGCATAACATATAAGTACTTTTATTTTCATTATTATAAATATGCAAGTATAAATAATAATTGTAATGACGGTATCCAAAAATTTAACCTGTTACAAAAAAAAAAAACAACAAAATAATAAAGAAAAAAAATATAACACAAAAATTCACCATACCTTAAATAAGAACAATAAATGTCATTTTGCACTCACAATGAAATATTTAACCTCAACATTATTATGTGTCATAATTTTTATGTTGTATTTATATTTTTGTATATACACAAAATTCTATATCCTTTTTACATTTACTTATTATACAATATGTTGTATATGAAGAATTTTTTTACAAAAAACAAAAACACAAAACTTTCACAAAAGTTTGTCATATGTGTATAATGGATAATACTTAAAAATTATAACGGTTTGTTACAAAAAAAAAAAACAGAAACAAAAACGCATTGCCATTATAAAAGTGAACACATTCATTCATTAAAGAAAAAGCCACCACCATAAAATGATATTCACCTTTTCGCTTAAAATAATTTTTTTTTTCCTCTTTTTTTTTGTCTCTCTTGTCCTTCTATTTTTAAAGAACACTTAAAAATAGTACCTTCTACGAGTATATGTACCCAAATAGTATGACATAATGTGACTTTGTCTCAAAGTGCATATTTTTGTCTACTGTTATATTTTGTTTTTTTTTTGTTTTATGTTATGAACAAAATTCCATGCATAACAGTGAAAAGTGGGTTAATCAACAGTAAAAATAAAATGTTTTCATTTTTGTTTTCCTGTTTTTTTTTTATTTTTGTTCTCTCTCTCTCTCCTCTCCTCTCATTTCTTTGTTATTTCCGCAATATAACATACAGACAGCAGAGGTATTCATTCAATGCATATATTATATATGTACATTATTCCAATTTAATTTATTTTTCTGACTTAAAATTTAACATTTTTCTACCACTATTATAAATTTTAAAAATATTTTTTTCATATACGAGTACCAACATAATTACCAACACACCTTTTAGTACACTTATAAAATATTAAATGCGTTATACATAATAATAATATAATACATTATAAAGATGCATTCTCTGTTTCCGTGTTAAACAATTTTTGGAATTAAATTATATGACAATATGCAACATTTATTTATAAAACATATAAAAGGAATTTAAAAGAACAAGAGGAGAAACAGTAAAATGCATATAAAATTTCATATATTTTATATAATATTGCAATAAAGAGAAACAGTAATGAGAATATTTTTAGCATTCATTGAGCTAAAAACAAAAAAGAAAACGTAAAAAGAAAAAAATAACAAAGTTTTCTCGCCGTGAGAAAATGAGAAAAAATATTATAAAATGAGAATAAAATAACCAAAACAAAAATATCATATAACATTTACATACGTATACTCGTAACACCTAAAAATGTCTTCCATTCCTATATTGTATTTGTTGTGTTTTATGTATACCTTGTTTGTGTGCGATGAGAAAGTGAATTGATGAGGTAAAAATAAACGACATTATTAGTAAATTTCATGATGATATTGATGATTTTGATGATAATAATAATAATTGTTAAGAAGATGATAATCATTATATTATTACTATGTGCACATATATATATATATATGACATTCTGCAGAAATGATAATGATTAATAATAAATATTAATTGGTATGACAGTGGTGTTAAAATTACAAAAAAAAAAAACCAACGACGACCGCCAATATAATGAAAAAACAAAAACTATAAAATTATAATGGTAGCATTTCATTCTTCATTTTCTTGTACATACATAATATATGTATATACTTTTTTTTATTATTATTATCATTATTATATAAAATGTTATACCAGCTGAAATTGAAAATATTTGCACGAAAGGTATAATAATTTTCTATGTGTCGCATTATTTAACGAACCCAACTAATTATTATTATTAATATTAATATAACAATGTATTAAAACTGTTATTTTGTTGCGATACTGTTGGTGCTGTTATTTTTAATGTCAACAACATGTTATTACTATATAATATAATATAGTAATAATAATAGCTCAATGTACAATATACCACGCAGTTATTATGATTCTATATTATTTATTATTATTACATTACATTTGCATACATATTATATAACAACTAAATTATTTTTGTTCTAAATATTTTTAGTATCATTCAAGTTTTTATATAATAGAATATATACAGCTATTAAATAATATTGCATATTTTTAGGTAAGCATTTAATATTATGTGCTCGCATACCGCTAAGATATTTAAAATATTTACTTATATTAGAATATTTTAGTTAAAATAGCGTACACTATAAACTATACATACATGCGTACATGTACATTTTGTTAACTATTTTATATATTAAATTTAATATGTACAAAGTTTTTCTTATATACCGTGTATAATATTATTTTAATTTAATAAAATTTTTTAATATTAAGTAGTAGCGTATAACTATTTAAATACGAATAAATATACAAATATATGCACTGCATGTAACCTCAACATTCAATGAAAGTTAGTCCTCATAAATAGAATAATTTTTAAAAATTACACAATAACTACATTTAAGTGGAGAATATTTTTTATTAAACTATGACGAAAAGAATGCTGCATACTATGTCAAATAAATTCATATATGTATGTCATATGTAATACAGAAAAGTGTTATACGAATATACGAATTACAATATACGAATAACAATATACAACATAACATGTATGTAGAATGAGCGATGAAAAGAAAAAAAAAAATATAAGTGTTACCACAAATTATGTTGTTATTAAAATGTTTTGACATTTTTCTGTTGTTTTCTAGAGTATTAAAGTTTTGTGTTTTCAATGATGATGTGTGTATCTGTGTGTCTATACGTGTGTAAACGGATTTTTTTGTTAATTCATAAACACCCAACATATTATTCATTGCTAGTTTTTTTTTACTTTTTTGAATTGGTTTTGTTATTATTTAATTTTTTTTTTTTTGTTGTTATTGTTTTGCTTATATCATTTGCATAATTAAATAATGCATTTTATGATTAATTTATTATTTGGTTTTTTTAACCGTTCTTTTTTGTTGTTTTTTATTAAATACTTTATTATGTAGAAAATTTTTGTATATGTTATAAAATTTATTCTTGTACAGATTGTTTCGAGACTTTATAGTACTCGTAAAGCAGGATAACAAAATTGCGTCCAAATGAACAAAAAAGACCAACTTTCATTTTCATTTTTGGGATCTTTCCTTTAGTTATGAGGGCTTATACTTTTCGGAAAATCGTCCAATTTTTGCATTTTTACATATAAATAGGAAATTAGTAAAATATATATTTTCTAAAAGATACAATAATTAGTTAATATATATTTGCAGTTCAAGAGTGGTTTAACACTATATCCCTTCTCTTTCGGGTGAGGACCACGCATTCTCCCAGAAGGTGTACCGAGGTCTTCTCGTCCCACCCGCAAATTCTACAAATACCTTCACTTTCTAGGCCAAACTTCCTAATTCTCAGGAGAGTTCGCACCAGTCTCTATTACTGAACCCTATTATTTGTTCAGTAATAGAGACTGATTATTATAATAATAATAATCCCTAATTAAATAAAAACTATTTGGCTTGCCGAAGGTCTGGAAGATCTCTCCAGCGCTTCAAATAGTGTCGTAGAAGGGTTCTGGTCCAAGAAGTGTGCTTACACACTTCCCAATCTGTCACCGCCTTGTTTCCTTCCACGCCGACATATCGACCCCGCCCAATGTGATCCGTTTGCATGACTAACTTTATTACTAAAGATTCAAATGAAACCAAAATATGAATTTCCATTATAATTTCAATCGTGGCAAAATTTTCTTAGAATTACTTTCTTAAAATTATATTCGTAAAGACAGGTAACGTTACTAGACTTGATAGTGCCCTCGAAGTAAGATAGTAATTATTTTGCACTCAAAATATTTCTTAAACTAAAAATACCTTTATCATATTACGAAACAGGCAACTTTACGAAATTATAAATAATAGTATAAGAATTAAACAGCTTGTGAAGGCTAACTTTGAAACCTCATAATTCGAGAAACAGGGTCGAAAATGAACGTATTCGGTTCGTCTGAACGTATTCTATCACTCTGTTTTAGTGGTACCACCAAATCTCGGACACCCTGTATTACGTTTTTATAAAATACTTAAGTCCTTTTTTTTATTTTATGTACATACATACATGCATAATAATTATTATTTGAAAATTATTTGTGTGTTACATGTTTGGTTAGATTAAATCAAATTTGGCGTAAAATTACTTGTTTTGTTTAGAGGTTGTTTCCCGTCTCTTTTTTAATTTTTCCATGTTTTTCTCTGGTTTTTTTTTTTAAATGATGGTAATAATTTTTCCTTTTTCTTTCTTTACATTTTTATTATTTTATTTTGCATATTGTTAGGTGTTAAAAAATAATTTTTTTTTTCTCTCACTCGTGTAAATAAATTATGTTTATATTAATATGTTGCATTTTAATTAAGGATAAAATTATTTGATTATGTCGGTTCGAAAAAAAAAATTAAATTATAAATGTACACACATATATGTACTCGTATGTAGATGTATGTGTGTGTGGAATAAATTTTGTCAAAATAAATAAATGTCATGTTTTATATGTTTTTATTTTAAATTCAATGGTTTTGATTGAAGTTTTGTTCGAAATGAAATTACATACATAAAAAATTGAAAAGAAAAAAATAAAAGTTATTATTATTATTAGTTAAAATGACAATTTTAATTTACAATTTATAAAATGTGTACATAAAATATTGAAATTAATTAAATGAATAATAATTATTTTTCAAATAGAATAAATTATATTGTACTCAATCATTTACACGAGCATTAAGATATTTTAATTGATTTTGCCATATTTTTATACTTGCGATTTGATTCAAAAATATAGAGGAATAAAGAATATAGAGACGCTTGACTGGTTCTTTTGATTACGCTATCTATCTGTTCTGTATTTACATGAAGAAAATTTTCATTAGTTATTCTTATATGAGTCAATAATAAGAATTATAAAACACCGAACATCGTTAGAAAGTGGTAGGTCAATGGTTTGAGTCTAGTTCAAAAAGAAAAATTGTTTAATAAATCTTCCTTGACTCCTTTCTTTGATTGCGTCATCCATATGTTCTGCAGTTGTATGAAGAAAATTTCCGTTAATTGTCATTGTAGAGGAATGAATTTAAAAGGAAGTAAGAACCATTAATTGTGTCATACCAAATTACTAATCATATTATGGAATTAATAAAAATAAAGCTCAAATTATTTGAATTTTCCAAAAGCCAAGAGCACTCTCAATCGCTATACCAGAATTATAGCTTATCTGCAAATATAAAATTTTGTATTTAAAAAGTTGTTAAGTTCCCCTTAATTTTCATGATTAACTCAATTCTGAATTTGTTTATTTGTTGAAATATTTATTCAAGCTACTCAAAGCAGTAAATCTCTATACAAGACAGTGAATTTTCATTTGATAAAACATTTTTGAAAAAGCTTATTAGATTTTGGCCCAAAAAAAATTATTAGTTGATATTTATGAACTCTTTTTGAAAAAAAATATTAATTTCTGCATTTTGCAAGAGTTTACATTGTTTTACGAAAAAATCACCTTCCGAAAATAAGACTGAAGCCACAAGAGGATCAATTCTATCGCAGTAAACAGAAAATATTTTACAAGCATTTGTATAATTTATGAAAAAAGACCCATCAAAATTTTCAATATAATTTCGTGACTCTTTATACTATAGAGAATATTGTAACGAGTTCGAAATTTAATAGAATTCGTTCGAAGAGCAAAAATCAAAAAAAAAATAAGATAACTTTTCAATACCAATTTATTTTTATCCTATAGATTTCATTAACTGAGTGTTTAGATCAGAGTTTATTATATATATGTAAATGTTTATACATGGCCAAGAATGGCGATTGGAGTCGGTGCCCAAGAATGGCGCATTCCAAGAAATATGTCGTCTGAGAAAATGAGAATGAGGTGACAAGCATATGCTATGTGAGGCTGTAATACTGAGAACATTATGGGTTTAGATTGCAAATCATAAAAGATCCTACGTGTCGAGGTGATAAGGGTCACTAGGGTCCCGGTCTCCCCGCAAAAAAAAGAAAGATAAACAAGGTGAATTGAGAAATCCAATTCAAAATCAATTTAAAAAGAATTAATTGTAAATACCGGAAAGTCTAAATTTTAATCATCTGAATGAGTCAGATGAATACAATAAACATAATACTCGTGAAAATAAAAATCTAATTTAATCACACAATATATTTGAAAAATTCTGAAAACTATACGTAAATTAAAGTGTTTAAAAATAAAAAAAACTCTTGAGAGAAACATAGCAACAAGCGTTTTGTGAAGATTATTTTAATTTAATTTTAAATTTTTGAGTAAAATTATTAAGATTTTAAGACTTACACTTATGAAATATGCCTCTCAGACATTTAAGCTCTCACTAAAAAGTCTGAGTTTTCTCACTATATATTTTACTTAATCTGAATTATCAACTTAAATTTTCTTTACTGTCTAATCTTCAAATTCATTTCATTTTTAAAATTTCATTTAATAATTTTTCTTTAAAGTTTTTATTAAAAAAAAACAAAAAAATGCTTATTTGATCAAAGAGAAAAATCTTCATTTTCCTCAAAAAATATCAATAATAACTCTATAGTCTGAATTTATGAATTTTTTCTTCTTCGTTTTAATTTTTACTAAAGTTGAAGAACTTAATGTATTTAGACTTCATAGTCTTATACTGTCTGTCTGTGTATAGTTCATATATGTGTAGTGGGTATTCATCATAAAGGTTTTATTCTTTAAAAATATTTATCCTTCTTTTTATACATGCTCTCTTTTTTTCCTGTATCTTTGTTTTTTTTTTTAATTTTAAGTATATTTGAAAATTTTGTTTTCTTTAACATATTTAAGTAATTTATTTCCAACATATTGCAGTAGAAATTAATATAAATGGTATCATACCATTCACTTATTCTATAGTAGTTCTAAGGATTTTTTTTTTAGAAAGCGTGCCTTTGTATAACATGCGAAAATATACTATATGAATTTCAAGAATATTTTTTATATAAATAAAAATAGATGTAAAGGATGCGTTTTTTCATTTTCCTATTCTCTTTCTTTTTTGTAATATTTTGAAAGTCGAAATATATTTTAGATGTACTGCTGAGAAATTTGGTTTTAGTGCATGCAAAAAAAAAAAAAAAAGTAAGAAAAACAAAGAAATATGGTGGCGGAAACTTTTTAAGTGGCTTTCTAAAATTTATGTTTTAAAGTATGATTAAAAATAAATCAATGATTCTCAAATTGTGTTATACATGAAATTTGCATTCAACCTTTGATTTAATCTTTGTGATGAATCCAAAATTATAAAAGTAGTTATGATTTCGAAATCACAGCATTTTAATTATATTAACCATAAATGAATCCTCTGGAATCTAAAAAATATAAAATAGTCAATTTTTATACCCTAATGAACTTTATATTCTAATAAAACCTTATATTTTATAGTCTAACCATTAACTGATATACAATAGGGAAAAAATATTTAATATACGAAATTAATACTCCAAATTTTAACACTATAAGGTTTTCATATATACTAAAAATTATGAAAAACTAAAATATAGAGTAAGAAAATCAAATTTGGAACTGAAATTCTTTGAAGTTTTAATTTATTCATTTAAAACTTCGGACTATAAAATTTCAAAAATCAGGTTTTACAAATAGTTATCTAATAGATTAAGAAGTTCTGTTAAGAATTATAAAAAATAAAAAATAAACAATCGAAGTTAAATTTAAGCTCTAGTATTTCAGGATTATATTAACATTATGCCAAGAACACTAAATTCCTGAAAAATATTTATCTACTTTTAAAGAATTATGCCAGTGGAATATTCCCATGGAATATAACAATGCACTTAGAAAGAAAACATCGTAAATAAATCTGAACTCAATTTCTTGCCAAAGAAATCAAATTTAATATTCTCCCTTAAGAATTTCTTAATACCTAATTTTAATTCTCATATTTCAAAATTTTCAATACCTAGTCAAATTGGCGATTATTGAATATGATTCATTTATTAATTATTTATGCATACTCTCTTTTGAAATTTATCAAATCAAAAAATGATATAAATCAAAGTTTCAAAACCTAACCCGAACAAAACCTAAAATCTACTCACTATCTTAAATTGTATAAATTTGAACTCTTGAAAATAATGTGGTTTAAACTCAACACGTAATTGTAATTTTTTTTTACCCAAATCTGTATGTCATTTAGAAAATCATAAAATTACTTAATTAAATATGCAATCTATAATCGAAATCAAACCCCCAATTCGACCAAAATCATCTAGGGTTTGAAACCCTACTAGATCTTTTATATGTAATTGACCTTAAATCATATTGGGTTTGAAACTCAGCTAAATTTTGCTTTATAACTCTATTTTGAGCTATAAATGCATTAAAAAACCAAAAATTCATGCACACTTTGAAAAATATTGCTTTTAATAATAATTTATAAATCGTTTACATTCACTTCATACATTCGTTCGTCTCCATATATGCATTCTTTATTTCATTTATTAGAAATTTGAGGTTTTTTTTTTGCTTTAGTCCTTACTTTTGCTCATTTTTTTTTCGAATAAATAAAAAATTCTTACATATTTTAAACGTATTTATTTGCCGAAAAAAAAAACATATTTTTATATTCTTGTATTTTTACAATTTTTAACTGCAAAATAACTTTCTTTTCTTTTTTTTCTAAATATTTTAACAATTTTTATAAATGTACAAACAAATATATATACGTTATTACTTTCAATTTATTTTACATTTTTAACTCACACTTAGACAAAATACTAAAACATACATGAGAAAAATATATGAGAAATAACAAAATTTCTACATTCAATTTTTTTTCGAAATATTTTTCAAGTACATCCCAGTCTACATGTTATGTATGTATATTATATTAGAGATAAAAATCATATAAAATATTATAATAAAATATGTGGAGGAATGTCCTGATGATCTTCATTTTAAAAATAAAGCGAAAGATAGGCGGCAAGGGATATGAGAAAGATGAGGATAATACTCAATTCAGTTAGGAAGGAGGAAGAGGAAGAAGGCCACAAGAGGGAAAATACAATATTGTACTATTATTATTAAAAGCTTTATTAAAAACAAGAAAATATACAAAATTGAAAAATGAAGAAAAATAAGGACGACTTTTTTTAAAGAATACGTCAAGTAACAAAACAAATTATTATCCTTAACATTAAAATCCTTTCATGTTGCACATAAGTTATACACATATGAATTTTTTTTATTTATTTTATTTTCATTGTTTTTTTTTTTTTGTTAAAAACGGAAAATTAATATCCTTTTTATTGCTTTATACATTTTACTTTATTGTATAACAGATATGAAATTATTCTTGTTTTTATTGTTTTTTTTTTTTCTTGTCTTATTGCGTTTTGTATTATTAAGGATGAATCTATTTACTTATTCATCTTTATTATTGAAATTTTTTTTTAAGAGAAAAGAAATAATAAAGATTTTTTGTATAAAGTAGAAAAAAAATCTGTTGATTGTAGTTAAAATAGCCTTTAGTCTTACAATCTTACTAGCTAAGATGAATATATTTTCTTTTTAAAAGTTACAAGGGAAATGGAATTTAAAAAAAAAAATTTCGTATTTTAAAAATTTATTCTCGTGTCTATAGATAAAAATTTTTAAAAATACTATGCAATAGATCATTTTTATATTTATGGTCTGCAATATTATTTTAAAAATTCTAATATTACAAATTCGATCATATCAACAAAGAATAGATGTACAGTAGAGTAACTGCGATGATTGTGGCCCATTCAGCTGATGTGAACCACCATTATATCCGAGAAACTATACATGAAATACCTTATACATATTGAAACATTTAGAATTATAATAATGAAAAAGAAAAAAAAATCGGTTCTTTATATTGTGGAACACTATGCTTCGGGTATTTTGGCTCATAATTCTTACATGCATTTTAGATTTGTCGAATAAAATTTAATTTTTAATAAATTATATTTTTTAAATTCTTTTTATGCAGTTCTTTTCATTCGGATTAAATGGATCATGGACCACCTCACGCGTAATCTAAATTTCCCATTTTTCAACATAGAGGGATCAAATTTTGCATTTTAAATGGTAATTATTGCATATTCAATAGTAATCTTTGATTGTGCCTCTCTTGTCCAGGTTAAAAAGATTTAACATAATGTAGAAAACTGTATAAACTTTGGTTTTAAACTTGTAACGTTTTCGTCAACGTATTTAAGAATTAAAATTTTAGATGATATTATGTTGTTCACTAAAGATTTCGCATATTCTCTATTAATTTCATAATTCAATCCACAATATTTTTTTGAGAATTTTATTATAAAAACGCGCTTGAAGGAATCAACCTAATTCAACTTAAAATATCGCGGCAATGATATATTCAAAATCATTATTCTTTGCAAAATTCTTAAGATTTTAATGCATTTGCATTAAAAAATCAAAAAAAAAAACTTTTAATATTAATACCGTTTTCCAAACAACATCTACATTTTCAGTTATTTGATATATATCAACAGAAGCGAATTATATCCATGAGATCGAATTACACTCATAGGATCTATAGGATATCCATATGATTGAAATATATCTATTGAACCGAATAACACCTATAGGACCGAATTACACCCATAGGATCAAATTATCCCATAGGACCGCATTATGTCCATTGTTATTATTTAATATTTGACTATACTTTTTGTGTATCTGTAGCTTTAGATTATTTAAATTTTTAATTTATAATCGAAAAACTTTACTAGTTATAACTAATTAATTGATATTTTAACATAATTATGATACTCGTAAATTAAAAAATATCAAAATTTTTTAAATGATTGGCAGTGCTCACTCACATTCTTTACATTGTCATTGTTGCCATATAAATTTACTAATGTTACGAGTACATTTCAATTAATTTTATAGACAATTTCTATTACGATACAAATTCGATATTTTTTCATATTATTATTTATTACACTTTTGTAAAAATCAAATGATTATTTAAGAAAAAAAAAATTAAAAAAAAATTTTAATAATAAAGTGAAAAACAAAGTATTAAGAATAAAAATTTCATCCATTTTGTAGTTGTGAATACCGCAAATAAGCCTGTCAGCTTTCATCTCAAAAGAGAAAAGCATAATGAAAAACATGATTTTTAGAACACACACGAAAATTTAACAATTCCTTATGTCTAATACATCATTTTTTAACTTAGAAAGACCAGGAAGAAAAAGAAGAGTAAAGAAATGAAAAAAAAAAAATCTAAATATCCTTTTTCAGTTTCATGTGTTGTGTGTTTTCTTTTTGATAATTTCTTCCTTCATTTTTGCGTTATTTTGTTTTTCTTTTTATAATTTTCTTTGTTATCCTTTAAAAAAGTAAATTTAAAAGAAAAGTTTTTAATTTTTTGGAAAAATTGGTATTTTTATTCTTCATTTATTTTATTTAATTTTTATTTTATTTTATTTCTTCTAGTTAGGAAAAGAGAAGAACAAGGAAAATAAAAAAAAAAAAACAAAACTACTTTTTTTAACAATTTTTTTTTTTGCTGTTGCTTTTTTGTCAACTTTTTAATGAAAAACTTTTATGTATCGAAATTTTTTTAGCCTTTTATTGGCAATATTGCCTTTATGTTTTCTTACTTTTAATTTTTTTTTATTAATATTGTTGTTCTTCTGGTCTTCGTCATTTCAAGTGAGTATTTTTTTTCCTTTTGTCTTCTCTTGTTTTATTGTCCTTGTATCGGAATGAGAAAGAAAAACTTTGTTGCATTTTTTTTGTTGTTGTTTTTTTTTTTGTTAAATTTATCTCTTTTTACTATCGATTAAATATTTTTAATACTCTTCTGCAGTTGCAAAATAAATTCATTCGTTTTAATTTTTTTTTTTATTTCCTAAAGTTTTCTGCTTATTTTTCTTGTTTTTTTTTTTCTTAAGTAGAAAATTCGAAATAAAATAAATAGTAGACGTGACTTTACGTTTTATACTTGTACTAAATAGAGAATTTTTATTCGTGACTATTTGAAGAGTAGAGCGGCAAATATTTTGTCGCTTCAATGTTGGTATACTCTCTCCAGGCAGAGAATACTGATACGAGTATAACCTATAAAATTATGAGAGTAAGATCGTAATTAATAAGGTTTTATGAAGAGTGAGAGATGATTTTTGAATTATGCAGTAAGTAAGAATTTGTTATAAATTAAAAAGAGAAAAATGAGTCGCAAAGTTCTGAGAAGTGTTCTAATGAATTTTTAATTAAAAAGACAAATTAAATGTGGCAAATAATTTTGTACGCAATTCTATTGAATCAATTAATTTTATTCAATTTCAAATTGTTTGATTTAAATTTAGAATTTTCATTTCATCTACCCAAGTATAGAGTTTAATAGTAAATCAGAATATTTGTGTATTTAGACTTGCCATTAAAATTTGCAATGCCACAATATAAGATTGAATTCATAAAACTTGGAAGTCAACATAAAATTAGTAAGATACACTTAAAAAATTTGCCGAAATTATTTAATAGAAAAACAAAATAATTTGATTATACGCTAAAAAAAAATGAAACATAATTTGTTGATTGCATAAATTTTATTCTGGTAAACAATCAATTTCCAACAAGTTATTTAAATAATGCAACACTTGCATTTCAAATGGAGCACTAACATTTCTTGCAAATGGAATATTTGTTAAATTATTCTTTAGTATTCGGCTAACTGGTTGAAAAGTTAACCGAATCACCTTTCTTATGTTGAATTTCTATTACCACCTTAGCAGATTCAAGAATTCCAATTATTCTTTCCTTTACTTAGAACGTTGTCAAATAATATTTCGTTTGCAAAATTATTTATAATCTTGCCATTATTTTTCATCTTAATTGTTTTCTAATGCAAACCTTGAATTTTATATTTCTTCAATACCTGATAAAATTTCTCAAAGAACTTATAGAAGAATTTACAAAAGTTCATTGTGTTTATTGAATAATTTATTTGATAAATAAAATTTTAGTAGAACTTAATTTTGAGCCTAAGAACGTCATCCTTTTTTTTTTGTATATGGTTATACCAGAAATAATTCTTACTTACTAATACTCTTCCCCCATGAATTAAATTTTTGTGTTCATCTTTTTTAAGTGAAGGTCCGCTTAATATTGAACTTTTATAATTTTATATTTTATAATGTCCTTTAAAATAATAGTTTTAAATCCTTTTTTGTATGATGATTTCATGTTTAAATTTTGTGCTCTCTTCTTTTTTGTTTTGATTTTATTGGCTTGCCGTAGAGCAGTTTTCTTCTTAGAGAAAAAAGGAGCAACTTTTTTTGTCATTTTTTTTTTCTTTGTTATTTTTTTTCTATTCTTTTTCCTTTTCTGTACTTTCTCTTATCAACATAAATTGACATAACAAAAAAGGAAACATTTTTTTTTTTTTTTGCCTTTGACTAGTGCATTCAAAGTACACGACATAAAAAGAAATTTTTTTTTTCCTTTAAAATTGGTAAACTTACAATGGCCAGTTTTGCTGTGTGTCTGAACTCTTAATATTGTATACAAAACAAGGGTAAAAAAAAAGTTTAAAAAAAGTTTTAACTGCAATTTAAAAAAAATATAAAAACAAAACCAAAAAATACGAAAAATGTCCAGGACAATTAAAATATTTAAGAAAATTAATAAAAGAAAAAAATTCAATAACTTTTTAGAGATAAAAAAAAAAAAAAGTCAACTTCAATCAATTTTTCAAAGAGGATAAGAAGGACATTGTAATTTTTACATTAAAAATTTTTTAAGTTAAAGGAGAAAGCAATTGTAATGAAGTTTTTTTGTCAGCCCAGTAAGCAAGTGGACTAAATTTGTACTCAGAAATTGCAATTCTTATATCATTCGACTGGAAATTCGACAACATGCATTCGGTACCAACATCCAATTACTTATCAACAGCAGCCCTTAATCTGAAACAAAATCGTCACCCTACTTTGGATTTTTAATTTCCTGATATATTGTTCAAATTATTGCCTGTAATTGAATTAAATTGCTTATTATTTTGCGTTCTCATCTTTACGGTAAAATGCATAAATTATCTACCATAAAAACTTTAGAACAAATGTTTCATATGTCGGAATAAGCTATCACCCAAGACCCAATAACTTAAACTAATAATAAATTCACATAAACATCAAAAAAACCTAATGGAAAACTTAAAATTTTCTATTATTTTTATTAATAGTTGATCGAATCGGAATTCCTGTCCTATAACACAATATTGCCAGGGTCCAATATAGCACTTCAATATGAATTTAATATTTTTTTTAATTCCATGTTCCTACATTTTAATTTGACGGCAATATTTTGGCTAATAAAAATTATTTACCATCAAAAAAATTGTAATTTTCTTGAATCTTTATTAAATCTTTATGTAAATTTTCGAAAAAATTACAATCTCCAGAAACTGGTCAACATTATTGCTTTAGAAAATCTTTAAAATTATTCCTCTTAAATAGCATTTTTAATTCAAAGCTGCAGTATTTTTTGTTTCCCGCGTCCTATTCTCGTTTGTTTATGTTCTTTGTTGTTGTCCTTTTAATTATCTTTTATTTTGATGACCAATAAAATTTTTCTGTAAATTGGAAAAAGTAAGAAAAAAAAACATCAATAAATTTGTTATTACAAATTTTTTTGTAAATCCTTACAAATCAAAAAGCACGTACGCGTATTTGATTTCAAACAAAGAGAAATCATATTCTATGTATGATTAGCGTGTAGAACAATTAACGACTAAAATAGAAAAAGAAAAGAGTATAAAAATATTTTTTTATTAAAAAAAATTATCCAATTTCACTCTATATTTTTTAACTACATGGTGTTTTAAAATTATTGCTACAAATTATAGTTATCCAGAATCCAGACAGTAGTTTGAAAATTTAATTGCTCATTATTCAAAAACAAATTATTTCTCATATGCGATGTCTTAAGTGGTTTTAATTGATGCCATGCCCCAGTGGACTCACATTGAATTTTAAAATCTCTATTTTCTCCTTATCTTCTTAACAATATTTTTCTGATTTTTTAGTACCTTTCTTAATACTTTCAAAGTTTATTGAGCAGGGAGCATGCTGGTAAGATCTGAGTGTGAATCGTTTCATTTTTAATTTTATTTTTACATACGGATTAAATGGAACTAGGACATTGTTTAAATATATGAAATTCTTGGCATCAATTAAATGAAAAAGAGTGGCTCTCAATTATTTTTTACTTTTATCTTAAAATATTTGAGAGCTAAAGTATTCATAAATGTTTACGGTAATACAATTACTTCCTCTTCAAAAAAAAAGTATGTTTTTGAAAAAATATTAATTACGCTCTTAAATAATTTCATATAAAAAACAATCATCTGGATCAGAGAGTAAAAGTGAGATATTTTTATGTTACAGAATTTGAACCAAATTCAGACCTATACCCCTTAAAAATTTATATAAGAATGTTTCAATTATATCCTTACCAATTTGGTCATAAAAATTTAAAAATGGATTTTTAGGTCCAAAATTTTTCACGGTCTTTTGTCATGTTTATTTCTCACGCCCTGTACGTATATTCACTTGACATCGAAATTACTTTTGTTTTTTTTTTTCGTGCTTCATTCATTTCATGTTTACTTAAATAATTTGCGGTCAAATAAATTCATTCCATTGACCCTTTAAGTCTTTTTTTTTTAGTTCAATTTCATTTTAATTTCTGCTCTTCTTTTTTTGTACTAAACAAATTTTTCGAAGTTAATTAAGTTGATTTTTACTGCTTTTATGATGACCTTTACAATAAGAAAATCCTACAGCACATGCACATATGCATATATTTATAAATGTGCTTTTTGTATTCTATTCACAGTTCATACGTATATAAGAAAAAAAACTATAACACTTTTTGTTCTTATTGCAAGGAATTGTTTGTCGGCCCATGCATTAATTTATAAAATGGTGAATGTTTTATTCTTTTCGTACCGAGTTTTTGTATGATTTCGAATTTTTTTTTGGGAGGAATCTCTAAAACTAACAAATGTGTGTGCAAAGTAATTTTTATATAATGTGGAGGTTTACAACATATTGAATGCCTCTAATTCTAACAATAGCAGGTTTTGCTATTAACATAATTTAAATGCTACAAACACAATTAAAATTGCAGTTAAAGTGCATGTTATGAATAAAATTACTAAATGTAAATGTAGATGTTAAAGATCATTTCATTTAATATCAATTTCATCCGAGAAGTCTGCATGTCCTCGAAGTTAAGGTTCTTCTTTCTTCAGAAATGTATTTAACTTATTTAAAATTCAAATAAGTTTATATTAAATTTATATTTTGAAGTGCGTGCTAAAAACCAAATTTGGTTATATTGGGTTTATATTATAGGCATCATTCATAAAACAATCTTTTATATACGGGCAGACAGACAATTCTAGGTATAGATAAACCGGAATATTAATGCCATCGAATCTCCAATAATGCATCATACACAATCTCTTCTGGAATATTAAATCTATAGGAAATATATAGAGAACTTCACTACAGTAGATCCACGTGTCCTCTAATCTAATCGTCTTAGCAATATTCTATTTAGAACACGAAACATGCTTGGTTATTTTAAAACACTTCTTTGCTTTGCATATCGGTCATAAACTCAATTGCCATTTTTAAGTAAATGTGGTATAATGGTGGAATAATATCCCTTTATATGTGATTTAAAATTTGAATTATTCAAAAATGTTTTCATATTTTTTGCATTAATTTAAAAAAAAATCGGCTAAAAATTAGTTAATTTTTAGAATAAAATGTAAAATAAAGTTTATAAACAGATTAATTTTTTTTCCTCCACATTCAGCGTTTACTTTACATATCCATGGTTACATTATTTTTTTTTGAATAGTTTATTAAAAGTTGGGACAGATTGGCGTCTCGCCTAACTTTGATTTTGTTTTTTTGTTATTTTCTCTTTAAATTATTACACATGTGTACACATATTTAACTTGTATAAATATTTGTTAAATATAATAAGAAAATAGGAAAAAAAAAATGTTATATAAAATATATACCGCCCAAAAATTATATATGTATCTATCCTGTTAACAACTTTTATCCTTTTCAGCAAAAAAAAAACCAAAAATTTAACTAGAAAAAACAATCAGAACTAATAACAAATAAAATTTGATTGAACCAAGCATCTATGGGATGTGTAAATTTTGAGTTTCCAGATTTCGAAGAACTACAGTTTTCATCTAAAATTATTGGGACGAGAGTGAAAATTAAATTTATTTAAAACTATTTTCCATATTAGCAATTTGATTATAATTTTCTAACCACCTCTCTTTTATTCCCTCCGACTCAGTTTTTTCCGTATATTTCGGAAAGCTTCGCATTTTACGAATATTTGTGCAAAATTTTGTAGAAGATTTGAGGATTTTAAGGTTATAAAAATAATTGACAAAAGCCCTTATTTACTTAAGATTTTATTTTTTACATATGATAGTGTGCATCATATGTAAAAAATAAAGTCTTAAGTGAATAAGGGCTTACAGGGCCAATATACAGTATATTGGCTAGCATATAATCAACTTGTAAATTAACTTATCGCGGAAAACTATGTGATAATTTATTCTCTTTATCTTAAAAATTCATAAACAAATGTCATAATATTAAAAGAGTATATGGAGAGTACTGCTTTTCTTAAATTTTGAAATCAGTTCTTTCACTCGAAAGCGCCTCAAATTATAACCGCTTAGTAATCTGGATAAATTTTTCATTATAAATATTTAAGAATAATTTCTTTCAAACTCCACCATCCTTCCATATTACTGTATGATTTAAATATTTCATAAAAAATTTCCAATTCCAATTCACTCCTTTTTTTTTGATAGTTTAAAACTTCGTTTGAAAAACCACAATGTAAAGAATAACCGTATTTTTATCGGCAAGTATAAAACCATTATTCGTTAACGAAATTAATTTGTAATCAAATTCAATTTTAATCCTTATAACAGGTTTTAAATAATTTTCAGTCAAATATTGCCCCTAAGCATATGCAATTTTATCTATATTGTTCATATATGATGTAAAGCTCTAAATATTTCCAACCAATTTTGTTGCATTACACTTGAGGAATTTTACTGCATATCGTAAGGAATTTAAAAAAGAAATGCAAATTTTATATTTTAAAATTTTTTAATTGTAGCTTTAGCAACATTTTGGCAAAAGTTAAAACGATTTAATCTACAACACCCTTAATTTGAATTATAAACTTAATTAGAATTTAATTATAACATTCTTAAAGTTCTAAAATTTTATATACGAATTATAGAAAAATTATTTTCAATGTATATACATATATATTTTTAGTGAAAGAAACTTCAGAAATCAGAAAAGAAAAAAATTCAACGATAAAACCAAAAAAAATTCAAATAAAAATAGAAAAACAATTCCGTACAAACCTAACCAAACGCCTAAAAAAAAAAAATAAAAAAAAATTATTATATTTTTCTTATTTTTTGGGAGCCAAAATATTCAAAAATAAAAGTAAAATAAAAATAAAAGAAGAAGAAAAAATTAACAATTTCGGACCGTAATATTTTCTAACCCCTTTAGATAGTTAAACAATTTTTTTTCACTTGATTTTTATTGTTTTCCCTATAGTTTTTCCATAGTTTTTATTTTTGTTGTTAGTTTTTTTTTGGGAAAAAATATTTTTTCCCCATCATTTTCATTTTCATTGTTTTTCTGTTCTATTTTTTTTATTATTTTTGATTTTTGGCAATTTTTTTGTTGTTGTTTTTTTTTTTTTTTTTGGGTTAAATCCTACAAAACTATTATTTTGCATGAGAATTCTCTCTAGAATAGATGAAAAAAAAATAACTATATATAGAAGTTTATTAAGAGAAAACGGGGGTGGATGAGAGGAAAGAATGAAGAGCAGTTACAAGTGAATAAAACAAAAAGCAAAAAATAAAAATAAATATAGAAAATAAGGAACCAAAAGGAAAACAAACTCTAGTTAATTTTTATTACTATTATCGTTTGTGTAAAAGCTATAAAATATTTCCTTTTTTTTTTACTACTTTTTTAGATTATTTTTGATTTTTTCCTATTCTTCTTCTTCTTCTTTTGTTTTTTTTTTTGTATTATTATTATTGTGCTATATACATACTTTCTCTTTTATTTTTTAGTTCATTTAAATTTGTATTTGTTTTTCACATTTTGATAATACTTGAACAGCCAAAAAAAAAAAGAATCAGAAATATCATTTAAAATTAAAGTACAAATTGTTCGGAAATTAAACGGAACAAAAATTAATTAAACATCCTGTTGTTATTGGGAAAATTGCATATATCAAGGCGTAATCTGCATTTACTTTCAAAAATTTTACAAAAAACTTTAAAATTGGAGAACTTTAATATATTTCCTGTCCACAAAACTCAATTAGTTTGAAGTTTGATTTTATTTGTTTTTAGGATGACGCAAAACCAAATTAATTTGTTTTTAAAGCACAAATAATTAAGTTCTTACAAAATTCTTAAGGTATTATAACTAGAATATTGGTTTTTCCAATAATATAGCTGACTATTTTTGAAATATTTTACGTTTTTACAAAAATTGTAAGGAAATTTCTTGCATCCAATTCTCTGCGACAAAAATACATTAACTGAAAAATATCTATATTAAGAAAACCGTGATAAATTATTTTCTAATTAAATGAAGAAAAAAATTAATAATATTCAAATTAATTTTTATGACACAATGAATGAATTTTAACCACATTTCAATATATAGCTAACTGGACTCAATTAGCTGTGAGTTAATTGGAGGTGTATTCAATTCAATCTGTGAATTTTTTTCTATATTATTGAAAATTGAGAATTTCGTGTTATAATACACTTTTATCAAAGGGATGCAATTAAATGTTGGTAAATTAGAACAAAAACTAACATTTCCGTACAAAACTCTAACAAAAAATCAACTGTAAGTTTTTTGAAGATGTATTCAATTCAATTTTATCGAAAGGATGCAATTAAATGTTGGTAAATTAGAACAAAAACTAAAATTCCAGTACAAAACTCTAATATTCAAATAATTAATCCATAGATATTCTATTAATTTCGATAAAATGGCAAACCAATCTCACATATGATTTTAAAAATTTCTAAAATAATTCCAAATCATTTAAGATTTACCGAATTAAAATACATATAACCCTCGTTCCATAACGTTTCCGTTTTAATGCTTTATTCTATTTAACATAATTTCCCATTCTTTATACTAATTTTTTATTATTAACTTATACGAGTATTTACCTCGCCTTAAGTTTTTTCCCCCTAAATTATTGAAATGTTGAAATTTTTCCTTATAATTTCGTTTTTCTCCAGAATCACTTACAACTTCATTTCACTTAACTAAAATATAAAGTTTTGAAATGTTCATTATAGAAGATTAGAAAACTCTAAAACAACAAATTAATTGTCAACTCATTATATTCCCCGAACACCTTGTAACTCTTGTTAAAAAATTATAAAATCAAAACCAAAAACAAAAAAGAAAACTTAAAAAATAATAAAAAAAAAATTCCAAAAAAAAAAACTTTTCTTTAAATTTTTATTACACTTTGTTGTTAAAAAATTTGAATTTTCCTCTCTTTGATTGAATTGATTAAAATTGAAAGGAGAATTCAAAATACACAACAAACTAACCAACTAAAAGCAGAATAAAATCAAAAAAAAAAGGAAAAAAGGATTCATTTCGCATTATTGTAATGGGAGGCTTGATGGTTTTCATATTACATGCTTACAAACACACACATACACTTATTACTATTTGTTTTAATTTTTTTTATATACAAAATATTTTGTTATACTATTTCTTGTTGCTTGTATTACTATATATGTATGTATTTTTTATAGAATTGTATTGTGTAAAATAATATGTAAGTAGATTTGTAAGAATATAATGAAATTCATTCACCCACCATTTTTATTCAAATTTCTAAAACTATTATACAACTTATATTTTTCTCTTATATACAGGCTACTTATATAAAATATAGTATATATGTATGTGAATATCAAGAATGTAAATATGTAATTACCCTACTTTAAACATTTAAAATTACAATAAGAATCAACCAAAAAAGAAAAAAAGAGAAAAGGGTATAATTGGTGAAAATTGGTTTAGAAATAAAAATGTAGTTTTCAATTACAAAACATAGGCAAAAGAAAAAAAAACGAAAAATTAAAAACCTTAAAAACTTATATAGGAATATTGTTATATTTTTGTTATATTTTTGTTTATTTAATTTACTATATGTTATACTTTCTATTTACATACGTGTTTTCGTACTATTATTTAATAAAATTCACCCTTAAAGTCCTTGAATTTTTTGTTTTTTAAATATTTTGATTTGATGATTTTTGTATTCTATTTTTATTATTTTGTGTTTTTAATTTCTATTTTAAATAATTTTAAGAAATTTAATGTTAGGAAATCTTTAATTATTTATGATCAACATATTAGGCGCTCTAGTACTACGATTTGAAAAATAATACTTGAGGAATTTGGGTGAAAGTAACTAACAATTTCAAATATGGGTGCACTTTCAAAATATTTAATTTATTTTTAGAATTAATTTATAAATTTTAATAAAAATTCTGAATGTAAAATGAATCACAGTAATTCTAAATATATAATATTCTAGAAAATAAATGTTTTGATGTATAAAAAATTAAAAGAAGTCTGGATCTCTGTAATGCTATAAAAATATGATGTTTAAAAATAATTAAATTAAATTTCTTCATACAAACTGCTGAACCGATGGATTAAAGGAACGAGCTGAGGCAGAAAAAATTTAATTAAAAAATTTTTCTCTTCGAACTGAATTCGAACCATGGATATAACGCTTTCTAAGCGGGCTCTCTACCAACTGATCTGAAACGATGCTTAAATTTACTTCATCTTAAAAGCAATATATTTTCAAATTCCAGCTATAGAAATTTATTTCCAAAATGAATTTTCAGAATCATATTATTATTCAATTTTAAGATTGAACTCAAAGAATTTTTCAAAAATTTTATATAAATTTATTCTCTATATAATTGTATTATTAATTTTCAAAAACCATTTGCACTGTAGCTCAACAAAACTGAATGTTAGAAATGAGAATATTCAGATTTTTGCCCTTCAAAAATTTCCTTTTTCGACAATTTAATTGATGGTTTTTCAAAAATTGTAGAAACATATTATTCCCTCGGATGAATGATAAAGCACGACGTTGTCTTGGCAATAAAATGTCTATCTTCTACAAAGAATAAAAAATATGAGACGCTGTTAATTCTGCAAGTATCATATACAATCATAAACTTACTCAATAAAATTTATTAATTACCATCCCTGACTGATGTCAGGGATACCATCCCTGACTGATGAATTGTAATAATATTGTATCGATACACAATTCAGCAATCATCTGTATCGATCTCAGGGAAATAATAAAAATCTCTGTAGCTCTGTAATTGAGATCAAAATTAAGATTTAATTTTAGAAAAAACCTGCAATTTTTAGTCTTGTGTCCCTAATCTGGAAGGTATATATGCCTAACTAAGGTATATATGGCAAAATTTTGACTAAACCATTACCTAAGAACTTAAATTAAAGCATGAGGAAATCCAGTTTCCAATGAAATTAAGAAATTCCAGAATGCGGGAAATTTTTGCTTGTTAACACAGAAATAATATTGTATAATTATTAATAATAAATTAATTAATAAAAAAAGATATTAGATATTTAAAAAATTAAAATTCAAAATTTTTATAATAAATCATAATTGATAAGATTAATAAAAAAAAATATTATAATTAATAATTTTAATTTACAGCTATAATACCACTTTATTAATTTGACATTAATGATTTCCGATTTAACTATAATTATTTCCGTAATTAATATAAAATTATTTCATTTATCTAATTAAATAAATGCAGGCTTAATATCAATTTAATTTTTGCATTTGTTATTAAAAATTAATTTATTTTAAAAAAATTTTTTGATTTTGAATAAAGATCAACAAGGGAGCCTCCTTCTAAAAGAAACTTTGAAACTTTTCATTGTTTCAAAATCAAAGTAAAGGTCTTTTAGATATATATTTTTTAGATATTCACAGACTTTCAATTTTAGGCGAAAGTCAGAAAATCCCCAACAAATTATTTACCGAAGAATTTGAATTTTAATAATTCAAATTTAATAATGAATTTTGCATAAGTAGCTAGAATTATTTTGAAATTATATTAAAAACGACAAAAAATTGAGTTGACCGTATCAACTCTGTGATGCCCGTACGAATTTGTTACCTTACGTGCGAATAAATATGCCATAGATGACTATGGGACAGACTATAACCTTAAGTTGTCGTATTACCATATTACTTAATGCAAAATTTCAGTACTGTCTTTTCAATATTTCATAAGATATAGCCAAGCAACTATTCAAGTTGTATGGCTGCTATCACAAAGAGCCAAGCAATTTCAACGATTTTTATCAATCACATTGGCCCTACTTATATATTTACTCGTGCCAAATTTTAATACCATAGCTTTTATAGTTTCTAAGATATAATCAAATAAATTTTGTAATTGTATGTCACTTAACCGAACCAGTACTCCGATCATATCCAATTTGAATAAGGGTCTGACATTTACTATAATGAATCATTTGTGAAAATTTGGTGAACTTAGCTAAATTAGTTTTTGAGTTATCGTTAGGACGGACGGACGGACACACGAAGGTAAATCAATTCAGAATTCGACGCTGATCAAAAACATACACTTGAGTCTATATCTCAGATCAGACTCTTAGCGTTACAAATGGTAAGGCAAATTTAGTATAACTCTTCGAACATACGTTCGTGCGATTATAATAAAATATTAGAAATTATTTGAAAATTATTTTCCAAATGTTTAATCATAGCAAGACCCTGCCTGATGGGCGAGCAGCAATGTTTATTAAAAATTATAGATTGTTAGCTGATCCCTAAATTCGAATACCATCGCGGGCTATTGTAGTTATCCTCCATATAGAAAGAAAACTTTACGCTATCATTATTTGCTCAAGGAACCTTTGGAAACTGATCTTAAATCAAGAAGAATCTTTGCGATAACAACACTTAGCAATTAATGAAAATTTGGTAAGCCTATAAAAAATTGGGTCTATATTTTGTGTCTATATTTTGTATCTATATCTGAGACGTCGTTTTTACAAATGGGCGGATAAAATAAATATTATTTTTCAAGTATTCGTTCGTGCAACCAAAATAATTACCCCCTAATACATGCAATATGATCAAATTCTTGACATTTTATTAAACATATATTATCGGCGTTATTGAATACCATTTTTAGCATAAATTTGGTTTAAATAAATATTTTAATAACTACGAAAACCTTAAATATTTAATGTGCATAAATTTAAATTTATGAACAACAGAATATTTTTTAGAAATGTTAAAAAAAAATTAATTTTTCAACACAAATAACCTTTTCTATTAAAAAAAAAAAAAAATTTTTTTTTTCCATTCTTTTGGCTTTGATTTAATTTCAATTGCAACAGTTTTAAATCTGTTCATGTGTTAATTAAAATGAAATAATCCAATTAATTTAAATTGAATTCATATTGTATTAAAAATTGTATACTAAAGCATATATACACACATGTACACATTTGTGTATATGACACTGAAATACAAAAAAATATTTAATAAATTTCTTCTCTATCATAATTTCATTAACAATTTTATATTATTTTTCACTTTAATTCTACTACCACTAATATTTATATTAAATTAAGGAAAAATTCATACAATTGGGTCCTATATAAAAACATGGTATATTTTTAGGGGCTATATATTTCATTTTTGTTTTTATTTGAATTTCAAATAATATATTAAGGGTAATTTGTGTTGACCGTTTCAATAATATTACGGATTTTTTTTATATTTGGAATACAATTCGTTTTCAGAGCTACTTATGCCACCCACCATAACTATTATATGATTCGCAAAAAATCAATGCAAAAATTGGTATAAATAGTGAAAAATTGCATTGCCTCAAAATCCAATTATTTCGAAAATATGAATTTTTCGTTATTTTTCCATGAATTTTCCACAGAACAAATTTTTAAGAAAAAACAACAAAAACAATGAAGCCAAACAATTTGTTTCTTTTTACATTTACAAAATTTTTAGTATTTACATAATTTATTTTGGAATGTAACACTTTTAATGTTTAATTTTAATTTTATATGCCATGTATCCTATATGTATATATCTACAAATCTACATATAATACAAAGCGATATAAGTATGTTTGTTTGACAGCGACAATATTCCAAAAATTAATTGCAAAGCAAAGCAAATTTCTATTTCAATTTAATTTTGTTTTTCTTTTTGTTTTTAAATTTTTTGTTACCTTAATTTTCAATAAATCTATACATACACACATGTATATTCTAAGAACTATGGCGTATTTATTTATTATGGTATCAGAGAATTAATTATTCAATTTATAATGCACTTTAAATCAGATTCGTATAAATTTTACTTGCGTATAAATAGCATATTGTTAACTAACTCCTAAATTACTAGCAAATGAGAATATTTTGTAAATATGATAACCAAATATTAAAATTAATTGGTTATTTGCAATACTAATAACTAAAATCAATACGAACAAACAGTGTTTGACAATCTAATCAAACATTGCTCAAGAATTTTGTTTGATATTTTATTTTTTGCTCAATGAAAAAAAAAATAGATGAGAGTTTTTCGATGCACAAACCTTTACTAACGATTTGTATGATTTGCCTTCACTCAAAACACTCAAACCTACGGTGACGCATAACTTTAATAATATAAAACATATTAGAGCACATACAACAAATTTTAAAATTTTTTATATGTTGTTATACATAATTATTTAATAATATCAAATTTTGAGTAGCTCCAAACAGTCATTGGCTAAAATAAAATCTGTTATGCATAATATTTAGCATCATTTATTTATGATTAATATATTCATCTATACATATTATTTATTGTAAAATATTCGAAATTAAAGAAGTGGAGGGCTGGTGCTCAAAATTCTTTCAGAAAATCCGTATATAATTTAGTTATTAAATTATAATTATACAATTAAGAATATAAATCAAATTAATATTTAATAACTTTTACCTTCTTGGTGAACAAACGAGAAAGTATTATGAGAAGCTGCCAAAATTGTATGCTTGTCAAGCATAATGAATTTTAAATTTCGATAACTTGCCAAATTATAATGTAGTGCAACAATTTATTCTTAGAGTAAGCTAGACTTAAAATTATAAATTCATTGAAATGAATGAAAATTTTATTTATTAATTTTAGATTGCAATTCTCTCTAATTATCTCACAAATATACATGTGTATATATACATATATTTTAAAATAACGATGCTGAAAAGAGATAAAATATAAATTCATTTCAAATGTTTTTTGTTTATTGTTTTTGTTTTGTATTTTTATTATTGTTGAATTTGTCTGAATTCATTTGTTGCATTCATTAGACTGGATGATATTGAAAATAAAAACTCGTCTGCATTTCTCCACCATTTAATATCTTTTTCAATGACTTTTTTGTGAAATTTTCAATATAAATAAATGCATAATCTAAAGTACCTATAAAGCTGATTATCTATTAAATACCTGCATGAACACATGCAAATATACAATATTCCATGTATTCGTTATATAAAATTAAATATGTGAATCTAATCAAATTATTCATAATTTTTTTTCAAAAATTTAAAAATATAATATTGCATATTAAATTATAAATGAAATTTAATTTTAATTCACAATATATGAAAGTATTGTAGAATTATTTATATAAAATTTAATGAAAAATATCAAGGATTTTGTAACATTATAAAATTATTGTTGAGTATTCACGAATCAAAAACAATTTAAAAATTACAGATAGTAATGAAATTACGCCTAGATGACGATAATTTAAGCGACGGTAAATTTATAACAAAAAGGGTCTAATTAATGAATTAAAAAATTAATAATAATAGAAAGTTCCAGGACCACGTGGGGGAGCCTTTCATAAATTTTTATACCCGCACGAACGTATGTTTGTAGGGTATACTAAATTTGCCTTACCGTTTGTAACGCTAATAAATAACGGTCTGAAATATAGACTCAAGTGTATGTTTTTGATCAGCGACGAATTCTGAGTTGATTTACCTTCGTCTGTTCGTCCGTTCATCCCAGCGATAACTCAAAAACTAATTGAGCTATAAGTTCACCAAATTTTCACAATTGATTTATTGTACTACGTGCTAGCACCCTATTTAAATTGGACATGATCAGGATACTGGTAGCTGTCATACAGCCTCAAAAATTTTTTGGCTATATGTCAGAAGCTATAAAAGCTGCTGAGATTCTAATGTGATATTGAAATTTCACACAAGTAGATATATCAGTAGGGTCAATGTGTTTGATAAAAGTTGTTGGAATTGCTTGGCTCTTTCTGATAGCTGCCATACAACTTCAATGTTGACTTGACAAGCTCAAGTCTATTTTTTCTCGTTTTCAATTGAATTATGTGGAAAATTAAATATGGTTTGTTCATACAATTGAATATGCAAATTATGTTGAGAGAAATATGGAAAAAAAATCCTTCAACCAATATGGCCTCATCACATTTACTATTTACAGAATTGCAAAAATTTAATGGTAATTAATAAATAAATTTTATAAAATAATTGTGTCAGATTGTTGTTATTGTTGAATCCTATAGTTAAATTTCTGAGAGAGTCTGGTAGCACAGACTATGCTACGTAAGATAGTTTATTAAATTTACATTTATAGGAGAATTGCGTCAATTATTTTACATATTTTGTGTTACATATTTTTTTTTTAAATCACAATTAAATATGGAGGAAACTCTGATTTCTTAAGCAGAATAGAAAAATTTTTTAAACAACGATAAATATTTTTTTTTTTAAATTTCTCTCACTTTCCAAATTCCAAATTAATAATTAAGTTGCGACCAATCAAAGCAATGATTCAACTTTTGCAAATTGAAAACCTTCGGTAATACCAGACTATTAGTTAGAGACAAATGAAAATTTTAAATTAACTTTTCGGTGGAATGTTATAGATGATATTGTTATAGATGAATAGACATATTTGTTATAAAATGTATTAAAACTATTCAAAAAATGGACTTGATTGAGGATAGTTAGTGGAAATTACAGAAATATTCCGATCATACTAATAAAAATTGTTAAAATTTTTTTCATTCATAAATGTATACATTATTTATTAAAGTTGTATCTAAATAATATGTTGTTAAAGGAAAGCTTAGTATAGAATTGCACAACCACATTTTATAATTAATTCCATTAAAATTTTCTGCAGTTAATGAATTCTACAAATTAAATGAAATATTTTTAAATTATATGCAAAATTTGTGTTTCGTATGAATTTAAAATTGAAATATTCTATTACCAACTGAAAACAAATCCAATTTCCAGTAAGGTATATATTTTGAGTTGCTAATACCCATTGAGGTCAAAATTGTGGTTCAAGTTGTTCTATGTAGGTACTTTATTCAAATGGCCAATTTTTGATAAATTTTCGGCGAGAAAACCGCACTCTAGTTGACAGCTTGAAAATATTCTGCTTGTTTTATTAAATTTTTGTTCCTTTAGAATTTGCTAAATAACAACGTTATTATAACCTTCGTTAATTGGGTAATTCTTTATAAAATTAGAATTTGTTCGTTCAGTTTAATTCTCCCTTCCTTCTAATACAAATTCTTTATCTTCAAATTCTTCAAAACTGTTAACGCGAAACTCTCTGTCACCTCCATTCAATTGAAGTAAATTTTTTTTTTTATTTATTTAATATTTTTCATTTGCAAAAAAATTTTCATAAAATTCATGTTTCTCTATTTAAAATGTAAATATTAATAGAAAATTGGATTTGAACAAAGGTCTCTAGATTTGCAAAATTTTTTTCTTCTAAAATTTTATTGTTTTACAAAAAAAAAGCTTCAAAATACAAAAAAAAAAAAAATTAAATTGTAAAATCTGGCTTTGAACTCAATCATATTATTTACGTATAAAAACAAAAAATGTCAAAATTTTGACGGATCAAGACCTAAGTCCAGTCTAAAAGTTGAGCAGCTACTAGTCACAGCCTGTGCGGTCATACTGCAATTCTAAAATTTGAGTCTAGAAAATGTTTTGAAAACTTTAAACTTAATCTAATAACACATTCACACAACAACTAACAAACTCAACAACATTCACACAAAATATGTAGGAACAAATTCTTAATATAAACCACCAAATTATAGTATACATATATTTTTCAAAAATATTTTTTTATTTTTTAAATATTCACGAGGATAAAATTTTTCTTTTTTCATTTTCAATTCAAAATGAAAATATTAAATTTTTTTTTTAAAAAAAAAGGTAAAATTTGGATTTGAACTCAGGCATATTTTTTTTGTATTAACACAAAAAATGTCAAAATTTTGACGGATTCAGACCTAAGTCGGGTCTAAAAATTGACCAGTGACTACCCTTAAGCCTCGCGGTCGTACTGCAATTCTAAAAATCTAAGTCTAGAAAATGTTTTGAAAACTTTAAACTTAATCTAATAACACATTCACACAACAACTAACAAACTCAACAACATTCACACAAAATATGTAGGAACAAATTCTTAATATAAACCACCAAATTATAGTATACATATATTTTTCAAAAATATTTTTTTATTTTTTAAATATTCACGAGGATAAAATTTTTCTTTTTTCATTTTCAATTCAAAATGAAAATATTATTAAAAATTTTTTTTTAGAAAATGGTAAAATTTGGATTCGAACTCAAGATAAATTTTTTTTTCATATTTCATGAAAATGAAAAATTGCTGTCAATTTAAAATCAAAACATTATGAATAGAGAAATGTCGAAGGAATTAGAATAAAATTAAAATTTTAAAGCGAACAGCAAAACATGTAGATGAAAATAAATTAATCAATATGAAGAAAATTTGAAGAAAATTATGAATTTATGCAGATGCACAGAGCTATGGAAGTAATCAAAATTATAACTCAATTCCGAAATATTTTAATGGACTTTTTAAATCTAAAATAAAACGAAATAAAATTTACATGGAATATTTCAAATTTATGCAGATTTTGAGCTATTTTTAAAAACACAATTTTGAATAAATGTAAAGTTGATTTTGAAGAAGAATTTTTAGAGAATGGAACCGAATTTGAACTTAAATTAAAAAATAATTGGAACAAAATGTTAAAAGTATTCAAATGCAATAAAATTGGCAAATTTAAAAATCTTAAACATATCCATGGTTCAGGTAAAACTTCGCAGACAATAAAAAATGAGAGCAGTATAAGGTAATATAAATTTTAGGTAAAATAATATTGGGAGCAAAGGTAAAATATTATTGCAAAAGTATCACAGGAAAAAAAAACAAATAAAAATTTTATAAGATTCTTCAGTGAAATCCTTAAACGCTTCGCGTCTGAGCCCCTCATATATTAGAATTTTAGCTATACAAACTATTTTAGAACTAAGATTAGAATTTTTAACAATACAAATTAATTTTTCAATACCAAATTATTTTTCTTTCAGTGTCCACATGGAAAATCGTGTGAATAAGAGTATACAAAAATAATAATTTAACACTTTGATATAGCAACATATTAAGATGAAAGTGGTAATTTTCTGTGTGATTGGTCACTATGTTACCCTATCTAACATAAACAAAATGTTTTCATAAACAACATCAAGATCAACAAAAAAACAACTCTAATTTAAACTGCATTTCATCACAAACTATAATTAAGTAATAGACTGTACAACTTATCATTGAAGAATTTTTTGAATGAAATCAATCCTTCGTAAGACCTTTGTTTCAGTAACCCGATTTCTATAAAAAAAATTATAACTTATTCTTCTGACGATAAGGCTGACATACGCAATCTATCAGAAAACGTTTTTAATTCATCTGTTGATCAAGATGGGGTGTACTCCATTTTAGATTTCATATATACAAATACGGTTCTTCTCAAACGATTTCTTGTTCAATTTCTAATTTATAACTACATTTTACTGAAATTTAATGATCGAATTAAAGTCTAAGAGTAAATTGAGTACACACAATATTGATAAATATTTAAACAAAATATTTTTCAGAAATTTTCAATTAATATCCGATAAAACCAAGAAGATGCAAAGCCATCAAACTAAAAATTTATTTTCAGGAAATTTTTTTTTTACAATAATTTTTTTTTTAAAACGCAGGATATTTTTTTTATATTTTATTAATTTTGTATTTAATATTAAAATTCTATAGTTAAAATTATTTTCTATAAGGAAATTGAAAAAGTTTTTAAATAATCAAAGATAACAAATAAAGGATACTATTAATTTCTGTTTTCACAATTAGTTTCTTCTTACTTTTTCTTTAAGCAATATTTTCAATGTTTTTTGGTTAAAAACAATCTTGAGTTAAAAATTAAAATTGAAAATTCAAAATTTAAATTTTTTCCCTAAACACTGAAAAATTCTTGCAATATTGAATGAAAAATCAAACTAAAGTAAAATATATGCCTTTAGCGTTAGTTTTTTCCTTTTATAAAAATTTAAAAAAAAGCTTGCAATTTTGAATGTAAGGTAATTTTGACGACCATGTTCAACTAACATACATTATGTCGCGGTAGAAGAAGCAAGCCACTACTTTTTTACGTATGCAGAGTTTAAAAAAATTTTTTTTTTCTACTTTTTGGCTTCGCTGAAATAATTAATCAAAAAATTGCCTTTTTTGGTCTTTGGGGATTATAAATTTTAGATGGGGGGAGATAGATACAAATTTTCTTCTAGAGAAATAAGCTTTTAGAAAAGATCTGTTTGTAAACCAAATTTCAGTTTTCTATCTTAAAGGTTATACAAGCACTTTTACAAATTTTTGGAGATGTGCTAAAAATTAACTTTGTGATTTGAAAAATTATAAGTAATAGTATAATTTAATAATAGTACGCATTACTATTACTAACTATTTTACCTATAAAATAATACTAAAGCAACAATGCTTAAAATTTGGGGGTTTTATGCACACTGCGCTGAAAGTTCTACATTGGAACTAAAATTTCTAAGTCGCAACGTAAACAGTATGCAAACGCTTTAGCTAAGTTTTTTTGTTTAGGCAGTCTAAAAATTCTGAAACTTCTAAATAACCAGTCGTTCGAAAATAACGCAAATGACATTGTTTATGAAATTGAAACTTTAACCTCCTTCAATATCTGAATCTGCCATTTTAAATTAAAAAAGAAAAAAAATTCATGAGGTAGCGATAAAATTTACACTAGAAGTTTGCGCTACATTTCTAACATTTCCCTACTGCAGATTGAAATTCCGTACGAACTTTATTGCAGTCAGTAATTTCCGAACGATATATATTTTTAGTGTATGCAGCGTGAATTTTCGATCGTAATACAAACTAGAACTATTCTAGCACCGAATAAACGAACCCCCTAGTTTTTTTTCTACACAATTTTTAATTTATTGAAAATTTTTTTAAGCGATTAGATTTTTGGAACAATTATTTTTCCAACAAATTGGTAACACTGACTCTTATCAGTGTTTTCATTATTACTATAGTTCAATTTAAGAAAGTGATCGAAGAACCGTTTTATATATAGCCGTATTGGTTTTAGAATTTTTCGCTTTTACAGAAATTTTGTTTGTAGCCTTTGAATTTGCTACATTCAAAAACTCTTTAGAAACAAGATGTAGAAAAAATATACAAATTCACATTCTTGTATATTTTTTTTATTTATAGACTTTATTAAGTTTAAATTGACTAAAATTCCGTTATAATAATCGCAAAAATGATTAAGATGCATCCCATACGGGAAGGGAAACGATTGATATTTTATTATTTTTATTACTTTTTTTTTTCAAAGGAAACAAAAACCAAAGCAGCAATTAATGAAATGTAATTTTAATAATAATATTAAGTAAGTTCCCTCGCCCAACCACCCCTCCCCAACCCGCACGCGAGAGAGGCTTCTATAATTTTTTTACTATTATTATCATTAATATTTTTTTTATTTTTTATTTTTTGAATTTTTTTTTTTAATTTTTTATTTTAAAGAAAGCAACGGAAATTAAAGCAATATTTAACGAATCGAAATAGTAATAATAATAATAGTAAATTCCCTCGGCCCACCACCCCTCCCCAACCCGCACGCGAGGGAGGCTTCTATAAATTTTTTACTATTATTATCATTAATATTTTTTTTATTTTTTATTTTTTGAATTTTTTTTTTTAATTTTTTATTTTAAAGAAAGCAACGGAAATTAAAGCAATATTTAACGAATCGAAATAGTAATAATAATAATAGTAAATTCCCTCGGCCCACCACCCTTCCCCAACCCGCACGCGAGGGAGGCTTCTATAAATTTTTTACTATTATTATCATTAATATTTTTTTTATTTTTTATTTTTTGAATTTTTTTTTTTAATTTTTTATTTTAAAGAAAGCAACAAAAATTAAAGCATTAACATAAAAGTGATAAAAAAATACTAACAATAGTAAATAATAAAAAAACGAACAACAAAATTGAGCATGCTTCGCGAAAAAATACGCGATCATCGAGGAACGCGGTTTAATAAACGAATTATTCGTTTTCCACTTGAGAGGTGGAAATCATGTACTTTGGCCAACTAATCGCACGATCAGCATCGAAAAATTCATTCTTGGAATCGTAGTTAAACATCAACTTTCTTCTTTCTTTTGGCTGCTGGAAGAAGATACATGAATCACTACTCGATCGTAATAAATTGGGCTCAGGGAATGACATAACGATATCTATTTCATCACAATTGTTGTCATCAAGGACAGCATGGTCCTCGATATGTTCCCTGTACGATGTGAATTGAGAGACCGGTTCATCTTCTTCAAAATCGGGATTAGCGATTTCTTCAGAAATGTCTCCGTCGATACTCCCAGGCGGTGTTAAAATATAATATGTGTATGGGCTGGCATCAAGGTCAAGTCCAGTTAGTATATTCATTTCCTCCCCTGCAAAGTCATTAAATGAGTTTCCAGGGCTCTCTGTATTAAGAGACCCCTCTCCACAGTCGGCAGAGTCCTCTGTCTTAAGAGAACCCCCGTTACACATGCTAGGGTCCTCTGTCCCAAGAGAACCCTCTTTTTCAAGTGAGCAGCTCGAAAAACTATTCGAGCACTCCTCATCAGACAATCTAATATAACGCACACCACGGAAGGGCACAGTGCCATGCTCAAGCACGGCTAACTGATCTACATAACGCGAAGAAACGAATTTACGCATGCGTCTGTAAAAATATCTTAACGCATTTAACCGATAGGAAAACGCGAACCGACTCATAAATTTATAAAAAATATAAGAAAATGCAAATAAAATAAGTGGAATAACACTTACCAAATATATGGTTTCCATTTTCTACAAAAAAAAATGAAAATTTGGTAAGTTGACCAATTTGGTAAGTAAGAAATTTATCAAAGTAAATAAGAATAAAAATATAAGAATAAAAATTCTATGTTTTTTTTCTTATATTTCATTTTTTCACACAAATTAAGCGTTTTTTTTTTTGTTTTCCTTACAAAAAAAGTAAGAAAAACAATTTTTTGGTACGAAAGAAAATTATAAATTTAAGGGATTTTCAAAAATGAAATCTGAATCCCTTAAATTTATAATTACAATGAAAAAAATATTTATTTTTATCATTTATGCATTCATAAATCGCTAAAATATTTTTTTGGATTTTTTTGCAATTTATAAATGCATAAAAATGCATAATCTATTAAGAGAAAATATTTACCGCACTCCTCCTTCTAAAATATTTTCTCATACTGAAAAAATAAAAATTTGTTCTCCTTTATATACAATTTTTGATGTCAAAAAATTGCTGCGATCAAAAAATTTTTTTTATATTTTTCGTAACAATTCTTGTTACCTAAGAAAATTTTTTGTTCATCATTAAATAAGTAATTAAAAAAAATTCAAAATGTCAATAATCGAAAATTATTTTATACAAAACTGAAGATTTAAATAGAAAAAAATTCCCAAGATTATTTTTAAAATATTTCTTTGTAAACTAATTTTCTTATTATCATTTTGGCTTGAAATATTTCCTGAAAGGAGTAACCAAAGCAGAATGTGGAACAAATTTCAAAGAAATAATCAAAAAGAGAAGGAAAACTGGAAAAATTTTTTATTTTTAACAAGAATTGGCTTTAATTTTTAGATCAACCTGAATCAAAAAGAAGTTCCCAGGATGTTTTATTAAATATCAAAATTGCTATTACTACAATCATATTTTCCTTATACTCGTAAACTAAAATATGAAATCAAAACAAGAAATTTTCTTATGAAATCAAAAACAAGAAAAATACCAACAAAAGCGATTTATTTTAGAATCTTTTCCTTCAAACATCATTCTTAAGTTAAGATTATTGGTTATTCTAAGATAGTAAAAATGCAAAATGAATTTGTGTCCAATCAATTAGAACTATATGCTGACGAGAAAAAAGTAAAAGAATAATAATTTTACTACCAAAAACTGAGAAAAATTAACACAACTTTTGAATTAAGAAAACATAAAATTGCGATCAATAATTATTATTCTTTGGAATTGTCAAATGATTTCCTATATAAAAATAGTAAAGCTTTTACAGATTTTTACAATTTATTGCGTGAAATTACAAGCTGCTTTCATTAGATTTTTGTTACAATTAGTACGTATATTAACAAATAGAAAATTTGAAATGTTCTCTTTGACACATGGCATAATTTAAAATTATTTACTTATTTGGCTAATATTATTGGTTGCTGTTCCGGAAATATCTATTCTTGAGACCGTATAGGTAATATTAGCTAATATATTTTAAATTAGTCAAGGTTAATTATTAAATATTTTAGGTTTCAAATACAACAGTTAAAACAATTGGAATTTTAAATGTCTTGTGTTTAATCTGTTTGAATATTAATCTGTTTAATCTGAATAATATTAAGAACCGAATTAAACGAAACTTATCAATTATGTGATTCTTAAGTTTTGTTGGCAATTCAATTAAAATATTATAAATTTTTATTGTTTCTATATTAATTACATTTTAATTTCCAAATTATAAAAATTCAATGACTTGGCATCGAGATTCTTTTAAATGATTTTTGCTTTAGTCACAAATATTATTGGATTAAACTGTTTGTCCCCAGTGCTTCCCACTTTTTATTTTGTAATAATTTTTAGTTATGAATTTGTTGTAGGAAATAATTTGTTGTTACTTTCAGTGTTGTTTTCCATAATTCTTGGAATTCACTTGATTAAAAGTGAAATACTTTTATTGCTTGAACTACCAGCATATTTTTTTTCAAATTTCAATAAAATGTGAAGTTGTTGGAAAACACTCAACATATAAAGATGAAATTGCTCATGAAACTCAGTTTATAGGTTAAAAATTTATATAAGAGCTAAGATAGACACCTTTTTTTAAAAGCTTGTTGTTACTTTCTATTTTTTTCAAGTATCAAAATCATAACTAAAATGAAAATTCATTAGAAAGCCCTTCTTTTCCAAGATTTTCAAACAATATTTAATTATTAGTCTATCTCAAGTACCAATGGAGTAATGCTTTAAATCTCAGAATCTTCAGTATTTCAGAACCAGTTGATCTGTGAACATTCTCTCTATACATAAATTTTATCTACTCTTGAACTATATGCAATTATAGCTACACCATATAGCAATGAATTTAAAAATTTAATTGTAACAATCAACATTGACATAAAAGTCAAAAATATTTTCATTGAATCAAAATTATTTTAATTATTTTTTTAATATTATAAATGGCAAAAAGCAAATAATATGAAAATTTTATTAAAACTGGATGAATAATTATAAATCAAAAGAAGGTTAAAGAACTGAATTCAAACAGTTTATTCAATTATAGCTAGGACTGTGAAGAATCTCATATGACTCAAAATAATTTGTGGAAAAGAAAACCAATTGCAATGAAAAAACGACTTCGTATAAAAGAATTTTAATTTTAAAATCCAAGAATATTCAAAAACTGCATAAAAAATTAAATTCACTTAGTTTTAGCTCCTTTCCATTTTTCTATGAATGGCTTTGTAATAAAATTACATGCATTTTAAAAGTGATTTCTGTTTCGATCTTTATGACTTATATTAATACTTTATAAGAGTATTATAAAGTATGTCACTCTTATGTTACTCTATGAATCGGTTCGTTATATAAATTGCACTTTTCTTATTAATAAATTTTCTAAAAAACATTTCCAAAATTTCTTTTTCAGAACAACAAACTAAAAATATTTTTGAAAAATATTTTCAATCTCAAACTTCAATATATGTAAATATTTCATTACAATGAAAAGATGGAGGATATTAGAAAAAGTTTTGAAACATATTAATGTGCTTATCAAGGAACATAGAATCCACTAGGAAATCAATATTAAAACAAAAATTTTACAAAAATTTTACGAAGAAGAGTGTGACATCCATACTCCAAGATTAAAATAATCAAAAAGAAACTACTGAGGAAGGACATGTTCCTGACCTAGCTGCATAAAAGTTTGTATATTTTTTGCCAAATTAAAGTTTTTTCAAAATGTAGCGAATACTGAAACCATATTAATTCATTGACAAAGCAGTGTAAATAAAAAAATTTATTCAATTATACTTGAAGAAAAGCCTCACTATACCATATTTCAATTCAAATGAAGTAAACTATACATAAAATTTTCAGTGATCAAATAATGGAAATCAAAGGTATAAGCAAATTATTTTCCTTAAACATAGCCACATAATACTTTGGCACTATAAAAATTAATACAAAATTTCATAAATTGTTAATAACCTTGATTAGAATTCTAAATAATTTTTGGATATGAAATAAAAAATTTAATTATTTCTTGAATATTCGGTAAACTTTAAAATACAAATACAAGTCTCCTTATAAAATTCTTACAAAAAAACACATTTATTTTTGACTTACTATTGCCTTACATCCCTCTATAAACCATTCAACAGTAAATATTCTAACTTAATTTTTGTTGCAAACAATTCTTTATATATACTTTTAATTCCACGATTTTTTTTTTTTTGTTTCAGTGGTAAAATAATTAAATATGGCCATTTTCTAAAATTTTTTTGTTTTAATTCTATTTAAATCCTTTATCCATTTTATATTATAACAATGTTATATATTAATATATAATAATATACACATAAGTATGTATGTATGTACATAAATTATATGCATAATTTCGTTGTTATTATCGGGAATGAATTTATGTCAAAAGCCATTTATTTTGGCAACCGTGCTGTCTCGAAAGAAAAAGTATTAAAAATAAAATCATAAAGTATAAAAAATATACCATAAGAAATTTTTTTATGAAAAACAAAAAAAAAGGAAGTAATATTGAAAAACATTAGAATGAAGAAAAGAATAATAATAATAAAGAACAGCGAAGAAAAAAAAAATAGAAAATATAAAAAATGAAAAATGACTTTTAACCAAAAAATTTAATTAAACCATAATATCCTAGCAAAGGAAATGAAATTATATATTTAAATGTATTCATATAATTTATATTATCCTTGATATATATACATACTTTACATTTCTATTTAATTATGATATATGTATAACGATTATACAAATACAATAATTTATACATGTGCATATGTATATTGTGTATATACAAATGAACACAAAGTATAATTAATTAAATCTCCTATGATAATTTCAAGTTTTTCCTCCAATCTTCATTTCCATAACTAATGTTATAATTTTTATTAAAATGCAAAAAAAAAAAAAGAACAGGAATACGAAATGTATACGCTGTGATAAATTGTCCCGAGTAATTTAGATTTTCCTTTTTTGAGAATAAATTCCCTTTCTACTTACAAAAAAAAAATCTAAATTTTGAGTCGAAATCATTTACAGTGAATATATCTGCATATACTTTTTCTAAAAGCTCTGCTTACAAAAGAATGCAATAAGAAACCAAATGTATAATTAACGACTATACAAAGAGTGTTTACTGAAAATGTGCCTGATAAATTTTGAATTTGTCACCTCTTCCAGTAGTAGAAGAAGTGATAAATTCAAATTTTGTTGAATATTCGCGAAAAAATTAAGCATGTATAAAATAATTTTTAAATCAAAATATAATAAATTCTAAATAAATTTTATTTTTGGAAAGGTAATGCTTTATTTACTGAATATTACTTAAACTTTAAAATGAAAATTTCTTCTATATTAAAATTTTACTAATAATATGAAGAACAATTTAACTAATATCAGATTAACGTAACACTGAGAAAAGTATTTTAAAATTTTTTCCAAAAATAAAATTTTATATTCAGAATTAATTTCTAACGTATATCTAGTGAGTTATATCTATACCCCGCCAAAAATTTAATTAATGAAGCCTGTATTGGTTACGAATTACTTCAAAATTTAGTATTAGAATTTAGTATTAGAATAAATTGAATTTAGAATATTAGATTAATTTAAAATTAACATAAAATTAGGCGTAATCGCTATTAATTATAATTTCTTATGTATTACTTGAATGAGTTTTAATTTTTTTTTTGCAAATAGCACATATACATAATTCCTATATTATAGTTCTGCAATTTTACTACATTGAAATTCTAATGTAAAAATTTCTCTAATTAAACTCATTAGTTGATTTTTAAGAAATTTGCAGTATTTTAAAATAAAGTTCGCTGCGAATTTCCAATTGTATGCTGGTAGCTGCAAGATAGGATTTAAACACCAATCATGAATTTTGTTTGATTTCCGCTTTATTTCTCTCATCGATTAAATTCATAAAAACCCCACGTACAACAATAAATTCAATTTACAAATTCAGAGTAATAATTGCCATTATACTTTACCTAAAATTTTAATTTAAGAAATTCAAAATTCTTCTAAATATGAAAATGTTTTCATAAAATCTTTCACAATTCTTCCATTTATACCCAATACAACTTCCACATATTTAAAAGTCCTATTTAACTTATTTAGAAAAAATCTTCTAAAGCAATTCCAGAATATCTAACGTAGTAATTTTTCTATTATAGCCGAGAATATACAAAATAAAAACTGCCAAAAACAAGAAAAATTTTTTTTATTTTTTTCCTTTTAGCCTATAGTAGTCCCTAGTTGCCGTTGTTCTCTTCTAATGTAATATGACAAACTTCTTTTCAAAAATAACAAAAAAAAAAAAAAATTAATTTGCTTTATTAAATTTTGAAAACGAGTTCTTTTTAATAGTTTTATACTCAAAAATTTCTCAAAGGATAACAATATAATTGTATGTGTATAAGTAAAAGTATGTCTACTCGCTTCATTACTAATGATGACGATGATAATGAAAATATTTGAAATGAAAATAAAAGAAAAAGAACAAATATAACAAATAAAAAGTAATCTTTATTGTTTGAATAATTATGCATATGAACACCCATACATACATACATATATTTTTCATATATAGAATGGTTTTCCTTTAATAGAATAACAATGCTATTGTACATATTTTGTGTTGAATATTGTGAAAAATTAATGATAATTTTTAAGTGGAAAATTTCTATTTTTCCAAAGCTAAATTGTCACATTTAATAAGAAATGAAATTTTTTTTATTTTTAAATGTGTGTTTGTGTATTAAGCTGTATATGAATTCCAAAATAAAATTGTTAGTTTTGGATGATCAGAAATCATAAAGAATTAGATAAATTGTAATTTTCATTTTAGATATCATAAAATATTTCCAGTTTATAAACATTTTTAATTCATTTGATTTTATTTAAAAAGCCTTTTGAATTTAATTCAGAAATTATAAGGATGAAAATAAATTCTTAAATTTTTCTGTTATATTGGATTTACGAACTAAAATTAAAACTCTCATACCTAAAAGGAATATTTAAATCTTTGCTCATTTACTGTGATATTGGTGAAATTTTTATTCTTACTACAGTCTTTTAAATATATTAATATTTACCTTTTAATTTTAGAAGGAAAAATACGTACAGAATCACATGAGTACCACTAAGGTCTCTTTACAAAAATATGAAGTACATGAGGAAAACTAGTGCCAATACGGAAAGCATCACAACCATAGTTTTTTTTTTGTTTAAAACTAAAAGAATATAGGCAACTCATAGTTGTCTGAATAACCTCGGCTCAAAATTATTTACCCAAGATTTGATAGATTCATGATATAATACTTGCAACATGAAAAATCAAGAAATTTTACGTGGAAAATTCTGAATTTTAGCAATACATGGAAGAAAAACATATGACTTAGAACATTGTATCAACTTTAACTAAGTAAAGCAAAGTAAAATTGTAAAATTATGAAAGATTTCTGTTAACTCTTATATAAATATAGTTTCGCCGAAATTGTTTCTATTAGAGCCGAGAATATAGCTGCAATGAAATTTAAAATTCACCCTTCCAAAATTCTGAAATTAATTAATTTTAAAAAATTATTATAAAACTTCAACTTTAACTACATTTCTATATTAATAATATAATAATGTTGAGCATGTAAGTAATATAAAAATTTGTTATGATAAAGAGCGTTATAGCCCATAAAATGAAATTATTTTAAGATCCTAGTTGACTTTCATATAGAAATTAGACATGAATTAACTTTTAAAAGAATGCATAAAGTTTTTACTTCTCAATTTTCAATCTTCGACTTTTTTCGTGTTTTCTTATATTTTGAATAATTTTTATGATTTTAGGGTTTTCTTCATATCTTCTTTGCGTTCAATTCGATTCGAGTAGATCTCGTAGATTATATTTGTCGCCACAAAAAAATTACTCAATTTATGATTAAGTATTTGTTGAACATTTTTGTTTAAATTGCCTTCGGATTTTAATTCCAATAACAAATTGTAAATAAATTGTCGCTATAAAATTCAGGCAAACAGTTACAGGAATAGTTATATGGATATAAACCTTAATAAATACCTTAAATAAATATTATATTTAAAATATATTTAAAATTCAGTACTTAGGCTACATTGAAATTACTACATCGTCATTTACTGTTTAGCAACATATTTCCTTAAATTTTTAATATAAAATACAATTCATTTTGGTATGAGTTTAAAATTAATTGCAGTAACTACAATTTATCTCACCTATGCATATGTAAAATTTATTCTCTTATGAAGTCTTTATACAAATAAACTCGCATGATATAAATATTTTACATTTCATGGATATAGAATTTGATGTTAAAATTAATCAACTTGTTTAATTTCTCTTAAAATTATTCACGTACCTACATAGACGTATACATTATACTTTTGGGTCCCTAATGGCAAAAAATTATTATTAAGGTTAATATATATTATGTACATTGTACATAATGTACTAAATAATATTTTATACCGTTTATTCCTATATATTTCATCACCAGTTACAGATATACATATTATATAATGCTGTTATGAAGTCAAAAGAAAATGTCATTAAATTTTTCGGGATCAAAAGTAATTTCACCTTCATTCCTTATTTTATTCTATTTTTCTCTTTTTTTTCAAATTTTCCTTATACATAGAGTTCATTTTAACTTTTCTGCACCTTTTCATATTGTACACATATACACATAGACTCAATTTAATGCGATTCGAACATTAATTTGTCACCTTTCCATTAATCATTTGCCTTTTTTTCTCATATTTATATAATATAGAAAAATATTAGTCGTGTTATCTATGTAAAAAAAAAAATTTTTATCTTTTGGGAGTAGGTCGTACATATATGAGTTTTTCGCCATAATAAATTTTTTTTTTTTAACATTACGCTCCAAAACATACGAAAACCTTCTCTTCTAACATCTCTTCTATATATAGAGCAGCCTTATTCGTTCACATATACACGAAGAAGAGAAATAGCTTTCATTTTATTATTGGGAATTTGTTTTTTTTTTTTTCAATCTTTAGAATTATTTTTTCGTTTTATGAAAAAGCCTTAATGTTATTAACCTTTTTTCATCCTCCAAATTTTAATTAATTTTTTTGAGGAAATTCTCACCTCACCGATCCATGAAAGTACTAGGATATAAAGAGGTTGTAGGTATACTTTTTCTTCCTTTTCTTTTTCTTCTCAAATTAATTAAAATTTTATACAATTTTTCAAACTTAATGTTGCTAAAAATATACATTCAATTAAAAATTTAAATTTTCTTTTAAAAAAATCGAAATTTTTTGGTATTTTAAAAAAAAAAAACCATGAAAAAGTCATGAAACACAAAGAAAATTAATCAATTGAGATTCGAATTTGAGCAAAATTTAATATGCAAGAAAGTAATTTGTGGGGGCGGATTTTATTAAAAAATAAAAAATTTTTAGCGATACTTAATAAAAATTATTTAAAATCTTAAAAAAATCAATTGTTTTCGAATCTTCAAAAAAAATATAGTTTTAGTTTTTAAGGTCAGTAGTAGACCACTTTTTACTAGAAAGCTGTATCTTAGAGAGAAGCAAATAATGCTTAAAATCTCAAAAGAGAAAAAAAATTATCAAAATCGCCTTTAAGCCCAAAAGATTAGCAATTTACATATATAGTTTTTATATACTTATTATAACTTCCACAATTCTATAAATTATGAGACTAATAATTTTTCAAGTTAGCTAAAGTACTTGAGCATTTACAATCTCGCCTTATTTTGGAGTTATTTGAAAAGGCAGTTAGCAATCTTTAACATTACTCCGAAGAAATGAAAATTCTTTTTGCCATTTTAATTTTTTAAGTCAAAAATTAGATTTGTTCAGACTAAGAATTGTCAGAGCACGCCATTATCAAATAAACAAGTTTTGTAACCTGAATTTTCTTTCTTAAAAATTAATACTTAAGAGTTTCTATTCTCCGAATTTCGCAAATTTCATATATAAAAAATAGTGTATGAGCTCTGTGAAACCTGAAAAAATATTTGGAACCTTGGAATTTGTACCTTGGAAAATTCTAAAATTTAACCTTTCCCTTACGAAAATTATGATGCCTCTCAAAGTTTGCAAAAACGAAATATTCCAGTTCCTCTTCTATTCTTCGAAATTATTCATCGAACTTCCAATTATTCATTCGATCTTACTCAAAAGTATTCCCTTGCAACTGAATTTAACTTTAATTATTGACTATGACTGAGCTAAATTTATTATACAATAAAATCTTTATGATATAGTTTAAGTTTTTTTTTAAATTATAATTGAAACTATACTCGTAATAGTGTCGAGAGCTTTAAAGTTTAAATTTTTTAAGAAGTGTGATGTATTTTACGAACAATGGATTTGTTCCACAACATATTTTCTTTTATTGTATCTCACTTATAATGCGCACATTTCAAATAAGACCGACCGATTACTATGGTACAAGAATCTCAATTGGCGTAAGAATTAATATATGTGTACCCTTTCTAATTATTATTAACAGTTATATATTATAATATAAAAGTTTCTTATCGAATGGGATTTTGTAACTTTGTCAATAGAACAAAAATTTCAATTCACCCAAATAAAAAGAAGCAAAGAAAAAAAGCAAAAAAAAATACCAAAAATACAAATTTTTTTCTGTAATTTTCTCTTATGTGATAAAATTCTAAATAAAAAAGGAAATCATTAATATGAAAACCCCGTTACAATAACTGCAAAATATCAAGAAATGTAAAAAAAAACACTTTTCTAAATGGTTCATAAAGGCTCTAAAATAATTACTCTGCATACCATTGACTTTAAATTATATTAAAATGCTCTAAAACTAATGCATATATACTATTGACTTCTTCTTAAATATATAGACTGGCTTTTTCTCTAACAGATTGGTATCAATTACAATACATGGATCAATTTATTTTTCATGTTTATACCAAAGAAAAAAATTTTTCTCAAAATAATATTTAACCATCATAAAATCTATATTGACATTTCCTTTTATATAATATCCTTCATCCCATTACCGTATTATAATATATGTACATATATAAAGTGGCTCCCTCTTTATGTGAATAACCATATATGTATACAATATTAGACATTAATTTCGAAGACATTTTTATTATACTTCTTTTTAAATTAGTATATTGCATTATATACCATCATAAAATACTAATATATTTTGTTTGGAGTCTCATATACATATATAGTCTATTTATCCTATATATATACCCTTCATCTTATCTGTATAATTTCTACTATCCTATTCTCGCCTACCCTCCAACAAATATTCAATAATAATCTGGGACATCATAATAAGAAATATATATATATATATATATAAATCTTTTTCTATTATAGATAAATGTCACGTGTATATATCATTCTTTCAATACTTATCACAATATATTTATTAATATATACATATATATTATTTAATTGTATATATGTATGTGAATGGTACATGCATATGCATAAATATTTATATGAGCATTTGACACGACTGGTTGAATTCTTTTTTATGCTTCGTTGATTTTGATTCGTGCTCATAATAAACATGTAAATATATATATATATATATAAATATATATATGTATACGAACGTACGTCTGCTTATACATAATATTCTTGATTATATGGATTATATGGATGAAATTGAGTGGTGTTAAAAACCAGAAACCCTTACAAAATAAACTGACTATAAGAAGATCCTTTTTTTTTTGTAAATTTTTCTATTTTCTTTTCTGTTTTTCAGAAAATCACGATACAAGAAGAAAAAAAATCGTCATTTCTATAATATGTTTGTATATATGTATATGTAGGCATATATATGCTTACATATATTAGAAAATTAAAAGAAGAAATTTGAAGATGATACCATTCACACATGTATACACACATATCCTTGTTAATAATGTTAAAGAAGAAAGGTGTAAGCGAATTGACTTAATATAGAGGTTTATATATACCCATATTACACACCAAGCACTTATATCATATATACCATATATAAATTAAATGTATATATACATATGTGTATTGAGTATTTAAGGTCATAATTACCTGATTTAGTATTAATTTACCTTGTTTTTTATATTATTTTTTTCCTTGCCTTTATTTCAGTTTTGTTATCTTCATATAACATAAATTACTTGGGTATACTATGCAGGTATTTAAAGGTTTTATTTCAATTTTATTTGAGGGTAATAAAAGTTGAAATGACGACGCGTTTATATCCTTTTTTCTTTTTTTTGTTATCTTCCTTTTCTTTTTTGTTATTATTTCTTAATATATTAAATGAGTGTATAGGTTTAAGAATGGTTAACATTTCACTTATATCAGATTTAGTTCTAGTAAACAATAATGTCCTTCAGTTCTTCTGTTTAAGGTAAATTAAATTATTTATTTATTTATTTTTTTTTTTTGTTATTTTTTAATAGTCGCCTTCATAATTAGTAAAAAGTAGTAGTGTTTGTATAAGGGTGAACAATTTTTATGCAAGATTTAAAGTATCAAAATTTAGGGATGAATTTGGGTAAAAAATTTTTAGAGTTTACAAAAACAAAAAATTATTAACTTGTTGGCTATGTTCATACTGTAAATTAAGCTACCAAAACTGAAATCACGTGATTTCATGTCTACAATTGATTTACAATTTGAAGAGATTCATTTTACTCAAAAAAAAATGTTATTACATCTGCCATAATTTTGAATGGCCCTAGTGATAAAAACTGGTAGAAATCGGAATCCTATACATGGAAGCAAAAATATTGGTAACTTTGTAATTTTTTTTAGAAACTTCAGAGATAAAGTTATAGGTTATGTTTTTCTGGCTAAGAAAATAGTGATTAGTTTTTTCAGCTAATAGTGATTAGTTTTTTCCCAAATGCCACTGTTTCGACAATGCTTACTTTTAGGCCCTAAACAAAGGCCTAAAACAAAGAGATTATTATACGGTTTTTTATGTAAAATATATTGGACTAAACTTAACTCGAAATCTCGGTACGAGCATTTCCCCCTGTGAACAGAGGGAAGTTTAATAAGTTTTACTATGCTCTTGAAAACTTCTAAAGTTTTCTTACAAAAAAAAATCATTGAAATCAAATGTTTTGTTATACTCGAAGTAACTTTATAGAACTTAAGTTTACATACATTCCAGCTTCTTTCAGCTCCATGAAATTATTTAATAAGTTTTCTTCTGTCCGAAAAATTTTAATTAAATAATTGAATCTTGATGAAATGAAAAAAAATACTTTAAGATATATAAAATTATTATTTCTGAGAAGAAATAGAAACTGAATCCCTATACCGAATTCTATATCGGATTCTGATCTTGTATCTGATAGCGAACTCGTACTCAATACCGAACTCAATTTCAAATCCGATATATAATTTAAAACAATACCGTTTTTAATTCTAAATCCGAAACAATTATAATAATATATTATATTAATTAATGCTCATATATATATATCTGTTATATAATGTACCTGTATTTACAGTACCTAAAATTTCTTCCCACACACATAAACTCATCTCTGTATATGTAAAAAAAAAAGTTGCAATACAAATATTACCTAATTCTCACAATTTTATGAATTTAAATAACCAAAATTTCATTGAAATATTCAAAATTCATACGAGAAAAATGAGAAACTTTAATGTCCCATAATAATTTGTCCATGTCTTTTTTCTTGTTTTGATTTTAACTTTCGAACTTCCAACAAAAAAAAAAAGAAAAACATTTTCAACTTTCTTTATTTTCTTTTTGATCTTGTAATTTAACACCAGTGACACACATGTCATTTAAAAAGTGATATACAACTCATTTCTATTAAATATTTATGTATGTATATATACTAAAGGTAAACATATTGTGTGCCCAAAGAGTATTAAATAGTTCTAAATATCCTTAAAATGAGAGAAGAAAAAAATGAAATAAAATCTATGATTCCTTCAATAATTCTTTTTCTAATAAAATATACAATATACATACACATCTACATACATATTAAACAGTATAACAAATTGTTATTACACATTCTTATACATACAAATGTACAAAACTGTATTAAATGTAAAAGATATTGAACCCCTTAAAATATCTAATATTTTTCAGTTCTTTTGGTCAGGATATTTTATATGTAATTTTTGATTTTCTTACTCTGGTTTTTTTGATAAAGGTGAAAATAGAAAATAAATGGATATTAGTTTATATTCATAAAAGGATATACAGGAGGGATATCCTATGGTATTGTTGATGACGATAACTTTATATTATGTGCTACACGTACATATGAATATATTATATGCATAGGTCAAATGGGAGAAAATATAGAGTATGTGTTTAGCAGGTATATCAAACTTGTATCATATTTCAGTCACGGGTTTCATAATTTTCATTAAAATTGCATTATTAGAACAATTAATCTGGGGTTCGATGTTACCAAAAATTCTGAAATGGCTGTAGTATGTAACTGTCATATTGCAGTGTGCAGCATGTAATTATTATTCTTGAATTTTCTATATTATATTTAAATAAAATATACCTTTCTATGTTCAACATAAAGCAAAGCACGAACCCAGTTTGCTATTCAAAATGTGATCTACCATAGATCATAAGGTAGAGCAATCACGCCACATTTTGAAGAATTATGCTAATTTGTAATTTATATTTTATTAAAAATCTATGAATTTTGTTATATTTTTGATCGTTTTATGTTTAAATACGCCGATTTTTAATTAAGATTTGATAAAATTTCTTCTAATTTTTTCAAATACCATATTAAAAATATTATTGATCACATTGAACCTGCTAAATTTACAATAAATAATTCAAATACATTAAAATTGATATTTTTTCAAAAATAAATTTTAAGTAATATCAATAAGCCGCCAAATTTGTATTAGAGTACCAAAATGTTTTATACACCTGCTTTACATAAAACCTTATAATATCTTAAATATATTTGAAATCAAGGAAATCATGATATATGCACAGATATAAATAAATATATTTCATGTATATATAATATAAATGTACATTTACTGTTGAGATATTTTAGTACTAATAAATCTTTTAAAAAGGACCATCGGTTCTAATTAAGTAATTGAACCAAATGGCATAACACTTATAATATGTATTCCTATAATATATTTTTTAAGGGGATTTATGAGTATATGACGCCCATCATTATTTGGATTATTATTATACAATATCCATAAAATATACACGTATGTATATATACTTTTTTTACATTCTATGTACAGTTATTTACAATATATTGTGTATTTAAATATTGTACACAGGTATTTTAACAATGTTTATAATATTAATATGTTAGAATGGATTTGTGTATACTGAAAATGTAATATACTGGGGCTATGTAAACAATTTTGAGAATTATGTATTTTAGTTTTAGGAAAAATTACAATCTTCCTGTATTATATTAAATTTAAGACTAAGGCATATTTGTGCACTTACATACATTTTTGTATAGTGTTTTGATCTCAAAAATTGTTAATTTTGTAACATACGAGTATAAATTTGATTGTATAACAATTAAAAGATTTGTTTAAAGGCAAAAGGTAAAATATTGTTTTAAATTTCTTTAAAATAGAAAATTCTCCCCTTTTAAAATGATCACTTAAAAATTTATTTAAACTAGAAATGTTTAGTTAAGTTAATAATATTGTAATACAAAGATTGTTGTCCAACAAAATATAAGTATTTAAAACGAGTTAATTCAAGGTGATTCGAGATTAATTTTACAAGGCAGCTTGTCATTAAAATGATATTTTCCAAACATGTGTTTCAAATTTTGCTATCAATTATGGCAGTATTAATATTTTTAATTACAATTAAAAATTTTGAGTTTATCATTTTTGAAAAGGTTTGTTTGTGACATCAATTTTATTGGAAGACATGTAATTTACGTCTATTAGTAATTTCCAACCCGAAATTAAATATACATAGGTATTGTCGATTATTGCAATATATACGTAAGAAAATATAAAAATTTTGCATTCTTATAAGCTGAATTCACTTAATAGTGTACAAGAATATAATGATAAACTAATAGAGTTGTTAATTATAGGTCTCATAATGATTGACTAATTATAGGTCTCATTTCAATAGAGAAAAAATACTATAGATCGAGCAAATAACCACTCTTAAAACTTATTTGCATATTAAAAAAGGCAAGAGTATCTCGTAAGTATGAACTTAATTTTTAAACAATCAAAAAGAAAAGTTTACAAACTAATTTTGAAAATCTCTTCAAACAGTTTAAACAATTTCAAAATTTCCATCTTTTCATCATTTTGCAATACACTGATCCTTTATTTTTAATTGATTTTTTATTTAGTTAACTGCGATTTAAAACAATTCCAATCTCAAGTAAACCTTTATCAACTTGAAATTTTATGAATATAAAAATCATACACACTAAACATACAACTTTACGGGTATATTGTTCATTATTCCTATTTCCCCAAAATTTATGACCTGAAAAAAAAAACTTTTTTGGAAACTATAAAATTTTTAGTTTATGATTGAAATTTATTATCAATTGTATTTTAGCGGTAAAATTTTTCGTATCCCTATTTAATATATAGAAAAATTAAATTTTATTTAGTGTAAAATTGTCATGTTATAAATTTTGGAGCATCAAAAGTTAAGTGTTATTCAAAATAAACCAATTGCTTTTAATTTTAAGCTATAAGTTATATAAAACATAAAAATGTATTAATTTTAAAATATAAAATTGAAATTAAAAATATTATTCGTAGCAAAATGTAGTATAAAGAACCTAATTGTGCTTACATTTCCAAAGAAAATGTTGCTAAAATTCGATGTAATTTGATTCGTTGGTAAATAGTTCAAATGATGGGTGGTAAATGTTCATGAGATGAGATTCTACTTAGCTAAAAAACTGAATAGATAAGATAAAAAGTTGAAATTTTATACACAAAAGGATTTTTAATAGAAACTCATTTCAACATCAATTCCCCTTCAAAATAATCGTCTTCCGGAATTTTAAAAATTTGAAATTTGAACGCTTTATATATCTAAAACTACATGCTTTTCCAAATTTCTATAAAATCAAAAAGCCATAAATAAATATACACAAAGTTAAATTCCATACCATAAAAAAAATCTTAACTCACTCATTTTAACATCGAATTTGATAATGTATACGCTTTTCTGATCCTTAAAGTATGCAATTTTTTTTTCAAATATTCTGGTATTCCAATTAAAGTAATTCAAATATGTATTTGAGTAAAACATAGAATAATTTTAATGATAGTAATTTTTAGAGAAAGCATTTTTACTTGTTCTTTAACAGTGCTACTTTACAAACCATCGGTTTAATCCTAATTTATTATATTACTAAGTTAAATTTAGATCTAAATTCAATTAATTTAAAAAAAAATTCTTAGTATTAATTAAAATTTTTAGTAAACCGTAAAAACTAAATTGTCTAATTCAATTTTAATTAATTTAATCTGAGATTGACAAAATTTTGTAGCAGTTAATCGAGTTAAGGTACAAATATTTAAAAAATTTCATTAACTTCTATTTAAAAATAGCTAGCAATTAAATTATTTTCCATTTACAGAAAATTTAATTAAAATTCGTATTAAATTTAAATTTTTTTTTATCAAAATTAATAATATAGAAAAATCAATTCAAATCTAAATAAGTGATGCATAAAATGAATTACTGCATACAATCAAAAGAAAATTTATTTATATAATGTCTTCGTTTATTCTCACAATTTATTGCTTATATAATTCCAAATTATTAATACTTAACTGAACACTTTAAAGTAATGTCAAAAGATTTCCCTTCTGTAAGTGAAATGTCATAGCTCTTGCTATTATATTTAATATTTCAAAGATGAAACTGTATTAATTGTAAATGTATGAATGTATTTGCACATTAAATAAACAAATTTTTAGCGAATGTTGTCTCACTAAAAATTTAAAATTTTTTTTTCCAGTTAACAAAATTATTGCATATATCTTTTTAATATTTTTTGATTTTATATAAGAATAATATAATATATTTATATACATACACATATATCCATTAAATTTATTCAATTTATGACTTATTTTCATTCAATGTGACATATAACTAATAAACTCTCACTTTATTCATATACCTATTGCATATTGACTGAATTCACATATAAGTTCACCATGTATGTACAAGGAAGTCATATACATGGTGCTATAATGCAGTACAATGAATTTCAAATATGTAGCTCAATTTATTTAACGCAAATAGATCTATTAATTTTTTCAAAATAAGCTATATGTACAGGATGTCTCATTTGAATCTTAAGGTTTCAAGAAATTTAAGAAATTAGGAAAAGAAATCAAAATATATAAATAGAAATTCAAATAAACTTACAACCATTTTTACTAACCGAATTAAAATATACAATAAGGGTGCTATTTTTTATAGAATTTTTATTTGGAATCAATTTTACATTTTTTCAATTACAAGTCAACTCGGTTTTGATTAAAATTCTGAAATTGTTTTTGAAAGTTCACATACTATCATCCCTTCTACTATGATAGATCAGCTCTTAAACTATGTCTGATTTCGGCAACTTCTACTACCGGCTGGTTTTACATTTTTAATTATTTTTAACAGATAATAATTAACAGATTAATAATTAACAGATTCTCTTTAAATTTTATATTAACATTATTTCTGTCTGATGGCGCAATTAAGACCAAACAATTTAGCAATAAGTGTACTACAGATGTCTAGTTTATTAATGAATTTTATTAATTAATTTTTTTTTTAAATTTGCAAGTAGTATCTATACAAAAAAAAAACGATCGGTTGTAATACTGTGAAAGTACGAGCCCTTTGGTTAACCCTATCCGGAATAATTTACTTAGAATTCCTTAAACTTTGAAAATAAAATATATATTTAGCTACTTTGAACTGATTTACTGAATTCAAATTGATCACCTGAATTTTAATCAGTATTCTGAAAACTAAATGGCTGTTGAAACTGAATAATCTAGAGAGCGTCATTAGAATTGAAGTTATTCTGTTCACAATACAGATAAGAGAGTTGTTTTCAATACTGACTATCGCAGCCACCAGTGTCATAACACTTCTTAAAATTCCCGTCATGCACGTATATTATCAAGATCTAAAGTAAATACTCGAATCTACATTTTAATGGAATTTAATATGAGTTCTTCAATAATAAAAAATTTCAATGATCATAATGCAAAATCTAAACCGGCAAAATATAAAAAGGACACAATGTTTTCACAATTATTACAAAAATGAGACATAAAATTATGAAAAAAAAATCACCCACTTTTTTGTTTTTACAAAAAAAAATCTTAGTGAAACTTGTTATCTATCTTATTTTCAAGAAAATTAAAGAAAAAAAAAACCAACTCTTTTCTTTACAATAAAGGATAAAATGATTACGATGTCAAATATGTAAAATCAAAGAAAAATACAAATTTAAAAAAAAAAACACATCCTTTCTCATATACTCTAATGCTCATCTTAAATTTTACATGCATAACGTACATGAAAAAAAATATTTCCTTGAAATATTATGGTTAGTTTATGTAAATTAACACTAGATGGAATGCATGCCATACAATTTTTATATTTACATTCCAATATCGCATTCTTCAAGGATCTTTAGAAAAGAAATTTTTTTTTTCTTTTAAGAATTTTTCATTTCACCGAATTTTTGCAATTTTAAAATTGCGTTATTATACTTTTGTATTAACACCCACCCAACTCTGAATAGAAGTAATTCTATTTACTCATACTTTCATACTATATATAGAATCGCTAGAATTATAAGTTTTATGGTGTAAAAGAAAAAAATGAAAATGTGTGCGGAGGGTTGTAGAAGTATGAGTTGATATTTTTGAACCCATATAATATTTTCTTGTTACTTGAATATTAAGAAATAAAATTTGAAATATATGAAAGGATTTATGTTTTTTGACATAATTTTTAACAATTTGAATTTCCTTTTTTTTCAGCTGCTTTTTTATTTTTGTGTTCTTGCATGGCATTTTTTATATTTTTTAAAATGGATTCAATGAAAAATCCTTTGTTTTATAAACGCGAAAGGGTGACATAAATTTTTATTTTCCAAATATTTGATTTAATTTTTTTGTTTTTTTTTTTTTTTTTTTTTGGAAAAATTGAAGGGTAATTTTTAAAATTGAACTTATTCTGAAATTTTATAATACCATTATAATATGAAATTTTTCAAATTATGTAGAAAGAAAATTTCTATTTCACTTGAAATTGAGACTTGAAATTTCTTTATTCTCCTGGTTATTATCCTTGAAATATGGGGGAGAGAAATAGTATTTTGTTACTTTGCAATCACATAATCAACTATTATTGTATATGTTAGTTTGGAAAAAAATAAAAAAAAAGTTTACGATTATTTTTATGATTTATGAAATATTAAGATTGGTTGGAAACTACATACAAGAATGTTTATGTAAATATATATGTATTAGCGGAATGGAGTGGTATAGACATTTTTCTCTTAGAATTTAATTTAAGAATTATTTAAAAATTTACTTTTATATTAAACTTCAATTTAAAGGCAGAATTTAGAGTTAAAAATGATTAAAAATTCCTGGTCTAAAAAAAAATTTCCTGCATTAAGGCCTAGGGTCATAGGCTGCCTAAATTAAATAATTATTACGCCTGTTCATTATAAACCAATTTAAAATTTATTCATTACAAACATTAAAATAGCATCTTACATTTAATTCATCATATACCGAAGGTAGTCTAATTATTACCATAATTAGAATTACTCATAAAATTTTTGCATTAAAGACCATCCAATTATTTGTATTGAATAAAATAGTATATTATTTAACATAATTTGTGCAAAATTAAATAAAATTGAATTAAATCTAGAATATAGTTTTACATGTTGTAGTAAGATTCAATCCATTCTTTTATTGTATATAAATTATATTGTGCGCAATATTTTTCTAGTTGAAATTTTCCAAAACCTTTTATCTTCAGAATTGCAATTTTTCAGTATCACGATTTGAAAATTTTGGAATAAAATCTTGAATATTTACAACTACTGCTCATTTTGTCATTTTATATTAAAATATTTCCAACTTAGTCTCTTCAGATTTTCTCCACAGTAAATACTTGAAACATATATTTTTCTCTCAATTCCCATAATGAACTAAAATTTTAAAAATTTGATTAAAAATGTGAAAATTTTATAAATTTAAATATATGCGAATTTGCAACAATGAGCCGAACGAATACAATAAATGAACCCAACATATGCTGCAATTCATTAGTGAACACATTTTTTTAAATAAAAATTGTATAAAATTTCCATTGTTCAAGATTACCCAAAAATCTAAATTTATTCTATATAAAAACCTATTATAACAATTGGCATAAAAATTATAATTTTATTTGCTTTTCCCTTTTAATGACACAATCGCTTTTACTAATTTGCAGTGTATTATTAGATGATACTATTGACTTAATTGCTCGTACTTAATTCTTTAAGTAATTTACTCTTACTTTAATTATTTCCTGTTGTTTTGTAAACATAAAGCAATTATAAATGAAGCAAATTTTCATCAGTGACGTCTTGAAATCAAATAACATTTTAAAAGCTATTCGCAACTTTTACTTTTCAATTAAAAGAAAAACAAAATAATTTGTTTATCAATTTATTTCACTTTAAAATATTTTAACCCCTTCCTCTATCTTTCCGTCTCTTCAATGATAACTCCGATTATCAGTTAAATAACACCTAATTGATAAAACAGCAAGCAAAAAATTGAGAGTGATTTGAGGACGATTACTTACACAATCGTTCTATACTACTGATTCTACCATAATTAATAAGTTATTGAATCGCAAAACCGAGCTTTGAGTAAAATTAATTTTGATTTTATATTTAAAAGCTTTTTTTTCAATAAGTTTTTGGTATTTTACTCCACAAGTTGGACGGATGTACGTATTATAAAAGTACATAATTTGTTTGCTTTTATAACAGGTCCCAGCGAGTTACATACATATATTTATCTTGTACCTTGTTATTTTGTGATGAATTATAAGCCAAATTATATGATAACGTTCAGTCTTCGAACGCTCTATTTCAATTTTTCGAACATTATTTGGAAAGTTAATTTTTAAATAAATTCCGCCCAGGAAACCACAATCTAATTGAAGATATGAAAATACAATGCTTGTTTAATTGAAACCTCTTTAAAATTTGCCTTCATTTAATGTTGTTGCAGTCTTCATCAATTTTGATAATTTTATATAAAATTAGAGCTTATATGTTCCGTTAAATTCACTCTTCCTTATAATAAAATTTCTTCTTCATATCTTAAAAATATAGTCAAATCTCTTATAACTCGTCAAAGCTGTCCTATCTAGTGATTTCTGGAAATCGTTTGGCCTCAATTCTATTGAAATTATTTTTGTTTTTTCCTTCTTAATTAAAATTTTTTGTTTTCATTCAAAATTTTTTAAAATTTATGTTTTTCTATTAATAAAATTTTGATTTAATGAAAAAAGTTTTCCAAATCAAATTTGACTTTGAAAGGTCTCTAGATTTCAACAAAATGTTTGCATCCAAATCCAAATTTACTCTTTTAAAAAAAAAAATTATTCAAATTTAAAAAAAAAAAATTAAAAAAAAAATGGTAAAATTTGGATTTGAACTCAAGCATATTTTTTTTGTATAAACACAAAAAATGTCAAAATTTTGACGGATCAAGACCTAAGTCCGGTCTAAAAATTGACCAGACACTAGTCACAAGCCTCGCGGTCGTACTGCAATTCTAAAAATCTAAGTCTAGAAAATGTTTTGAAAACTTTTAACTTAATCTAATAACACATTCACACAACAACTAACAAACTCAACAACATTCACACAAAATATATAGGAACAAATTCTTAATATAAACCACCAAATTATAGTATACATATATTTTTCAAAATTTTTTTAATTTTTAAATATTTACGAGGATAAAATTTTTCTTTTTTCATTTTCAATTCAAAATGAAAAAAGAAAAATTTTAAAATTTTTTTTTTAAAAAAAAAGGTAAAATTTGGATTCGAACTCAAGGTAAATTTTTTTCTTCATATTTCATGAAAATGAAAAATTGCTGTCAATTTCGTCTTTCAATCTGAGTAACATTATGTATAGAATAATATTATAGAAACAATTACAATTAAATAAATATTAATATGAATGAAAATAAATTAATTATTGTGAGGAAATTTTTAAGAAAATAGATTCAATGAAAACCATTATATGCAGAGCTATGAAAGAAGATCAAAATTATAACAGAATATCGAAACATTTTAATGAATCTTTTAAATGTAAAATGAAACGCACATATGTACACGAATTCATTTGGGTTTCATTTTAAGTTCAGATAGATGATTTTGACTTGCATATTTAAAAATATAGTTTTGAATAACATAAACTCAATTTTGATGAACAAATTGGCAACTGAGAAGGAGGCAAAACTGGCATCAAAGTTGAAATATAGTTGAAGTTGATAATGTTCAAATAGCTGCGAAAAAATAAATAATTTTGAAAAATTGGTGAACCTTATATTGTGGCCACGTCTACAAATTAATTTCGAAAATTTTATCATTTTGATTCTCGTTATCTCCATTAATGTAAAAAAAAGTGAAAGAGGCTGGCTACATTTTTGAAGTACTGTTGTTGAAATTCTCAAACTTGTGTAATATTTCTTTTTAATCGAAAATATTGCTATAGGCAATAAAATGTCGAACTCATTAAAATTTAAAATCTTTCTAGACTCAATATTAGATTTGGAATTCAATAGTAAAATGCGAAAAAAATGAACTTAATAATAAATCGGGATTGAAAAGAAAAAGAGTTTTAACTAATAAATAAAATTACTTTTGCCGAGACGTAGATCTAAAAAAGATCGAATAAATAAGACAAAAAATTCTGTCCTTATAAAAAGAACTATAATTTTAAAACGGAAGTGTATAAATGTGAAATTTCTATACAAAAGTATACAAAAATTTATAGCTACGCACAAACTACATCATGACGATATTACGTTGATATTATTTTCTGGATACAAAAGCTAGTGTCGCAATACCTTTGTAATATACGTTACCGAAAACTATATACTGTAGAAATATCGTACTTATGCTTTAATGAAGACAACTTCCTATTTATGTCTGGATCATAAAATCGTTTTCAGTTAAACAAACAAAATTTTTAAAAATAATTATGAACCGATAGCTCTTTAGTATTGAAGAAAAATAATAGGTATAAAGAACTTGAGATTAAAGAGAGCGAGACGGCAAGACTTTCAATTTAAAAATTGTGTTGATCAGAATTATGTACAACTTTTAGAGGGGGGAGATAGATGAGAATTTTGTTCTACGAAAATAAGTTTCTAATAAAGATCTATGTACATATCTACAGACATATAATTTCAGCTTTCCATCTTTAAGGGTGTAGAAGTTCTGTAAACAGATACACGGACAGACGGTCAGATGAACGGACAGAGTGAAACTAATAAGCACTTTTTTTTCAAAAAATTTTTGGAAAAGTGCTAAAAATAGGCTTAAGTATTAAAAGAAGCATAACAATGTTCAAAAGAATATAGAATGCATTAAAATATTTGTTATACGTTGTATTATAATCTGCATTTTTGTTAATAACCAAAATTTGAAACTGGCCCATAAGGACTGCATTTTATATTGCTTAAGTACATACTCATTTCATTTGGAGTCATAAAGGATCTGGCAAAGGTCTGAAATGGTCATGGAAATTATAATTTACTGTACTTTTAATAGGACATCGCCGCTGATTCATATTGGTTGAAAAAAATTATAATTTCCAATAAATTTCTAAAGAGTACGCTGGCGGTGGGTGTATTTTCTAATCCATATTGATTTCATACATGTTTATCTTCAAAAATAAATAGCAATACCCATGAAAAATATTATATAATGTATAAAAAGCAAAAATGAAAAATACAATGCAATTTTTCATACCATTTTATGTTTTCGTTCAGTTGTTTTTGCACGCAAAAAGAAAAATGCACAATTTAAAAATTTTTATGTAGTTTTTATCTCTCTAAATGGCATTTTTTATTCCAACCACTTTACCAATACACTGTGATATGAAAAAAAAATAAATACAAGCATTTATATTGTTCAGCATCCCTTGAACTAAGCGTTGTATTATTATTAAAAGAGCACCTATATAAAAAATAAATTCGGAGGAATAATGGAATTTTTCTTTGGAAAATCATTTTTATTTCTACTTGCTCTATTTTCACTCTCTTTTATATTTTGTTGTTTACTACTCTGCTGCATTAACTCAAATTTCTTTTGTGGTAACATTTCGGTACTTTTAAAACCTGTTGCTGCCACTATATGCTATGTTGTTCTTTTCATTGAATTCATTCATGAATATGATTAGAAAAAAGTATTGTTGTTATAAAAAAAATGTGATGCTTACTAAAATATTATTGTAAAGCATATATTTACAGATTCTATATGCTATAGCTGTTAAAAAAAAAATTCCACCTAATTGCATCCTAACTAATAAATTCCATATTTTTGCCTTTAAAACACCTCCCAACGAAAAACTATATAAAAGCTTTGAAGGAGAGAGGAAACTGAGCGCTGTATTAACGAAATTCAGCCACATTTATGCAAAACTTCAACAAAATAGCGCGTATGTGCTAGCAAAATCGTGGAGGCCATTTAACCGATATGCTAATTCATACATAACCTTATACTGTATACTGAAAATCAAAATCGAAGCAATCAATCAGAAATTTTGATTAAATCAAAATTATATTCTATAAAAATTTAAAATTTGAAATTGAAAATAAATTATAATTTGTAAAAAAAACCAAGACCAAAATATTTGGCTTATACAAGCTTGGACTATTTGAAAAATTTGGAAGCATACCAACGATGGAAACGAATGCGTGAAATAAATGAGAGCTCTTTCCTAAGAATATTGTGTACTTCAAGAAAAGCTAAGAATTACATACATACATATGTATGTCTAATTACTTAGACTGATTCGATATTTTTCTTAATGGAAGCTTACACATATAGACGCAATGAAAATATTTTGGCAAAAATAAAAACAGAAATTATTAAAAATTTTTATTGAATTTTGTACATGCAGGCAAAAAAGGACATCTGGAATTTATTATAATTGCAGTTAAATTGGGTAATATGTAAATGGTATTCATTTTTAATCCTATAAATGCTAAATGTATTTTATTCTAGTTTATTAAACCACAATAAACTTGAGAATTTCTATATACATATGTATGTATGTACATAAATATACATAAATTGTGACTAGACGTCCATTTAAAATTGTTGTTTTCAAAAAGAATTGTAAAATATGAGACCTTTTCATAAATGCAGTATATCGCGATATATAGCGAGAACTGCGCTATATTTGTGTTCATAAACAAATGTTGCTAATCAAGACTTGGAAATAACAAAATTTGAGCCTATAATTTGAAGTCATTACAAAAATTAATTGTGAATAGGAAAACGTCGCGAATAATTTACGCATTGATATTTTACTGTAAATATCACTCTTTTAAAAATAACATTAGTCTAAATGGTTCGACATAAATACTTCGAGCCGAAGTTGTTTTCTTGAGAAAATTTAAACGATAAAAATTTAAGTCTTTACGTAAATATAATTAGATTGTTAGTTTCTTAAGACCATTGCTATAAAACGATACATAGACCTTTATAGGTAGATAGAATTTTTGTACATATTTTAAAGCACAACACTTTCCAAAAAACCGAGCGTCCAAGTTAGTTTTACTTGGTTTTCTCTTCACTTCTTGAAATTTTGATTATTGTTCTGTTTCTAATTCAAATTATTAACTTGTTTAAAAAAAAAATATTAGTAACACAACATTCCAGCATTCTGTAATTGTTTATATTTCTAGTTCCAAGTACTAAATCGTAAAGTCGTAAAGTTTAAAGTTTTATTCTTCTACATCAAACATAATTCTAGCAATTACAAATCGGGAGTTATTAAGTAAATCAGTATTAATTTTCATAACTTAGAACTTAAACTGTTTCTAAACATGTTAAAGAAGTTTACAATTAATTTTAGGAACTAGTATTACCAGAACTTAATAATTGCTATATAATTTCAACAATAATTCAATTACAAATAAAAAAGCAAAGTATTAACGATTTGCTTCCAGGTCAATTTTATTTTAGTCAATTTATATAACAAAAATCTTTTAATTTATTCACAAACTATGAATAAAAATATTTAATATAAATAAAAAGTTTTTATATCCTTACAATAATCTTTATAACAATTCTATTAAAGTTATACAAATATTTTCTTAATCATATAGTTGTAATCACTTTCACGAGCACGAATAATTTCAATTTTTCGTCTATTTTTATGATTCGTGTGTGTGTCAAATTTCCTAATCAGAAAAGAGAAAAATTAATGACAAAAATAATAACAAATTTTCTATATTATTAATAAATATTTTTTTCAATTTTCTTAATAACTATAATTTTCTCTGTCTCCAACATTTGATCTTCTGTCTTGTCCCATATCATCTCCTATATGAACTCATAATTTCCGAAATGCGAATTATATTTTCCTCGTGTTGCTTAGCTCATACTCTCTATGAATATTTTTTTTATGTATGTACGTTTATGACCATCAAATACTTTCTTCAATAATAATAAAAAAATATTTAAGTATGAATTTATTTTGATGGTAGTTACAACAAATGTTAGTTAAATAAGGTTGGGTCAAACTAATAGTTTTTAAACTAAACTAATGGTTTCCTCTTCGACAAGTAAAAATACTACTTTTAAAAATAATCTAGATAAAACGTCATTAAAATTACTTTCATTATATTCAAAATATTGCCTACATTTAGGATGAAAAAAAAAAATGAGAGAAGCCTCAACATAATGCTCGAAATTAAGGGTTAATATCGTCAGTTAAGAAAAAAAATTATATTTTTGGATTGCATTTCCGGTTAGATTTTTGCATTTATAGAAATTAAGAAAACTTAGCAGTTTCGGAAATATAAGGTAGAAAAAAATTTTTTAATAAAACAAAAATCATGTATTAGTAGCATCTTCACAGCAAAAGCTGTTAAAATTTCAGGCTTCTACATGTTGGAGTTTAGAAGCAAAACCAACGGGCAATTTAACCGGCTAGTTTATTTTTTTAAAGATAAACTATGCTATGTCACAGTAAAAGAGACCCACCAGTACTTTTCTGCGTTCACAAAATTCAAAAAATATTTGTCCTTATTTGTTCACAAAGTTTACAATGGTAAGAAGTTATTAACTATATGTACATGTCAAAATTATTATGCCTGACAGTCATAAATTTATAAAGAAAAAGAAAAATTGTCCGGAAGCAAAATTTTTCCGTTAACTATTTGAACAATTCTATAATCAATCGATTCTAAAAACACTAGTCGACTCAGATTCATTAACAAAATTTTCAAAGATGTTCTCTTAATTATTTCTTTAGATGTGATTAAAAATGTAAAATCAGTCGCTAGTGAAAATGTTGGTTCGAAGCTCTGATATGTTCGAAGAATTTCAATGGTTAAATTTCTTGATTTCCAGTTTTATATAGTTTAGTGTTCGTTCACTTTAAGATTTATAAATTCTGGGCTATATAAATTGAAACGGTCAACACTAATATTTATTTTAGGTTTATAACCTAATATATGAAATACTTATATACAATGGCCCCACCGACAAATAAAAATAAAATTTCTTTTTTATTTTTATTTTATATTAATTTGTATTTTCTCAAATTAATTACATTTATCGAAAATAATTATTATAACAAAAATAAATATTGAAGAGATGAAAAGAGAAAAATAAAATTTATATTGACTTAGAATTAAAATAGTATATAAGAGAAATAGAGAATAATTTGGCATACTTATTAAGAATATTTAATAAAAAGGATAATATCTGTTATATTACATACTGTTTTTGTATTTAATATAGATATGGGGAGAATCTTATAAATTTAATAACTTCAGTATAACAATATTGACTCAAGTGATAAAAATAATTACAATTGATTTATAAATTACTTTGAATTACAACATTTTTTCTTTCGAATGTAAGGGTTTCCATTTCCTCTGCAGATATTATCTTAAGCACTTAAACGTATATTATAAGGAAGTATATATTTTCTACTACAACACAATCAGTCAATTTTGTAAGTCAGAACTAAGATTAACTAGTTTCGGACACATACACAAAATTTAAAAGTTGTAATTTTTGGAAAATATAAAAGACTCCAAATAAAAATCGAAAATGTGGAAAATTGATTGATATTTTTAACAATTTTATTTTCAATTTCGTTTGGATGAATTTAATTTTAGTTTCAATCAAAATTTTTACAAAATTTAGCCTAAAAATAATCTGGTCACACTCTCAGTTTTACTAAAAAATAATTTTTTTAAATTGTGTTGCAGGTGTTTTTCAAATTTTAATTTGACGATCTTTCAATTATTGCAATGAATTTTAACAACAGCCACCTTACTATGTGAGTCGATTTTCGTGAAACGATTTTCGTATTTGTCGAAATAGGAATGTAGTACCATACAAATTGATTCGTGAAAATTGAATTACATAGTAAGGTCCCAAGCTATTTTAAAGCTATTTGCCTTATTGCCACTAACATATTTAAGAATTTAGAGTACATTTTATATAGTTAAATCTAAAATTGATATAAATTTATATTTTGAAGTCATGGCAAAAAAGCTTTAACTATAAAGTTCGTATAATTCCTTATCAAATTCGTATTAGCAATAAAAATTGAAGTTTGACAGAAAATTTTTATGGTTTAAGCCCAATTCTTACTCTTCGTTATGTTGTATATTCTAGATCTAACTGTGAAATTTTACTATTTCCGCTTTAGTGACTTAAATCTGTCCTCATCATAAAAGTTTAGGATAGTTTGCAAGATAGTTTGATTTTAATTGTTATCCTATTAAAAATCGCTTAATTATTATATCAGGGATAAATTTAGTAAGCACATTAAACCCATACAAATTTGTTCAAAAATTTTCAATTTTAAAATTTATTATAATGTAAAAATTGAAAAATTTAATTTTATTATCCTTTTTTTACTCTATTTTTTTTTGTATGTATATTTGAATTTCATATTGTACATTACACACTTACATATATGAGTTCGAACCGAAATTAAGTAAAGTAAAAAATAAAATCAAAGTCATACTGCAGAATAAAAGTTTGTCGTAATTTGTTGTAACTATAAATTCGAATATTTATTTTGATTAAATTTTCCTCTCTTCTTCTTCTTCATCTTGTACACATATAAGATAACTAAAAACTGAAGTACGAATAATTTTCAAAAAACCAAATTAAAATCAGAAAAAAATTGAAAAATCTTGTCTTTTTCGATTTATTTTGTACTCAAAATTTTTGTTTTCTATAATTTTTGTCTCATTTATGTCGTAATAATTCGATTTCTATAAGAATTTTATTGAATTTAGGTACAAAGTGTCGCCAACGATTCTATAGAATATTTATTACAATTCATTTAAAGGAATACAAAGAAAATTGCGAATTAGTCCGGATTGGTCAGTATAATCCGGATAGTATGGAAATCCAAGAGAATCTATAGGCTATTAACTGCAATGTTGAAGATTTCATATTTATTTTAAATACATAATATAAAAATGTTAAGTTACATATGAGCTTATGGTGTATGATATGGTATATCTACCCTTAAACTACTACCATAAGCTGATGTAGTTCTTGGAGTGATACAAATTTTGAGAACTATACTTGATTTTAAATGGAACGCTATAGAAATTATCTATTGTGCATTTGAATTTTATTTAACGAATTACAAATTTTTAAGGTAGTTATCACAATTACATATTGTGCTCAACTTACTTGTTACGCAGTAGATGGTTGTCTCAATAATTTAATTGAATTCTTCATCTCAATAGTTTAATTGAAAAACTTTTGAAAGGTTTCAGAGTCTTATGAAATGTTAACAAACAAGTCTTATTAAAGATGCAAATTTATTTATAACCAAGATATATTACATATGCCTATATGTAAATTGGTCTAATGACTAAGCTCAATAAAGGATTTAAAGCGTAAAATCAAATATAGAGTATCACATAGAAAAATTATTGCCCCAAAAGTAATTTTTCTGATCAATTTTACTTGCCTGGAAAGGAAAGGAGATAAAAGAAAATCTAGTTCCAAGGTGAACTTTACAAAATCACACAACTGAAACGAAATTTTCTCAATATTAATTGAAACCCCTTGTATTAAAAAAATCAGTTTTTGTAAAAATTTGTGTAGTACTTTCTAAAACAAACTTCTTCTTCTAACATTACCACATTTGGGACAATTTTTCTTCTACATAATATTTTTCTTTTCTTTTTTTTTACTTTTTACTTGCTTTTAAATAAAATGAATTCTCATGTCAATAAAAATGATTTTGACTTGTTGTTTTATACATATGTAAACATTATACATAATTGTAGAAATAGACATATAGACTATAAATCATCTTATATGCACACGTACAACATGTAGAATTACACATTAATCTACTACATATATGTACTTACGGGTATATATTATATATTATGTACTTTAAACCTTACAAAGTTTTCTTTGTTATTTGTATTTTAAATATAGTTTTTTGTACTAAATTAAATTAGAACACACTATGTATTAGGAAAAAACTAATAATTTCGATTCTAGACTTACTGCATTATTAATTAATGAATTAATAAATTAATGAACTAAAAGTTTGACCCATATATACAACCTCAATAACCCAAATCAAAATTATTATAACTTTTGCCAAAGTAAAAATATTAAGAATATACCAATGAAAGTCCGGCTGAAATAGCTTTAAATACGGAAGGAATTATCAACTGGTATACACTCATATGCCTACCTATAATTTAATCATGGTTTACATTTAATTCGATTATAGCAGAAGACTCAAACTAAAATATATAAAAATAATCATTTTTGGAAATATTACCAAGCCCGATTCTGATTTGTCCGGTGCCCTCTCGCTTTCAAAGCAATGAACAATACGCAATAAACATTGCATAATATTGCGATAAACAGTTGCGCTATTGTTTGCCTTCGCTCATTTCATATACTTTACATATATGGTGATTCCTATGTTGAATATTACAATAACTATATATTAGCTATACAATAACTATATATCGAAGTATATTAGCAAATCAAAAAAGTATTGCGATTTTCCAGAATTTTAATATTATACAATACAGTTATACTTATATTTACATCGTATTGTAGAAATTGTTGTCATATTTAAGAATCTTTAATAACTTTAAAATCTTTAAGGATGAAAATACTTAATATAATCATATAAACTGTAATCAATAGAAATTCTTATGTCTGCGAAATTTATGTATTTGGCCAACAATAAACAGTAGCTAAAATTTATTTAAAAATCGGACAACATTCTTAGAATTTATTGAATTTTTCCTATGAAAATCTTTCAATTTTCATTTCATTTATTGAATTTTTATCGTAATTAAATTCAATATCTTTTATAGGCAATGAAGTATGGGGGTTCATCGGTTCAATTTAGGAAAAATTTATGAACAAATTTCAAAGTAAAACTATGTACCAATTTTATTTACTTGAAATTTTTTTTTAAATATTTTTAGGTTCAAATGTTGTCAAAGGACAATGAAAATTTTATTCTCTTCATATACACTTCATTTCTAAGTAGAGGGCTTATACTAACCATATATGTATAAGGCAGAAGTATAAAAAAATAAAATAAGGAATATTAAACAAACATGGTCCTTCTTGCTTCTATTTAAAAATTAATCAAGATTATACTGAGAAAAAACATAGGAGTTAATTATATTGAATTTTGTTCAATTGAAGTAATTTTTATACATAAAAATTTATTAATTCGTTGGCATGTTACTAGTATATAACCTGGATTGTTTCTCAGTTATTAAATTAAAACTCAAAGAATGTACATCCAAAATATATCTACATCAGTAAATTAGTATTTCATATTGCATAATATAATACTGAGTAGACATTAGATTTATGAAAGCATAGTATACTCAAAAATTGAATAAACAATGTTCAAAGAGAAATAATGACAAGTTTCAACACATAATCTTAAAAAATATATTGAAATTAATCCATTGATTTTTATAAAAATGAAAATAGAATTTAAAATATTTATTAAATCTCAACAATTATTGCTATATGATTAGCGAAAATTCAAAAAAATTACTGTAATGCTATGGCATACGCACAAAATACTATTTTAGCACAAAATTTATGACTATCAATTTAGTAATTAAATCTCAAAACCAACAAATGTTCAACTCTAAATCTGTGTAATTAAAAGAACAATATTACTATTAAACAAACTCGTGTCTCACAATTTAAAATTTCCTTAAACAATTAATTACAGTGTCTGTAATAAAGCAAAATTTTGATCCATTTCAATAAAATTAAATTTACTCTTGTATAAAAATAATTAAATTTGACCAAAAACTTTCGAATAAATATTTAAGAAATTTTTCTGTAAAATTTTTCATCTTGAATTTCCTCTTTTATTCCAATTTACTATAATAATTAAAAACTAAAACTTTAAAATTAAAATTTAAAAAGGAAGAACTCCAAATATCCTTTTTACCTATTATACTTTTTGTTTATTCATAAGTTAAGTTTTAAGTTGATTTTCTATACACAATACCGTCATATGCCCCGCTAACAAAAATTTAAACAATATTCTCATCCTTAAAATACATACTTGCAGTTAAAAAAATAATCTAATATACCGCAATTTCATATTGTTTTTTATTACTAAAAAAAAAAAAAATTAATAATTTTTTTTTTCTGTAAAAAACAAACAATATGTGCGGAAAACCACCAAAAGATTTTTATTCACTTCCACTCAATTAAAGAACAAGCAAGTATAAGTAAACAAATAAATAAATAAAATCGAAAAAAAATAGGGAAAAAAAACAAGATATAAGAACAAATAAAGAAAGTATAAAGAAGGACATCAAACATTTACATATAAACTAAAACAAAAAAGGACAAAAAAACTTTCAACAACAATATGTTTTCGAATATCGTAAGGATCACTTAATTATATACACATGTATATTTTACACACACACATATTCCATTCATTTGTATTTTATTTTTGTGTTCCATAATAATAGAAAAAAAAAAGACAAAAAAACATAGGAAAAATAGAGTAAAAAGCATTTGATGTGGTCAGCCTATAACCAACAACATTACCTATTTTTCGTATTGAATTTTTAAATTTTCCTTGTAAGAATGTATTTGGCGCACTTTAAGTTAATAACCTTCAAGCTAATATGAGTAACTCTACAAATTTAAATATTTTGTTCTTAAATTTCACTTTTTGAAATCTGATAATCTGGGAAAATATGCCGAGTATTATTATTATTTTTCGAAGCGAAAAATAAGTGTTGAACGAACTAAGAATATATGTCAAAGAGCAGTAAAGAAAGAGATCCCAACGTCCTACATGATATGACCAGAAACTTAAAGAATGGCCCATAATCGAGAATGAAACGGGGAAAAAATTTATTGTTTCTATACTATCAAATAAATCACAAATAGCAGAGCCTATAAAATATCGAAGAAATCTTTCTAATATCTTCTTAAAAATAATCAAAAATATAAAATCGGCCCATAAAAATCCAGTTTGTAACTCATATTTAGTAAATATAGACCCTTGAACACAGTACTCCCATCACATAAGATACAAAAATTTCATAACCTTAAAATTTCGGGAATATAAATTGGCGAAAATTCGAATTTTACGAATTTCGAGAGGCCATAACTTAAGTGGAGTGATCTCCCCAATAGACTGGAAAAAATTTTCTTAATAGAAGATATGATGAGAAAATATGAAAATTTTGGAAAAAAAAAGGGATTTCAGATAACGGTTAATTCTAACAGACTTCTTTTGTTTTTGAAGCTGTTTTTAAGCTTCAGATAATTTGGTTTACATAATTTTTCGTCGTCTTCTCTTTCTTCCTCTTCATATTCTTCTCATGTATTTCTCTTGAAAATTCGACATATCAAATTCATTACGATCACAATACCTTCTTATTTGAATGCAATTCAGTCGGGCAAAAAAACTAAAAGTACATATGAAATTAAAAAAAAAATAAGAAAAAACAAAATAAAAACAAGGAACAAACCACCACTCGGGAATTATCTTTTGTCTTTAATACTAAGTTGGTATTTTTTTCAATTCTCAAAAAAAAAAGTTAATATTGAAAAACATAAAAGGAACATTGGAAACGAGTAACACTTTTACCTTGTCCTTTTTCATGTTTTCCTTGTCGTTTTTTTTTGTTTCTTTTTCGTCCTGAACTATACGATTTCAATTTTTTATTGTTTTCTTCTATGTTTGACTTTATTCATTTCTGGCTTTTTTTCTTTGTCGTTTTTTCTTTTGGTTTTATTAACTAGACTAAAATGTTCCAAACTATATTTACAGGATCTATTAGTATAAATGTATAATATTTACTGTGCAATATTGGTTATAATGAAAACTACATACATATATTATATGACGTGTATATGGCTATAGAGAAATAAAGTCAAAGATATTTGAGGAGGCGCAAGAAAAAATAACAGGAAAAATAAACATCGAAAATGACAACCGAACATTAAAGTAAAAACAATTGAATTCTTGTATACGCTAATGTAATTTTTTTTTCTTCTTCTCATACAAGTAATACAGGAATAGTATGCGCTTGTTATCATATACTGTAGGTTTTTTTTCGGTTCCTATTGTAATTCCTTGCACATATTTTGTAAATTTACATATATAGATAACAGTTCGTTAAAATGCTTAAATATACGTGCAAGTATTTGTCTCTATAAAAATTTCGGCAGATGTTTGTAAAATAAATATTTTACATTTCCACTTGTTAATCAAATAATATAAAGGCATGATCAGAATTAAAATGCATTTTGCTAAATGAATATTGTTACTCCTTGCAATTACAAATCAAAAGTATTCAATTGTAAAAAATTGAAATTTTTTACTTGCTAACTGGAAAAAAAACAAACACTTCAGTAGTTGTTCAGTACTTAAGGTTAAAACTGCATAGCTATATAAAATCTCTGCATATAATTTCTGCATAAAATTTTGAAAGCTTTACAATTCTAGCTTTAAGAACTGCATTCTTACAAAAACCCACTGCAGCCGTTTATTTTTATTCAAATAAAATTCTATATACCATGTAGTTACTAAGTATTCTAAAAATTTTAATATTTCATTTAAGGGAACTATATGATCGACACTTAAAATCCAAGTAAATCTGAAATTAATTGAATTGATTAAGCAAAAATTTTAATAAGAAAATTTTTAAAGAAAATTGAATTTTAAAACAAAAAGTAAATTAAACTTTGTATAAAAATTGAGATCACAGAATTAAGTTGAACTGCATACATAAATAAATAGAGAAAGGTTTTGGAGAATTTTGGAGCATGCCAATAAATTATTTGGACGATAAGAAGAGTAAAAAAAATTCAATTTGACACAGAAAATCTTACTAGAAGGAAGTTAAAGTTCAATAATGAGAAATTTTTAAGAGAACATCTTTAACAATTAAATACAAAATTTTTAATAGGATTTTAGCACCAGACCAAAATCCGGGATTTTTTAAATGAATAAAACCTTCACTTTACATAATCAATTAAATACAATTAAATTTTAATCTATGGTCACGTCATAGTCTCTTAAATCTGCTTGTCTACAAATAAAAATTCAAAATTTAATACAACTTTTATGCAAAGGTTCTTCACGTAGCGGTGTAAATTAGTCTAACATCGAAGCATTTGTGAAAATTTATGACCGATATTGTTGTTGCTTCGTGTATAAAAAGCATGCCACCCTAAATAGTACTCGACTTAAACCCTATAGTGCATACTTCAAATTTTTGCTCGTGCATATAGCTATTTTTATTTATTTTAACAATTTACTCGTTATGTTTTTAGAAATCCTTGAAAGGAACCACGAAACACATATTTAAACCAGTTAACGTTACTGCATTAGCCCGTTCTAGTAATAAAAACGCTGCACAGTTACTTGAAAACCTTTGATATTTTTCATTTACAAACTGCAAAATATCGAATAGCATTGTTGTTTCGATATTATTTATATGAAAATTTTGTATTTGAAAGTAAAAAAACGAGAATTCAAAGCAAAGTTAAAAGAATCAAAAGCTATATAATAACGGGAATTGAATTAATTAATAATTACTCCTTAAATAATAAGTTTTGGGGTCTAGAATTCCCATTTGATTTGTACAATTTCTATGTTGTTATTTCAATTAGTCCTTTAACTTTTTTCTTCAGAAACTCTTAAACATATTTTTATTTCGTAATAATGTAATCAACTTTCTAAGCTCAAATAATTGCAAAATTTGATTTTGTACAATTGAAATTTCATCTATTACTTGTATCGCCAACATTAGGGCCATTCACAATATTATATTGCATACTACATAAGAAAATAACAATGAAAACAATAAGGTTTACTTAAAAAATTCCGTTATCATTATATAAGATCAACTTCTTCTACACTGTGTGTATTAAAAGTTCATATACACATTTTATAAACACACCATATACATAAGGTATACATTCATAATTTCCTTCCATATATATCATATACCATATACCTGTCGCAATCTATAGCTAAAAGATTAAAAACCACGACCGCAGACATTTTACTTTGTGTGTTTTTATTTTTTTTTTGTTTTTCTTTCCTCTTGTATTGTATATTAAAATTTTCTTTTGTATACAAACATATAATATGGTCAAATATGGAAAATATCGCGAAATGAAAGAATTATCAAACATATATAAGTATAAGAGGACATTTAAATTTTAGTTTTTCTTATATTTTTGGGGTTTATTATCCTTATTTTCCCCATAAAAGTTGTTGCTGCAATGAAAAGCTGTTTAAATAAACAAAAATCAAAAGAACAACAAAAGAATATTAAATGTTTGTAATGTAATGTAAGGGCATACAAAAGGATGTATGTACACATTAACACATATGTATAAATTAACGTGTTCACAAAAGATAAAATGGTAAGTAAATGAATTGTATATTGAAAGAAAAAACAGAAACGAGATAATTCCTTGGTTTTTATGGACTATACAATTTGAATCTGCTAAAAGTTGAATAATGTTATGTGTAGAAAAAAGAAAATAGCAAAAATCCAGATGAAAATTTAATACTTTTTTCCATCATATTCTTTCATACAGGGTGATTCAGTAAGGAATATACAAGATTTTGTTCAGGACTAGATGTTAAATCTCAAAGAGTTCCGAGTTACATGGATTTTAACGAATTTTCATTAAATTTCTGCTTTTCCAAGTTTTCCTGTTCCGAAAGAGATAGGCGCTTCAAAGAAATAGTTTTTGAAAGGTCTATTTAAGGGCTTACTTCATTTTGTATTTTATGTATTTTCGGAATACTAAGCATTCAAACTTTAGGAAAAATCAAGTATAATTTTAGTTTTTGTTACCTTTTTTTATAATTAGAATCATCCTGTATATACAGGAATATAAAAGTAGTAAACTGCCCAAATAATCTAATTTTGAGATAGTTTTATGTGTATAGAACGTCCTAGTTTCATGTTTCTTTGAATGTTTGGTAGAATGCCCTTAAATAGAATTCTATACAAAAAGAAACAGAATTTGTAATTTTTGTTTAAATTTGAAAATTATTCATTTAATTCATTACAATTATGGATTTTTGTTATTTAAATTAATTATGTAAGTAAAACTTATTAATTACAAAATTAAAAGTATACAATAAAGAAAATATTCAACATAATCATGACGAAATCATGAATGCGGAATTGTAAATTGGCCGAAACAAGAAAGTGTATAACAATATCTAGATAAATGATGGACAACAACTCTGGATATTAAATATATCTAATTCGAATACACGATTATAACTTTTCAATAATAGAAAATTATTTAGAAATATATAAATGTAATTAAAGAAGAAATTCAATAATATTTGAAAATTCATGAAAAATCTACAAAATTATCGAATCATAGGACTAGGAGAAAAAGATTTTTTTATTTAAAAAAGGAAAAAACATTAAATAATTCCTAAGATTTAAGCAATTAAGAGCTATATGCAAAATATTTTATATTTAATGATCATCTCGCCCACTTAATAGGCTTAAAAATTGTTAAAAATGATATTATAAGCAAAACTTTCTCACCCAAAAATATGAAATTATTATATTAAGAAACGTTTTCTATAAACAGGGTGTCCAAAAACAAAATTAAAATGTACTTCTATTGGAATTATAATTTTAATTATAATTTATGTATTTGGAATGAAATAATTCAATTCAAATAGCAGGAAAGTAAAAATATACTAATTATACGGCTTAAGTTCTAATTTGTATTCAAAATGTATAAATTGTTCAGCACGCTCTAAAATAATTGACTTTTAGGGTTCAGACAGACATGCAATTTTCAAATTTACAATTACTGCTTGATTTTAGAATCTTTTAAGCGCACACCTAACCAACTAAACTATTGTGTAAATTTCAAATCGAATGCATTAAATAAAAATCATAATTAGTTTGTAATAAATTACAAACTGTTTAGTTGCTTAATTGCGACAATATAGAAATAATTTATTGCTTATTTATTACAGTTGCAAAACCAAAAATTAATGTCTATCTGAGCCGTTATATTTGATATATGGAAGTTTTATTTTCATTTACAGTAGAAAATTCTAATATTTATCCCAAATATCGAAAAATCTTGTTTTGTAAAGACAGACTATTCCCTTGAATAAGCGAAAATATATTATACTGCTTTTAAAAACAATTGACTTACATTGTTCAAAAAACTTTCAAGTGAAATAATACCAAACTATGTATTCAAAAAATTGCATACATATAGGATGAACAAAAGAAAAATATTGAAAGAAATGTTAAGGTAAAGGTTGAATACTCGTACGTATTTAAAGGTTGAACGGTTAAATAAGTTAAGACTGATAGTTTTTTAATTAATTTCAAAATTATGATCAAGAAACATTTTTCTAAAAAAATTAATTCTGAATTTTAGCCTTAATTTAATTTAAATTCTTCTTTTTGCAACTCCAGTCAACTTGTCCAGAGAAATTACAGTTCCATAGCATTTGTATATTCGTTCTATCTATATTGCATCATAAATTATGTTTACAATCGACATTTTATGTGAAATTTTCTGAAAATATTTTCGTTTTTCATTTTCTTCCTTGTCTTATATTGTGTAATCCTTATTGCTATTATTGTTATCCTTTTATACTATTTTTTGCATAAATGTAGTAGAAAAATATTTACAATTTTTATTCAAGTTATATGTGCATAAATACAGTGAATTCTATTAAAACCGGACCCTGTAAAATAAAAATTAAATTCACTGCAAAAATATTTTGTAGTGAAAAAACGCGCAAGCCGTATAAAATTTTTTTAGAAAATTTAGAGGAATTCAATTATTTCTAAAAAATTTTGACCTTGCCTTAATTACCTTTTTTGTTTAAAATATAACAGAATAGAAAAACACTATTTAAAATATTTTGAAATTGCCATTATTCCTTAGATTTTTGAACTCACGGAGAGAAATACGAATACTGTAAAGGTCGAAAAATTTCGAAAATTTTCAATTTTTATTTAACAGTACCTATGTGTATCTCATAAAACCTGACTTATTTTCGGCTCCTTGCGATTTCAATTCTGCCAGGTTTTACTGTATTTGGTTTACATTAATATACAGACAAATATATTGAAAAAACATAAATGTGTGTATACGTTTTAAGAAATGTATTGTAAATGCATTGTGAATATACAAATAATTTATACGGTATAGCACAATGATAAACATACTTACATGTATGTAGATAAGAATAAGAAAAGTAAAATTCAAAATCAAATTCAAATAGAAAAAGAAAATTTTCTTTAACATTACAGAAGTTATGAAGAGCGACATTGTCTGTCATCACCACAAGACTGTTACAAATTAATATACATATATATGCATCTACGTATATTATTGAAATATTTTTATATGTGGTTACAAAAAAATGTTAAGTTATTTCTGTATTGACTATACAATAAAAATCTATAGAAAAAATAAGATTTCTATACAAAAACACGGAAAAAAAAGTGAATTGAAATTGATGGTAAAATCAGTAGAGTTCAAAATTTAATAGTTCAAAATTATTAAATTTAATTTCAAAATCTAAGTTTTGAATGGATTTCTACACAATATTTAAGATTTTAAAATAAAATTTTGCAATATTTCAAATTTTCAACAATATCACAAAATCTTATCTCAATTATTTTCTTCTATATTCATATACTTGAAATGAATTTCCATAATTAAAAGTAATTAACATTCTTAATTTAAATTTTAGATATTTTTCGTCTATATAGTTTCCAATCCAATTCAATTAACTCTTTTTAAAACAAACTGTTCCCGTATTATGAAAAAGAATTCCATTAAAAATTACCAACTGCACTCCGTATTTGATTCTTTAAAATACAACTTCAAATTATATATATGTGTGTGTGATCTAAAGTTCTTATATAAATTCTCAAAATTTATTAATTTATAGTAAAATTTAGATTTGAACTTAGATCTCCAAATTTTAACAATTTATAAATATATTGAATATTTATGACAAAATTTTGAAAAATTAAGAATTTCATCTATCAGAGTCAAGTTAGTTCGCAGAAAAATATGGAAACAATGTAGAAATAAAAGTAAGACACAATTTTGAACGGTTGTTATAAGTTTTTTTTTTAGAGTTAATAAAGAAAACAAATTGGTATAAATAAAATTATAGTGCCTTAGTTTTCCCAATAACTCTCATACAATTAAAGCTGGAACAATGTTTAACATACCAAATTAAAGCTTAGCTTACAGGAACTGTACGCGCATAAAATTTAGAATAAGCTGCAATGCTACGTTACTTGAAAAACTAAGGATTTTTAAAACTAAAAGTGAAAAAATCCAAGTTTTTCGAAATTCGCTGTATGAAAAGGTGGACATTCAATAGAAAACCCTTTTTTTATTCTTTCCAAATCATATTTAATCATGAGTTTATCTTACACAGAAACTAAGTATAATTCCTAAAATTTCAAAAAAAGCAAAATGTAAATAAAATTGCCTTTAAGCCCCAATATTTTGGTACATGTTAAGTTACATGAACGTTATAATCCCATACAAAAAATTTTATCTATTTTTTTAAGTTTTATGTCACGGTAGCTCTATAGCATCTTACACGTTTATAAATAAAACTTATTTCGTATTCTAAAAATTTTATTTTTCATAATAATAAAAAAAAAAATTTTTTTTTAAATATGTAAATAGTAAAATTTGGATTTGAACCCTGGTCACCAAATTTCATGTTATAACAAAATATGAAGATTTTTAAAATTTTATAAGATTAAGACCTAAATCTCGATTAATGGTGGACAAGTCAACTGACGAGAACCATTGCAATCATATTGTGAATCAACAAGAGCACAACATGTGGAAAACGTTTCAACAACTTAACCTAACTTAATCTATATAAACAAAAATACATATTAATGATTTCCTATACAAAATCCCCCAAACAGATCCCATCATGAGTTGGATATGTACAAAACTTAAACATTATTCTATAAATTGTAGTATACACATAAAAAATCTAACAATAAACATCGAAATAATAATCAAAATATTTTTTTTTATTAAATCAAAATTATGTTTTTTAATTATCAATAGAGAAAAAGGAATAATATGAAAGTGTTATTGAAAATGAAGAAATTTTAAATTAGAAATATGTAGATTAAGTTTTAAAACCTGGGACCATAGAAGTAATGAAAATTCCTAAAAATTATAACATTATTATTTTGGGAAGGAAACTGAAGAATCACAATTAGTTAGATTTAATTGATTTGTTATCTAGATATTCCAGTGGAAGATAGCATTTAGTAGACAAGTTTAAGAGAACGTTTAACATTTTAGCAGATTCAACGAAGAATATTCAAATTTCCAATAAAATTTGAACTTTATTAATGAATTTTCAGAACCGGTATGAAATGAATATTCTTTACCTTGCTGGGGGTATAAAAATTAATATAATAAATTTGTTGGTTAATAACAGTATTATTATTTTAATTATATGCAATTATATTTTAGTGTATGAAGGTATTAACAAATTTGAACAAATTTTAATTACAAAAGAACTACCACTTTGAAACCTGCTACAAAAATATACTTGGTGAATTCATTTAAAAACCATTAACAATTTCAAGTACGTATATGTATATGAAACTGTGAGGTAAAAACAAATGAAGAGCAAGTTCAGAGAAATTTAAAATTTTTACCAATTTACCAACTTATTTTTTGATAGATCTGAATCCACTCTGATATATGTATGTATATAAAAGAAGAAAAACCGATATTTCCAACGTGTCGGCTCGAATTTCTCTTCTTTTATTCGCACATCACATAAATGTTGAAGAAAATTCTTGATAAATTTTGCTAATATTCAAGATATTAAAAATACTTTTGTATTGCGATACAAGTTAATTCATATATCATGCTGTTACAACTTAAGATTCGGGCTCAAAAATCATGTTCCGTATTGTTGCCGATCATTTTAGACCTATTTTGTAAATGTAAAATGGTATCTAAAATGACGTTCCCGCAACGTAAATAGTAGCTATTAAAATTTTAACAAAGAAACAACGCGTAACCTAAAGTATATCTTACTCTCTCGGACATAAGTTATATAATTTTTTTTTTTGACTTGTCCTACACTCGAAACTTTCGCAATTATAATGCATTACCATTGAGCGGTTATACGTTGTATAATATTTTTCTTTTCTCATACATGCTTACATAGATTTTCTTTTAGTATTGTACAATAAAGAATTTTCCTCAAATACATGACATTTATTGTATATGAGTCTAAGTGTTTACTTAGCAAGTAAAATATAATAAGGGAAAGGGTAAAAGAATTTCAGAGCAAATTGTATGTTCAAAAAAATTAAAGAAAAAAAATGAGGATATGAAGAAAAAATTTATAGTCTTTATTGAAAGATTTATGCACGTTTGCATTTTTTATACTTAAATATTTTCAGTACACACATATTATACATGTTATTTATATGTATATACACAAACGCTCATATTCACATACATATATTAAATTTAATGCGGTCGGGACATATTTTATTTACTTTTTATTATTATTATATTTAATTTTCTTATAGCTTCGATTGTATGATTGTATGTGGTGAGGGACATGTAAACGAAATTTCTAGAGTAAGTAAAACTCGAAAATATTGAAAATTTTTCAAAAATATTGAACTTTGTGTATTAGGAATAAAATTAAAAATAGCATAGAAACAACCCTATAAAATTTTTTTTTATGTTCAAGAATTCATATTTCTTCAATCCTATGAATTATATAATAAATTTTAGCATATCCAAATAAGCTGTTTTACATCATTCAATTTATTCAAAACATCCTGTTGTTTATTTGGTTTTATATGAAATAGATTACAGCGCTAAAGAAAACTCAGTTCGAATTTTTCTATGGTATTAAGCGATCTAATATATAATATCAGATCTCTTAATCCGTTATTAAGAGATCTGATCAATAACGCATTACTTTAGTGTCAAGGAAAATTTTTTTAAAAATAAAATACTGACGTACCAGTGTATTCTTTAAAAATCAAGTACTACCTCCAAATTATCTATAAGAAATATGAAAACAATAAGACCTATGCAGTTTTATTGATTTTGCAGTTTTATTGATAGCCAACCATGATTTCTTCTAAATATAAAATGAACAACGATGGAGGACAATCTTATTACTAGGGTAAATTTTATAATTTTTATAGAAAATTAAAAGACGAATAACAGAAAATGGATTTTCTAACAGACTTGTATAAGAAATAAGATTATAAAATGATAAAAAAGATTTTGAAATTCTTGGAATATGTAATGCAAATATATGCATTTTCACTCTGGAATACTTGGGCATTCTTTAATTGTAAGGAAACCCATGTTAGTTTTAAAAGTTGCATATAATTTTGTTGCAATAACATATTTTCATGTTATGTACAAGTATAAAGCTGTTATAAATTTAGTTTCTTTTGTAATCAATGTTAATATTTTGAATATTCTAAATTCAAAATGTATTCCGTTTTTTTTCCAGATTTTTCCATTGACTAAATTATTATTTGTATTTCAATAGCAAATTCTTTTAATGTTAAAGAATATCTTCTTTTATAATAAATAGTAATTAAATATCATTTTTTCATTTTAATAAGAATTCATAGATTTTAAAAATTGTACTTCTAAAACCGAACATTTTCTAGTTCCTTTTTAATTAGAAAGTTTCCAATTTTAATCAAAATTTCATGTGCATAAATGTTGGATAAAATTTTTCATGAATATTACTGGTTAATATTACACTGTTATAACAACGATTACTATATATGGTATGGTTTAGCGCGCGAAAATCGAAGTCCTATAATAAAATTCATATTACATAATTGAATAACAGCTATATTTACACATATTGTGCATTAACTTACGCATATTTATAGAATCAGAAATTTTTCCATTTTATAAAAAGAATAATAGATTGACCACAAACATAAAGAATTAAAGATCATTTTGAAAAATCTGTGAACATTTTACTTTTTGTGCCACAGATTTAAATTATAGGCCGAAAATAAAACTTTTCCTTCATTTATAACCATCATTTTGAAAATGTGTTGAAAAAATTGGAAAATTCAGCGAAAAAAAATTAACAGTTTTTGAAAATTGCAAAATAAATTTACTTTAATTTGAATTGTATTTGAAGTATCAATTCGGTAATCGGACATTTGCTTAAACATATCTTTTAATAATTTATAGATTTAGAAAATTATGTATGCACTTATAATTTTTACTTATACCTTCCTGTGTTTACAGAATTAATAAATTGCTATTGATTTAAATGCAGCCTATACTAGTTTTTGATAAACACTTGTATGTTTACAACTTTAAGGAGATGGAAGAAGACATTTATGACAAAATATTATTGTAAAGGAATAATAGATTCACTAAAATATATTTTTTGTACGAAATTGTATAGTTTTATCTTGATCGGCGTAGAATTTATGTAAGCAGACGGAAAGAATGATATACGGACAGATTGACAAACAAAAGTTATATTAATATTTTTGAACTTCTTTAGGAAATATACCAATAAGAGCTCTGATTTAATAAAATGACTATAAAATAGTAATATAAAAACTAAAATTAATGTATTATAATTTTCTTTTTTAACACATTACCATTTATTGTTCATTTTCTATTTATATTAGATTAGTACTAATCTAATTTGCATCTTCCACTCATTATTATTATTTGGTTGCAATATAACAGATATAATCCTATTTTATTCTGCTTTTTTTTTTATGTAGTATGTAAAACAAAAGCAAATAACGCTCATGGGAAATTTTCATAATACTCGTATTATGTATGTATATTATACAATTATAATTTGTATACATACATGAGTACTTACATTCTAAAAAGAAAAATTTTTTTGTAAAAACTTTTTACCAAAATTTTAGCGCAACGCTGTGTGTAAAACAAAATTTGAAAAAAAAAAAAAAACAAAAGAAAAAATATTATGATTCCCCATATTAGAATGGTTATAAAATTTTATAATATTCAAATTTTAAATTGCATTATGATTGTAAAAAGAAAATTTCAAAAACTTAGGGGTTGTTATTTTCTTATTATTTTTATTTGTATTTTTTTTGTTTTCAAGTAAAATTTTTTCCCTGCAACTTTATATACATACACACATATATATATATATGTATTTAATTTACCACGATAATGTTAAATAATGTCCCCTATGCCCTTTCTTATTATAATTATACTCGATGTTTGTGCAAAACAATTCTTATGATTATTTAATCGTTTAAATTGGAGAACATTCACATTATTATTTGAAATTGTAACTACACATAGTATATATACCATAGAAGAGCAACTTTGAGTGTGTACATTAAATATTGCAATATTAATTTTGTAATATTCAATACAATTTTGCAATTATTTAAGATTTAAATGGAAAAAAAAAATTTCGAAATCGAAATTTGAAAATATCGTAATCTAATTGAATATTCATAAGAAACCCTTTTTCCTCCGGTTTCCAACTTGTCTATCATCATGGTTCTATCTTACACAGAAACGGAGTAATACTTTAAAAAAAAAAAGTAATTTCAAAGAATAAAAAAGGGGAAAAAAAATTAAAATTGCCTTTAAGGCCCAGAATCTTGGAACCTGCTACATTATAAACATTACGCCTGCATACAAAACTTTATCTACTCTAGCAGGTTTATGCGACGACAACTATATGGCAGTGAATATAAAAATCTTACACGTTTTGTAAACATTATGTAAAAAAGGTTATTCCAAAAATTTAATTTTTCATATGCACAAAAAAAAAATTTTAAATTGGTAAATATTAAAATTTGGATTTGAACCCTAGCCTCAAAATTCCTATAACAAAATATGTATAAAAATATGTATATAAAAGATATAGCAAAATATGTATGAAAAATTTTAAAATTTTGAAAAATTAAGACCTAAATCTCGACTAAAGGTCGATAAGTCAACTGACCAGAACTTTTGCAGTCATATTGTGAATCAAAAAGAGTACAACACATGGAAAACGTTTCAACAACTTAATCTATAAACAAAAACACATAATTATTTCCTACACAAAATCCCCCTACTTATCTGAACCCAACAAAACTTAAATATGTACATATATTCAAATCCAAAAAAATTTTAGTATATGTATAGAAAATCTGCTATAATAAAATCGAAAATATTTTGAATTTTATTTTTTTATTATTAATGGAGAAAAACGAATAATATGAATATTTTATTGTAAATGGAGGAATTTCCAATTAGAAATAAGATGAGTTTGATTTAATACATTCATACATATGTACCAACATTTAGCACAATTATTTATTCTAATTACAATTATATAATAATTATTTATATTATTGATAAATTTCAAATATCCATATTGAATTGCGGCAGGCGTATAGACGGACTAACAAACATTGTGACTCTAATAAAAATATTTTTTTTTCTCTTTTTTTGTTAAATTTGTTAAAAACACTTGCTTTATATATGCACATATATGTAAGTACGCATATACATATATTATTTTTTGTGGTACATAATACATAACAATGAGAACATTTTGCAAATTTCTGTTATAACTAAGTTCTTAAATAACTCTTTTATTTCAAAACATGTAATACTTGATACATACACGCATATCTAAATATTTATTTATATATTGTATAATATACATATTAATAAATAAAATAGAAGGCAAAAAAAAAAATTGGGATTTAAAAAGATCACTAAAGTGGAAACAGAAAAAAAAAGAAAAAAGACGAAACAAAAATACTGCAGCAACAGCACGAAGATTTATAGATAGTTCAAGTCTCTAACAATTGTAATAAATAATGTCCAAGTGTCGCTACACTAATTTTCTTCCATGCCATTTAAAGATGCCATTTTTTTTCTGTTCATGCTTTAAGTATTAGAGTAAAACTGTTTAGTTTTTCTTTACAACTTTTGTCCTTGAGGAAGATTCAGGAATGCTTTTATTTTGTATTATTTTTTCTTTTGTTGAAATTTTCGTTTTCAACTTTTATTTTTTTCTCTTTCCATAAGACTTGATGTCATTCTTGTTGTTAATTGTTTTTATTATTTTTTGTTTCTTGTACTTTTTCTATGTCCCATTGCCAGAAGTAAATAAAAATATTTACATATTTTAATTTTCCGAAATCTTATTTTACGTAAACTAAAACGAATTAAACGATTGCTATACATTTTAAGGACATTTTCAATATTCTCAAGTACATTAAGATAACAAAAAATAGTGAAATTTAGTGGCTTTCATAATCACTTACTAATTTTTAATACTGTTGGATTCTAAATTTAGCAATAATCAGGTTTATTTCTCAATGTTGTAACATCACTTGCAACTGATTCTTTCATACGAATTGATTTTTTTAAATTTTTGGTTGCCAATTGAATTCGGATGTTTTTAAAAGCAGATGATTAGATAAACCTCAAATATCCGCTCCTTTCAACTTCAATCCGCTATAAAAACTTTTCCGCAGGAAGCATTCGCAATTCTTTATCTACTTCACTGACATTCCTACCGAATTCTGTAAAAATCGTTTGCGACCTAATTTTTCTCCCGTTCATAACCATTACAGCTGCAAATGCATCTTCAACTTAATAAAAACAAATACTAGACCATTAGATTTATTATAAGTTTCTAAAATTTTCACTGAACTCCAAAAAAAAATTTTCATTGCAAACTAAATCCCTGAATATTTTCATATAAATGGTTTACATATACATATGTAGGTACATACGTTTGCATCACAGAAATTTGCAACCGTTGATTCATTGGAAATCCTACAAAAAAAATTGCGTGCTCCTTATTTTTATTCAATGCAAGAATTGATTTTTTGCCGAGCCTTTATACTGAAAAGTTATCAATCGAAGTTTTTTGGAATTAACTTCTTTATCCTGTATTATTGTGCATCGCAACATGTGACCAAATCATAAGAACTTTGATATTAAAACATCGTCATCTACATCGCAAGAAAACTTCACTTTTATCAGCGACATACATATGTAAATATATTAGTATTTCTTTAATGCCGGTTTTAAAATATTCCTATGCGTTGTTTTTTGCTGAATTATCTTAAAGTAAAAAGGATTTATATTTTTTAAATAAATTGAATAGTATGTAATTTAAATTTTAACCTGGATTAAAGTACGCTGCACCGCGTCTCACCAACTTTATTGATTTGTAAAATTATTTAAATTTCAAAACGCTTGCACTTTCCCAGTACTGTAAATAACACCACAAATCGTACATGTGGAAAGTACGTATTACAAACACTAGGTGTGATAACGAACATAAAATTAAACTGACGGCACAAAAAATATTTTCTTTCCGAAAATGAAAAGAAATTTAGATTGAATTTTTCCATCCTTCTAGAATACTTCATCGCCAAAAGAAATTTTGTCACCCTAAAAATATAATTTTCTGATAAGAAAAATAAAAAATATTTTATAAATAATAAAACGCCTTTTTAAAATTTTACCTTTAAAAGTTATTTAAAATTCTCGATCTTTCAAAAACAAAAGTTAATAAATACGATATTTTTTGAAGAAATGCCCATCTCGTTTATAAGGCGGCTTGAATGTCTGATTTGAAATTCCCTCGAGGCTCAAGCTGCTTTTTTATTAGTCAGCTTGAAAGCTCATCACTTTATAATACATACATACAAATCATGAACATATTACTTAAGTATGTTGTATATGTATAATGGAACTTGTATAAAATGTATGCACTGTTCGCATATTTTTTAAACGCCTTTAACACATTTTTCTGGCAAAACTATAAGAGATAGAGTAAAATGTTATATGGATTAACTTTTAGCTTTCATCGTAGTACATCGAAAAAAAAGAAAAAAACAAAAGTTTTCGAGAAATTTCAAGTTGTTTAAAAAAAAATTTCAAACAAAAAAACCAAAAAGGCTGACTTTGACGAGCCTATCTCAAAAAGTATACCTCATATCAAACTGATTGTAAAACCAATAAATGCTTAAGTAAAGACCAATCGTCTTTTAAACAATTTATTTATTTGCAGAAAAATCTGGTATCCTTTGTTTCAACATGCTGTAGCTTGAAAACAAATTTATCTGCATGCCCCTCCCCACCCGCCTTAAAATTTTTTTTCTGGAAATTGATCAAAGGATCACCCCTGAATTCATTTGTCACCTTATGTGAACTACTTATGTATAAATCTAATTTATGATCAAAAATTTTGTTCTGTTATTCTGGAGAATGACATTGCAAGTCAGTAAGCAAAATTTTTTGAAGGGCTTCAAGTTAAGCAACGTTTATATGAACATATAATAGACTTATATATGAACATATAATAGACTTAATTATAAAATTAAATCAGTTTGGGGAGATCGACAAGTCAAGTGGTGCATTACACTCAATGTAAAAATGTGGCGTTCCCACGTGAGGAAAAACTGAGTATCTGAATCCAATATATATTATTTTGGCAATATGAACATCTAGTATATTTAGTTTTTTATAATATTTATTTATTCAACAATAACTATAATTTTTATCTATAATTTATAAATTCATAATGCGTTAGCGCAGAAACTTTTTAATTATATCTTTTAATTTTGATGCTCTAAACACAGTGGGGCAGCACTTCAAACTTTAAAATTTTTCGTATTTTAATATGTAGTTTTGATTTCATTGTCCAAATTTAAATTAAAACAATACTGAACGTCTACTGTTTGACATATTAATTAAAATAAAGTCAAAGTTAATTCAACTTTTTGAGAGAGAGCAAAAAATTGGCACAAAGAAAAAGAAAGTGTCAAAATGTCAAATTTCCACGCAAAATACATCAGCTCGTTGCGAAACAAGCAAACCAATGAATCTACTTGTATGAGAATAATGAAATGAAATTTAGTTCTAACTTTATTAGACATATTTATTATTAACCGAATATGTTGCAACAGATATGCGATTGTCTAGAATCAAGTGAAATTACCGTCGAGAATTTAACTGCGGGTGGTAATAAAGTTATATACAAATTACTGAATAATTAACTGTCACCGCTTTGGTTCTGTTTCTACAACTAAGTCGCCTTCAAATTTATTATTGTTACATGAATGCTCCAGCGCAAAAAGTTTATAAAGTATTATATTTGTATTATGAAACGAATTTAAAATTTAAAAAATCAAAGTTGATAAGTCTCAAAATAATTATTTGACAGTTTATCTTTCGACACCAACTTCACATACGTTTGACATAAAACGAGTCAAATATATCCATCTTGCAACACTACATTTTAAAAGTTTAAAAAAAGCAGCTAGATTTTTTTTTCAAACACTTTTAGATTTTTTGCGCCTTTAAAGCGGTTTTTAAACCGCTTTTTTAGCCGAAGGATCTCGGATTAAAACTCTGGCCAGGTCAATGAAAAAATTACACTTACTGAGAAAAAAGTGACTATCATGTACCTGTATAATGTAATTTTCGAATGAGAAGAATTATTCCGATTGCGTATCCCGTTTTTTTTTAAATTGTATACAAAAGTTCTCCACTTTGTTTTTGAAAGTGAAACATTCGCTCGATGATTTGAAAAATTTTAAAAAATGCAAAAATCCAATTAAAAAAATTAGTAATCTTATTGGAAAAGTAAAACATCCATTAGAACATACTTATAATTCTGATAATCTTATATATCCATAGTATTTCAAATTGAAAAGATTACCAACAACCCTCAGTATTCAATACAAAGAAAATCTTTTTATTTTTTAGAAAAAATAAAAGCAATTTAAAGATCCTAATGCTAATGGAGTAAAAACAAAGCAAAATGGAATTAATGTTTCGTTAAAATTTCTGCGTAAATAAAGTCGACACTTCGTTTGAGTTTGGGGGGTCACAAATTATTATTTCTTTGAAGATAGAAAAATTATGTAGAGAAGTTTCGTGTTATGTAGAAAAACCTGTTCGTTCTGGAGCCAAAAGCATATTTCATTGCAGCTGGGTAATTTTTCGAAAAAAAATATGTCTTCCACTTTCTTTTTAAGTGAATTAATTGGAATACATATTTCAGAAAATTTCAAACATTTTTTATTTTCTCGGTAAAAATATTCGATTGTGGAATAAAATTTTCACTTTAGCAACAAAGCTTTGACGCTTATCTTTTGTAATCTTGGCATTTCTGTCAGCCGTGTTTGTAATTCAAACACTTTAAAAAGATTTTATTTATATTTTATTATCACGATATTATTAAGTACATATTTAAGTACATATTAAGATATTTAAGTACATATAAAAATTTTGGACATAGTCACAAAAAAAGAAAAAAACATAAAACTACCGAAAATTCAATTTCTTTTAGAGTTAAAAATTTTTGCATTCTTTAGTTTGAAAACCATTGCAATGCCATCACATCTTGCCTTAAGAAGTGTACTATCTTCAAACATTTTCATTAGTTCTGAATTGTCTATTAAAATTAATTTTTTTAATATTTGATCTCCTATTTCGGGATATAAACGTTCCGTTTGAGGTAATAATAACTGGTAAAGAAGGGTCTTTTGTTCTTCTTGTGACAGATCATCAAAAGCATCTGAAAATAGCTCACTTCTTATGTGATTCGATTTTTTCTTCTCCTTACAGGATGACACTTCACTTGAACTTTCACTTTCACTTGATGAACTTTCAATTTCACTTGAACTATCACTTTCGATTTTAAATTTCAAATTATTTTCAGATGAACTTTCTCTAGAACAGTACGAATTTTTACGTAATCTGAATTCTTTTAGTTTTCTATATTTTCTTGTATTCGCTCTACTTTTTTTTTCACATTTCGTATTTTTGTCTTCAGAACCCGATGCTTCATTATTTTTACCAGCTTGAATATCATTGCATAGATTTTCTTTTTCCATTAATTTTTTAATATGATCCTCTCGAATTTGTTTTTCTTTTTTATTTTGGCATTTAGAAAACTCTACCGAAATTGTGTTTGATCCAATTACTTTGTTATTCATAACTGCAATTGCCTTTATAGCATCATCTACACTTTCAAAACAAACAAACGCACGACCTTCCGAATCACCAGTACAACTCTTAATAATTTTTTTTGATGCAATTTTACCAAAGATTGAAAATTCTTTTTCTAAACTTTCCTCATTTATGTTCTTATCCAGATTTTTAACAAAAATATTGCCTGGTCCAAAGCATGACTGCCCACCTTTAACTTTAGCGATTCCAACGTATAAATTGGAGGAACCGAGAACGGCTTTACCATTGAAATTTTCAACAGCTGCCTCTGCAGATTCCATGTCCTCAAAATTAATATAAGCGTGTAAATTAGCGCTTCCTCCCCCATTGACAACGCTGCAGTTTTGTATTTTACCAAATTTAGAGAAAATACGAAGTAAAATATTTTTATTTACATCGCTTGCAAAATCTCTGATTAATACAGTCGACATTCTTAATATAAAATTTCAAATAACTTGCAAAATTTTCTTTGTTGTTTGAATTACTCTGTTACTTTTAAGCTTTACATATATTTATAACTGGGATTTTCCCGTTTTATGTTATCTGACTTATCGCTTATTTTATCAAACTATATTGAAACTTGATTGAAACAGTGAATTTTTTAAACGCTCACCTGTATTGTGTTATTATTGTATTGTATATTCGTATGGTACTTCAACAGAACAAAAAAAAATTAATTTTTTAACAATTCCAAATTTTTTGCTTTACACATTCAAAAATTGATAAAGTTTTTTTTACGTCTAAAAAACTTAGTTGTGAATTCATCTATATTCCAAGATTTTACTTCAGTATTAAATACTATAGTAAGCTGTCAATAAGAAAAAAAAACGCTCACTCTGGCTTGGGCTATCAAATAGTTAAGTATACTATTTATTTAAATATGTTTTCATGCGAATAAAATAAAAGAATGGATTTTCTATTCAATAATAAGTAGATTAAAAAATAATTGAGCTATTTTTTAAGATATAATATAAGCAAGTATATGTTAAAATAATTAATGTCAAAAACCCGTAACGGGACAAAGTTCATTATTAATGATATAATTTTTCTAATTACAAAATAAAAAAATACGTTGCGTTGGAAATATTAGAATGCTTAGAGTGCACGAAAAAAAATTATTAGCATTCAAAGAGCTCATGTTCTGTTGACACTTCATTTTTGAAAAATTTGCGAAATAAGCTCTATTTCATTTTTAAAATCAGAAATCACAAGTTACAAAATATTTTCGTCAATCTGATGAAAGTCGTATACATAAGCCTGATTTGACATCAAATTGTATGCAACGGAAAAAATTATAATTACTCTTTTTTCACGTTTTCAGTTTTTTCAAATCTAGTTTGTTGTGAAAGTTTTGAGCATCGAGCAGCCGATTTTTTTTTTTTTATAATTTTCTTAGGATATTATTGTTAAATTTTGACGTGAAGTCTGAGATAATTTTAGTCTGATACCTAAAAAATCATCAGATTTTATCGTAGATTTAATCTTAGATATTGTATGATATGTAAAAAGTACTTCAGTCAAAAATTTTTTTGCAAATAATATCAAAAATTTTAAACGTTTATGCTACTAAAAATCGAGTAGCCGAAATACTGTGTTAATTGATACTGTGCTAATTGAAAAAAACTAGGAAAATCACCAAAATTTTTGTAAAATAAAATTTTTAAACGTAAATTTTTTTTCGATAACTTGCAATTAAGTCAATTATTATTTAATTATTAAGTGCAATTAAGTCAATTATTACTTGACCAATAAAAGTAAGATTTAAATTTGTGATTTGACATTTATAATGTCATAATGCATTCCACGTTTGGTTAAGTTAAAAAAAGTTGATCAACATACCAAATCATACTTCAACTTCTTCATATACACAAAGTCTTTATACAATATACATATTTTATAATATTTTCTTTAACAAAGTTTCAAACTTACCAAACAACGATTCAACGAATTGGAAACTTGCTATGTTTTCAACACATTGAAGAAGGCCAAGTTGAGTAGTTGATGGTTGGACGCACGTCAGTGACACTATATGGACCATATATTGATACGCGAATACATCGATATTTTCAAATTTGTTGTAACACAAGTAATAGTTTTTCATTACGTCAATTAACGCACGCAATTGTCTTCTACCCAAAAGATAGTTTTTATATATATTTTTTATTATTGCATAATTTTATTTATGAAAAAGGAAAGAAATATTATTATAAAACAGAAAAATTCATACGAGAAATGAAAAACAATTGAAATCTATCAGTTTTGCTAAGGTGTAAAATATGTCAAACTAGTTTTGACAAACATATTCCATTTGATTTTTTTTTTTAATTTAATGTCAGAAGTAGTATCCAGACTTTTAACATTTCAGAAAAAGTGTTTAAAATTGAAAAACTTTATTTTTTCATTATGTGTAGAAAAGTACAAAACATGTTGTTACATTAATATGTGAGTTACTCAGACAATAAATTGATTCATTGCAAATCGACTCTGTGTTTTGTAAAGTAAAAAAGTTATTAATATCCCATTTCTGACAGTTCTTTTTTCTGAACGCATGTTCAGAAAAATGGCCATATAATTACATTATACGTCTATTTCGCAAAACATGTGTAAGAAAAAGAGATAAATATATTTGTTATGTATAAGGTTTGTCATTTTTCAAGATACATATTTAAAGTAGAAAAAAATTTTTTAGGTTATGTAGTCTTGTAACTTTTTCTTAACAAGTAGATAGTAAGGAGATCTTTTTAAGGAAAAAATTTTTATACTTTTTTTTGGTAATGTATTAAATTTTTAAGAAATTATCATATATTTTCAATTTATCTCTTCGTTAAAACGGTTTTAACGTGTTGAAAGTGTTATTAATTGAGAAAAAAAATACAAACTTGCGCGCCCATTTATAGTGAATTTATTTTCTAAATCTTGTTTACTACATAAAAATTAATCTGTGCTGTGTTGAGTAAACATATGTATATGTGTGTATGTACATATTTATGCACATTGTGATAAATGCACATAATATCCTTGACCTTGTATCAATTTGTTTAACTGCTTCTCAATGAGAAATCCTTATTAAATAGTTGCTAAGAAAACTAAAATTCATTAGCAAGAAATTATTGAAATTTTTAAATTTAAAAAAAAAAACCAAGAGTTTTTTGCATTAATTATGTGTTTTTTAATGTTAATAGGGAAATAAAAAATCAAATTTTATAGAAACCTATTTTATTTATAGTGTACATTTAAAAATATCGGCAGTTGTTTCAAAGCATTCTCTAAAATCAAAATCGCATAATCCTAAAGAATATTTTGGATTTGGTGCTTTAAAATAATGCAACCCTCTTCCTATTTTGATGATAAAACCAGTATTTAATCTGAAACGAGAAAAATATTTGTGTATATATTAATGTAAAATCTAAAAATTAGTGAAACGAAGAAGGTTTACATACATTATTTCGCGGTCATGAAGTGTTTCAGAAAACTCAATTGCCAATGTAATACCTTTGGACAATAAACTATTTTGAATTGCTTCCAAATTTTTTTTTTGATCCGACATTGGTTTTGGATCTGTTTTAGTGGTTAATTTTACATATTTTAGATTTCTACATTTTTTAACACAAAGTTCTAAAAAAATGATCAAATTCTGGAACTAAATTGAACAAATAAGGAAAATTCCAATAAAACAAAAAAGGAAAAAAAAGACCTGATAATGTTCCCTTAAATACGTTTCAGCAATTTCTATTTCTTTCACGTCATTAGTTAAATATTTTCCAAATAAACTTTTGTAGCTGTGACCTGTTGCACCCTCCATAATAAGTATTCTTTCAACTAGTTCTCCCCTTGTACAATTTCTTTGAATAGATTTTTTTAAATGTTCTGCACGGTTAATGTATTCCTCAATTTTTGCTTTAAAATGCTGCTTTTTAGCTTCATCTTTCTCAGCTAATTATTTTTTTATGAAAAAAGTTTCCATGTATACATTAATGATTTTTATAGTAAATTTTTACCTTTTGCTAAATCATTTAGTATTTGAATTCCATCAAAATATAAATTAAATGCTTCTAAACGTCTGCCCGCTTTATCAAATTCACAAGCTTTTATTAAAATTTCACGTGCATTCATAATATGAGCTAATAAATATATGTGTTCATATATTTTGAATTTTTTTTGGAAGATTTTGTGTAAATTTAATTAGGAAAATTGTTTATTTTTTGCTGATATGCGAGTTTTTGAGATATTTTTTCTATAACCAAAAATATAAATAACTTTAGTATTAAAAAAACATCCTTAATCTTTCGAAATACTTCTTGTTGGTCAACCGCTTAAAACATAATTTCTTTTTTTTTTTTTATTTTGCCAGGCATAGATATCAAAATTTTGTTTATTTACATTTGAAAAAAGAAAAACTAAGTAATCATAATTTAAAACGTCAAATTTGGAATAATCCTATACACAATGTAGTAAACGTCAATTATATGTGCGCAAAAAAGAGATAAATATATATTTTTGCAGAATTTTTGAACGCGCACTCAAAATATGAAATGGCGTTTAAGTTAAAAGGGTGAATTTTTAAAAGTATTAAATTTAATGTCAAGCGCGCGTCTGTTTAAAAGTTTTATTCAATAATTATTTAGAATAAAATAGTTTAAATTAAGAATATTATTAGTGTCTTAAATAAAAAATTATTATAAGCTGTTTGCTGATAACAAAACTAGATGCTATAGTTCCATGTTTAAATGCATTTCTGCATTTATGAAATTAGCATTTTGATTAAGTTGTCTAGATTCTACAATTTTAATTTTACATTAAATATGTGCAAATCAAGGAATAATTATCAAGATATTTATTTTAATAGACTTTTAAATAATTACATCCAGAATACTTAAGAGTTGAAATTACTTTTCTTTTATTAACAATTATATACAGTGAAATTGAATTCTTCAAACTTTGCAATTGTGTGGTGTAAGACTACAGATGCAAGCAGACGAAATTATTGATTTTTATCTACATATTGAGTAATAATAGCTATAACAAATTTTTTGCATATTGCAATTTGTTGTTTATTTATTTATGAATTTTACCTTATAAAAAAACTAATTACTAAATCAGAAATTGGAGATATTTGCAAACATTAATATTTATGTTCATGTTTTAAAAAAAAAGAAAAAAAGTTTTGATACTTAAGTGAAACTGTAAACGTGAAATCAATTTGTTGCATTGATATAAGTTTAATCAAATCAACAATTTTTTATAACGAGCTAAAGATTAATAAAGCAAAACCTATCGAATTGCTTAATATATAAATTTTTTTTACTTGGAGAGGTTAGTCTAATTTGCAAAACTGGAAATTTCACAGGAACAGTTGCAAAAACTGCAACAAATGCAGTTTCAGCAACAATTTACTGCAGTTCAAGTGAAGCAAGAATCACCAAATCATAATCAAATGACAAATGCTAACACTATGACGGCAGACATTAAGTATCCAATAGTAGATCAAAGTCAAAACCAAATTCAACAAATGCATATAATAGAAGGACCGCCAATTAGTCCACATCATGGTTCCAATAACTCTAACATTGGGAATCACACGACAACTATTAGTACAATGTCTCCATTACAAGCAATCCAAACGGATCCAAATGAGTGGGGAGGTACTGGGCGATTGCAACTCTTGCAACCATCTTTATCAAATCAAGCTTATCTTCAACATTTAGCATACCCACCAGTTTTAATGCCTGGCAACATAATACATACTGGACTAAGCCAGCAGCCTATTCAAATAATTACAGCTGGTAAGCCCATAACAGGAAATACATCTCAAATGATAACCACTCAAAATAAACCTATGATTAGCGGTAATACTGCAAATATAAGCGGTTCTTATACTATACCAGGAATACCATCGTCACAATCACAAGCTCTAGTTTTTAGTCCAGTAAATGTGATAGGATCCCAACAACAACAACAAAATATATTATCAAATATATCTGGACAAGCAAATAGCAATAAAAATACTCAGCAAGATTTGCAAAAAAATATCCAAAATCAAAAGGTTGTTCAGAAACTTAATACTTCGACAATATCAAATGTTCAAAATATGAATACTAATCAAAATACAAATATCCAAACAAGCCAACAGTGTGTTCAGGTATCGCAAGCAATGCCAACGGCCCAAGTCATAAATCCGTTGCCACAACAAACCACGCAGCAATCGATGCAAATTCCGTGGAGCGTTCAGCCATTTTGGGCTACTGGAATTCAACCTCAAACACTGTCAATTCCAAATCAATTTATTATAAGAGGAACTCAACCGGATGGCACGCCAGGTATGTTTTTACAACCAGCAGCTCCAAATCAAACTATTCAAACTCAGCAGACAAATCATCAAAATATTACAATGTCGTGTACAGTTCCTCAAGCTGCTACGCAAATGAGACCACAAATTGATAACTTAAATAGTAAACCTAGAGCCCCATTAATTTTACCACAAAACGCTATATCTAATAAGCCCGCTAGTAACGTTTCAACACAGACTGCGCAAAACCAAAATTTATTAACTCAAAAATCAATCAAAAAGACTAAACAGCATATAGTTCGCCCAGCATTATCAAATATTAAGCCGGATGTCACATCTCATTTAAAGGCAACAGTTCAGCAACAAAATTTGCAACAGCAGTCTATGCAACAAGTTGTGACATCGATGGGAAATAAAATGGTCGTTGTTAGTACTGGAGGTCCTGTACTTCAAAGTGGTATAAATACACAAAATAATTTTAGTGCGACTGATAAGTCTCAACAAATTCAGCAGCATATTAAACAACAAGCAATAATGCAACAACAGCAGCTTATTTTGCAACAGAATTCAAATCAACAAATTCAGTTGCAACAACCGATTTCGGCAAATCAATTTAATTCACAGCCACAAATTCAAACGCAACAAAATTCGATTCAAAATAATTCAAATACTTACGTTACACAATCGCCGCAAATTCAAAATAATGTTTGCATACAGTCGCAACATCAGCAACAACAGCGCGAAATACAAATCCAACAGCAACATCAGCAACAACAACATCAACAACAGCAACAGTCGGCCAACATATTGAATCAGATATTTGTTGCAACACAGCAGCAATCTGCACAAAATTCGACTAATAAGATTTTATCGAATTTAGAAAAACAAATTTGTATTAATACGTCGCATTCAAATGCTACTGCAAACATGCCAATAGCCATATCTTCTTCAGTAAGTATAACTCCTCAAACGAACTTTATTACTTCACTGCCAACGAATTCAATAACCAGTAGTGCAACAACCACACCAGTTGTAACAGTTGCTTCTATTACCAATGTACAAGTCTCTGACGCAATTTCATCACAAGATCAAAATACAAATTTAAAAGTAAATAATCTTAAATATAGTGACATAAGTGAAATATCTGAAATATCGGGAAGTCAGGCTGTTGATTCAATTATAGAATCTAAAAAGTCAAATGAAATTGTCTCTGAAAGCTTAGAGGAAACAATTAAGTTGGTAAAAGATAACAAAAATGAAGAAAATAAAATTCATGCTAATTCTAATAAAGAAAATTTAGAAGAAAATACTGATAATAAATGTACTACTTCAGATGTTATTTCACATTCAACTGAATCATCTACAATAAAACATAATTTGGATGAAAATTTATTAAAACCATCTTTAAATTTAAAAGGTTTACCAAAAAGTGATAGAGAACTACCAAAAGCTATGATAAAACCTAATGTTTTAACACATGTTATTGAAGGATTTGTAATTCAAGAAGGTAAAGAACCATTTTCTGTTGCAAGAACACGATATTCTGAAAGAGATACCGTTGAAGAACCACCATCAAAGAAAATGAATTTAGATGATAATTTAACAAATGATTCAAAATCTCATAATAATGATGAATGCTCAACATGTGGTAGTACTAAAAAATGTATTTGTATATCATCGAATGCAAATATTTTATCCGATGGTAAAATTCAATCAGAATGTAATAATGATTTAGATGGTAAATGTTATAATGATGAAAAGCATAATAAAGACGATCTAATAAAGAATATCAATATAACTAATACTATTGGTGAAAGTTCAAAATTATTTGATTCAACTGAAAATATTACTAATAATAATAACAATAATAATAACAATAATAATAATAATACTAGTAATAATAACAACAGTAACAATAATAATTCAAATAATAATAACATCAATAATAGCAATAACAATAGTTCGTCAAACAATCAAGATGAAAGTCCATTAAAACGATGGACAATAAATGATGTTTGTGATTTTATTAAAAATTTACCAGGTTTTGGTGACTATGCTGAGGAATTTGCAAATCAAGAAATTGATGGTCCTGCATTATTATTACTTAATGAAAATCATTTGGTAAATACAATGGGTATGAAATTAGGTCCTGCATTGAAAATTGTTGCTAAAATTGAATCAATAAAAGACGGTCAAAATGAAAAAGAAAATTAAAATTTTAATAATTAAGAGATGACGTTAAATTAAAGAAATAATTACAATTAAAAAAAAAATTTTAAATAAATAATAAAATAAAATTAGAATTAGAGTTTTATAATTACAAATTATTGATACAAAATTTAATTTTTAAATTGATTTCAATTTTGTTCTAAGAATTTTTAGTTTTTTTAATTTTGTTATATTTATAATATAATTGTCGAAATATTCGCCATAATTTAATTAATTGTAGTTTGGCATAATATTGAATTACATATAGTTTTTTTTAAGACAATTATAAAAAAAAATAATTTTCTAAAAAATAAATTCGACTTTAATTAACTTTAATAATTTTGTAATAAGTTTTTTTTTTACAGTAATGACTATCTTATAAAAATAGAAAGTAATATAGTGTAATAGATGAGAACATTAGGGTAGATTTTTATTGGTAATTAAAATAGTAAAAAGTAAATTGAAAAAAAAAAAAAAAACAAATCGACTATTTTTTTTTCTTCTAGATTTAATCCTTTTCTATATTAGACATTAGAAAAACGAAAACTTATTATAGTTAAACATATTAAATTAAGAAACTAAATTACAAAAATAAGCAAATTAATTAAGGATATTTTTTTGGCTCATATACTTTTTATGAAATTTAAATATAAATAGATTTTAAATGAAACCGTGGAAAAAAACCAACAAGTAAAATGAAATTAAGAAAAAAAAAAGTAAAAATAAAATGTATTTTATTGTTTAAATAAAATTAATTGTAATAAAATATTTTGCAATTTTATTTATCATCAATCCTAGCTTTTAATTTTAGCTTGTGTAAACAAAACTAATATAAATTTTTTATTATTTTTTTACATTCATATTGTTTTAATTGAGATTTTTATAGTATTGGAAAGTGGAAAAATTGTAAACAAATCTACATTAGACCTAAAGGAAACAAAATTATTTATTTTTGTACTTTAATTGTTATTAAATTTGGTTTTTACGACGAAAATTAAGTGAAGAATTTTAAGACTTGCTTTAAATTTTTTTTTTACATAAATTTTCTATATTTTTTTTTTTAATAATATTGATAATTTTATTCTATCAACTATTTAAAAGATCACTTTTGGTGCTTTAAGTTTTTTATAAGATTGAAAGGGACTGAAAGATTAAAAATTTTCTTAACGGAGTAAGAATATAATTTTCCATATTTTTTTTTTTGGTAAATGATTAAAAATTTGTGATTTAATTTAGAAATTTCAAACAATTAAGGTCTTCGATAATTCGGATATGCATTTGAATTTCTTAAATTTAAATCTTAAAAATCTTATTTAATTTATATTTAAATTATATACCATTTTATCTGGCAAAATCAAGAAATATTTTAACATCATTAAAATATTTATAAATATTTCATATAGTTACTTAATTGTATACAAAAGGTACTATAAAAATAATTTTTCTTTCGGTTTGGAGAACTGATTGTGCTGTTTTTTTTACAAAAATTTCATTAATTAACTATATTCTTATTATAAATTATAATTTGTGGAAAAGTAAATTTTTGCAAATACATAGTACCTTACTTCTCCACAAATTATAATTTATAATAGAAGAAAAATAATAGCTATTTAAATTTTAATGTTATAGAGAATTAATATAAATGAAACTACGGGTTTATAAAATATATGGTAAGTATTTTTTTTTTTGAAATATGGAAGTTATCACTATATTTATTGAACTGTATTGATAGTTTTAGAATATATTTGTATTTTTTGTGTGTTTCACTAATAATATTTTTGTTCCGTTTTACTTGATATTTACCTTTTTAAATTTTATTTATATTTTCTATATGAATATGATGTAGGTGTCTATCATTTCTTGTTCATGATATGATATTTTTTCAAAAATCTGGAAGGGGTTGTGATTGTTTGTTAATACAATTTAATGATAAACTTGAAATAAAAAATTAAACTTGATGATTTAATATTTAACTGTCGTACTAAATTAATAAATTCCAGTTTTAAATTATATTTTTCTTTTCATTTTTTCCAACAGAATTTTAATATTTTTTCATTTTCTATTTTTTTTATTTCATTTAGAATTTCTATATGCGACAAATCTAAATGGTCTTAATGTATGATCGGGATAATTGGATTCAGAAATAAGAAACGAAATCATTCTGGTGTCCTAATATAAGAAGATTCTTTTATTTTATTATTTTTTTTTTGTTTTTTTATTTTTGTTAAATTTTTTTTTTAGTTTTTTTATTGTTATTTTCATTGAACGAAAAATTTACAAAAATAGACGCTAAAAAAAAAAAAAAATGGGTCGATCATATTCACCTTCTGTGTCATCAAAAAGACAAAAAGAACGTAGCGAAAGAAAGAAACGTCGTGAAAGACGTTCACGTGAAAGAGAATTAATTGAACGTAAATCAACAAGAAAAACAACACGTGGTGGTGGTGGTGGTACCAGCAGTAATATAGATATTGAACGTGATGAACGTTCTAAGAGAAGCCGTAGTCGTAGTCGTGACGATAGATTAAGAAGACGTTCAAGTAGATCAAGATCACGTTCAAGAGATCAACGTGACCAACCATCAACATCATCATCATATCATCATCATCATGGTAGTAGTAGCGGTGGTGGTAGTAGATCGTCAAAATCACATCATCGTACAGATTTTTGTGAGGCTGATTTTGCTGGTAAAACACCCGAAGAAATTGAATTAATGAAAACTATGGGTTTTTGTAATTTTGATACTACAAAAAATAAAAAAGTTGAAGGTAATGATGTTGGTGAAGTTCATGTTATATTAAAACGTAAATATCGTCAATATATGAATCGTAAAGGTGGTTTTAATAGGCCATTAGATTTTGTCGCATAATTTTGTCGGAGTCATACAAAAATTACCAAAAAAGAAATTATTATATTTTTCTCGTAAAATTTGAACTTATTTTGGAACGAAATTCATTTAATTAGAAAATTTATTTATTAGAAAATTTTATTTTAAATTTTAATAGAAAAGAGAAGAAATTAATCTTTTTTAAAAAAAGATCAATCTTCTATCTAATTTTTATCTAATAATTTTTTTACGTATTGAGACATGAAGAAAAACAAAAAAAAATCATATATTTAGAATAAGATCAGGATAAAATCATTAAATCATAAGAGTTATCATTTAAGTGAAGATACTTATTTAGCATATTATCATAATTAAATATATAATTTTATAGTATAATTGTGATCGGAATTTCGGTTCAGTGATTTAAATTAATTGTTTAATATTATAGTTTTATAAATTTTATTTAAATACTTTATTAGAATTCTTAAAATTTTCCTTAAATTTATCATTGATGGAATCGCATTAAATTTTTAAATTTCTAAAAATGATTACTAAATATAATTTATAAATTCTGCTACGATTAAAGAGGATGCTATAAATATATTATAATTTTATATTTAAAAATAAGATAATATGCTAAAAATTTGATACACATTATTATATACACATTAATTATAAATATATATATATATATATATATTTATAAACTTATATATGTAATTATAAAAAAATAAGATAAAATAAAAACAAAAAACCTGCAATTTTTTGCCATAGACCGGTTTACAAAATTTTACAGTTACCACATTACAGTTTACCATTATAATATTTATTATAACATTATATACATTACATACAATTTTCACATTCAATAATAATCAAAAAAACAATTAGTTAAACTTAATATTTTAATTATTTTGTTTTCTTGTTAAATATAAGGATCAAAATACAGGTATATTTATATATAATATAATTAAAAAAATAAATATTGAAAAAAAAAAACAAATAAAACACAAAATAAATAAAATTATAACTCAATTTCAAAAATGCCTTAGGTACCTACACATACTCCTCCATCATTCATATCCTTAACCCTCCCTCAACAAATAGAACTAACATAATTGTCCCCATCAAACATTTTTGTTTTCCCCTTTTTTTTTTGTTTTGTTAATTAAATGCAATAGAAATATATATACATTTTTTTTATTTTTATTAATGTTTTATTATTAAATTAAAATATAAAATATTAATATTATATTTATTAAAAAACTAAAACTAATTTGTTAAAATTATGCAATAGAACTGGTTATATTTAACACACAATCATTGTACACATTATAAAAAGAAATAAATAACACCAAAGTAATTTTGATTTTATTATTTTTTAAAATTATATAAATTTTCTATCAAAACAAAATATTTGTCTTAATTATTTATAATTATAAAATAATTATTTAAATTTATAATTGAAGAAAAATTATAAAATTTTTAAAATTAATAAAAAGAAAATTGCTTTATTTTTTATTTATTTCTTTCATCTTTTTTTTTCAATTAATATAAAATGATATTAAAAATTATTTTATAATTATATAATACCTCATATACTACATATAACAATTATTATATAAAATAAAATAGTACACATATATACATTCAAGTATTTGTACCATTGTTACCTCAAGGAAATATAAAAACAAAATAATAATGTAATAGAATTAAGAAAAAATAAATTTACAAAAAAAATGAAAGAAAATATATAAGTAAACAAATAAAATAAAAAAAAAAAAAAAACAATTAAATAAACAAATTAATTTTTTTTTTATATGTATAGAAAATATACCTCAATTTAATGAAAAATTATTAAAATAAAAATATAAAAATCCATAACTACAAAATATTTTGGCTATTACAACATGCATGCATAATACAATAGTTCACATAATTGCCTTAAAAACGAAATTGCAGGGCTTAATTTACTACTAATATTTGTAATTTTTAATTTTAGTATTTTTTGTTTTAATTTTTTTTTAAATAATAATTATTATTATTTTATTTTTTTTTGTATTTAATTTATAAAAAAAAAACTTGAAATTAATTAATCCTCAAGATGAAAAAACTATTATTATAATTTAATAATAATTTATTAAATAAATTTAATTATTAGAATATTATAAAAATATAAATTCATTTCAATTTGTAAAATTGTTTAAAATATTCAATTTAATTTTATTTTTAATATTGTAAATTAAATTTTACATGATTTAAATCTTGTAAAACTCAAAATTTATTTTTGTATTAGTTATTTTTGTAGACATAATAGTTTCAAATTCTAATTTAAATTAAAAGTATTGAGCGAGAAATTTTTGAATGAATTTCCATAAACATAAAATAAAAATAATTATTTTATTAACTTTTAAATTTAAAATAATTTAATATCTTAATGGTATTTTAAAGTATAAACGCATATTTTGTTAATCGCATCACTTGAGGTGATAAAGTATTATTGAAAAGAATTTTGTTTTCCAGTATAATTTCGGAATTGATTTTATTCCAACAATTACAACATTTTTGAACAATCCATGTCACTTTAAATGATACGACTAACAGAATATATAATTAATTTAAGAAAGTATTAAAATTTAATTAAAAATTTTTGTTATATTTTCTTTGATTTATATTCAGTTTCAATGTTATAATGTTTTATTAAGAACATTTTAACTAGTAAATAAAAATTGAGCTATAATATAAATTTTTTTAATTATCATACAAACTACTGATCATATTAATCTGCTAATGGAAGTGTTAAAATTGTATGCTTATTTAATATCAAACAGTTATTATTTTTTGGTAGAAATAGAAAAAAGTTCATTTATTATTAGCATTTTAATTCAAGAAATTTATTTTTAAAGTTTATCTTAATTAAATAAGAATATTTTCGTTTATTGAAGTTCCTCAAAGATTAATTTTATTTGAATTTAATAATTTTTAAAATTTTAATTTAAAATAATATTGTAATTAATATTGAAATAAATATATGTGTAATAATGAAACTATTTAATTTAAAAATAAATATTACGAAAATTAATTACAAATTAGAAAATTCAAGAAAATCAATACTTTTATATACATATACATATTTAAGGCGTGATCGTGTATCTCACTATTACTCACTATAAATGAGAAGAAAGTGAGTAACTATCATAATATTTATATACAATGTAATTTTCGAGTGAAAAAAATTGTTCCGTATTGCGTGTGTCGTTTTTCTCTTTACAAACTTTAATCATTACTTAAATACTTTAATTTTGAAAGTTGTAATTTCTGTTAATATTTTGACAACAATTTGGGAAATTCAATTAAACAAATAGGTTATCATATTATATAAAAAAGTAAGATATCCGATTATTATTAGTAAGATATCCGAAAAAAGTAATGATCATTAAACCATTTAAAAAAAGCTTAAAATACCATTTTTAATTAACAGATTGAAATGAATTTTATTAACTTTATATTTATTATTATTAATAAATAAAAACCACAAACATTTAAAATAACCATACATAATTATTTGAAAAAAGAAAATTATATTGTGTTTTTAATCCCTTTTTTAAATAATTTTTTTATTTTCTAATTTATTTTTATCTTTTTTTTTTTTGTAGATTGTAAGTTAATGCTCTGAATTTGGTAATTTAGATCAATAATTTTATTTAAATTGTATTCAAAAAATATATTTAAAAAACGAAGTACATACCACATTAACAATTTATTGATACTAAAAATAATAATTCTTGATAATATTTTTAATTTTATTTTTATTTTTTATTTTGCATTAGAAAATTTATCATTCAATTTTCCAATCACTCTGTAATGAAAATAATTTTATAAAATAATTTGAAAAAGCTTTATCAAAGAATTTTGTAATTAATATTGAAAATCATATACCAGGTGTACCATATTGTAAGTTATGGTACAATTTTTGTATGCTTAATCATTTGGATTTGGTTTAAATAATTTGGTAAATATTTGTGTAATTGATTTTATAATATTTAATTCATAAAATAATTGTAAAATTTTGATTTTTTAAATGAATATTTTGTTGACAATATTTATTGTTAATACTATTTAGTTTAAAATTTTCTAATAATGTCAAGTTAATTTTTTTTTTGTTTTGAATTTGAAGAAAATATTTTATTAAAATTGATTTCTTATTAATTGAATAAGTAATTTGAAGATAAAACACTGTTTTCTTATCATTTTATATTGAAAAATTAAGATATATCTTAATATTATTTATAAGATAACAAGGAATTTGAAATAAAATACGATAATTAAAAAATAATAATAAAATTATTTTGTTTTTAATGCATTCAAACAACATAAAAATATAAATTGAATGATAAATTTCATTAATTTTTGTTTCTTTATTTTTTCTTTTTTAATAATTAACATATTTAATTATATTCTAACATTTCAAAATGAATGTATTTTTAATATTTACCATATAATAAAGGTATATAAGTACTAAATAAGAATTTTTATCAAAAAAATAAAATTTAAATATGGACTATAAAAAAAAAAGAACTCTTCTGTTGTAAAAAGTTTCGATATATAAAATAAAATTATGTTTAGATAATATTAAATTAATTTGTATTTAGATGAAATAATTGCTATATGAAAAACACAAAAATTCAAAAAATTAAAAAAATATGTAACCACTAAATAATATAAAACATTTTTTAGTTATAATTATTTTTAACTTGAATATCTTGTTTTAAAATAATGAATAAAATAAATTAAAAATTGGAAAAATATATAGTTTTAACTTCAATATTATTATAAAACTGAAAAAATTTAAATTTTACTAGGTCAATTGATGATTGCTCTAATAAAAATTCATATGCAAGTTGTGATTTTATTATGGTGTCTGTTGAAAGTGATCCCAGTATATTTGTAATATCGGAAATCTTTTATTTTTTCAACAATATTTGAAGTTCAAAATTATGCAGTTGTAAAGAAAAATAAGTGAGTGTTGAACATACAGCATATTATTAACTAACCAGATTTCTGAATTACTTAAACGTACGTTCACATTTTTAAAATAAAATTATTATTCCACGGAAATTTGTGAGCATTTTCTCTTAAATCTGAAAAACTAATTGAAATAAATTTCACTGCTTCCATAACTTCTGCTTTTCCAGCCACATTCAATTGTAAGTTGTAGAATTAATTTCCCTAAAATTTCCATTACATTTCATTTTCATTCATTCATGTCATTATCCATTTTATAATTTTGATTTAATTTTAAATATTTCTGTATTTTTCTTAATGCAATTCTGATTCAATAAAAAAAATTTTGACTTATAATATTAATTATTCTGATTTTGAATTGAAAAGCAATTTTTAATTTTCATTTAAGAAAAAAAAAAAATTATCCTCGTAATTGTTTATAAATGAAAATTTTCTTGAATATATGTCTACTAAAATTGTTAGTTAATTTTAAAATAGGTTAGTTTAAGTTGTTGAAACGTTTTCCATGTGTATTCGCTTTAAACCGCAATATGGCTGTAAAGGTTCTGGGTAGTGTTTTGTCCACTCTAGGTCCGGATTTAGATCATAATCTTCAAGAATTTCAATATTTTGTCTTATAATATGAAATATGGGGACCTCAGTTCAAATCCAAATTTTAGCATTTTAAAAAAATTTTTTTTTTATATTTAATATTTTTTTTTTACAAAATTTTATAATTTATTTAGTTTGATATTAAAAATTTTGTTTTATGCTAGGGACTCCAGTTTGAGTGCAAATTTTACCTCAAAAGAGAAACCTCTTTTTTTTTGTAATTAACAAAATAAGTAAGAAATATGCAAGTAAGATATTTTCTTGTTTAAATGAGAAAATTGTTCGCACCGCAAAAGGAAAAGAATTCAAAAGAATTTTAGTTTTGTTTGATGCAAGATTGAAATTAATAGAGGCTAAAAGAAGCACCTTTAAGTGAAAGTCTTCCAGCTTTTAAAATCAATCAATTGAAAAAATTCAAATAATATGAATATTGTAATCCTTGAATAGAGTAATCCTTGACTTAGCCATTGCCTTTAGAATCAAAATTCAAAAGCAACCGCAGTTTTAAAGTGAACTTAAGATAAGCAGTAAAGTTAAGTTTATGAAGTGATGAATATTTGGTAATGAATATTCTATTATAAATCATCAAACTCTTTGAACATTTAAAGGATAGTACCGTTTACATGTTTACATTTCAATATATTTACAATAAAAATAAAAAAACAATGCCGGTTCATAAAATTTTTAATTGTTATTAAAATATGATTCATATTTGTTATTAAAAGTTGTTGTTGTTCCGAGTTTATTCTACAATATAAAAATAATAATATTAAAATTAAAGAGTGATCACTTATACTAGAAAATATACTTACATATATATATGTATTAATATTCAAAGTTTGGAAATGTTCAAAAAGCAAATTGTTCTAAATTGCTCAATAGAAGATGTATAAAATTTCAGTTTCAACATTGATTGTAGAAAATTCTCATTAACATTTTATTAAAATTTTTATTGTTGTACAGCTTCCGAGAATTTATCCGATTTATGAAGAAGTCCAGTTGACTATGGCAAGTGATGATTAATTTCAAAATTTGGACGGAATTATTTATGGCTGGTATAGTTTGAATTAGTACACTTTCTTTGAATTAACGTTATGATTCAACAAAGTGGTAAACAATAAATTCTAAAAAGTAAACAATATTACTGGTGTGGCAAACTGCGACTCCCGAGTCAAATGATAAATATACCCAAGTTCTATTTTAACTTCTGTGTTAATATATTTTAAAAAATTTTACTCAAAAAGTTAAATTAAGTTACTGAAAAATAAATGGAAATTATTTAATATAAAAATTTAATTCCATTTTAGTTAAGAAAGATATGAAAGTTAAGAATGATAACTTTTTAATACAATTTAAATTTTGGCTCTCGAAAAATTTCAAATTTTTAAATATGGCTTGAATTAACGAAGAGCTTGACCACCCCTCATATAATAAATTTTAATAAATCTATGCGAATATGATATTTTTGCTTATCTTTTTAAATTTAACTAAAGTATTTTTGTTGTGACCAAGTCCAATAAATCCAAAATTAATTATATTTTTTGAAATTCTTTTTATATTACAGGCATGTGTGTATCAATACTGAGTAGTCAGATACTAGAGAGCATTTACAACGTATTGCTTCTTCATTTTTGGCAAAGAACGACAAATAACAGCCATAAAATCGTAATTTAAACTCTTGATGTCGTACCTAAAGTGAGCGTACCTAAAATAAATGCAAGTTTTAAAATGTATTAAAGTCTAGCTAAAGAATTTTATTAAGCATAGCGTATTTAATAGAGAATTCCTTCTTAATTTAGTAACACTTTTCAAGTAATCTGTTTATTAATTATGTAGTTTTTTTACATGTTATTTCTCATTTAAAGCACATTGAACTAAAATAGAAACTTTTCTAATACATAAACTTGCCTATAGTTATAGAAAATCTTACATCTGTAAACGAATTCTTTAAATTATTTTTAAAAAATATTCCAATTTGATCAATTGTATTAAATGGTGTTGAATCTAGAATATTACCTTCACCAAAAAGAATACAATCTTCATGAAATTTAATTGTTTTACTCCAATATTCTTCATAATTGTCATCAATATTTTCAATCACTTTTCTCATTGGAATAATTTCAACTTGAAGACGATGCCATTCCCCATCATAAATCTATAAAATTTATTGAATTATTATTTTCAAAATAATGATAAAATTTTTATTAAGTTTTCAAAATTATTAGTATCATTTGTTGTAATACTGCTCTTGTATGTTTATATCCTGAATTTGATTTGGCAATATAAGTTCAAATTTTTCCTAAATTAATGTTAATCGATTGAATTATTTCGGTATTAAGATTTTTAAATTATAATAGACACATTTGACCCTCAATAAGTACAAAATGATTTCAAAATAAAAGTTTCTTAAATCTTCTTTATTTGTAAATGATTGTGGTATATGAAAACATCGTTCAATAGGGTAATGAAAACGATAAAAATGATTATTTGTATGAGGGACAGAAAAACATCCAATTCGACGGTATTTTCGACCAAAAATTTCCAACAAATCAAATGGGGATGTTGCGTTTTTGTGTAATGTTGTTAAATCAGGGCATCTTTCTTCAGTTATACGGCTATACTTCGATCTCGTGCATGTAATTCGGGTCTAAAAAAATCTACATAAAGTTACAAATAAAAATTAAATATGTTTTTAAATTAATGTTCCATAACTAAGGTGATTTTCGAGTCCACAGGGTTTCCGATATAATTTTGACTTTATTATTTAGTTTTTGTTGGGGCATGAATAGTTCAATTTTTTGCAGAGAATGTTGTAATTTCATATAAAATTTAAGAAAAAATTTGTATTATTGTGGTCCTATGTTTTTCTTCAGGGTTACAAATACAATTAAAAAAATTTAAGACCGTTTTAGATACATTCTTTTAAGACTATATTAGGAACATTCTTGTTATCCTTTTTCTGAAGAAATAGTTTTATATAGTGAGAAAGTAAGAATGTTATCAAATTGTTAGAAAATGTAATTTTGAAAAATATACAATAAAAAAAAAAGAAATTGTAAAACTTCGTACATATTTGTGTTTCTAAATCGCAATCAATTTTTGTTATAAGCATGAACCATTATGTATACAAATAATTCGTCACTATATAATAATAATTTTCCATAAGTTTCTATAGCTTGCTTACAGACTGAATTAGGTAGATATTTTATGCTAAAATTTAAAAATTAAAAATTTCATCTAAAATTTGTTTAAAACCGACCGAAACCAATGTACTAATACAGCAAAATCAAAGAAAGGTGTTCTTTAGACAGAGGTTTGAAAAATAGGTCAAAAATACAGCAGTTTACCTTAATTCCAAATTCTCAGCTTTGTTAATTTGAATTTTTCCATTTTTTCTATAAAAATTTCAAACTCCGTGTACACTACATGTCTCCTTTTTGGTATTAAAAATGTTTTTGATTTGAAAATTCATTCCTGATGAAAATTTCATAATATTCTGGTTATTGTTAAAAAAAGTTCATTTAAACATTTCGAAATTTTCATTGTTCTTGTTATTTTCAGCTTTATGGTAAACGCTAATTGGATTAATTTTTTCTTAATAAATTTCCTTAGACTCCTTAATGTGCATATTTAAGTAATTTTAGCCATTTTGTTATCCGTTTTAAAATTTTAATTCAATTCTAATTCCTTATATATTTTTCTCTTCATAATGTTTTGATTTTAAATTGACAGCAATTTTTCAAAAAAATTTGTCTTGAGTTCGAATCCAAATTTTACCATTTTCTAAAAAAAAAATTTTAATAATATTTTCATTTTGAATTGAAAATGAAAAAAGAAAAATTTTATCCTCGTGAATATTTAAAAAATAAAAATATTTTTGAAAAAAATATATGTATACTATAATTTGGTGGTTTATATTAAGAGTTAGTTCCTATATATTTTGTGTGAATGTTGTTGAGTTTGTTAGTTGTTGTGTGAATGTGTTATTAGATTAAGTTAAAAGTTTTCAAAACATTTCCTAGACTTAGATTTTTAGAATTGCAGTACGACCGCGAGGCTTAAGGGTAGTCACTGGTAAATTTTTAGACCGGACTTAGGGGTGGATCCGTCAAAATTTTGACATTTTTTGTGTTTATACAAAAAAAATATGCTTGAGTTCAAATTCAATTTTTACCATTTTTATAAGAAAATTTTTTTTTTGTTTGCATGAAATAATAAATTTTAAAATATAATAAAGTTTCACGTAAATACACAGAATTTTCTTTCTAAGTACTTTACTATCTTTAAATATGTTTTGGGGAGCCTAAAACAACGGCTTTCTAATTGATATTCCTCTTCATTGTGATATTTTCAAATTTCGAAGTTGCGTGTGTTTAGAGTTTGAAAAATTTGAATTTTTAATTTTTAAAAAAATTTTTGTTAGTTTTTCAATTAATCGACGTAATTTTGCAATTTTCTCTAGTTTCTAAACTAAACTTTAATATGGTAAACTTCAAGCTGTTATGATTCGGGTGTTATTCAGAAAATTAACGTATTTACTATTTTTTTATAAATATATTTATTTACGTACTATGTACGTTTGGATTGCAGATTGAATCGAATTTTTAATATAATGAATTGCTACATTAAGCAATAAAATTTTTATTTGAGCAATCAAATCCAATATCAATTTTACGCTAATAAAGGTAATTTAAAAATACAAGAGATTATAATAATTAAAAGTTTCGGATACACAATTTAAAAAAGTACAATAGGAATTTTTTGGATACATAATTTTAATCATTAAAAAAGAAATTTTCTCATAATAAATATTTAATACAATTTTATACAAAGCAAAAAATCTCTATTTTTTACATCTTTCTGGTAGTTCTTCAGTTGTTGGATAATTTTCATTCATATATTGATTTACTGTATAAATTTTAATATGTTCTGTTGATATTTTATAATCATTTCTATATTCTAAATAAATCATTTTAATTGGATCAGTTTGTATAAAACCATTATCTGATAATGTATAACTTGTAATATTATCATGTACAATTTCTATGTAAACGAATAATGCTGGATAACTAACTTTAACACCAATACTAATACTTGAAATTGGAGCCTGATATTTGCTTGTATAAATTTCCACCTGTTTTTTTTTGGTTAAATGAAAAATTAAGCAATTTATTAACTAAGTATTATTCTAAAATTATAAATTTTACCTCTATATTTGGATCTCTTCATCCGACTGCTTTTTTAATAGGTTGAGGAAAATGATATGTTTTAGCAATAGTATCACCTCTACCATCTTTAAGAAGAATCTCATAAAAATATGTTTTTGGATCTAAATTTGATTCAAGTTGGAATGTATCAGCTGACAATACACTATTTGGTTTCTAAAATATAATTAATCAATTTTAAAATATTTTTTTGTGTTACATGTATTAAGGAAGAGTAATTACAACAGAAATAGTTTTAGCTGCATATATTTTTGCTGGAGATAATGTATTATATAAGAAAGTATTCCGAATAATATTAAAGGTTAATGGTGACTTTTCGATGGTATCTCTTATAACTGTTATTTCAACATCATTTGTACATTTATTTGAATGTGCTATTATTGATATTGGTTTCATAAATTCTTTAGCCCAATAATGAAGAATCTAAAAATAATTAATATTAATTTTTTTTATTAAAATTTAAATAACAAAAGATTTAAATTATTGAATTGTAAAACTTAGTTAGTATATTTTATTTTTTTTACCTTATAATTTCCATTAAAATCAATACTAGACCATGATGGTGCCATCCAAGCATCATTTAATTGCCAACATAATGCACCCATTGTATTATGTTTACTATTACGATTTTTACGAAGAATTTCAGTTTCTAATTTTGTGGCTAAAGCTTGTGTAAGTTGACTAAAGTATATAATATTTTCAGCATAATCTGGTTGATCTGATGTTATTAATGGTAATTGTCGGAATATTAAACATGATCTTATTTCATTACCAAATGGCAAATGTTGACGATGTTCTAACAAATCATTGAAATTATCATGATTATACATAATTTTATCCCATGCAGATTTTTGTGGTAATGATTGAAAACCATATTCTGATGAAAATCTTGGTATTGGATATACGTCTGGATCAGACTAATCACGAAAATATTCATAGAAATGTACTAAAAAAAAACAATAATTACAAAAAAATTTTTATAACAATTGTGATAAATTATTTTTATTAAAATTTTTTTGGAAAATTTTGAGGTTACATCAGAATCATATTTTTTTCTAAATAATAATGGAGATCGAATATTATTGTAAAAGAGCGAGAGTAATAAAGTTTTCTAATAAAATCTTAAAAAATTGGTGATGCTATGGATTTCTTTGAGTAACAATTGAAATAAATAAATTCTAAAATGAATGAAAATTAATTCGAGAAAAATTTTGGACCCAAATGATTTTCAAAAATCAAATTGAAATAAAACTGAATATTTTTATTAACATATAACTTACTGTCACCATAATTTGGATCTTGTGGCTGTGGTGGTATAAAATCATCTTCAATAGTTTTATCACAATTTGATGGTGATGATGTTAATGGATCTGGTCTTAATGGATGATTATAAAATTTTCTTAACTTATCTTTGATTGTTGCGTTATATAAAAGCCGATGTTCTTTTTCAAAACGTTTCTGCTCAGATTTTGTATTGTACCTTTAAATTTTATAATATAAATTATGTCGAATAAATTTTATTTTAATATTTCAAAATAAATTTAACAATTTAGAGTTCTTAAATCTTAAAATTAAATTTCTTACCAATTTTGCACTAATGCAGCTTCATTTTCATTATTACCAGCAATTATTGCTGTACTTGCATGATGACCTATACGTTTAATATTTTGTACAGTTTCTGTTCTTATCGATCTACATTGTATAAGTGTATATTAATTCGTATGGCTGACGAACAGAATGTGAAATTTACAAGTATTACAACCGTTTACATATTTACATTTCACTATATTTACAATAAAAATAAAAAAACAATGCCGGTTCATAAAATTTTTAATTGTTATTAAAATATGATTCATATTTGTTATTAAAAGTTGTTGTTGTTCCAAGTTTATTCTACAATATAAAAATAATAATATTAAAATTAAAGACTGATCAATTATACTAGAAAATATACTTACATATATATATGTATTAATATTCAAAGTTTGGAAATGTTCAAAAAGCAAATTGTTCTAAATTGCTCAATGGAAGTTTCTGTTTACACCTGTGTTAAACAAATATGTGTTTATATATACATACATATATGTATATAGTTACAGATTTTAAGAGAAATTTAAAAAATAATATATGTATGTATAAAATTTCAGTTTCAACATTGATTGTAGAAAATTCTCATTAACATTTTATTAAAATTTTTATTGTTGTACAGCTTCCGATAATTTATCCGATTTATGAAGAAGTCCAGTTAACTATTGCAAGTGATGATTAATTTCAATATTTGGACAGAATTATTTATGGCTGGTATAGTGTGAATTAGTACACTTTCTTTGAATTAACGTTATGATTCAACAAAGTGGTAAACAATAAATTCTAAAAAGTAAACAATATTACTGGTGTGGCAAACTGCGACTCCCGAGTCAAATGATAAATATACCCAAGTTCTATTTTAACCTCTGTGTTAATATATTTTACAAAAATTTTACTAAAAAAGTTAAATTAAGTTACTGAAAAATAAATGGAAATTATTTAATATAAAAATTTAATTCCATTTTAGTTAAGAATGATATGAAAGTTAAGAATGATAACTTTTTAATACAATTTAAATTTTGGCTCTCGAAAAATTTCAAATTTTTAAATATGGCTTGAATTAACGAAGAGCTTGACCACCCCTCATATAATAAATTTTAATAAATCTCTGCGAATATGATATTTTTGCTTATCTTTTTAAATTTAACTAAAGTATTTTTGTTGTGACCAAGTCCAATAAATCCAAAATTATTAATTATATTTTTTGAAATTCTTTTTATATTATAGGCATGTGTGTATCAATACTGAGTAGTCAGATACTAGAGAGCATTTACAACGTATTGCTTCTTCATTTTTGGCAAAGAACGACAAATAGCAGCCATAAAATCGTAATTTAAACTCTTGATGTCGTACCTAAAGTAAGCGTACCTAAAATAAATGCAAGTTTTAAAATGTATTAAAGTCTAGCTAAAGAATTTTATTAAGCATAGCGTATTTAATAGAAAATTCCTTCTTAATTTAGTAACACTTTTCAAATAATCTGTTTATTAATTATGTAGTTTTTTTACATGTTATTTCTTCATAATTATACTGCATCCTCATTCAAAGCACATTGAACTAAAATAGAAACTTTTCTAATACATAAACTTGCCTATAGTTATAGAAAATCTTACATCTGTAAACGAATTCTTTAAATTATTTTTAAAAAATATTCCAATTTGATCAATTGTATTAAATGGTGTTGAATCTAGAATATTACCTTCACCAAAAAGAATACAATCTTCATGAAATTTAATTGTTTTACTCCAATATTCTTCATAATTGTCATCATTATTTTCAATCACTTCTCTCATTGGAATAATTTCAACTTGAAGACGATGCCATTCCCCATCATAAATCTGTAAAATTTATTGAATTATTATTTTCAAAATAATGATAAAATTTTTATTAAATTTTCAAAATTATTAGTATCATTTGTTGTAATACTGCTCTTGTATGTTTATATCCTGAATTTGATTTGGCAATATAAGTTAAACTTTTTCCTAAATTAATGTTAATCGATTGAATTATTTCGGTATTAAGATTTTTAAATTATAATAGACACATTTGACTCTCAATAAGTCCAATGTGTCGAAAAATGATCTCAAAATAAAAGTTTCTTAAATCTTCTTTATTTGTAAATGATTTTGGTATATGAAAATATCGTTCAATAGGATAATGAAAACGATAAAAATGATTATTTGTGTGAGGGACAGAAAAACATCCAATTCGACGGTATTTTCGACCAAAAATTTCCAACAAATCAAATGGGGTTATTGCACTTTTGTGTAATGTTGTTAAATCAGGGCATCTTTCTTCAGTCATACGGCTATAATTCGGTCTCGCGCATATAATTCGGTTCTAAAAAAATCTACATAAAGTTACAAATAAAAATTAAATATGTTTTTAAATAAATGTTCCATAACTAAGGTGATTTTCGAGTCCACAGCGCTTCCGATATAATTTTGACTTTATTATTTAGTTTTTGTTGGGGCATGAATAGTTCAACTTTTTGCAGAGAATGTTGTAATTTCATTGCGTTTCAGAGAATGTTCAATTTATTATTGTGGTCCTATGTTTTTCTTCACGGTTACAAATACAATTAAAAAAATTTAAGACCGTTTTAGATACATTCTTTTAAGACTATATTAGGAACATTCTTGTTATCCTTTTTTTGAGGAAATAGTTTTATATAGTGAGAAAGTAAGAATGTTATCAAATTGTTAGAAAATGTAATTTTAAAATATATACAAAATAAATTGTAAAACTTCGTACATATTTGTGCTTCTTAATCACAACCAATTTTTGTTATAAGCATGGACCATTATGTATACAAATAATTCGTCACTATAATAATAATTTTCCATAAGTTTCTATAGCTTGCTTACAGACTGAATTAGGTAGATATTTTATGCTAAAATTTAAAAATTAAAAATTTCATCCAAAAATTTGTTTAAAACCGATCGAAACCAATGTACTAATACAGCAAAATCAAAGAAAGGTGTTCTTTAGACAGAGGTTTGAAAAATAGGTCGAAAATACAGCTGCTTACCTTAATTCCAAATTCTCAGCTTTGTTAATTTGAATTTTTCCATTTTTTCTATAAAAATTTCAAACTCCGTGTACACTACATGTCTCCTTTTTGGTATTAAAAATGTTTTTGATTTGAAAATTCATTCCTGATGAAAATTTCATAATATTCTGGTTATTGTTAAAAAAAGTTCATTTAAACATTTCGAAATTTTCATTGTTCTTGTTATTTTCAGCTTTATGGTAAACGCTCATTGGATTCATTTTTTCTTAATAAATTTCCTTAGACTCCTTAATGTGCATATTTAAGTAATTTTAGCCATTTTGTTATCCGTTTTAAAATTTTAATTCAATTCTAATTCCTTATATATTTTTCTCTTCATAATGTTTTGATTTTAAATTGACAGCAATTTTTCAAAAAAATTTGTCTTGAGTTCGAATCCAAATTTTACCATTTTCTAAAAAAAAAATTTTAATAATATTTTCATTTTGAATTGAAAATGAAAAAAGAAAAATTTTATCCTCGTGAATATTTAAAAAATAAAAATATTTTTGAAAAAAATATATGTATACTATAATTTGGTGGTTTATATTAAGAGTTAGTTCCTATATATTTTGTGTGAATGTTGTTGAGTTTGTTAGTTGTTGTGTGAATGTGTTATTAGATTAAGTTAAAAGTTTTCAAAACATTTCCTAGACTTAGATTTTTAGAATTGCAGTACGACCGCGAGGGTTAAGGGTAGTCACTGGTAAATTTTTAGACCGGACTTAGGTCTGGATCCGTCAAAATTTTGACATTTTTTGTGTTTATACAAAAAAAATGTGCTTGAGTTCAAATTCAATTTTTACCATTTTTATAAGAAAATTTTTTTTTTGTTTGCATGAAATAATAAATTTTGAAATATAATAAAGTTTCATGTAAATTCACAGAATTTTCTTTCTAAGTACTTTACTATGTTTAAATATGTTTTGGGGAGCCTAAAACAACGGCTTTCTAATTGATATTCCTCTTCATTGTGATATTTTCAAATTTCGAAGTTGAGTGTGTTCAGAGTTTGAAAAATTTGAATTTAAAAAAATTTTTGTTAGTTTTTCAATTAATTGACGTAATTTTGCAATTTTCTCTAGTTTCTAAACTAAACTTTAATATGGTAAACTTCAAGCTGTTATGATTCGGGTGTTATTCTTTCTGAATTAACGTATTTAGTATTTTTTTATAAATATATTTATTTACGTACTATGTAAGTTTGGATTGCAGATTGAATCGAATTTTTAATATAATGAATTGCTACATTAAGCAATAAAATTTTTATTAGAGCAATCAAATGCAATATCAATTTTACGCTAATAAAGGTAATTTAAAAATACAAGAGATTATAATAATTAAAAGTTTCGAATACACAATTTAAAAAGTGCAATAGGAATTTTTTGGATACATAATTTTAATCATTAAAAAAGAAATTTTCTCATAATAAATATTTAATACAATTTTATACAAAGCAAAAAATCTCTATTTTTTACATCTTTCTGGTAGTTCTTCAGTTGTTGGATAATTTTCATTCATATATTGATTTACTGTATAAATTTTAATATGTTCTGTTGATATTTTATAATCATTTCTATATTCTAAATATATCATTTTAATTGGATCAGTTTGTATAAAACCATTATCTGATAATGTATAACTTGTAATATTATCATGTACAATTTCTATGTAAACGAATAATGCTGGATAACTAACTTTAACACCAATACTAATACTTGAAATTGGAGCCTGATATTTGCTTGTATAAATTTCCACCTGTTTTTTTTTGGTTAAATGAAAAATTAAGCAATTTATTAACTAAGTATTATTCTACAATTATAAATTTTACCTCTATATTTGGATCTCTTAATCCGACTGCTTTTTTAATAGGTTGAGGAAAATGATATGTTTTAGCAATAGTATCACCTCTACCATCTTTAAGAAGAATCTCATAAAAATATGTTTTTGGATCTAAATTTGATTCAAGTTGGAATGTATCAGCTGACAATACACTATTTGGTTTCTAAAATATAATTAATCAATTTTAAAATATTTTTTTGTTTTACATGTATTAAGGAAGAGTAATTACAATAGAAATAGTTTTAGCTGCATATATTTTTGCTGGAGATAATGTATTATATAAGAAAGTATTCCGAATAATATTAAAGGTTAATGGTGACTTTTCGATGGTATCTCTTATAACTGTTATTTCAACATCATTTGTACTTTTATTTGAATGTGCTATTATTGATATTGGTTTCATAAATTCTTTAGCCCAATAATGAAGAAACTAAAAATAATTAATATTAATTTTTTTTATTAAAATTTAAATAACAAAAGATTTAAATTATTGAATTGTAAAACCTAGTTAGTATATTTTATTTTTTTAACCTTAAAATTTCCATTAAAATCAATACTAGACCATGATGGTGCTATCCAAACATCATTTAATTGCCAATATAATGCGCCCATTGTATTATGTTTACTATTACGATTTTTACGAAGAATTTCAGTTTCTAATTTTGTAGCTAAAGCTTGTGTAAGTTGACTAAAGTATATAATATTTTCAGCATAATCTGATTGATCTGATGTTATTAATGGTAATTTTCGGAATATTAAACATGATCTTATTTCATTACCAAATGGTAAATGTTGACGATGTTCTAATAAATCATTGAAATTATCATGATCATACATAATTTTATCCCATACAGATTTTTGTGGTAATGATTGAAAACAATATTCTGATGAAAATCTTGGTATTGGATATACGTCTGGATCAGACCAATCACTAAAATATTCATAAAAATGTACTAAAAAAAACAATAACTACAAAAGTTTTTTATAACAATTGTGATAAATTATTATTATTAAAATTTTTTTAGAAAATTTTAAGGTTACATCAGAATCATATTTTTTTCTAAATAATAATGGAGATCGAATATTATTGTAAAAAAGCGAGAGTAATAAAGTTTTCTAACAAAATCTTAAAAAATTGGTGATGCTATGGATTTCTTTGAGTAACAATTGAAATAAATAAATTCTATAATGAATGAAAATTAATTCGAGAAAAATTTTGGACCCAAATGATTTTCAAAAACCAAATTGAAATAAAACTGAATATTTTTATTAACATATAACTTACTGTCACCATAATTTGGAACTTGTGGCTGTGGTGATATAAAATCATCTTCAATAGTTTTATCACAATTTGATGGTGATGATGTTAATGGATCTGGTCTTGATGGATGATTATAAAATTTTCTTAACTTATCGTTGATTGATGCATTATATAAAAGCCGATGTTCTTTTTCAAAACGTTTCTGCTCAGGTTTTGTATTGTACCTTTAAATTTTATAATATAAATTATGTCGAATAAATTTTATTTTAATATTTCAAAATAAATTTAACAATTTAAAGTGTAAATCTTAAAATTAAATTTCTTACCAATTTTGTACTAATGCAGCTTCATTTTCATTATTACCAGCAATTATTGCTATACTTGCATGATGAGCTATACGTTTAATATTTTGTACAGTTTCTGTTTTTATCGATCTACAAAGTATAAGTGTATGTTAATTCGTATGGCTGACGAACAGAATGTGAAATTTACAAGTATTACAACCGTTTACATATTTACATTTCACTATATTTACAATAAAAATAAAAAAACAATGAATTTCATTGATCCGGTTCATAAAATTTTTAATTGTTATTAAAATATGATTCATATATGTTATTAAAAGTTGTTGTTGTTCCAAGTTTATTCTACAATTTAAGAATAATAATATGAAAATTAAAGAGTGATCACTTATAGTAGAAAATATACTTACATATATATATGTATTAATATTCAAAGTTTGGAAATGTTCAAAAAGCAAATTGTTCTAAATTGCTCAATGGAAGTTTCTGTTTACATCTGTGTTAAACAAATGTGTGTATATATATACATATATGTATATAGTTACAGATTTTAAGAGAAATTTAAAAAATAATATATGTATAAAATTTCAGTTTCAACAATGATTGCAGAAAATTCTCATTAACATTTTATTAAAATTTTTATTGTTGTGCAGCTTCCGAGAATTTATCCGATTTATGAAGAAGTCCAGTTGACTATTGCAAGTTATGATTATTTTCAAAATTTGGACAGAATTATTTATGGCTGGTATAGTGTGAATTAGTACACTTTCTTTGAATTAACGTTATGATTCAACAAAGTGGTAAACAATAAATTCCAAAAAGTAAACAATATTACTGGTGTGGCAAAACGCGACTCCCGAGTCAAATGATAAATGTACCCAAGTTCTATTTTAACTTCTGTGTTAATATACTCGTATTTTAAAAAATTTTACTCAAAAAGTTAAATTAAGTTACTGAAAAATAAATGGAAATTATTTAATATAAAAATTTAATTCCATTTTAGTTAAGAAACAAATTTCATTCAATCATAATTAAGAATTTTATGAAAGTTAAGAATGATAACTTTTTAATACAATTTAAATTTTGGCTCTCGAAAAATTTCAAATTTTTAAATATGGCTTGAATTAACGAAGAGCTTGACCACCCCTCATATAATAAATTTTAATAAATCTCTGCGAATATGATATTTTTGCTTATCTTTTTAAATTTAACTAAAGTATTTTTGTTGTGACCAAGTCCAATAAATCCAAAATTAATTATATTTTTTGAAATTCTTTTTATATTATAGGCATGTGTGTATCAATACTGAGTAGTCAGATACTAGAGAGCATTTACAACTTATTGCTTCTTCATTTTTGGCAAAGAACGACAAATAGCAGCCATAAAATCGTAATTTAAACTCTTGATGTCGTACCTAAAGTGAGCGTACCTAAAATAAATGCAAGTTTTAAAATGTATTAAAGTCTAGCTAAAGAATTTAATTAAGCATAGTGTATTTATTAGAGAATTCCCTCTTAATTTAGTAACACTTTTCAAATAATCTGTTTATTAATTATGTAGTTTTTTTACATGTTATTTCTCATTTAAAGCACATTGAACTAAAATAGAAACTTTTCTAATACATAAACTTGCCTATAGTTATAGAAAATCTTACATCTGTAAACGAATTCTTTAAATTTTTTTTAAAAACTATTCCAATTTGATCAATTGTATTAAATTTTAAATGGTGTTGAATCTAGAATATTACCTTCACCAAAAAGAATACAATCTTCATGAAATTTAATTGTTTTACTCCAATATTCTTCATAATTTTCATCATTATTTTCAATCACTTCTCTCATTGGAATAATTTCAACTTGAAGACGATGCCATTCCCCATCATAAATCTATAAAATTTATTGAATTATTATTTTCAAAATAATGATAAAATTTTTATTAAAATCATTTGTTGTATTTAATACTGCTCTTGTATGTTTATATCCTGAATTTGATTTGGCAATATAAGTTAAAATTTTTCCTGAATTAAAATTAACCGATTGAATTATTTCGGTATTGATATTTTTAAATTTAAATAGACACATTTGACTCTCAATAAGTCCAATGTGGCGAAAAATGATTTCAAAATAAAAGTTTCTTAAATCTTCTTTATTTGTAAATGATTTTGATATATGAAAATATCGTTCAATAGGATAATAAAAACGATAAAAATGATTATTTGTATGAGGGACAGAAAAACATCCAATACGACGGTATTTTCGACCAAATCAAATGGGGATGTTGCGTTTTTGTGTAATGTTGTTAAATCAGGGCATCTTTCTTCAGTTATACGGCTATATAATTCGGTCTCGCGCATGTAATTCGGTTCTGAAAAAATCTACATAAAGTTACAAATAAAAATTAAATATGTTTTTAAATTAATGTTCCATAACTAAGGTGATTTTCGAGTCCACAGCGCTTCCGATATAATTTTGACTTTATTATTTAGTTTTTGTTGGGGCATGAATAGTTCAATTTTTTGCAGAGAATGTTGTAATTTCACATAAAATTTAAGAAAAAATTTTTATTATTGTGGTCCTATGTTTTTCTTCAGGGTTACAAATACAATTAAAAAACTTTAAGACCGTTTTAGGTACATTCTTTTAAGACTATATTAGGAACATTCTTGTTATCCTTTTTGTGAGGAAATAGTTTTATATAGTGAGAAAGTAAGAATGTTATCAAATTGTTAGAAAATGTAATTTTAAAAAATATACAATAAAAAAAAAAGAAATTGTAAAACTTCGTACATATTTGTGCTTCTTAATCACAATCAATTTTTGTTATAAGCATGAGCCATTATGTATACAAATAATTCGTCACTATAATAATAATTTTCCATAAGTTTCTATAGCTTGCTTACAGACTGAATTAGGTAGATATTTTATGCTAAAATTTAAAAATTAAAAATTTCATCTAAAAATTTGTTTAAAACCGATCGAAACCAATGTACTAATACAGCAAAATCAAAGAAAGGTATTCTTTAGACAGAGGTTTGAAAAATAGGTCGAAAATACAGCATTTATGTTTACCTTAATTCCAAATTCTCAGCTTTGTTAATTTGAATTTTTCCATTTTTTCTATAAAAATTTCAAACTCCGTGTACACTACATGTCTCCTTTTTGGTATTAAAAATGTTTTTGATTTGGAAATTGATTCCAGATGAAAATTTCATAATATTCTAGTTATTGTTAAAAAAAGTTCATTTAAACATTTCGAAATTTTCATTGTTCTTGTTATTTTCAGCTTTATGGTAAACGCTAATTGGATTAATTTTTTCTTAATAAATTTCCTTAGACTCCTTAATGTGCATATTTAAGTAATTTTAGCCATTTTGTTATCCGTTTTAAAATTTTAATTCAATTCTAATTCCTTATATATTTTTCTCTTCATAATGTTTTGATTTTAAATTGACAGCAATTTTTCAAAAAAATTTGTCTTGAGTTCGAATCCAAATTTTACCATTTTCTAAAAAAAAAAATTTTAATAATATTTTCATTTTGAATTGAAAATGAAAAAAGAAAAATTTTATCCTCGTGAATATTTAAAAAATAAAAACATTTTTGAAAAAAATATAAGTACATATACTATAATTTGGTGGTTTATATTAAGAGTTAGTTCCTATATATTTTGTGTGAATGTTGTTGAGTTTGTTAGTTGTTGTGTGAATGTGTTATTAGATTAAGTTAAAAGTTTTCAAAACATTTCCTAGACTTAGATTTTTAGAATTGCAGTACGACCGCGAGGCTTAAGGGTAGTCACTGATAAATTTTTAGACCGGACTTAGGTCTGGATCCGTCAAAATTTTGACATTTTTTGTGTTTATACAAAAAAAATATGCTTGAGTTCAAATTCAATTTTTACCATTTTTATAAGAAAATTTTTTTTTTGTTTGCATGAAATAATAAATTTTAAAATATAATAAAGTTTCATGTAAATACACAGAATTTTCTTTCTAAGTACTTTACTATCTTTAAATATGTTTTGGGGAGCCTAAAACAACGGCTTTCTAAATGATATTCCTCTTCATTGTGATATTTTCAAATTTCGAAGTTGCGTGTGTTTAGAGTTTGAAAAATTTCAATTTTTAATTTTTAAAAAAATTTTTGTTAGTTTTTCAATTAATTGGCGTAATTTTGCAATTTTCTCTAGTTTCTAAACTAAACTTTAATATGGTAAACATCAAGCTGTTATGATTCGGGTGTTATTCAGAAAATTAACGTATTTAGTATGTTTTTATAAATATATTTATTTTCGTACTATGTACGTTTGGATTGCAGATTGAATCGAATTTTTAATATAATGAATTGGTACATTAAGCAATAAAATTTTTATTTGAGCAATCAAATCCAATATCAATTTTACGCTAATAAAGGTAATTTAAAAATACAAGAGATTATAATAATTAAAAGTTTCGGATACACAATTTAAAAAAGTACAATAGGAATTTTTTGGATACATAATTTTAATCATTAAAAAAGAAATTTTCTCATAATAAATATTTAATACAATTTTATACAAAGCAAAAAATCTCTATTTTTTACATCTTTCTGGTAGTTCTTCAGTTGTTGGATAATTTTCATTCATATATTGATTTACTGTATAAATTTTAATATGTTCTGTTGATACTTTATAATCATTTCTACATTCTAAATAAATCATTTTAATTGGATCAGTTTGTATAAAACCATTATCTGATAATGTATAACTTGTAATATTATCATGTACAATTTCTATGTAAACGAATAATGCTGGATAACTAACTTTAACACCAATACTAATACTTGAAATTGGAGCCTGATATTTGCTTGTATAAATTTCCACCTGTTTTTTTTTGGTTAAACGAAAAATTAAGTAATTTATTAACTAAGTATTATTCTAAAATTATAAATTTTATAATAAATAGGTTGAGGAAAATGATATGTTTTAGCAATAGTATCACCTCTACCATCTTTAAGAAGAATCTCATAAAAATATGTTTTTGGATCTAAATTTGATTCAAATTGGAATGTATCAGCTGACAATACACTATTTGGTTTCTAAAATATAATTAATCAATTTTAAAATATTTTTTTGTTTTACATGTATTAAGGTAGAGTAATTACAATAGAAATAGTTTTAGCTGCACATATTTTTGCTGGAGATAATGTATTATATAAGAAAGTATTCCGAATAATATTAAAGGTTAATGGTGACTTTTCGATGGTATCTCTTATAACTGTTATTTCAACATCATTTGTACTTTTATTTGAATGTGCTATTATTGATATTGGTTTCATAAATTCTTTATAGCCCAATAATGAAGAATCTAAAAATAATTAATATTAATTTTTTTTATTAAAATTTAAATAACAAAAGATTTAAATTATTGAATTGTAAAACTTAGTTAGTATATTTTATTTTTTTTACCTTAAAATTTCCATTAAAATCAATACTAGACCATGATGGTGCTATCCAAACATCATTTAATTGCCAATATTATATATTGTCGGAATATTAAACATGATCTTATTTCATTACCAAATGGTAAATGTTGACGATGTTCTAATAAATGATTGAAATTATCATGATTATACATAATTTTATCCCATGCAGATTTTTGTGGTAATGATTGAAAACAATATTCTGATGAAAATCTTGGTATTGGATATACGTCTGGATCAGACCAATCACTAAAATATTCATAAAAATGTACTAAAAAAAAACAATAATTACAAAAAATTTTTTATAACAATTGTGATAAATTATTTTTATTAAAATTTTTTTGGAAAATTTTAAGGTTACATCAGAATCATATTTTTTTCTAAATAATAATGGAGATCGAATATTATTGTAAAAGAGCGAGTGTAATAAAGTTTTCTAATAAAATCATAAAAAATTGGTGATGCTATGGATTTCTTTGAGTAACAATTGAAATAAATAAATTCTAAAATGAATGAAAATTAATTCGAGAAAAATTTTGGACCCAAAAGATTTTCAAAAACCAAATTGAAATAAAACTGAATATTTTTATTAACATATAACTTACTGTCACCATAATTTGGAACTTGTGGCTGTGGTGATATAAAATCATCTTCAATAGTTTTATCACCATTTGATGGTGATGATGTTAATGGATCTGGTCTTGATGGATGATTATAAAATTTTCTTAACTTATCGTTGATTGTTGCATTATATAAAAGCCGATATTCTTTTTCAAAACGTTTCTGCTCAGATTTTGTATTGTACCTTTAAATTTTATAATATAAATTATGTCGAATAAATTTTATTTTAATATTTCAAAATAAATTTAACAATTTAAAGTGTAAATCTTAAAATTAAATTTCTTACCAATTTTGTACTAATGCAGCTTCATTTTCATTATTACCAGCAATTATTGCTATACTTGCATGATGACCTATACGTTTAATATTTTGTACAGTTTCTGTTCTTATCGATCTACAAAGTATAAGTGTATGTTAATTCGTATGGCTGACGAACAGAATGTGAAATTTACAAGTATTACAACCGTTTACATATTTACATTTCACTATATTTAATAAAAATATGATTCATATTTGTTATTAAAAGTTGTTGTTGTTCCAAAGTTTATTCTACAATATAAAAATAATAATATTAAAATTAAAGAGTGATCACTTATACTAGAAAATATACTTACATATATATATGTATTAATATTCAAAGTTTGGAAATGTTCAAAAAGCAAATTGTTCTAAATTGCTCAATAGAAGTTTCTGTTTACACCTGTGTTAAACAAATATGTGTATATATATACATATATGTATGTATATAGTTACAGATTTTAAGAGAAATTTAAAAAATAATATATGTATAAAATTTCAGTTTCAACAATGATTGTAGAAAATTCTCATTAACATTTTATTAAAATTTTTATTGTTGTGCAGCTTCCGAGAATTTATCCGATTTATGAAGAAGTCCAGTTGACTATTGCAAGTGATGATTAATTTCAAAATTTGAATTAGTACACTTTCTTTGAATTAACGTTATGATTCAACAAAGTGGTAAACAATAAATTCTAAAAAGTAAACAATATTACTGGTGTGGCAAACTGCGACTCCCGAGTCAAATGATAAGTATACCCAAGTTCTATTTTAACTTCTGTGTTAATATATTTTAAAAAATTTTACTGAAAAAGTTAAATTAAGTTACTGAAAAATAAATGGAAATTATTTAATATAAAAATTTAATTCCATTTTAGTTAAGAATGATATGAAAGTTAAGAATGATAACTTTTTAATACAATTTAAATTTTGGCTCTCGAAAAATTTCAAATTTTTAAATATGGCTTGAATTAACGAAGAGCTTGACCACCCCTCATATAATAAATTTTAATAAATCTCTGCGAATATGATATTTTTGCTTATCTTTTTAAATTTAACTAAAGTATTTTTGTTGTGACCAAGTCCAATAAATCCAAAATTAATTATATTTTTTGAAATTCTTTTTATATTATAGGCATGTGTGTATCAATACTGAGTAGTCAGATACTAGAGAGCATTTACAACGTATTGCTTCTTCATTTTTGGCAAAGAACGACAAATAGCAGCCATAAAATCGTAATTTAAACTCTTGATGTCATATCTAAAGTTAGCGTACCTAAAATAAATGCAAGTTTTAAAATGTATTAAAGTCTAGCTAAAGAATTTTATTAAGCATAGCGTATTTAATAGAGAATTCCCTCTTAATTTAGTAACACTTTTCAAATAATCTGTTTATTAATTATGTAGTTTTTTTACATGTTATTTCTTCATAATTATACTGCATCCTCATTTAAAGCACATTGAACTAAAATAGAAACTTTTCTAATACATAAACTTGCCTATAGTTATAGAAAATCTTACATCTGTAAACGAATTCCATAAATTATTTTTAAAAAATATTCCAATTTGATCAATTGTATTAAATGGTGTTGAATCTAGAATATTACCTTCACCAAAAAGAATACAATCTTCATGAAATTTAATTGTTTTACTCCAATATTCTTCATAATTTTCATCATTATTTTCAATCACTTCTCTCATTGGAATAATTTCAACTTGAAGACGATGCCATTCCCCATCATAAATCTATAAAATTTATTGAATTATTATTTTCAAAATAATGATAAAATTTTTATTAAATTTTCAATATTATTAGTATCATTTGTTGTATTTAATACTGCTCTTGTATGTTTATATCCTGAATTTGATTTGGCAATATAAGTTAAAATTTTTCCTGAATTAAAATTAACCGATTGAATTATTTCGGTATTAATATTTTTAAATTTAGATAGACACATTTGACTCTCAATATGTCCAATGTGGCGAAAAATGATTTCAAAACAAAAGTTTCTTAAATCTTCTTTATTTGTAAATGATTTTGGTATATGAAAATATCGTTCAATAGGATAATGAAAACGATAAAAATGATTATTTGTATGAGGGACAGAAAAACATCCAATTCGACGGTATTTTCGACCAAAAATTTCCAACAAATCAAATGGGGATGTTGCGTTTTTGTGTAATGTTGTTAAATCAGGGCATCTTTCTTCAGTTATACGGCTATAAGTCGGTCTCGCGCATGTAATTCGGTTCTAAAAAAATCTACATAAAGTGACAAATAAAAATTAAATATGTTTTTAAATTAATGTTCCATAACTAAGGTGATTTTCGAGTCCACAGCGCTTCCGATATAATTTTGACTTTATTATTTAGTTTTTGTCGGGGCATGAATAGTTCAATTTTTTGCAGAGAATGTTGTAATTTCACATAAAATTTAAGAAAAAATTTTTATTATTGTGGTCCTATGTTTTTCTTCAGGGTAATGTACTAATACAGCAAAATCAAAGAAAGGTGTTCTTTAGACAGAGGTTTGAAAAATAGGTCGAAAATACAGCTGTTTACCTTAATTCCAAATTCTCAGCTTTGTTAATTTGAATTTTTCCATTTTTTCTATAAAAATTTCAAACTCCGTGTGCATTACATGTCTCCTTTTAGCTATTAAAAATGTTTTTGATTTGAAAATTGATTCCAGATGAAAATTTCATAATATTCTGGTTATTGTTAAAAAAAGTTCATTTAAACATTTCGAAACTTTCATTGTTCTTGTTATTTTCAGCTTTATGGTAAACGCTAATTGGATTAATTTTTTCTTAATAAATTTCCTTAGACTCCTTAATGTGCATATTTAAGTAATTTTAGCCATTTTGTTATCCGTTTTAAAATTTTAATTCAATTCTAATTTCTTATATATTTTTCTCTTCATAATGTTTTGATTTTCTTATATTATATTTTCTTATGATTTTTTTCATAATTTTTTGACAGCAATTTTTCAAAAAAATTTGTCTTGAGTTCGAATCCAAATTTTACCATTTTCTAAAAAAAAAAATTTTAATAATATTTTCATTTTGAATTGAAAATGAAAAAAGAAAAATTTTATCCTCGTGAATATTTAAAAAATAAAAATATTTTTGGAAAAAATATATGTATACTATAATTTGGTGGTTTATATTAAGAGTTAGTTCCTATATATTTTGTGTGAATGTTGTTGAGTTTGTTAGTTGTTGTGTGAATGTGTTAGTAGATTAAGTTAAAAGTTTTCAAAACATTTCCTAGACTTAAATTTTTAGAATTGCAGTACGACCGCGAGGCTTAAGGGTAGTCACTGGTAAATTTTTAGACCGGACTTAGGTCTGGATCCGTCAAAATTTTGACATTTTTTGTGTTTATACAAAAAAAATATGCTTGAGTTCAAATTCAATTTTTACCATTTTTATAAGAAAATTTTTTTTTTGTTTGCATGAAATAATAAATTTTAAAATATAATAAAGTTTCATGTAAATACACAGAATTTTCTTTCTAAGTACTTTACTATCTTTAAATATGTTTTGGGGAGCCTAAAACAACGGCTTTCTAATTGATATTCCTCTTCATTGTGATATTTTCAAATTTCGAAGTTGCGTGTGTTTAGAGTTTGAAAAATTTCAATTTTTAATTTTTAAAAAAATTTTTGTTAGTTTTTCAATTAATCGACGTAATTTTGCAATTTTCTCTAGTTTCTAAACTAAACTTTAATATGGTAAACTTCAAGCTGTTATGATTCGGGTGTTATTCTTTCTGAATTAACGTATTTAGTATGTTTTTATAAATATATTTATTTACGTACTATGTACGTTTGGATTGCAGATTGAATCGAATTTTTAATATAATGAATTGGTACATTAAGCAATAAAATTTTTATTTGAGCAATCAAATCCAATATCAATTTTACGCTAATAAAAGTAATTTAAAAGTACAAGAGACTATAATAATTAAAAGTTTCGGATACACAATTTAAAAAAGTACAATAGGAATTTTTTGGATACATAATTTTAATCATTAAAAAAGAAATTTTCTCATAAGCAAAAAATCTCTATTTTTTACATCTTTCTGGTAGTTCTTCAGTTGTTGGATAATTTTCATTCATATATTGATTTACTGTATAAATTTTAATATGTTCTGTTGATATTTTATAATCATTTCTATATTCTAAATAAATCATTTTAATTGGATCAGTTTAAATAAAACCATTATCTGATAATGTATAACTTGTAATATTATCATGTGCAATTTCTATGTAAACGAATAATGCTGGATAACTAACTTTAACACCAATACTAATACTTGAAATTGGAGCCTGATATTTGCTTGTATAAATTTCCACCTGTTTTTTTTTGGTTAAACGAAAAATTAAGTAATTTATTAACTAAGTATTATTCTAAAATTATAAATTTTACCTCTATATTTGGATCTCTTAATCCGACTGCTTTTTTAATAGGTTGAGGAAAATGATATGTTTTAGCAATAGTATCACCTCTACCATCTTTAAGAAGAATCTCATAAAAATATGTTTTTGGATCTAAATTTGATTCAAGTTGGAATGTATCAGCAGACAACACACTATTTGGTTTCTAAAATATAATTAATCAATTTTAAAATATTTTTTTGTGTTACATGTATTAAGGAAGAGTAATGACAATAGAAATAGTTTTGGCTGATGACTTTTCGATGGTATCTCTTATAACTGTTACTTCAACATCATTTGTACTTTTATTTGAATGTGCTATTATTGATATTGGTTTCATAAATTCTTTATAGCCCAATAATTTTTTTTATTAAAATATAAATTACAAAAGATTTAAATAATTGAATTGTAAAACTTAGTATTATTTATTTTTTTTACATTATAATTTCCATTAAAATCAATACTAGACCATGATGGTGCTATCCAAACATCATTTAATTGCCAATATAATGCACCCATTGTATTATGTTTACTATTACGATTTTTACGAAGAATTTCAGTTTCTAATTTTGTAGCTAAAGCTTGTGTAAGTTGCCTAAGGTATATAATATTTTCAGCATAATCTGGTTGATCTGATGTTATTAATGGTAATTGTTATTAATGGAATATTAAACATGATCTTATTTCATTACCAAATGGTAAATGTGGACGATGTTCTAATAAATCATTGAAATTATCATAATTATACATAATTTTATCCCATGCAGATTTTTGTGGTAATGATTGAAAAGCATATTCTGATGAAAATCTTAGTATTGGATATACGTCTGGATCAGACCAATCACGAAAATATTCATAGAAATGTACTAAAAAAAACAATAATTACAAAAAATTATTTTAAAAATTTTATAACAATTGTGATAAATTATTTTTATTAAAATTTTTTTAGAAAATTTTAAGGTTACATCAGAATCATATTTTTTTCTAAATAATAATGGAGATCGAATATTATTGTAAAAGAGCGAGAGTAATAAAGTTTTCTAATAAAATCTTAAAAAATTGGTGATGCTATGGATTTCTTTGAGTAACAATTGAAATAAATAAATTCTAAAATGAATGAAATAAATAAATAAATTCTAAAATGAATTAATTCGAGAAAAATTTTGGACCCAAATGATTTGCAAAAACAAAATTGAAATAAAACTGAATATTTTTGTTAACATATAACTTACTGTCACCATAATTTGGATCTTGTGGCTGTGGTGATATAAAATCATCTTCAATAGTTTTATCACAATTTGATGGTGATGATGTTAATGGATCTGGTCTTGATGGATGATTATAAAATTTTCTTTACTTATCGTTGATTGTTGCATTGTATAAAAGCCGATGTTCTTTTTCAAAACGTTTCTGCTCAGGTTTTGTATTGTACCTTTAAATTTTATAATATAAATTATGTCGAATAAATTTTATTTTAATATTTCAAAATAAATTTAACAATTTAAAGTGTAAATCTTAAAATTAAATTTCTTACCAATTTTGTACTAATGCAGCTTCATTTTCATTATTACCAGCAATTATTGCTGTACTTGCATGATGACCTATACGTTTAATATTTTGTACAGTTTCTGTTCTTATCGATCTACATTGTATAAGTGTATATTAATTCGTATGGCTGACGAACAGAATGTGAAATTTACAAGTATTACAACCGTTTACATATTTACATTTCACTATATTTACAATAAAAATAAAAAAACAATGCCGGTTCATAAAATTTTTAATTGTTATTAAAATATGATTCATATATGTTATTAAAAGTTGTTGTTGTTCCAAGTTTATTCTACAATTTAAGAATAATAATATGAAAATTAAAGAGTGATCACTTATACTAGAAAATATACTTACATATATATATGTATTAATATTCAAAGTTTGGAAATGTTCAAAAAGCAAATTGTTCTAAATTGCTCAATGGAAGTTTCTGTTTACATCTGTGTTAAACAAATGTGTGTATATATATACATATATGTATATAGTTACAGATTTTAAGAGAAATTTAAAAAATAATATATGTATAAAATTTCAGTTTCAACAATGATTGCAGAAAATTCTCATTAACATTTTATTAAAATTTTTATTGTTGTGCAGCTTCCGAGAATTTATCCGATTTATGAAGAAGTCCAGTTGACTATTGCAAGTTATGATTATTTTCAAAATTTGGACAGAATTATTTATGGCTGGTATAGTGTGAATTAGTACACTTTCTTTGAATTAACGTTATGATTCAACAAAGTGGTAAACAATAAATTCCAAAAAGTAAACAATATTACTGGTGTGGCAAAACGCGACTCCCGAGTCAAATGATAAATGTACCCAAGTTCTATTTTAACTTCTGTGTTAATATACTCGTATTTTAAAAAATTTTACTCAAAAAGTTAAATTAAGTTACTGAAAAATAAATGGAAATTATTTAATATAAAAATTTAATTCCATTTTAGTTAAGAAACAAATTTCATTCAATCATAATTAAGAATTTTATGAAAGTTAAGAATGATAACTTTTTAATACAATTTAAATTTTGGCTCTCGAAAAATTTCAAATTTTTAAATATGGCTTGAATTAACGAAGAGCTTGACCACCTCTCACATAATAAATTTTAATAAATCTCTGCGAATATGATATTTTTGCTTATCTTTTTAAATTTAACTAAAGTATTTTTGTTGTGACCAAGTCCAATAAATCCAAAATTAATTATATTTTTTGAAATTCTTTTTATATTATAGGCATGTGTGTATCAATACTGAGTAGTCAGATACTAGAGAGCATTTACAACTTATTGCTTCTTCATTTTTGGCAAAGAACGACAAATAGCAGCCATAAAATCGTAATTTAAACTCTTGATGTCGTACCTAAAGTGAGCGTACCTAAAATAAATGCAAGTTTTAAAATGTATTAAAGTCTAGCTAAAGAATTTTATTAAGCATAGCGTATTTAATGGAGAATTCCCTCTTAATTTAGTAACACTTTTCAAATAATCTGTTTATTCATTATGTAGTTTTTTTACATGTTATTTCTCATTTAAAGCACATTGAACTAAAATAGAAACTTTTCTAATACATAAACTTGCCTATAGTTATAGAAAATCTTACATCTGTAAACGAATTCTTTAATTTTTTTTTAAAAACTATTCCAATTTGATCAATTGTATTAAATGGTGTTGAATCTAGAATATTACCTTCACCAAAAAGAATACAATCTTCATGAAATTTAATTGTTTTACTCCAATATTCTTCATAATTTTCATCATTATTTTCAATCACTTCTCTCATTGGAATAATTTCAACTTGAAGACGATGCCATTCCCCATCATAAATCTATAAAATTTATTGAATTATTATTTTCAAAATAATGATAAAATTTTTATTAAATTTTCAATATTATTAGTATCATTTGTTGTATTTAATACTGCTCTTGTATGTTTATATCCTGAATTTGATTTGGCAATATAAGTTAAGATTTTTCCTGAATTAAAATTAACCGATTGAATTATTTCGGTATTAATATTTTTAAATTTAAATAGACACATTTGACTCTCAATAAGTCCAATGTGGCGAAAAATGATTTCAAAATAAAAGTTTCTTAAATCTTCTTTATTTGTAAATGATTTTGGTATATGAAAATATCGTTCAATAGGATAATGAAAACGATAAAAATGATTATTTGTATGAGGGACAGAAAAACATCCAATTCGACGGTATTTTCGACCAAAAATTTCCAACAAATCAAATGGGGATGTTGCGTTTTTGTGTAATGTTGTTAAATCAGGGCATCTTTCTTCAGTTATACGGCTATAAGTCGGTCTCGCGCATGTAATTCGGTTCTAAAAAAATCTACATAAAGTGACAAATAAAAATTAAATATGTTTTTAAATTAATGTTCCATAACTAAGGTGATTTTCGAGTCCACAGCGCTTCCGATATAATTTTGACTTTATTATTTAGTTTTTGTCGGGGCATGAATAGTTCAATTTTTTGCAGAGAATGTTGTAATTTCACATAAAATTTAAGAAAAAATTTTTATTATTGTGGTCCTATGTTTTTCTTCAGGGTAATGTACTAATACAGCAAAATCAAAGAAAGGTGTTCTTTAGACAGAGGTTTGAAAAATAGGTCGAAAATACAGCTGTTTACCTTAATTCCAAATTCTCAGCTTTGTTAATTTGAATTTTTCCATTTTTTCTATAAAAATTTCAAACTCCGTGTGCATTACATGTCTCCTTTTAGCTATTAAAAATGTTTTTGATTTGAAAATTGATTCCAGATGAAAATTTCATAATATTCTGGTTATTGTTAAAAAAAGTTCATTTAAACATTTCGAAACTTTCATTGTTCTTGTTATTTTCAGCTTTATGGTAAACGCTAATTGGATTAATTTTTTCTTAATAAATTTCCTTAGACTCCTTAATGTGCATATTTAAGTAATTTTAGCCATTTTGTTATCCGTTTTAAAATTTTAATTCAATTCTAATTTCTTATATATTTTTCTCTTCATAATGTTTTGATTTTCTTATATTATATTTTCTTATGATTTTTTTCATAATTTTTTGACAGCAATTTTTCAAAAAAATTTGTCTTGAGTTCGAATCCAAATTTTACCATTTTCTAAAAAAAAAAATTTTAATAATATTTTCATTTTGAATTGAAAATGAAAAAAGAAAAATTTTATCCTCGTGAATATTTAAAAAATAAAAATATTTTTGGAAAAAATATATGTATACTATAATTTGGTGGTTTATATTAAGAGTTAGTTCCTATATATTTTGTGTGAATGTTGTTGAGTTTGTTAGTTGTTGTGTGAATGTGTTAGTAGATTAAGTTAAAAGTTTTCAAAACATTTCCTAGACTTAAATTTTTAGAATTGCAGTACGACCGCGAGGCTTAAGGGTAGTCACTGGTAAATTTTTAGACCGGACTTAGGTCTGGATCCGTCAAAATTTTGACATTTTTTGTGTTTATACAAAAAAAATATGCTTGAGTTCAAATTCAATTTTTACCATTTTTATAAGAAAATTTTTTTTTTGTTTGCATGAAATAATAAATTTTAAAATATAATAAAGTTTCATGTAAATACACAGAATTTTCTTTCTAAGTACTTTACTATCTTTAAATATGTTTTGGGGAGCCTAAAACAACGGCTTTCTAATTGATATTCCTCTTCATTGTGATATTTTCAAATTTCGAAGTTGCGTGTGTTTAGAGTTTCAAAAATTTGAATTTTTAATTTTTAAAAAAATTTTTGTTACTTTTTCAATTAATTGACGTAATTTTGCAATTTTCTCTAGTTTCTAAACTAAACTTTAATATGGTAAACTTTAAGCTGTTATGATTCGGGTGTTATTCAGAAAATTAACGTATTTAGTATGTTTTTATAAATATATTTATTTTCGTACTATGTACGTTTGGATTGCAGATTGAATCGAATTTTTAATATAATGAATTGGTACATTAAGCAATAAAATTTTTATTTGAGCAATCAAATCCAATATCAATTTTACGCTAATAAAAGTAATTTAAAAATACAAGAGATTATAATAATTAAAAGTTTCGGATACACAATTTAAAAAAGTACAATAAGAATTTTTTGGATACATAATTTTAATCATTAAAAAAGAAATGTTCTCATAATAAATATTTAATACAATTTTATACAAAGCAAAAAATCTCTATTTTTTACATCTTTCTGGTAGTTCTTCAGTTGTTGGATAATTTTCATTCATATTGTATTGATTTACTGTATAAATTTTAATATGTTCTGTTGATGTTTTATAATCATTTCTACATTCTAAATAAATCATTTTAATTGAATCAGTTTGTATAAAACCATTATCTGATAATGTATAACTTGTAATATTATCATGTACAATTTCTATGTAAACGAATAATGCTGGATAACTAACTTTAACACCAATACTAATACTTGAAATTGGAGCCTGATATTTGCTTGTATAAATTTCCACCTGTTTTTTTTTGGTTAAATGAAAAATTAAGTAATTTATTAACTAAGTATTATTCTAAAATTATAAATTTTATAATAAATAGGTTGAGGAAAATGATATGTTTTAGCAATAGTATCACCTCTACCATCTTTAAGAAGAATCTCATAAAAATATGTTTTTGGATCTAAATTTGATTCAAATTGGAATGTATCAGCTGACAATACACTATTTGGTTTCTAAAATATAATTAATCAATTTTAAAATATTTTTTTGTTTTACATGTATTAAGGTAGAGTAATTACAATAGAAATAGTTTTAGCTGCACATATTTTTGCTGGAGATAATGTATTATATAAGAAAGTATTCCGAATAATATTAAAGGTTAATGGTGACTTTTCGATGGTATCTCTTATAACTGTTATTTCAACATCATTTGTACTTTTATTTGAATGTGCTATTATTGATATTGGTTTCATAAATTCTTTATAGCCCAATAATGAAGAATCTAAAAATAATTAATATTAATTTTTTTTATTAAAATTTAAATAACAAAAGATTTAAATTATTGAATTGTAAAACTTAGTTAGTATATTTTATTTTTTTTACCTTAAAATTTCCATTAAAATCAATACTAGACCATGATGGTGCTATCCAAACATCATTTAATTGCCAATATAATGCACCCATATTGTCGGAATATTAAACATGATCTTATTTCATTACCAAATGGTAAATGTTGACGATGTTCTAATAAATGATTGAAATTATCATGATTATACATAATTTTATCCCATGCAGATTTTTGTGGTAATGATTGAAAACAATATTCTGATGAAAATCTTGGTATTGGATATACGTCTGGATCAGACCAATCACTAAAATATTCATAGAAATGTACTAAAAAAAAACAATAATTACAAAAAATTTTTTATAACAATTGTGATAAATTATTTTTATTAAAATTTTTTTGGAAAATTTTAAGGTTACATCAGAATCATATTTTTTTCTAAATAATAATGGAGATCGAATATTATTGTAAAAGAGCGAGTGTAATAAAGTTTTCTAATAAAATCTTAAAAAATTGGTGATGCTATGGATTTCTTTGAGTAACAATTGAAATAAATAAATTCTATAATGAATGAAAATTAATTCGAGAAAAATTTTGGACCCAAAAGATTTTCAAAAACCAAATTGAAATAAAACTGAATATTTTTATTAACATATAACTTACTGTCACCATAATTTGGAACTTGTGGCTGTGGTGATATAAAATCATCTTCAATAGTTTTATCACCATTTGATGGTGATGATGTTAATGGATCTGGTCTTGATGGATGATTATAAAATTTTCTTAACTCATCGTTGATTGTTGCATTGTATAAAAGCCGATGTTCTTTTTCAAAACGTTTCTGCTCAGGTTTTGTATTGTACCTTTAAATTTTATAATATAAATTATGTCGAATAAATTTTATTTTAATATTTCAAAATAAATATAACAATTTAAAGTGTAAATCTTAAAATTAAATTTCTTACCAATTTTGTACTAATGCAGCTTCATTTTCATTATTACCAGCAATTATTGCTATACTTGCATGATGACCTATACGTTTAATATTTTGTACAGTTTCTGTTCTTATCGATCTACAAAGTATAAGTGTATGTTAATTCGTATGGCTGACGAACAGAATGTGAAATTTACAAGTATTACAACCGTTTACATATTTACATTTCACTATATTTACAATAAAAATAAAAAAACAATGCCGGTTCATAAAATTTTTAATTGTTATTAAAATATGATTCATATTTGTTATTAAAAGTTGTTGTCCAAGTTTATTCTACAATATAAAAATAATAATATTAAAATTAAAGAGTGATCACTTATACTAGAAAATATACTTACATATATATATGTATTAATATTCAAAGTTTGGAAATGTTCAAAAAGCAAATTGTTCTAAATTGCTCAATAGAAGATGTATAAAATTTCAGTTTCAACATTGATTGTAGAAAATTCTCATTAACATTATATTAAAATTTTTATTGTTGTGCAGCTTCCGAGAATTTATCCAATTTATGAAGAAGTCCAGTTGACTATTGCAAGTGATGATTAATTTCAAAATTTGGACAGAATTATTTATGGCTGGTATAGTGTGAATTAGTACACTTTCTTTGAATTAACGTTATGATTCAACAAAGTGGTAAACAATAAATTCTAAAAAGTAAACAATATTACTGGTGTGGCAAACTGCGACTCCCGAGTCAAATGATAAATATACCCAAGTTCTATTTTAACTTCTGTGTTAATATATTTTAAAAAATTTTACTGAAAAAGTTAAATTAAGCTACTGAAAAGTAAATGGAAATTATTTAATATAAAAATTTAACTCCATTTTAGTTAAGAATGATATGAAAGTTAAGAATGATAACTTTTTAATACAATTTAAATTTTGGCTCTCGAAAAATTTCAAATTTTTAAATATGGCTTGAATTAACGAAGAGCTTGACCACCCCTCATATAATAAATTTTAATAAATCTCTGCGAATATGATACGAGTATTTTTGCTTATCTTTTTAAATTTAACTAAAGTATTTTTGTTGTGACCAAGTCCAATAAATCCAAAATTAATTATATTTTTTGAAATTCTTTTTATATTTTAGGCAAGTGTGTATCAATACTGAGTAGTCAGATACTAGAGAGCATTTACAACGTATTGTTTCTTCATTTTTGGCAAAGAACGACAAATAACAGCCATAAAATCGTAATTTAAACTCTTGATGTCGTATCTAAAGTTAGCGTACCTAAAATAAATGCAAGTTTTAAAATGTATTAAAGTCTAGCTAAAGAATTTTATTAAGCATAGCGTATTTAATAGAGAATTCCCTCTTAATTTAGTAACACTTTTCAAATAATCTGTTTATTAATTATGTAGTTTTTTTACATGTTATTTCTTCATAATTATACTGCATCTTCATTTAAAGCACATTGAACTAAAATAGAAACTTTTCTAATACATAAACTTGCCCATAGTTATAGAAAATCTTACATATGTAAACGAATTCTTTAAATTATTTTTAAAAACTATTCCAATTTGATCAATTGTATTAAATGGTGTTGAATCTAGAATATTACCTTCACCAAAAAGAATACAATCTTCATGAAATTTAATTGTTTTACTAAAATATTCTTCATAATTTTCATCATTATTTTCAATCACTTCTCTCATTGGAATAATTTCAACTTGAAGACGATGCCATTCCCCATCATAAATCTATAAAATTTGTTGAATTATTATTCTCAAAATAATAATAAAATTTTTATTAAATTTTCAATATTATTAGTATCATTTGTTGTATTTAATACTGCTCTTGTATGTTTATATCCTGAATTTGATTTGGCAATATAAGTTAAAATTTTTCCTGAATTAAAATTAACCGATTGAATTATTTCGGTATTAATATTTTTAAATTTAGATAGACACATTTGACTCTCAATATGTCCAATGTGGCGAAAAATGATTTCAAAACGAAAGTTTCTTAAATCTTCTTTATTTGTAAATGATTTTGGTATATGAAAATATCGTTCAATAGGATAATGAAAACGATAAAAATGATTATTTGTATGAGGGACAGAAAAACATCCAATTCGACGGTATTTTCGACCAAAAATTTCCAACAAATCAAATGGGGATGTTGCGTTTTTGTGTAATGTTGTTAAATCAGGGCATCTTTCTTCAGTTATACGGTTATAATTCGGTCCCGCGCATGTAATTCGGTTCTACAAAAATCTACATAAAGTTACAAATAAAAATTAAATATGTTTTTAAATTAAGGTTCCATAACTAAGGTGATTTTCGAGTCCACAGGGTTTCCGATATAATTTTGACTTTATTATTTAGTTTTTGTTGGGGCTTGAATAGCTCAATTTTTGGCAGAGAATGTTGCAATTTCACATAAAATTTAAGGAAAAATTTTTATTATTGTGGTCCTATGTTTTTCTTCAGGGTTACAAATACAATTAAAAAAATTTAAGACCGTTTTAGATACATTCTTTTAAGACTATATTAGGAACATTCTTGTTATCCTTTTTTTGAGGAAATAGTTTTATATAGTGAGAATGTAAGAATGTTATCAAATTGTTAGAAAATGTAATTTTAAAAAATATACAATACAATAAAAAAAAAAGAAATTGTAAAACTTCGTACATATTTGTGCTTCTTAATCACAATCAATTTTTGTTATAAGCATGAACCATTATGTATACAAATGATACAGACTGAATTAGGTAGATATTTTATGCTAAAATTTAAAAATTAAAAATTTCATCTAAAACTTTGTTTAAAACCGATCGAAACCAATGTACTAATACAGCAAAATCAAAGAAAGGTGTTCTTTAGACAGAGGTTTGAAAAATAGGTCGAAAATACAGCTGTTTACCTTAATTCCAAATTCTCAGCTTTGTTAATTTGAATTTTTCCATTTTTTCTATAAAAATTTCAAACTCCGTGTACATTACATGTCTCCTTTTTGGTATTAAAAATGTTTTTGATTTGAAAATTGATTCCAGATGAAAATTTCATAATATTCTGGTTATTGTTAAAAAAAGTTCATTTAAACATTTCGAAATTTTTATTGTTCTTGTTATTTTCAGCTTTACGGTAAACGCTAATTGAATTAATTTTTTCTTAATAAATTTCCTTAGACTCCTTAATGTGCATATTTAAGTAATTTTAGCCATTTTGTTATCCGTTTTAAAATTTTAATTCAATTCTAATTCCTTATATATTTTTCTCTTCATAATGTTTTGATTTTAAATTGACAGCAATTTTTCAAAAAAATTTGTCTTGAGTTCGAATCCAAATTTTACCATTTTCTAAAAAAAAAATTTTAATAATATTTTCATTTTGAATTGAAAATGAAAAAAGAAAAATTTTATCCTCGTGAATATTTAAAAAATAAAAATATTTTTGAAAAAAATATATGTATAATATAATTTGGTGGTTTATATTAAGAGTTAGTTCCTATATATTTTGTGTGAATGTTGTTGAGTTTGTTAGTTGTTGTGTGAATGTGTTATTAGATTAAGTTAAAAGTTTTCAAAACATTTCCTAGACTTAGATTTTCAGAATTGCAGTACGACCGCGAGGCTTAAGGGTAGTCACTGGTAAATTTTTAGACCGGACTTAGGTCTGGATCCGTCAAAATTTTGACATTTTTTGTGTTTATACAAAAAAAATATGCTTGAGTTCAAATTCAATTTTTACCATTTTTATAAAAAATTTTTTTTTTTGTTTGCATGAAATAATAAATTTTAAAATATAATAAAGTTTCATGTAAATACACAGAATTTTCTTTCTAAGTACTTTACTATCTAACATTAAAAAGAACACCACAGGTAGGTAAAACTTTTTTATGATGACAATGTTTACAGCTCAACAAGTTCCGAGCTATTGGAGCTTAAAATCAACTTGTTTAATTTTTGAAACTTTAAGTATGCAAAGTATAAGCATGTTTAAATATGTTTTGAGGAGCCTAAAACAACGGCTTTCTAATTGATATTCCTCTTCATGGTGATATTTTCAAATTTCGAAGTTGCGTGTGTTTAGAGTTTGAAAAATTTGAATTTTTAATTTTTAAAAAATTTTTTGTTAGTTTTTCAATTAATCGACGTAATTTTGCAATTTTCTCTAGTTTCTAAACTAAACTTTAATATGGTAAACTTCAAGCTGTTATGATTCGGGTGTTATTCAGAAAATTAACATATTTAATATTTTTTTATAAATATATTTATTTACGTACTATGTACGTTTGGATTGCAGATTGAATCGAATTTTTAATATAATGAATTGCTACATTAAGCAATAAAATTTTTATTTGAGCAATCAAATCCAATATCAATTTTACGCTAATAAAGGTAATTTAAAAATACAAGAGATTATAATAATTAAAAGTTTCGGATACACAATTTAAAAAAGTACAATAGGAATTTTTTGGATACATAATTTTAATCATTAAAAAAGAAATTTTCTCATAATAAATATTTAATACAATGTACTAAAAAAAAACAATAATTACAAAAAATTTTTTATAACAATTGTGATAAATTATTATTATTAAAATTTTTTTAGAAAATTTTAAGGTTACATCAGAATCATATTTTTTTCTAAATAATAATGGAGATCGAATATTATTGTAAAAAAGCGAGAGTAATAAAGTTTTCTATTAAAATCTTAAAAAATTGGTGATGCTATGGATTTCTTTGAGTAACAATTGAAATAAATAAATTCTAAAATGAATGAAAATTAATTCGAGAAAAATTTTGGACCCAAATGATTTTCAAAAACCAAATTGAAATAAAACTTAATATTTTTATTAACATATAACTTACTGTCACCATAATTTGGAACTTGTGGCTGTGGTGATATAAAATCATCTTCAATAGTATCACAATTTGATGGTGATGATGTTAATGGATCTGGTCTTGATGGATGCTTATAAAATTTTCTTAACTTATCGTTGATTGTTGCATTATATAAAAGCCGATGTTCTTTTTCAAAACGTTTCTGCTCAGGTTTTGTATTGTACCTTTAAATTTTATAATATAAATTATGTCGAATAAATTTTATTTTAATATTTCAAAATAAATTTAACAATTTAAAGTGTAAATCTTAATATTAAATTTCTTACCAATTTTGTACTAATGCAGCTTCATTTTCATTATTACCAGCAATTATTGCTATACTTGCATGATGAGCTATACGTTTAATATTTTGTACAGTTTCTGTTCTTATCGATCTACAAAGTATAAGTGTATGTTAATTCGTATGGCTGACGAACAGAATGTGAAATTTACAAGTATTACAACCGTTTACATATTTACATTTCACTATATTTACAATAAAAATAAAAAAACAATGCCGGTTCATAAAATTTTTAATTGTTATTAAAATATGATTCATATTTGTTATTAAAAGTTGTTGTTGTTCCAAGTTTATTCTACAATATAAAAATAATAATATTAAAATTAAAGAGTGATCACTTATACTAGAAAATATACTTACATATATATATGTATTAATATTCAAAGTTTGCAAATTGTTCTAAAAAAGCAAATTGTTCTAAATTGCTCAATAGAAGTTTCTGTTTACACCTGTGTTAAACAAATATGTGTATATATATACATATATGTTTATAGATACAGATTTTAAGAGAAATTTAAAAAATAATATATGTAATATTTCAACAAAGATTGTAGAAAATTCTCATTAACATTTTATTAAAATTTTTATTGTTGTACAGCTTCCGAGAATTTATCCGATTTATGAAGAAGTCCAGTTAACTATTGCAAGTGATGATTAATTTCAAAATTTGGATAGAATTATTTCTGGCTGGTATAGTGTGAATTAGTACACTTTCTTTGAATTAACGTTATGATTCAACAAAGTGGTAAACAATAAATTCTAAAAAGTAAACAATATTACTGGTGTGGCAAACTGCGACTCCCGAGTCAAATGATAAGTATACCCAAGTTCTATTTTAACTTCTGTGTTAATATATTTTAAAAAATTTTACTGAAAAAGTTAAATTAAGTTACTGAAAAATAAATGGAAATTATTTAATATAAAAATTTAATTCCATTTTAGTTAAGAATGATATGAAAGTTAAGAATGATAACTTTTTAATACAATTTAAATTTTGGCTCTCGAAAAATTTCAAATTTTTAAATATGGCTTGAATTAACGAAGAGCTTGACCACCCCTCATATAATAAATTTTAATAAATCTCTGCGAATATGATACGAGTATTTTTGCTTATCTTTTTAAATTTAACTAAAGTATTTTTGTTGTGACCAAGTCCAATAAATCCAAAATTAATTATATTTTTTGAAATTCTTTTTATATTTTAGGCAAGTGTGTATCAATACTGAGTAGTCAGATACTAGAGAGCATTTACAACGTATTGTTTCTTCATTTTTGGCAAAGAACGACAAATAGCAGCCATAAAATCGTAATTTAAACTCTTGATGTCGTACCTAAAGTGAGCGTACCTAAAATAAATGCAAGTTTTAAAATGTATTAAAGTCTAGCTAAAGTATTTTATTAAGCATAGCGTATTTAATAGAGAATTCCCTCTTAATTTAGTAACACTTTTCAAATAATCTGTTTATTAATTATCTGGTTTTTTTACATGTTATTTCTTCATAATTATACTGCATCCTCATTTATAGCACATTGAACTAAAATAGAAACTTTTTTAATACATAAACTTGCCTATAGCTATAGAAAATCTTACATCTGAAAACGAATTCCATAAATTATTTTTAAAAAATATTCCAATTTGATCAATTGTATTAAATGGTGTTGAATCTAGAATATTACCTTCACCAAAAAGAATACAATCTTCATGAAATTTAATTGTTTTACTCCAATATTCTTCATAATTTTCATCATTATTTTCAATCACTTCTCTCATTGGAATAATTTCAACTTGAAGACGATGCCATTCCCCATCATAAATCTATAAAATTTATTGAATTATTATTTTCAAAATAATGATAAAATTTTTATTAAATTTTCAATATTATTAGTATCATTTGTTGTATTTAATACTGCTCTTGTATGTTTATATCCTGAATTTGATTTGGCAATATAAGTTAAAATTTTTCCTGAATTAAAATTAACCGATTGAATTATTTCGGTATTAATATTTTTAAATTTAAATAGACACATTTGACTCTCAATATGTCCAATGTGGCGAAAAATGATTTCAAAACAAAAGTTTCTTAAATCTTCTTTATTTGTAAATGATTTTGGTATATGAAAATATCGTTCAATAGGATAATGAAAACGATAAAAATGATTATTTGTATGAGGGACAGAAAAACATCCAATTCGACGGTATTTTCGACCAAAAATTTCCAACAAATCAAATGGGGATGTTGCGTTTTTGTGTAATGTTGTTAAATCAGGGCATCTTTCTTCAGTTATACGGTTATAATTCGGTCCCGCGCATGTAATTCGGTTCTACAAAAATCTACATAAAGTTACAAATAAAAATTAAATATGTTTTTAAATTAAGGTTACATAACTAAGGTGATTTTCGAGTCCACAGGGTTTCCGATATAATTTTGACTTTATTATTTAGTTTTTGTTGGGGCTTGAATAGCTCAATTTTTGGCAGAGAATGTTGCAATTTCACATAAAATTTAAGGAAAAATTTTTATTATTGTGGTCCTATGTTTTTCTTCAGGGTTACAAATACAATTAAAAAAATTTAAGACCGTTTTAGATACATTCTTTTAAGACTATATTAGGAACATTCTTGTTATCCTTTTTTTGAGGAAATAGTTTTATATAGTGAGAATGTAAGAATGTTATCAAATTGTTAGAAAATGTAATTTTAAAAAATATACAATACAATAAAAAAAAAAGAAATTGTAAAACTTCGTACATATTTGTGCTTCTTAATCACAATCAATTTTTGTTATAAGCATGAACCATTATGTATACAAATGATACAGACTGAATTAGGTAGATATTTTATGCTAAAATTTAAAAATTAAAAATTTCATCTAAAACTTTGTTTAAAACCGATCGAAACCAATGTACTAATACAGCAAAATCAAAGAAAGGTGTTCTTTAGACAGAGGTTTGAAAAATAGGTCGAAAATACAGCTGTTTACCTTAATTCCAAATTCTCAGCTTTGTTAATATGAATTTTTCCATTTTTTCTATAAAAATTTCAAACTCCGTGTACATTACATGTCTCCTTTTTGGTATTAAAAATGTTTTTGATTTGAAAATTGATTCCAGATGAAAATTTCATAATATTCTGGTTATTGTTAAAAAAAGTTCATTTAAACATTTCGAAATTTTCATTGTTCTTGTTATTTTCAGCTTTACGGTAAACGCTAATTGAATTAATTTTTCCTTAATAAATTTCCTTAGACTCCTTAATGTGCATATTTAAGTAATTTTAGCCATTTTGTTATCCGTTTTAAAATTTTAATTCAATTCTAATTCCTTATATATTTTTCTCTTCATAATGTTTTGATTTTAAATTGACAGCAATTTTTCAAAAAAATTTGTCTTGAGTTCGAATCCAAATTTTACCATTTTCTAAAAAAAAAATTTTAATAATATTTTCATTTTGAATTGAAAATGAAAAAAGAAAAATTTTATCCTCGTGAATATTTAAAAAATAAAAATATTTTTGAAAAAAATATATGTATACTATAATTTGGTGGTTTATATTAAGAGTTAGTTCCTATATATTTTGTGTGAATGTTGTTGAGTTTGTTAGTTGTTGTGTGAATGTGTTATTAGATTAAGTTAAAAGTTTTCAAAACATTTCCTAGACTTAGATTTTTAGAATTGCAGTACGACCGCGAGGCTTAAGGGTAGTCACTGGTAAATTTTTAGACCGGACTTAGGTCTGGATCCGTCAAAATTTTGACATTTTTTGTGTTTATACAAAAAAAATATGCTTGAGTTCAAATTCAATTTTTACCATTTTTATAAAAAAATTTTTTTTTTGTTTGCATGAAATAATAAATTTTAAAATATAATAAAGTTTCATGTAAATACACAGAATTTTCTTTCTAAGTACTTTACTATCTAACATTAAAAAGAACACCACAGGTAGGTAAAACTTTTTTATGATGACAATGTTTACAGCTCAACAAGTTCCGAGCTATTGGAGCTTAAAATCAACTTGTTTAATTTTTGAAACTTTAAGTATGCAAAGTATAAGCATGTTTAAATATGTTTTGGGGAGCCTAAAACAACGGCTTTCTAATTGATATTCCTCTTCATGGTGATATTTTCAAATTTCGAAGTTGCGTGTGTTTAGAGTTTGAAAAATTTGAATTTTTAATTTTTAAAAAATTTTTTGTTAATTTTTCAATTAATCGACGTAATTTTGCAATTTTCTCTAGTTTCTAAACTAAACTTTAATATGGTAAACTTCAAGCTGTTATGATTCGGGTGTTATTCAGAAAATTAACATATTTAATATTTTTTTATAAATATATTTATTTACGTACTATGTACGTTTGGATTGCAGATTGAATCGAATTTTTAATATAATGAATTGCTACATTAAGCAATAAAATTTTTATTTGAGCAATCAAATCCAATATCAATTTTACGCTAATAAAGGTAATTTAAAAATACAAGAGATTATAATAATTAAAAGTTTCGGATACACAATTTAAAAAAGTACAATAGGAATTTTTTGGATACATAATTTTAATCATTAAAAAAGAAATTTTCTCATAATAAATATTTAATACAATGTACTAAAAAAAAACAATAATTACAAAAAATTTTTTATAACAATTGTGATAAATTATTATTATTAAAATTTTTTTAGAAAATTTTAAGGTTACATCAGAATCATATTTTTTTCTAAATAATAATGGAGATCGAATATTATTGTAAAAAAGCGAGAGTAATAAAGTTTTCTATTAAAATCTTAAAAAATTGGTGATGCTATGGATTTCTTTGAGTAACAATTGAAATAAATAAATTCTAAAATGAATGAAAATTAATTCGAGAAAAATTTTGGACCCAAATGATTTTCAAAAACCAAATTGAAATAAAACTTAATATTTTTATTAACATATAACTTACTGTCACCATAATTTGGAACTTGTGGCTGTGGTGATATAAAATCATCTTCAATAGTATCACAATTTGATGGTGATGATGTTAATGGATCTGGTCTTGATGGATGCTTATAAAATTTTCTTAACTTATCGTTGATTGTTGCATTATATAAAAGCCGATGTTCTTTTTCAAAACGTTTCTGCTCAGGTTTTGTATTGTACCTTTAAATTTTATAATATAAATTATGTCGAATAAATTTTATTTTAATATTTCAAAATAAATTTAACAATTTAAAGTGTAAATCTTAATATTAAATTTCTTACCAATTTTGTACTAATGCAGCTTCATTTTCATTATTACCAGCAATTATTGCTATACTTGCATGATGAGCTATACGTTTAATATTTTGTACAGTTTCTGTTCTTATCGATCTACAAAGTATAAGTGTATGTTAATTCGTATGGCTGACGAACAGAATGTGAAATTTACAAGTATTACAACCGTTTACATATTTACATTTCACTATATTTACAATAAAAATAAAAAAACAATGCCGGTTCATAAAATTTTTAATTGTTATTAAAATATGATTCATATTTGTTATTAAAAGTTGTTGTTGTTCCAATTTTATTCTACAATATAAAAATAATAATATTAAAATTAAAGAGTGATCACTTATACTAGAAAATATACTTACATATATATATGTATTAATATTCAAAGTTTGGAAATGTTCAAAAAGCAAATTGTTCTAAATTGCTCAATAGAAGTTTCTGTTTACACCTGTGTTAAACAAATATGTGTATATATATACATATATGTATATAGATACAGATTTTAAGAGAAATTTAAAAAATAATATATGTAATATTTCAACAAAGATTGTAGAAAATTCTCATTAACATTTTATTAAAATTTTTATTGTTGTACAGCTTCCGAGAATTTATCCGATTTATGAAGAAGTCCAGTTAACTATTGCAAGTGATGATTAATTTCAAAATTTGGATAGAATTATTTATGGCTCGTATAGTGTGAATTAGTACACTTTCTTTGAATTAACGTTATGATTCAACAAAGTGGTAAACAATAAATTCTAAAAAGTAAACAATATTACTGGTGTGGCAAACTGCGACTCCCGAGTCAAATGATAAGTATACCCAAGTTCTATTTTAACTTCTGTGTTAATATATTTTAAAAAATTTTACTGAAAAAGTTAAATTAAGTTACTGAAAAATAAATGGAAATTATTTAATATAAAAATTTAATTCCATTTTAGTTAAGAATGATATGAAAGTTAAGAATGATAACTTTTTAATACAATTTAAATTTTGGCTCTCGAAAAATTTCAAATTTTTAAATATGGCTTGAATTAACGAAGAGCTTGACCACCCCTCATATAATAAATTTTAATAAATCTCTGCGAATATGATATTTTTGCTTATCTTTTTAAATTTAACTAAAGTATTTTTGTTGTGACCAAGTCCAATAAATCCAAAATTAATTATATTTTTTGAAATTCTTTTTATATTATAGGCATGTGTGTATCAATACTGAGTAGTCAGATACTAGAGAGCATTTACAACGTATTGCTTCTTCATTTTTGGCAAAGAACGACAAATAGCAGCCATAAAATCGTAATTTAAACTCTTGATGTCATATCTAAAGTTAGCGTACCTAAAATAAATGCAAGTTTTAAAATGTATTAAAGTCTAGCTAAAGAATTTTATTAAGCATAGCGTATTTAATAGAGAATTCCCTCTTAATTTAGTAACACTTTTCAAATAATCTGTTTATTAATTATGTAGTTTTTTTACATGTTATTTCTTCATAATTATACTGCATCCTCATTTAAAGCACATTGAACTAAAATAGAAACTTTTCTAATACATAAACTTGCCTATAGTTATAGAAAATCTTACATCTGTAAACGAATTCCATAAATTATTTTTAAAAAATATTCCAATTTGATCAATTGTATTAAATGGTGTTGAATCTAGAATATTACCTTCACCAAAAAGAATACAATCTTCATGAAATTTAATTGTTTTACTCCAATATTCTTCATAATTTTCATCATTATTTTCAATCACTTCTCTCATTGGAATAATTTCAACTTGAAGACGATGCCATTCCCCATCATAAATCTATAAAATTTATTGAATTATTATTTTCAAAATAATGATAAAATTTTTATTAAATTTTCAATATTATTAGTATCATTTGTTGTATTTAATACTGCTCTTGTATGTTTATATCCTGAATTTGATTTGGCAATATAAGTTAAAATTTTTCCTGAATTAAAATTAACCGATTGAATTATTTCGGTATTAATATTTTTAAATTTAGATAGACACATTTGACTCTCAATATGTCCAATGTGGCGAAAAATGATTTCAAAACAAAAGTTTCTTAAATCTTCTTTATTTGTAAATGATTTTGGTATATGAAAATATCGTTCAATAGGATAATGAAAACGATAAAAATGATTATTTGTATGAGGGACAGAAAAACATCCAATTCGACGGTATTTTCGACCAAAAATTTCCAACAAATCAAATGGGGATGTTGCGTTTTTGTGTAATGTTGTTAAATCAGGGCATCTTTCTTCAGTTATACGGTTATAATTCGGTCCCGCGCATGTAATTCGGTTCTACAAAAATCTACATAAAGTTACAAATAAAAATTAAATATGTTTTTAAATTAAGGTTCCATAACTAAGGTGATTTTCGAGTCCACAGGGTTTCCGATATAATTTTGACTTTATTATTTAGTTTTTGTTGGGGCTTGAATAGCTCAATTTTTGGCAGAGAATGTTGCAATTTCACATAAAATTTAAGGAAAAATTTTTATTATTGTGGTCCTATGTTTTTCTTCAGGGTTACAAATACAATTAAAAAAATTTAAGACCGTTTTAGATACATTCTTTTAAGACTATATTAGGAACATTCTTGTTATCCTTTTTTTGAGGAAATAGTTTTATATAGTGAGAATGTAAGAATGTTATCAAATTGTTAGAAAATGTAATTTTAAAAAATATACAATACAATAAAAAAAAAAGAAATTGTAAAACTTCGTACATATTTGTGCTTCTTAATCACAATCAATTTTTGTTATAAGCATGAACCATTATGTATGCAAATAATTCGTCACTATAATAATAATTTTCCATAAGTTTCTATAGCTTGCTTACAGACTGAATTAGGTAGATATTTTATGCTAAAATTTAAAAATTAAAAATTTCATCTAAAAATTTGTTTAAAACCGATCGAAACCAATGTACTAATACAGCAAAAACAAAGAAAGGTGTTCTTTAGACAGAGGTTTGAAAAATAGGTCGAAAATACAGCTGTTTACCTTTTTGGAATTAAATTCTCAGCTTTGTTAATTTGAATTTTTCCATTTTTTCTATAAAAAATTCAAACTCCGTGTACACTACATGTCTCCTTTTTCGTATTAAAAATGTTTTTGATTTGAAAATTGATTCCAGATGAAAATTTCATAATATTCTGGTTATTGTTAAAAAAAGTTCATTTAAACATTTCGAAATTTTCATTGTTCTTGTTATTTTCAGCTTTATGGTAAACGCTCATTGGATTAATTTTTTCTTAATAAATTTCCTTAGACTCCTTAATGTGCATATTTAAGTAATTTTAGCCATTTTGTTATCCGTTTTAAAATTTTAATTCAATTCTAATTCCTTATATATTTTTCTCTTCATAATGTTTTGATTTTCAATTGACAGCAATTTTTCAAAAAAATTTGTCTTGAGTTCGAATCCAAATTTTACCATTTTCTAAAAAAAAAAATTTTAATAATATTTTCATTTTGAATTGAAAATGAAAAAAGAAAAATTTTATCCTCGTGAATATTTAAAAAATAAAAATATTTTTGGAAAAAATATATGTATACTATAATTTGGTGGTTTATATTAAGAGTTAGTTCCTATATATTTTGTGTGAATGTTGTTGAGTTTGTTAGTTGTTGTGTGAATGTGTTAGTAGATTAAGTTAAAAGTTTTCAAAACATTTCCTAGACTTAAATTTTTAGAATTGCAGTACGACCGCGAGGCTTAAGGGTAGTCACTGGTAAATTTTTAGACCGGACTTAGGTCTGGATCCGTCAAAATTTTGACATTTTTTGTGTTTATACAAAAAAAATATGCTTGAGTTCAAATTCAATTTTTACCATTTTTATAAGAAAATTTTTTTTTTGTTTGCATGAAATAATAAATTTTAAAATATAATAAAGTTTCATGTAAATACACAGAATTTTCTTTCTAAGTACTTTACTATCTTTAAATATGTTTTGGGGAGCCTAAAACAACGGCTTTCTAATTGATATTCCTCTTCATTGTGATATTTTCAAATTTCGAAGTTGAGTGTGTTCAGAGTTTGAAAAATTTGAATTTAAAAAAATTTTCGTTAGTTTTTCAATTAATTGACGTAATTTTGCAATTTTCTCTAGTTTCTAAACTAAACTTTAATATGGTAAACTTTAAGCTGTTATGATTCGGGTGTTATTCAGAAAATTAACGTATTTAGTATGTTTTTATAAATATATTTATTTACGTACTATGTACGTTTGGATTGCAGATTGAATCGAATTTTTAATATAATGAATTGCTACATTAAGCAATAAAATTTTTATTTGAGCAATCAAATCCAATATCAATTTTACGCTAATAAAGGTAATTTAAAAATACAAGAGATTATAATAATTAAAAGTTTCGGATACACAATTTAAAAAAGTACAATAGGAATTTTTTGGTACTTAATTTTAATCATTAAAAAAGAAATTTTCTCATAATAAATATTTAATACAATTTTATACAAAGCAAAAAATCTCTATTTTTTACATCTTTCTGGTAGTTCTTCAGTTGTTGGATAATTTTCATTCATATTGTATTGATTTACTGTATAAATTTTAATATGTTCTGTTGATGTTTTATAATCATTTCTACATTCTAAATAAATCATTTTAATTGGATCAGTTTGTATAAAACCATTATCTGATAATGTATAACTTGTAATATTATCATGTACAATTTCTATGTAAACGAATAATGCTGGATAACTAACTTTAACAACAATACTAATACTTGAAATTGGAGCCTGATATTTGCTTGTATAAATTTCCACCTGTTTTTTTTGGTTAAATGAAAAATTAAGCAATTTATTAACTAAGTATTATTCTAAAATTATAAATTTTACCTCTATATTTGGATCTCTTAATCCGACTGCTTTTTTAATAGGTTGAGGAAAATGATATGTTTTAGCAATAGTATCACCTCTACCATCTTTAAGAAGAATCTCATAAAAATATGTTTTTGGATCTAAATTTGATTCAAGTTGGAATGTATCAGCTGACAATACACTATTTGGTTTCTAAAATATAATTAATCAATTTTAAAATATTTTTTTGTGTTACATGTATTAAGGAAGAGTAATTACAATAGAAATAGTTTTAGCTGCATATATTTTTGCTGGAGATAATGTATTATATAAGAAAGTATTCCGAATAATATTAAAGGTTAATGGTGACTTTTCGATGGTATCTCTTATTAACTATTATTTCAACATCATTTGTACTTTTATTTGAATGTGCTATTATTGATATTGGTTTCATAAATTCTTTAGCCCAATAATGAAGAATCTAAAAATAATTAATATTAATTTTTTTTATTAAAATTTAAATAACAAAAGATTTAAATTATTGAATTGTAAAACTTAGTTAGTATATTTTATTTTTTTTACCTTATAATTTCCATTAAAATCAATACTAGACCATGATGGTGCTATCCAAACATCATTTAATTGCCAATATAATGCACCCATATTGTCGGAATATTAAACATGATCTTATTTCATTACCAAATGGTAAATGTTGACGATGTTCTAATAAATGATTGAAATTATCATGATTATACATAATTTTATTCCATGCAGATTTTTGTGGTAATGATTGAAAACAATATTCTGATGAAAATCTTGGTATTGGATATACGTCTGGATCAGACCAATCACTAAAATATTCATAGAAATGTACTAAAAAAAAACAATAATTACAAAAAATTTTTTATAACAATTGTGATAAATTATTTTTATTAAAATTTTTTTGGAAAATTTTAAGGTTACATCAGAATCATATTTTTTTCTAAATAATAATGGAGATCGAATATTATTGTAAAAGAGCGAGTGTAATAAAGTTTTCTAATAAAATCTTAAAAAATTGGTGATGCTATGGATTTCTTTGAGTAACAATTGAAATAAATAAATTCTATAATGAATGAAAATTAATTCGAGAAAAATTTTGGACCCAAAAGATTTTCAAAAACCAAATTGAAATAAAACTGAATATTTTTATTAACATATAACTTACTGTCACCATAATTTGGAACTTGTGGCTGTGGTGATATAAAATCATCTTCAATAGTTTTATCACCATTTGATGGTGATGATGTTAATGGATCTGGTCTTGATGGATGATTATAAAATTTTCTTAACTCATCGTTGATTGTTGCATTATATAAAAGCCGATGTTCTTTTTCAAAACGTTTCTGCTCAGGTTTTGTATTGTACCTTTAAATTTTATAATATAAATTATGTCGAATAAATTTTATTTTAATATTTCAAAATAAATTTAACAATTTAAAGTGTAAATCTTAAAATTAAATTTCTTACCAATTTTGTACTAATGCAGCTTCATTTTCATTATTACCAGCAATTATTGCTATACTTGCATGATACGTTTAATATTTTGTACAGTTTCTGTTCTTATCGATCTACAAAGTATAAGTGTATGTTAATTCGTATGGCTGACGAACAGAATGTGAAATTTACAAGTATTACAACCGTTTACATATTTACATTTCACTATATTTACAATAAAAATAAAAAAACAATGCCGGTTCATAAAATTTTTAATTGTTATTAAAATATGATTCATATTTGTTATTAAAAGTTGTTGTTGTTCCAAGTTTATTCTACAATATAAAAATAATAATATTAAAATTAAAGACTGATCACTTATACTAGAAAATATACTTACATATATATATGTATTAATATTCAAAGTTTGGAAATGTTCAAAAAGCAAATTGTTCTAAATTGCTCAATAGAAGATGTATAAAATTTCAGTTTCAACGTTGATTGTAGAAAATTCTCATTAACATTATATTAAAATTTTTATTGTTGTGCAGCTTCCGAGAATTTATCCAATTTATGAAGAAGTCCAGTTGACTATTGCAAGTGATGATTAATTTCAAAATTTGGACAGAATTATTTATGGCTGGTATAGTGTGAATTAGTACACTTTCTTTGAATTAACGTTATGATTCAACAAAGTGGTAAACAATAAATTCTAAAAAGTAAACAATATTACTGGTGTGGAAAACTGCGACTCCCGAGTCAAATGATAAATATACCCAAGTTCTATTTTAGCCTCTGTGTTAATATATTTTAAAAAAATTTACTGAAAAAGTTAAATTAAATTACTGAAAAATAAATGGAAATTATTTAATATAAAAATTTAATTCCATTTTAGTTAAGAATGATATGAAAGTTAAGAATGATAACTTTTTAATACAATTTAAATTTTGGCTCTCGAAAAATTTCAAATTTTTAAATATGGCTTGAATTAACGAAGAGCTTGACCACCCCTCATATAATAAATTTTAATAAATCTCTGCGAATATGATATTTTTGCTTATCTTTTTAAATTTAACTAAAATATTTTTGTTGTGACCAAGTCCAATAAATCCAAAATCATTAATTATATTTTTTGAAATTCTTTTTATATTATAGGCAAGTGTGTATCAATACTGAGTAGTCAGATACTAGAGAGCATTTACAACGTATTGTTTCTTCATTTTTGGCAAAGAACGACAAATAGCAGCCATAAAATCGTAATTTAAACTCTTGATGTCGTACCTAAAGTGAGCGTACCTAAAATAAATGCAAGTTTTAAAATGTATTAAAGTCTAGCTAAAGTATTTTATTAAGCATAGTGTATTTATTAGAGAATTCCTTCTTAATTTAGTAACACTTTTCAAGTAATCTGTTTATTAATTATGTAGTTTGTTTACATGTTATTTCTTCATAATTATACTGCATCCTCATTTATAGCACATTGAACTAAAATAGAAACTTTTTTAATACATAAACTTGCCTATAGTTATAGAAAATCTTACATCTGTAAACGAATTCTTTAAATTATTTTTAAAAAATATTCCAATTTGATCAATTGTATTAAATGGTGTTGAATCTAGAATATTACCTTCACCAAAAAGAATACAATCTTCGTGAAATTTAATTGTTTTACTTCAATATTCTTCATAATTGTCATCATTATTTTCAATCACTTCTCTCATTGGAATAATTTCAACTTGAAGACGATGCCATTCCCCATTATAAATCTATAAAATTTATTGAATTATTATTTTCAAAATAATGATAAAATTTTTATTAAATTTTCAAAATTATTAGTATCATTTGTTGTATTTAATACTGCTCTTGTATGTTTATATCCTGAATTTGATTTCGCAATATAAGTTAAACTTTTTCCTAAATTAATGTTAATCGATTGAATTATTTCGGTATTAAGATTTTTAAATTATAATAGACACATTTGACTCTCAATAAGTCCAATGTGTCGAAAAATGATTTCAAAATGAAAGTTTCTTAAATCTTCTTTATTTGTAAATGATTTTGGTATATGAAAACATCGTTCAATAGGATAATGAAAACGATAAAAATGATTATTTGTGTGAGGGACAGAAAAACATCCAATTCGACGGTATTTTCGACCAAAAATTTCCAACAAATCAAATGGGGATGTTGCGTTTTTGTGTAATGTTGTTAAATCAGGGCATCTTTCTTCAGTTATACGGCTATAATTCGGTCTCGCGCATATAATTCGGTTCTAAAAAAATCTACATAAAGTTACAAATAAAAATTAAATATGTTTTTAAATAAATGTTCCATAACTAAGGTGATTTTCAAGTCCACAGCGCTTCCGATATAATTTTGACTTTATTATTTAGTTTTTGTTGGGGCATGAATAGTTCAATTTTTTTGCAGAAAATGTTGTAATTTCACATAAAATTTAAGAAAAAATTTTTATTATTGTGGTCCTATGTTTTTCTTCAGGGTTACAAATACAATTAAAAAACTTTAAGACCGTTTTAGGTACATTCTTTTAAGACTATATTAATAACATTCTTGTTATCCTTTTTGTGAGGAAATAGTTTTATATAGTGAGAAAGTAAGAATGTTATCAAATTGTTAGAAAATGTAATTTTGAAAAATATACAATAAAAAAAAAAGAAATTGTAAAACTTCGTGCATATTTGTGCTTCTTAATCGCAACCAATTTTTGTTATAAGAATGAACCATTATGTATGCAAATAATTCGTCACTATAATAATAATTTTCCATAAGTTTCTATAGCTTGCTTACAGACTGAATTAGGTAGATATTTTATGCTAAAATTTAAAAATTAAAAATTTCATCTAAAAATTTGTTTAAAACCGATCGAAACCAATGTACTAATACAGCAAAAACAAAGAAAGGTGTTCTTTAGACAGAGGTTTGAAAAATAGGTCGAAAATACAGCTGTTTACCTTTTTGGAATTAAATTCTCAGCTTTGTTAATTTGAATTTTTCCATTTTTTCTATAAAAAATTCAAACTCCGTGTACACTACATGTCTCCTTTTTCGTATTAAAAATGTTTTTGATTTGAAAATTGATTCCAGATGAAAATTTCATAATATTCTGGTTATTGTTAAAAAAAGTTCATTTAAACATTTCGAAATTTTCATTGTTCTTGTTATTTTCAGCTTTATGGTAAACGCTCATTGGATTAATTTTTTCTTAATAAATTTCCTTAGACTCCTTAATGTGCATATTTAAGTAATTTTAGCCATTTTGTTATCCGTTTTAAAATTTTAATTCAATTCTAATTCCTTATATATTTTTCTCTTCATAATGTTTTGATTTTAAATTGACAGCAATTTTTCAAAAAAATTTGTCTTGAGTTCGAATCCAAATTTTACCATTTTCTAAAAAAAAAAATTTTAATAATATTTTCATTTTGAATTGAAAATGAAAAAAGAAAAATTTTATCCTCGTGAATATTTAAAAAATAAAAATATTTTTGGAAAAAATATATGTATACTATAATTTGGTGGTTTATATTAAGAGTTAGTTCCTATATATTTTGTGTGAATGTTGTTGAGTTTGTTAGTTGTTGTGTGAATGTGTTAGTAGATTAAGTTAAAAGTTTTCAAAACATTTCCTAGACTTAAATTTTTAGAATTGCAGTACGACCGCGAGGCTTAAGGGTAGTCACTGGTAAATTTTTAGACCGGACTTAGGTCTGGATCCGTCAAAATTTTGACATTTTTTGTGTTTATACAAAAAAAATATGCTTGAGTTTAAATTCAATTTTTACCATTTTTATAAGAAAATTTTTTTTTTGTTTGCATGAAATAATAAATTTTAAAATATAATAAAGTTTCATGTAAATACACAGAATTTTCTTTCTAAGTACTTTACTATCTTTAAATATGTTTTGGGGAGCCTAAAACAACGGCTTTCTAATTGATATTCCTCTTCATTGTGATATTTTCAAATTTCGAAGTTGAGTGTGTTCAGAGTTTGAAAAATTTGAATTTAAAAAAATTTTCGTTAGTTTTTCAATTAATTGACGTAATTTTGCAATTTTCTCTAGTTTCTAAACTAAACTTTAATATGGTAAACTTTAAGCTGTTATGATTCGGGTGTTATTCAGAAAATTAACGTATTTAGTATGTTTTTATAAATATATTTATTTACGTACTATGTACGTTTGGATTGCAGATTGAATCGAATTTTTAATATAATGAATTGCTACATTAAGCAATAAAATTTTTATTTGAGCAATCAAATCCAATATCAATTTTACGCTAATAAAGGTAATTTAAAAATACAAGAGATTATAATAATTAAAAGTTTCGGATACACAATTTAAAAAAGTACAATAGGAATTTTTTGGTACTTAATTTTAATCATTAAAAAAGAAATTTTCTCATAATAAATATTTAATACAATTTTATACAAAGCAAAAAATCTCTATTTTTTACATCTTTCTGGTAGTTCTTCAGTTGTTGGATAATTTTCATTCATATTGTATTGATTTACTGTATAAATTTTAATATGTTCTGTTGATGTTTTATAATCATTTCTACATTCTAAATAAATCATTTTAATTGGATCAGTTTGTATAAAACCATTATCTGATAATGTATAACTTGTAATATTATCATGTACAATTTCTATGTAAACGAATAATGCTGGATAACTAACTTTAACAACAATACTAATACTTGAAATTGGAGCCTGATATTTGCTTGTATAAATTTCCACCTGTTTTTTTTGGTTAAATGAAAAATTAAGCAATTTATTAACTAAGTATTATTCTAAAATTATAAATTTTACCTCTATATTTGGATCTCTTAATCCGACTGCTTTTTTAATAGGTTGAGGAAAATGATATGTTTTAGCAATAGTATCACCTCTACTATCTTTAAGAAGAATCTCATAAAAATATGTTTTTGGATCTAAATTTGATTCAAGTTGGAATGTATCAGCTGACAATACACTATTTGGTTTCTAAAATATAATTAATCAATTTTAAAATATTTTTTTGTGTTACATGTATTAAGGAAGAGTAATTACAATAGAAATAGTTTTAGCTGCATATATTTTTGCTGGAGATAATGTATTATATAAGAAAGTATTCCGAATAATATTAAAGGTTAATGGTGACTTTTCGATGGTATCTCTTATTAACTGTTATTTCAACATCATTTGTACTTTTATTTGAATGTGCTATTATTGATATTGGTTTCATAAATTCTTTAGCCCAATAATGAAGAAACTAAAAATAATTAATATTAATTTTTTTTATTAAAATTTAAATAACAAAAGATTTAAATTATTGAATTGTAAAACTTAGTTAGTATATTTTATTTTTTTTACCTTAAAATTTCCATTAAAATCAATACTAGACCATGATGGTGCTATCCAAACATCATTTAATTGCCAATATAATGCACCCATATTGTCGGAATATTAAACATGATCTTATTTCATTACCAAATGGTAAATGTTGACGATGTTCTAATAAATGATTGAAATTATCATGATTATACATAATTTTATTCCATGCAGATTTTTGTGGTAATGATTGAAAACAATATTCTGATGAAAATCTTGGTATTGGATATACGTCTGGATCAGACCAATCACTAAAATATTCATAGAAATGTACTAAAAAAAAACAATAATTACAAAAAATTTTTTATAACAATTGTGATAAATTATTTTTATTAAAATTTTTTTGGAAAATTTTAAGGTTACATCAGAATCATATTTTTTTCTAAATAATAATGGAGATCGAATATTATTGTAAAAGAGCGAGTGTAATAAAGTTTTCTAATAAAATCTTAAAAAATTGGTGATGCTATGGATTTCTTTGAGTAACAATTGAAATAAATAAATTCTATAATGAATGAAAATTAATTCGAGAAAAATTTTGGACCCAAAAGATTTTCAAAAACCAAATTGAAATAAAACTGAATATTTTTATTAACATATAACTTACTGTCACCATAATTTGGAACTTGTGGCTGTGGTGATATAAAATCATCTTCAATAGTTTTATCACCATTTGATGGTGATGATGTTAATGGATCTGGTCTTGATGGATGATTATAAAATTTTCTTAACTCATCGTTGATTGTTGCATTATATAAAAGCCGATGTTCTTTTTCAAAACGTTTCTGCTCAGGTTTTGTATTGTACCTTTAAATTTTATAATATAAATTATGTCGAATAAATTTTATTTTAATATTTCAAAATAAATTTAACAATTTAAAGTGTAAATCTTAAAATTAAATTTCTTACCAATTTTGTACTAATGCAGCTTCATTTTCATTATTACCAGCAATTATTGCTATACTTGCATGATACGTTTAATATTTTGTACAGTTTCTGTTCTTATCGATCTACAAAGTATAAGTGTATGTTAATTCGTATGGCTGACGAACAGAATGTGAAATTTACAAGTATTACAACCGTTTACATATTTACATTTCACTATATTTACAATAAAAATAAAAAAACAATGCCGGTTCATAAAATTTTTAATTGTTATTAAAATATGATTCATATTTGTTATTAAAAGTTGTTGTTGTTCCAAGTTTATTCTACAATATAAAAATAATAATATTAAAATTAAAGACTGATCACTTATACTAGAAAATATACTTACATATATATATGTATTAATATTCAAAGTTTGGAAATGTTCAAAAAGCAAATTGTTCTAAATTGCTCAATAGAAGATGTATAAAATTTCAGTTTCAACATTGATTGTAGAAAATTCTCATTAACATTATATTAAAATTTTTATTGTTGTGCAGCTTCCGAGAATTTATCCAATTTATGAAGAAGTCCAGTTGACTATTGCAAGTGATGATTAATTTCAAAATTTGGACAGAATTATTTATGGCTGGTATAGTGTGAATTAGTACACTTTCTTTGAATTAACGTTATGATTCAACAAAGTGGTAAACAATAAATTCTAAAAAGTAAACAATATTACTGGTGTGGAAAACTGCGACTCCCGAGTCAAATGATAAATATACCCAAGTTCTATTTTAACTTCTGTGTTAATATATTTTAAAAAATTTTACTCAAAAACTTAAATTAAGTTACTGAAAAATAAATGGAAATTATTTAATATAAAAATTTAATTCCATTTTAGTTAAGAAAGATATGAAAGTTAAGAATGATAACTTTTTAATACAATTTAAATTTTGGCTCTCGAAAAATTTCAAATTTTTAAATATGGCTTGAATTAACGAAGAGCTTGACCACCCCTCATATAATAAATTTTAATAAATCTCTGCGAATATGATATTTTTGCTTATCTTTTTAAATTTGACTAAAGTATTTTTGTTGTGACCAAGTCCAATAAATCCAAAATTAATTATATTTTTTGAAATTCTTTTTATATTACAGGCATGTGTGTATCAATACTGAGTAGTCAGATACTAGAGAGCATTTACAACGTATTGCTTCTTCATTTTTGGCAAAGAACGACAAATAACAGCCATAAAATCGTAATTTAAACTCTTGATGTCGTACCTAAAGTGAGCGTACCTAAAATAAATGCAAGTTTTAAAGTTTATTAAAGTCTAGCTAAAGAATTTTATTAAGCATAGCGTATTTAATAGAGAATTCCTTCTTAATTTAGTAACACTTTTCAAGTAATCTGTTTATTAATTATGTAGTTTTTTTACATGTTATTTCTTCATAATTATACTGCATCCTCATTTAAAGCACATTGAACTAAAATAGAAACTTTTCTAATACATAAACTTGCCTATAGTTATAGAAAATCTTACATCTGAAAACGAATTCTTTAAATAATTTTTAAAAAATATTCCAATTTGATCAATTGTATTAAATGGTGTTGAATCTAGAATATTACCTTCACCAAAAAGAATACAATCTTCATGAAATTTAATTGTTTTACTAAAATATTCTTCATAATTTTCATCATTATTTTCAATCACTTCTCTCATTGGAATAATTTTAACTTGAAGACGATGCCATTCCCCATCATAAATCTGTAAAATTTATTGAATTATTATTTTCAAAATAATGATAAAATTTTTATTAAATTTTCAATATTATTAGTATCATTTGTTGTATTTAATACTGCTCTTATATGTTTATATCCTGAATTTGATTTGGCAATATAAGTTAAAATTTTTCCTGAATTAAAATTAACCGATTGAATTATTTCGGTATTAATATTTTTAAATTTAAATAGACACATTTGACTCTCAATAAAACTATGTGGCGAAAAATGATTTCAAAATAAAAGTTTCTTAAATCTTCTTTATTTGCAAATGATTTTGGTATATGAAAATATCGTTCAATAGGATAATGAAAACGATAAAAATGATTATTTGTATGAGGGACAGAAAAACATCCAATTCGACGGTATTTTCGACCAAAAATTTCCAACAAATCAAATGGGGATGTTGCGTTTTTGTGTAATGTTGTTAAATCAGGGCATCTTTCTTCAGTTATACGGCTATAATTCGGTCTCGTACATGTAATTCGGTTCTGAAAAAATCTACATAAAGTTACAAATAAAAATTAAATATGTTTTTAAATTAATGTTCCATAACTAAGGTGATTTTCGAGTCCACAGCGCTTCCGATATAATTTTGACTTTATTATTTAGTTTTTGTTGGGGCATGAATAGTTCAATTTTTTGCAGAGAATGTTGTAATTTCACATAAAATTTAAGAAAAAATTTGTATTATTGTGGTCCTATGTTTTTCTTCACGGTTACAAATACAATTAAAAAAATTTAAGACCGTTTTAGGTACATTCTTTTAAGACTATATAATGTTCTTATTCTTGTTATACTTTTTTTGAGGAAATAGTTTTATATAGTGAGAAAGTAAGAATGTTATCAAATTGTTAGAAAATGTAATTTTAAAAAATATACAATAAAAAAAAAAGAAATTGTAAAACTTCGTACATATTTGTGCTTCTTAATCGCAACCAATTTTTGTTATAAGCATGAACCATTATGTATACAACTAATTCGTCACTATAATAATAATTTTCCATAAGTTTCTATAGCTTGCTTACAGACTGAATTAGGTAGATATTTTATGCTAAAATTTAAAAATTAAAAATTTCATCTAAAAATTTGTTTAAAACCGATCGAAACCAATGTACTAATACAGCAAAATCAAAGAAAGGTGTTCTTTAGACAGAGGTTTGAAAAATAGGTCGAAAATACAGCTGTTTACCTTTTTGGAATTAAATTCTCAGCTTTGTTAATTTGAATTTTTCCATTTTTTCTATAAAAAATTCAAACTCCGTGTACACTACATGTCTCCTTTTTCGTATTAAAAATGTTTTTGATTTGAAAATTGATTCCAGATGAAAATTTCATAATATTCTGGTTATTGTTAAAAAAAGTTCATTTAAACATTTCGAAATTTTCATTGTTCTTGTTATTTTCAGCTTTATGGTAAACGCTCATTGGATTAATTTTTTCTTAATAAATTTCCTTAGACTCCTTAATGTGCATATTTAAGTAATTTTAGCCATTTTGTTATCCGTTTTAAAATTTTAATTCAATTCTAATTCCTTATATATTTTTCTCTTCATAATGTTTTGATTTTCAATTGACAGCAATTTTTCAAAAAAATTTGTCTTGAGTTCGAATCCAAATTTTACCATTTTCTAAAAAAAAAAAATTTTAATAATATTTTCATTTTGAATTGAAAATGAAAAAAGAAAAATTTTATCCTCGTGAATATTTAAAAAATAAAAATATTTTTGGAAAAAATATATGTATACTATAATTTGGTGGTTTATATTAAGAGTTAGTTCCTATATATTTTGTGTGAATGTTGTTGAGTTTGTTAGTTGTTGTGTGAATGTGTTAGTAGATTAAGTTAAAAGTTTTCAAAACATTTCCTAGACTTAAATTTTTAGAATTGCAGTACGACCGCGAGGCTTAAGGGTAGTCACTGGTAAATTTTTAGACCGGACTTAGGTCTGGATCCGTCAAAATTTTGACATTTTTTGTGTTTATACAAAAAAAATATGCTTGAGTTCAAATTCAATTTTTACCATTTTTATAAGAAAATTTTTTTTTTGTTTGCATGAAATAATAAATTTTAAAATATAATAAAGTTTCATGTAAATACACAGAATTTTCTTTCTAAGTACTTTACTATCTTTAAATATGTTTTGGGGAGCCTAAAACAACGGCTTTCTAATTGATATTCCTCTTCATTGTGATATTTTCAAATTTCGAAGTTGAGTGTGTTCAGAGTTTGAAAAATTTTATTTTAAAAAAATTTTCGTTAGTTTTTCAATTAATTGACGTAATTTTGCAATTTTCTCTAGTTTCTAAACTAAACTTTAATATGGTAAACTTTAAGCTGTTATGATTCGGGTGTTATTCAGAAAATTAACGTATTTAGTATGTTTTTATAAATATATTTATTTACGTACTATGTACGTTTGGATTGCAGATTGAATCGAATTTTTAATATAATGAATTGCTACATTAAGCAATAAAATTTTTATTTGAGCAATCAAATCCAATATCAATTTTACGCTAATAAAGGTAATTTAAAAATACAAGAGATTATAATAATTAAAAGTTTCGGATACACAATTTAAAAAAGTACAATAGGAATTTTTTGGTACTTAATTTTAATCATTAAAAAAGAAATTTTCTCATAATAAATATTTAATACAATTTTATACAAAGCAAAAAATCTCTATTTTTTACATCTTTCTGGTAGTTCTTCAGTTGTTGGATAATTTTCATTCATATTGTATTGATTTACTGTATAAATTTTAATATGTTCTGTTGATGTTTTATAATCATTTCTACATTCTAAATAAATCATTTTAATTGGATCAGTTTGTATAAAACCATTATCTGATAATGTATAACTTGTAATATTATCATGTACAATTTCTATGTAAACGAATAATGCTGGATAACTAACTTTAACAACAATACTAATACTTGAAATTGGAGCCTGATATTTGCTTGTATAAATTTCCACCTGTTTTTTTTGGTTAAATGAAAAATTAAGCAATTTATTAACTAAGTATTATTCTAAAATTATAAATTTTACCTCTATATTTGGATCTCTTAATCCGACTGCTTTTTTAATAGGTTGAGGAAAATGATATGTTTTAGCAATAGTATCACCTCTACTATCTTTAAGAAGAATCTCATAAAAATATGTTTTTGGATCTAAATTTGATTCAAGTTGGAATGTATCAGCTGACAATACACTATTTGGTTTCTAAAATATAATTAATCAATTTTAAAATATTTTTTTGTGTTACATGTATTAAGGAAGAGTAATTACAATAGAAATAGTTTTAGCTGCATATATTTTTGCTGGAGATAATGTATTATATAAGAAAGTATTCCGAATAATATTAAAGGTTAATGGTGACTTTTCGATGGTATCTCTTATTAACTGTTATTTCAACATCATTTGTACTTTTATTTGAATGTGCTATTATTGATATTGGTTTCATAAATTCTTTAGCCCAATAATGAAGAAACTAAAAATAATTAATATTAATTTTTTTTATTAAAATTTAAATAACAAAAGATTTAAATTATTGAATTGTAAAACTTAGTTAGTATATTTTATTTTTTTTACCTTAAAATTTCCATTAAAATCAATACTAGACCATGATGGTGCTATCCAAACATCATTTAATTGCCAATATAATGCGCCCATTGTATTATGTTTACTATTACGATTTTTACGAAGAATTTCAGTTTCTAATTTTGTAGCTAAAGCTTGTGTAAGTTGACTAAAGTATATAATATTTTCAGCATAATCTGGTTGATCTGATGTTATTAATGGTAATTTTCGGAATATTAAACATGATCTTATTTCATTACCAAATGGTAAATGTTGACGATGTTCTAATAAATCATTGAAATTATCATGATTATACATAATTTTATCCCATGCAGATTTTTGTGGTAATGATTGAAAACCATATTCTGATGAAAATCTTGGTATTGGATATACGTCTGGATCAGACCAATCACGAAAATATTCATAAAAATGTACTGAAAAAAAACAATAATTACAAAAAATTTTTTATAACAATTGTGATAAATTATTTTTATTAAAATTTTGTAAAAAAGCGAGAGTAATAAAGTTTTCTAATAAAATCTTAAAAAATTGGTGATGCTATGGATTTCTTTGAGTAACAATTGAAATAAATAAATTCTATAATGAATGAAAATTAATTCGAGAAAAATTTTGGACCCAAATGATTTTCAAAAACCAAATTGAAATAAAACTGAATATTTTTATTAACATATAACTTACTGTCACCATAATTTGGAACTTGTGGCTGTGGTGATATAAAATCATCTTCAATAGTTTTATCACAATTTGATGGTGATGATGTTAATGGATCTGGTCTTGATGGATGATTATAAAATTTTCTTAACTTATCTTTGATTGTTGCATTATATAAAAGCCGATATTCTTTTTCAAAACGTTTCTGCTCAGGTTTTGTATTGTACCTTTAAATTTTATAATATAAATTATGTCGAATAAATTTTATTTTAATATTTCAAAATAAATTTAACAATTTAGAGTGTAAATCTTAAAATTAAATTTCTTACCAATTTTGTACTAATGCAGCTTCATTTTCATTATTACCAGCAATTATTGCTATACTTGCATGATGACCTATACGTTTAATATTTTGTACAGTTTCTGTTCTTATCGATCTACAAAGTATAAGTGTATGTTAATTCGTATGGCTGACGAACAGAATGTGAAATTTACAAGTATTACAACCGTTTACATATTTACATTTCACTATATTTACAATAAAAATAAAAAAACAATGCCGGTTCATAAAATTTTTAATTGTTATTAAAATATGATTCATATTTGTTATGAAAAGTTGTTGTTGTTCCAAGTTTATTCTACAATATAAAAATAATAATATTAAAATTAAAGAGTGATCACTTATACTAGAAAATATACTTTCATATATATATGTATTAATATTCAAAGTTTGGAAATGTTCAAAAAGCAAATAGTTCCAAACAAATGTGTTAAACAAATATGTGTATATATATACATATATGTATGTATATAGTTACAGATTTTAAGAGAAATTTAAAAAATAATATATGTATAAAATTTCAGTTTCAACAATGATTGTAGAAAATTCTCATTAACATTTTATTAAAATTTTTATTGTTGTACAGCTTCCGAGAATTTATCCGATTTATGAAGAAGTCCAGTTGACTATTGCAAGTGATGATTAATTTTAAAATTTGGACAGAATTATTTATGGCTGGTATAGTGTGAATTAGTACACTTTCTTTGAATTAACGTTATGATTCAACAAAGTGGTAAACAATAAATTCTAAAAAGTAAACAATATTACTGGTGTGGCAAACTGCGACTCCCGAGTCAAATGATAAATATACCCAAGTTCTATTTTAACCTCTGTGTTAATATATTTTAAAAAATTTTACTGAAAAAGTTAAATGGAAATTATTTAATATAAAAATTTAATTCCATTTTAGTTAAGAATGATATGAAAGTTAAGAATGATAACTTTTTAATACAATATAAATTTTGGCTCTCGAAAAATTTCAAATTTTTAAATATGGCTTGAATTAACGAAGAGCTTGACCACCCCTCATGTAATAAATTTTAATAAATCTCTGCGAATATGATATTTTTGCTCATCTTTTTAAATTTAACTAAAGTATTTTTGTTGTGACCAAGTCCAATAAAATCAAAATCATTAATTATATTTTTTGAAATTCTTTTTATGTTATAGGCATGTGTGTATCAATACTGAGTAGTCAGATACTAGAGAGCATTTACAACGTATTGCTTCTTCCTTTTTTACAAAGAACGACAAATAGCAGCCATAAAATCGTAATTTAAACTCTTGATGTCGTACCTAAAATAAATGGAAGTTTTAAAATGTATTAAAGTCTAGCTAAAGTATTTTATTAAGCATAGCGTATTTAATAGAGAATTCCTTCTTAATTTAGTAACACTTTTCAAGTAATCTGTTTATTAATTATGTAGTTTGTTTACATGTTATTTCTTCATGATTATACTGCATCTTCATTTAAAGCACATTGAACTAAAATAGAAACTTTTCTAATACATAAACTTGCCTATAGTTATAGAAAATCTTACATCTGAAAACGAATTCTTTAAATTATTTTTAAAAACTATTCCAATTTGATCAATTGTATTAAATGGTGTTGAATCTAGAATATTACCTTCACCAAAAAGAATACAATCTTCATGAAATTTAATTGTTTTACTCCAATATTCTTCATAATTTTCATCATTATTTTCAATCACTTCTCTCATTGGAATAATTTCAACTTGAAGACGATGCCATTCCCCATCATAAATCTGTAAAATTTATTGAATCATTATTTTCAAAATAACGATACAATTTTTATTAAATTTTCAATATTATTAGTATCATTTGTTGTATTTAATACTGCTCTTGTATATCCTGAATTTGATTTGGCAACATAAGTTAAAATTTTTCCTGAATTAATATTAACCGATTGAATTATTTCGGTATTAAGATTTTTAAATTTAAATAGACACATTTGACTCTCAATAAGTCCAATGTGGCGAAAAATGATTTCAAAATAAAAGTTTCTTAAATCTTCTTTAAGGGACAGAAAAACATCCAATTCGACGGTATTTTCGACCAAAAATTTCCAACAAATCAAATGGGGATGTTGCGTTTTTGTGTAATGTTGTTAAATCAGGGCATCTTTCTTCAGTCATACGGCTATAATTCGGTCTCGCGCATATAATTCGGTTCTAAAAAAATCTACATAAAGTTACAAATAAAAATTAAATATGTTTTTAAATAAATGTTCCATAACTAAGGTGATTTTCGAGTCCACAGCGCTTCCGATATAATTTTGACTTTATTATTTAGTTTTTGTTGGGGCATGAATACTTCAATTATTTGCAGAGAATGTTGTAATTTCACATAAAATTTAAGAAAAAATTTGTATTATTGTGGTTCTATGTTTTTCTTCAGGGTTACAAATACAATTAAAAAAATTTAAGACCGTTTTAGGTACATTCTTTTAAGACTATATTAGGAACATTCTTGTTATCCTTTTTGTGAGGAAATAGTTTTACATAGTGAGAAAGTAAGAATGTTATCAAATTGTTAGAAAATGTAATTTTGAAAAATATACAATAAAAAAAAAAAGAAATTGTAAAACTTCGTGCATATTTGTGCTTCTTAATCACAACCAATTTTTGTTATAAGCATGAACCATTATGTATACAAATGATTCGTCACTATAATAATTTTTAATAAGTTTCTATAGCTTGCTTACAGACTGAATTAGGTAGATATTTTATGCTAAAATTTAAAAATTAAAAATTTCATCTAAAACTTTGTTTAAAACCGATCGAAACCAATGTACTAATACAGCAAAATCAAAGAAAGGTGTTCTTTAGACAGAGGTTTGAAAAATAGGTCGAAAATACAGCTGTTTACCTTAATTCCAAATTCTCAGCTTTGTTAATTTGAATTTTTCCATTTTTTCTATAAAAATTTCAAACTCCGTGTACACTACATGTCTCCTTTTTGGTATTAAAAATGTTTTTGATTTGAAAAGAAATTTGTTTTTGATTCCAGATGAAAATTTCATAATATTCTGGTTATTGTTAAAAAAAGTTCATTTAAACATTTCGAAATTTTCATTGTTCTTGTTATTTTCAGCTTTATGGTAAACGCTCATTGGATTCATTTTTTTTTAATAAATTTCCTTAGACTCCTTAATGTGCATATTTAAGTAATTTTAGCCATTTTGTTATCCGTTTTAAAATTTTAATTCAATTCTAATTCCTTATATATTTTTCTCTTCATAATGTTTTGATTTTAAATTGACAGCAATTTTTCATTTTCATGAAATATGAAAAAAAAATTTATCTTGAGTTCGAATCCAAATTTTACCATTTTCTAAAAAAAAAAATTTTAATAATATTTTCATATTGAATTGAAAATGAAAAAAGAAAAATTTTATCCTCGTGAATATTTAAAAAATAAAAATATTTTTGAAAAAAATATATGTATACTATAATTTGGTGGTTTATATTAAGAGTTAGTTCCTATATATTTTGTGTGAATGTTGTTGAGTTTGTTAGTTGTTGTGTGAATGTGTTATTAGATTAAGTTAAAAGTTTTCAAAACATTTCCTAGACTTAAATTTTTAGAATTGCAGTACGACCGCGAGGCTTAAGGGTAGTCACTGGTAAATTTTTAGACCGGACTTAGGTCTGGATCCGTCAAAATTTTGACATTTTTTGTGTTTATACAAAAAAAATATGCTTGAGTTCAAATTCAATTTTTACCATTTTTATAAGAAAATTTTTTTTTTGTTTGCATGAAATAATAAATTTTCAAATATAATAAAGTTTCATGTAAATACACAGAATTTTCTTTCTAAGTATTTTACTATCTTTAAATATGTTTTGGGGAGCCTAAAACAACGGCTTTCTAATTGATATTCCTCTTCATTGTGATATTCTCAAATTTCGAAGTTGCGTGTGTTTAGAGTTTAAAAAATTCCAATTTTTAATTTTTAAAAAAATTTTTGTTAGTTTTTCAATTAATTGACGTAATTTTGCAATTTTCTCTAGTTTCTAAACTAAACTTTAATATGGTAAACTTGAAGCTGTTATGATTCGGGTGTACAAAGCAAAAAATCTCTATTTTTTACATCTTTTTTTTTGGTAGTTCTTCAGTTGTTGGATAATTTTCATTCATATATTGATTTACTGTATAAATTTTAATATGTTCTGTTGATACTTTATAATCATTTCTATATTCTAAATAAATCATTTTAATTGGATCAGTTTGTATAAAACCATTATCTGATAATGTATAACTTGTAATATTATCATGTACAATTTCTATGTAAACGAATAATGCTGGATAACTAACTTTAACACCAATACTAATACTTGAAATTGGAGCCTGATATTTGCTTGTATAAATTTCCACCTGTTTTTTTTTGGTTAAATGAAAAATTAAGCAATTTATTAACTAAGTATTATTCTACAATTATAAATTTTACCTCTATATTTGGATCTCTTAATCCGACTGCTTTTTTAATAGGTTGAGGAAAATTATATGTTTTAGCAATAGCCTCTACCATCTTTAAGAAGAATCTCATAAAAATATGTTTTTGGATCTAAATTTGATTCAAGTTGGAATGTATCAGCTGACAATACACTATTTGGTTTCTAAAATATAATTAATCAATTTTAAAATATTTTTTTGTGTTACATGTATTAAGGAAGAATAATTACAATAGAAATAGTTTTGGCTGCATATATTTTTGCTGGAGCTAATGTATTATATAAGAAAGTATTCCGAATAATATTAAAGGTTAATGGTGACTTTTCGATGGTATCTCTTATAACTGTTATTTCAACATCATTTGTACTTTTACTTGAATGTGCTATTATTGATATTGGTTTCATAAATTCTTTAGCCCAATAATGAAGAAACTAAAAATAATTAATATTAATTTTTTTTATTAAAATTTAAATAACAAAAGATTTAAATTATTGAATTGTAAAACTTAGTTAGTATATTTTATTTTTTTTACCTTATAATTTCCATTAAAATCAATACTAGACCATGATGGTGCTATCCAAACATCATTTAATTGCCAATATAATGCACCCATTGTATTATGTTTACTATTACGATTTTTACGAAGAATTTCAGTTTCTAATTTTGTAGCTAAAGCTTGTGTAAGTTGCCTAAGGTATATAATATTTTCAGCATAATCTGGTTGATCTGATGTTATTAATGGTAATTGTCGGAATATTAAACATGATCTTATTTCATTACCTAATGGTAAATGTTGACGATGTTCTAATAAATCATTGAAATTATCATGATTATACATAATTTTATCCCATGCAGATTTTTGTGGTAATGATTGAAAACAATATTCTGATGAAAATCTTGGTATTGGATATACGTCTGGATCAGACCAATCACTAAAATATTCATAGAAATGTACTAAAAAAAAAAAAACAATAATTACAAAAAATTTTTTATAACAATTGTGATAAATTATTTTTATTAAAATTTTGTAAAAAAGCGAGAGTAATAAAGTTTTCTAATAAAATCTTAAAAAATTGGTGATGCTATGGATTTCTTTGAGTAACAATTGAAATAAATAAATTCTATAATGAATGAAAATTAATTCGAGAAAAATTTTGGACCCAAATGATTTTCAAAAACCAAATTGAAATAAAACTGAATATTTTTATTAACATATAAGTTACTGTCACCATAATTTGGAACTTGTGGCTGTGGTGATATAAAATCATCTTCAATAGTTTTATCACAATTTGATGGTGATGATGTTAATGGATCTGGTCTTGATGGATGATTATAAAATTTTCTTAACTTATCGTTGATTGATGCATTATATAAAAGCCGATGTTCTTTTTCAAAACGTTTCTGCTCAGGTTTTGCATTGTACCTTTAAATTTTATAATATAAATTATGTCGAATAAATTTTATTTTAATATTTCAAAATAAATTTAACAACTTAAAGTGTAAATCTTAAAATTAAATTTCTTACCAATTTTGTACTAATGCAGCTTCATTTTCATTATTACCAGCAATTATTGCTATACTTGCATGATGACCTATACGTTTAATATTTTGTACAGTTTCTGTTTTTATCGATCTACAAAGTATAAGTGTATGTTAATTCGTATGGCTGACGAACAGAATGTGAAATTTACAAGTATTACAACCGTTTACATATTTACATTTCACTATATTTACAATAAAAATAATAAAACAATGCCGGTTCATAAAATTTTTAATTGTTATTAAAATATGATTCATATTTGTTATTAAAAGTTGTTGTTGTTCCGAGTTTATTCTACAATATAAAAATAATAATACTCGTATTAAAATTAAAGAGTGATCACTTATACTAGAAAATATACTTACATATATATATGTATTAATATTCAAAGTTTGGAAATGTTCAAAAAGCAAATTGTTCTAAATTGCTCAATAGAAGTTTCTGTTTACACCTGTGTTAAACAAATATGTGTATATATATACATACTCGTATATGTATATAGTTACAGATTTTAAGAGAAATTTAAAAAATAATATATGTATAAAATTTCAGTTTCAACAATGATTGTAGAAAATTCTCATTAACATTTTATTAAAATTTTTATTGTTGTGCAGCTTCCGAGAATTTATCCGATTTATGAAGAAGTCCAGTTGACTATTGCAAGTGATGATTAATTTCAAAATTTGGACAGAATTATTTATGGCTGGTATAGTGTGAATTAGTACACTTTCTTTGAATTAACGTTATGATTCAACAAAGTGGTAAACAATAAATTCTAAAAAGTAAACAATATTACTGGTGTGGAAAACTGCGACTCCCGAGTCAAATGATAAATATACCCAAGTTCTATTTTAGCCTCTGTGTTAATATATTTTAAAAAAATTTACTGAAAAAGTTAAATTAAATTACTGAAAAATAAATGGAAATTATTTAATATAAAAATTTAATTCCATTTTAGTTAAGAATGATATGAAAGTTAAGAATGATAACTTTTTAATACAATTTAAATTTTGGCTTTCGAAAAATTTCAAATTTTTAAATATGGCTTGAATTAACGAAGAGCTTGACCACCCCTCATATAATAAATTTTAATAAATCTCTGCGAATATGATATTTTTGCTTATCTTTTTAAATTTAACTAAAGTATTTTTGTTGTGACTAAGTCCAATAAATCCAAAATCATTAATTATATTTTTTGAAATTCTTTTTATATTATAGGCAAGTGTGTATCAATACTGAGTAGTCAGATACTAGAGAGCATTTACAACGTATTGTTTCTTCATTTTTGGCAAAGAACGACAAATAGCAGCCATAAAATCGTAATTTAAACTCTTGATGTCGTACCTAAAATAAATGCAAGTTTTAAAATGTATTAAAGTCTAGCTAAAGTATTTTATTAAGCATAGTGTATTTATTAGAGAATTCCTTCTTAATTTAGTAACACTTTTCAAGTAATCTGTTTATTAATTATGTAGTTTGTTTACATGTTATTTCTTCATAATTATACTGCATCCTCATTTATAGCACATTGAACTAAAATAGAAACTTTTTTAATACATAAACTTGCCTATAGTTATAGAAAATCTTACATCTGTAAACGAATTCTTTAAATTATTTTTAAAAAATATTCCAATTTGATCAATTGTATTAAATGGTGTTGAATCTAGAATATTACCTTCACCAAAAAGAATACAATCTTCATGAAATTTAATTGTTTTACTTCAATATTCTTCATAATTGTCATCATTATTTTCAATCACTTCTCTCATTGGAATAATTTCAACTTGAAGACGATGCCATTCCCCATCATAAATCTGTAAAATTTATTGAATTATTATTTTCAAAATAATGATAAAATTTTTATTAAATTTTCAAAATTATTAGTATCATTTGTTGTAATACTGCTTCTTGTATGTTATCCTGAATTTGATTTGGCAATATAAGTTAAACTTTTTCCTAAGTTAATGTTAATCGATTGAATTATTTCGGTATTAAGATTTTTAAATTATAATAGACACATTTGACTCTCAATAAGTCCAATGTGTCGAAAAATGATTTCAAAATAAAAGTTTCTTAAATCTTCTTTATTTGTAAATGATTTTGATATATGAAAATATCGTTCAATAGGATAATGAAAACGATAAAAATGATTATTTGTGTGAGGGACAGAAAAACATCCAATTCGACGGTATTTTCGACCAAAAATTTCCAACAAATCAAATGGGGATATTGCACTTTTGTGTAATGTTGTTAAATCAGGGCATCTTTCTTCAGTCATACGAATATAATTCGGTCTCGCGCATATAATTCGGTTCTACAAAAATCTACATAAAGTTACAAATAAAAATTAAATATGTTTTTAAATAAATGTTCCATAACTAAGGTGATTTTCGAGTCCACAGCGCTTCCGATATAATTTTGACTTTATTATTTAGTTTTTGTTGGGGCATGAATAGTTCAATTTTTTGCAGAGAATGTTGTAATTTCACATAAAATTTAAGAAAAAATTTTTATTATTGTGGTCCTATGTTTTGCTTCAGGGTTACAAATACAATTAAAAAACTTTAAGACCGTTTTAGGTACATTCTTTTAAGACTATATTAGGAACATTCTTGTTATCCTTTTTGTGAGGAAATAGTTTTATATAGTGAGAAAGTAAGAATGTTATCAAATTGTTAGAAAATGTAATTTTGAAAAATATACAATAAAAAAAAAAAAGAAATTGTAAAACTTCGTGCATATTTGTGCTTCTTAATCGCAACCAATTTTTGTTATAAGCATGAACCATTATGTATACAAATAATTCGTCACTATAATAATAATTTTCCATAAGTTTCTATAGCTTGCTTACAGACTGAATTAGGTAGATATTTTATGCTAAAATTTAAAAATTAAAAATTTCATCTAAAAATTTGTTTAAAACCGATCGAAACCAATGTACTAATACAGCAAAATCAAAGAAAGGTGTTCTTTAGACAGAGGTTTGAAAAATAGGTCGAAAATACAGCTGTTTACGTTTTTGGAATTAAATTCTCAGCTTTGTTAATTTGAATTTTTCCATTTTTTCTATAAAAAATTCAAACTCCGTGTACACTACATGTCTCCTTTTTCGTATTAAAAATGTTTTTGATTTGAAAAATTGATTCCAGATGAAAATTTCATAATATTCTGGTTATTGTTAAAAAAAGTTCATTTAAACATTTCGAAATTTTCATTGTTCTTGTTATTTTCAGCTTTATGGTAAACGCTCATTGGATTCATTTTTTCTTAATAAATTTCCTTAGACTCCTTAATGTGCATATTTAAGTAATTTTAGCCATTTTCTTATCCGTTTTAAAATTTTAATTCAATTCTAATTCCTTATATATTTTTCTCTTCATAATGTTTTGATTTTAAATTGACAGCAATTTTTCAAAAAAATTTGTCTTGAGTTCGAATCCAAATTTTACCATTTTCTAAAAAAAAAATTTTAATAATATTTTCATTTTGAATTGAAAATGAAAAAAGAAAAATTTTATCCTCGTGAATATTTAAAAAATAAAAATATTTTTGAAAAAAATATATGTATACTATAATTTGGTGGTTTATATTAAGAGTTAGTTCCTATATATTTTGTGTGAATGTTGTTGTGTTTGTTAGTTGTTGTGTGAATGTGTTATTAGATTAAGTTAAAAGTTTTCAAAACATTTCCTAGACTTAGATTTTTAGAATTGCAGTACGACCGCGAGGCTTAAGGGTAGTCACTGGTAAATTTTTAGACCGGACTTAGGTCTGGATCCGTCAAAATTTTGACATTTTTTGTGTTTATACAAAAAAAATATGCTTGAGTTCAAATTCAATTTTTACCATTTTTATAAGAAAATTTTTTTTTTGTTTGCATGAAATAATAAATTTTAAAATATAATAAAGTTTCATGTAAATACACAGAATTTTCTTTCTAAGTACTTTACTATCTTTAAATATGTTTTGGGGAGCCTAAAACAACGGCTTTCTAATTGATATTCCTCTTCATTGTGATATTCTGAAATTTCGAAGTTGCGTGTGTTTAGAGTTTGAAAAATTCCAATTTTTAATTTTTAAAAAAATTTTTGTTAGTTTTTCAATTAATTGACGTAATTTTGCAATTTTCTCTAGTTTCTAAACTAAACTTTAATATGGTAAACTTCAAGCTGTTATGATTCGGGTGTTATTCACAAAATTAACGTATTTAGTATTTTTTTATAAATATATTTATTTGCGTACTATGTACGTTTGGATTGCAGATTGAATCGAATTTTTAATATAATGAATTGCTACATTAAGCAATAAAATTTTTATTTGAGCAATCAAATCCAATATCAATTTTACGCTAATAAAGGTAATTTAAAAATACAAGAGATTATAATAATTAAAAGTTTCGGATAAACAATTTAAAAAAGTACAATAGGAATTTTTTGGATACATAATTTTAATCATTAAAAAAGAAATTTTCTCATAAGCAAAAAATCTCTATTTTTTACATCTTTCTGGTAGTTCTTCAGTTTTTGGATAATTTTCATTCATATATTGATTTACTGTATAAATTTTAATATGTTCTGTTGATGTTTTATAATCATTTCTATATTCTAAATAAATCATTTTAATTGGATCAGTTTGTATAAAACCATTATCTGATAATGTATAACTTGTAATATTATCATGTACAATTTCTATGTAAACGAATAATGCTGGATAACTAACTTTAACAACAATACTAATACTTGAAATTGGAGCCTGATATTTGCTTGTATAAATTTCCACCTGTTTTTTTTGGTTAAATGAAAAATTAAGCAATTTATTAACTAAGTATTATTCTAAAATTATAAATTTTACCTCTATATTTGGATCTCTTAATCCGACTGCTTTTTTAATAGGTTGAGGAAAATGATATGTTTTAGCAATAGTATCACCTCTACTATCTTTAAGAAGAATCTCATAAAAATATGTTTTTGGATCTAAATTTGATTCAAATTGGAATGTATCAGCTGACAATACACTATTTGGTTTCTAAAATATAATTAATCAATTTTAAAATATTTTTTTGTGTTACATGTATTAAGGAAGAGTAATTACAATAGAAATAGTTTTAGCTGCATATATTTTTGCTGGAGATAATGTATTATATAAGAAAGTATTCCGAATAATATTAAAGGTTAATGGTGACTTTTCGATGGTATCTCTTATAACTGTTATTTCAACATCATTTGTACTTTTATTTGAATGTGCTATTATTGATATTGGTTTCATAAATTCTTTAGCCCAATAATGAAGAATCTAAAAATAATTAATATTAATTTTTTTTTATTAAAATTTATATAACAAAAGATTTAAATTATTGAATTGTAAAACTTAGTTAGTATATTTTATTTTTTTTACCTTATAATTTCCATTAAAATCAATACTAGACCATGATGGTGCTATCCAAACATCATTTAATTGGCAATATAATGCACCCATTGTATTATGTTTACTATTACGATTTTTACGAAGAATTTCAGTTTCTAATTTTGTAGCTAAAGCTTGTGTAAGTTGACTAAAGTATATAATATTTTCAGCATAATCTGGTTGATCTGATGTTATTAATGGTAATTTTCGGAATATTAAACATGATCTTATTTCATTACCAAATGGTAAATGTGGACAATGTTCTAATAAATCATTGAAATTATCATGATTATACATAATTCTATCTCATGCAGATTTTTGTGGTAATGATTGAAAACCATATTCTGATGAAAATCTTGGTATTGGATATACGTCTGGATCAGACCAATCACGAAAATATTCATAGAAATGTACTAAAAAAAAACAATAATTACAAAAAATTTTTTATAACAATTGTGATAAATTATTTTTATTAAAATTTTTTTGGAAAATTTTAAGGTTACATCAGAATCATATTTTTTTCTAAATAATAATGGAGATCGAATATTATTGTAAAAGAGCGAGAGTAATAAAGTTTTCTAATAAAATCTTAAAAAATTTGTGATGCTATGGATTTCTTTGAGTAACAATATTCTAAAATGAATGAAAATTAATTCGAGAAAAATTTTGGACCCAAAAGATTTTCAAAAACCAAATTGAAATAAAACTGAATATTTTTATTAACATATAACTTACTGTCACCATAATTTGGATCTTGTGGCTGTGGTGATATAAAATCATCTTCAATAGTTTTATCACAATTTGATGGTGATGATGTTAATGGATCTGGTCTTGATGGATGATTATAAAATTTTCTTAACTTATCGTTGATTGTTGCATTATATAAAAGCCGATATTCTTTTTCAAAACGTTTCTGCTCAGATTTTGTATTGTACCTTTAAATTTTATAATATAAATTATGTCGAATAAATTTTATTTTAATATTTCAAAATAAATTTAACAATTTAAAGTGTTAAATTAAAATTAAATTTCTTACCAATTTTGTACTAATGCAGCTTCATTTTCATTATTACCAGCAATTATTGCTATACTTGCATGATGACCTATACGTTTAATATTTTGTACAGTTTCTGTTCTTATCGATCTACAAAGTATAAGTGTATGTTAATTCGTATGGCTGACGAACAGAATGTGAAATTTACAAGTATTACAACCGTTTACATATTTACATTTCACTATATTTACAATAAAAATAAAAAAACAATGCCGGTTCATAAAATTTTTAATTGTTATTAAAATATGATTCATATTTGTTATTAAAAGTTGTTGTTGTTCCAAGTTTATTCTACAATATAAAAATAATAATATTAAAATTAAAGACTGATCACTTATACTAGAAAATATACTTACTTACATATATGTATTAATATTCAAAGTTTGGAAATGTTCAAAAAGCATATTGTTCTAAATTGCTCAATAGAAGTTTCTGTTTACGCCTGTGTTAAACAAATATGTGTATATATATACATACTCGTATATGTATATAGTTACAGATTTTAAGAGAAATTTAAAAAATAATATATGTATAAAATTTCAGTTTCAACAATGATTGTAGAAAATTCTCATTAACATTTTATTAAAATTTTTATTGTTGTGCAGCTTCCAAAAATTAATCCGATTTATGAAGAAGTCCAGTTGACTATTGCAAGTGATGATTAATTTTAAAATTTGGACAGAATTATTTATGGCTGGTATAGTGTGAATTAGTACACTTTCTTTGAATTAACGTTATGATTCAACAAAGTGGTAAACAATAAATTCTAATAAAGTTGGGTCAAACCAATGGTTTGTATTGTAGCACTTTTCCCTTCAGCAAGTGAAAATTCTGCTTTTAAATACAGTCTATGTATACATCACACATTCTAAAAATTATTTTCATTCATATACAAAACTCTTTCTAGGATTGCATATATTTAGGATGATACATACATGCAGTCTTTGAAATAAAGCAAAAATTAAAATAAAGAGGGGTTAACATAATGCTCGATTTTAAGGTTTAATTATGTGAGTTAAGAAAAATAATTATATTTTTTAATGTCATGGAATTTACCGTTAGCTTTTTGTGTTTATAGAAATTTGAAAAAGCTTGTGGTTTCGGAAATATAAGGTGTCAAAAATTCAAATTTTACAAATTTCAAGAGGCAATAACTTGAGAGGGGAAGGAGATGGAAAAAAATTTTCTTCTAACGAAATGAACTATTTGTTAATGTCTAAAAGCCCATAAAGTTTCAAGCTTCTACAGGCTGGCGTCTAGAAAATAAACGACATCAAAAATTTGAAAAAAACGGACTTTAGATAACGGTAAATTTGAGCGGCCATTTTGTTTTTCCAAAGTTAACCTTTAGTATACCCCGCTAGGGGAAGCAAGCCACTGCCTTTCTGCGTTTGCAAAATTTGAAAAATCCTTATGGTTTCATTGCACTAAATAGTTAAAGAATGGCATTTTTAGGGTTTCGGGGGGGTATAACTTCTAAAGGGGCGGAGATAGATAAAAATTTTGTTCTACGAAAATAAGTTTCTAGTAAAAATCTATGTACGTACAAAATTTCAGCTTTCTATCTTCAAGGGTGTAGAAGTTTTGTAAACAGACACACAGACAGACGGACGGACGGACGGACGGACGGACGGACGGACAGAGTGAAACTAATAAGCACTTTTTTTCAAAATTTTTTTGGAAAAGTGCTAAAAAGTAAACAATATTACTGGTGTGGCAAACTGCGACTCCCGAGTCAAATGATAAATATACCCAAGTTCTATTTTAACTTCTGTGTTAATATATTTTAAAAAATTTTACTGAAAATGTTAAATTAAGTTACTGAAAAATAAATGGAAATTATTTAATATAAAAACTTAATTCCATTTTAGTTAAGAATGATATGAAAGTTAAGAATGATAACTTTTTAATACAATTTAAATTTTGGCTCTCGAAAAATTTCAAATTTTTAAATATGGCTTGAATTAACGAAGAGCTTGACCACCCCTCATATAATAAATTTTAATAAATCTCTGCGAATATGATATTTTTGCTTATCTTTTTAAATTTAACTAAAGTATTTTTGTTGTGACCAAGTCCAATAAATCCAAAATTAATTATATTTTTTGAAATTCTTTTTATATTATAGGCATGTGTGTATCAATACTGAGTAGTCAGATACTAGAGAGCATTTACAACGTATTGCTTCTTAATTTTTGGCAAAGAACGACAAATAACAGCCATAAAATCGTAATTTAAACTCTTGATGTCGTACCTAAAGTGAGCGTACCTAAAATAAATGCAAGTTTTAAAATGTATTAAAGTCTAGCTAAAGAATTTTATTAAGCATAGCGTATTTAATAGAGAATTCCTTCTTAATTTAGTAACACTTTTCAAGTAATCTGTTTATTAATTATGTAGTTTTTTTACATGTTATTTCTTCATAATTATACTGCATCCTCATTTATAGCACATTGAACTAAAATAGAAACTTTTCTAATACATAAACTTGCCTATAGTTATAGAAAATCTTACATCTGTAAACGAATTCTTTAAATTTTTTTTAAAAAATATTCCAATTTGATCAATTGTATTAAATGGTGTTGAATCTAGAATATTACCTTCACCAAAAAGAATACAATCTTCATGAAATTTAATTGTTTTACTCCAATATTCTTCATAATTTTCATTATTATTTTCAATCACTTCTCTCATTGGAATAATTTCAACTTGAAGACGATGCCATTCCCCATCATAAATCTGTAAAATTTATTGAATTATTATTTTCAAAATAATGATAAAATTTTTATTAAATTTTCAAAATTATTAGTATCATTTGTTGTAATACTGCTCTTGTATGTTTATATCCTGAATTTGATTTGGCAATATAAGTTAAAATTTTTCCTAAATTAATGTTAATCGATTGAATTATTTCGGTATTAAGATTTTTAAATTATAATAGACACATTTGACTCTCAATAAGTCCAATGTGGCGAAAAATGATTTCAAAATAAAAGTTTCTTAAATCTTCTTTATTTGTAAATGATTTTGGTATATGAAAATATCGTTCAATAGGGTAATGAAAACGATAAAAATGATTATTTGTATGAGGGACAGAAAAACATCCAATTCGACGGTATTTTCGACCAAAAATTTCCAACAAATCAAATGGGGATGTTGCGTTTTTGTGTAATGTTGTTAAATCAGGGCATCTTTCTTCAGTTATACGGCTATAATTCGGTCTCGCGCATATAATTCGGTTCTAAAAAAATCTACATAAAGTTACAAATAAAAATTAAATATGTTTTAAAATAAATGTTCCATAACTAAGGTGATTTTCGAGTCCACAGCGCTTCCGATATAATTTTGACTTTATTATTTAGTTTTTGTTGGGGCATGAATAGTTCAACTTTTTGCAGAGAATGTTGTAATTTCATTGTGTTTCAGAGAATGTTCAATTTATTATTGTGGTCCTATGTTTTTCTTCAGGGTTACAAATACAATTAAAAAAAATTAAGACCGTTTTAGGTACATTCTTTTAAGACTATATTAGGAACATTCTTGTTATCCTTTTTGTGAGGAAATAGTTTTATATAGTGAGAAAGTAAGAATGTTATCAAATTGTTAGAAAATGTAATTTTAAAAAATATACAATAAAAAAAAAAGAAATTGTAAAACTTCGTACATATTTGTGCTTCTTAATCACAATCAATTTTTGTTATAAGCATGAGCCATTATGTATACAAATAATTCGTCACTATAATAATAATTTTCCATAAGTTTCTATAGCTTGCTTACAGACTGAACTAGGTAGATATTTTATGCTAAAATTTAAAAATTAAAAATTTCATCTAAAAATTTGTTTAAAACCGATCGAAACCAATGTACTAATACAGCAAAATCAAAGAAAGGTATTCTTTAGACAGAGGTTTGAAAAATAGGTCGAAAATACAGCTGTTTACCTTAATTCCAAACTCTCAGCTTTGTTAATTTGAATTTTTCCATTTTTTCTATAAAAATTTCAAACTCCGTGTGCACTACATGTCTCCTTTTTGGTATTAAAAATGTTTTTGATTTGGAAATTGATTCCAGATGATAATTTCATAATATTCTGGTTATTGTTAAAAAAACTTCATTTAAACATTTCGAAATTTTCATTGTTCTTGTTATTTTCAGCTTTATGGTAAACGCTCATTGGATTCATTTTTTCTTAATAAATTTCCTTAGACTCCTTAATGTGCATATTTAAGTAATTTTAGCCATTTTCTTATCCGTTTTAAAATTTTAATTCAATTCTAATTCCTTATATATTTTTCTCTTCATAATGTTTTGATTTTAAATTGACAGCAATTTTTCAAAAAAATTTGTCTTGAGTTCGAATCCAAATTTTACCATTTTCTAAAAAAAAAATTTTAATAATATTTTCATTTTGAATTGAAAATGAAAAAAGAAAAATTTTATCCTCGTGAATATTTAAAAAATAAAAATATTTTTGAAAAAAATATATGTATACTATAATTTGGTGGTTTATATTAAGAGTTAGTTCCTATATATTTTGTGTGAATGTTGTTGAGTTTGTTAGTTGTTGTGTGAATGTGTTATTAGATTAAGTTAAAAGTTTTCAAAACATTTCCTAGACTTAAATTTTTAGAATTGCAGTACGACCGCGAGGCTTAAGGGTAGTCACTGGTAAATTTTTAGACCGGACTTAGGTCTGGATCCGTCAAAATTTTGACATTTTTTGTGTTTATACAAAAAAAATATGCTTGAGTTCAAATTCAATTTTTACCATTTTTATAAGAAAATTTTTTTTTTGTTTGCATGAAATAATAAATTTTAAAATATAATAAAGTTTCATGTAAATACAAAGAATTTTCTTTCTAAGTACTTTACTATCTTTAAATATGTTTTGGGGAGCCTAAAACAACGGCTTTCTAATTGATATTCCTCTTCATGGTGATATTTTCAAATTTCGAAGTTGAGTGTGTTTAGAGTTTGAAAAATTTGAATTTTTAATTTTTAAAAAAATTTTTGTTAGTTTTTCAATTAATTGACGTAATTTTGCAATTTTCTCTAGTTTCTAAACTAAACTTTAATATGGTAAACTTCAAGCTGTTATGATTCGGGTGTTATTCAGAAAATTAACGTATTTAGTATTTTTTTATAAATATATTTATTTACGTACTATGTACGTTTGGATTGCAGATTGAATCGAATTTTTAATATAATGAATTGCTACATTAAGCAATAAAATTTTTATTTGAGCAATCAAATCCAATATCAATTTTACGCTAATAAAGGTAATTTAAAAATACAAGAGATTATAATAATTAAAAGTTTCGGATACACAATTTAAAAAAGTACAATAGGAATTTTTTGGATACATAATTTTAATCATTAAAAAAGAAATTTTCTCATAATAAATATTTAATACAATTACGTACAAAGCAAAAAATCTCTATTTTTTTACATCTTTCTGGTAGTTCTTCAGTTGTTGGATAATTTTCATTCATATATTGGTTTACTGTATAAATTTTAATATGTTCTGTTGATGTTTTATAATCATTTCTATATTCTAAATTTTTTTTTTTTTTTCTTCTTCACTCCTATAAGGAGCATAGGGCTAGTTTATGATATCTATCATGTCCTAGTTTCTATAGTCATAGAGAGGTAGCTAGTAGGTGACTAGCCTACCGTATTTTTTTTTATTTATATTAAATATTTCCGTTTATTAATATTTTACTGCTTATTTTTCTTAGTCTTTTTAGTACTCGTATCGCATATTATGAATATTTGAAAATTACTTGTATAAATTTATTAATATTGCATATTAAGTTATATAATATTGAATATAACTTTTATACCTGACCGGGGTTTGAACCCGAGACCCTTCGGTTAAAGGGCCGGTGCCATAACCACTGCACCAATGGTCAGATTCTACATTCTAAATAAATCATTTTAATTGGATCAGTTTGTATAAAACCATTATCTGATAATGTATAACTTGTAATATTATCATGTACAATTTCTATGTAAACGAATAATGCTGGATAACTAACTTTAACACCAATACTAATACTTGAAATTGGAGCCTGATATTTGCTTGTATAAATTTCCACCTGTTTTTTTTTTGGTTAAACGAAAAATTAAGTAATTTATTAACTAAGTATTATTCTAAAATTATAAATTTTACCTCTATATTTGGATCTCTTAATCCGACTGCTTTTTTAATAGGTTGAGGAAAATGATATGTTTTAGCAATAGTATCTTTAAGAAGAATACCATCTTTAAGAAGAATCTCATAAAAATATGTTTTTGGATCTAAATTTGATTCAAGTTGGAATGTATCAGCTGACAATACACTATCTGGTTTCTAAAATATAATTAATCAATTTTAAAATATTTTTTTGTGTTACATGTATTAAGGAAGAGTAATTACAATAGAAATAGTTTTGGCTGCATATATTTTTGCTGGAGCTAATGTATTATATAAGAAAGTATTCCGAATAATATTAAAGGTTAATGGTGACTTTTCGATGGTATCTCTTATAACTGTTATTTCAACATCATTTGTACTTTTATTTGAATGTGCTATTATTGATATTGGTTTCATAAATTCTTTAGCCCAATAATGAAGAAACTAAAAATAATTAATATTAATTTTTTTTATTAAAACTATTATATTTTATTTTTTTTACCTTATAATTTCCATTAAAATCAATACAAGACCATGATGGTGCTATCCAAACATCATTTAACTGCCAATATAATGCGCCCATTGTATTATGTTTACTATTACGATTTTTACGAAGAATTTCAGTTTCTAATTTTGTAGCTAAAGCTTGTGTAAGCTGACTAAAGTATATAATATTTTCAGCATAATCTGGTTGATCTGATGTTATTAATGGTAATTGTCGGAATATTAAACATGATCTTATTTCATTACCAAATGGTAAATGTGGACGATGTTCTAATAAATCATTGAAATTATCATGATTATACATAATTTTATCCCATGCAGATTTTTGTGGTAATGATTGAAAACCATATTCTGAGGAAAATCTTGGTATTGGATATACGTCTGGATCAGACCAATCACGAAAATATTCATAGAAATGTACTAAAAAAAAACAATAATTACAAAAAATTTTTTATAACAATTGTGATAAATTATTTTTATTAAAATTTTTTTAGAAAATTTTAAGGTTACATCAGAATCATATTTTTTTCTAAATAATAATGGAGATCGAATATTATTGTAAAAGAGCGAGAGTAATAAAGTTTTCTAATAAAATCTTAAAAAATTGGTGATGCTATGGATTTCTTTGAGTAACAATTGAAATAAATAAATTCTAAAATGAATGAAAATTAATTCGAGAAAAATTTTGGACCCAAATGATTTTCAAAAACCAAATTGAAATAAAACTGAATATTTTTATTAACATATACCTTACTGTCACCATAATTTGGATCTTGTGGCTGTGATATAAAATCGTCTTCAATAGTTTTATCACCATTTGATGGTGATGATGTTAATGTTTCTGGTCTTGATGGATGATTATAAAATTTTCTTAACTTATCGTTGATTGTTGCATTATATAAAAGCCGATATTCTTTTTCAAAACGTTTCTGCTCAGGTTTTGTATTGTACCTTTAAATTTTATAATATAAATTATGTCGAATAAATTTTATTTTAATATTTCAAAATAAATTTAACAATTTAAAGTGTAAATCTTAAAATTAAATTTCTTACCAATTTTGTACTAATGCAGCTTCATTTTCATTATTACCAGCAATTATTGCTATACTTGCATGATGACCTATACGTTTAATATTTTGTACAGTTTCTGTTTTTATCGATCTACAAAGTATAAGTGTATGTTAATTCGTATGGCTGACGAACAGAATGTGAAATTTACAAGTATTACAACCGTTTACATATTTACATTTCACTATATTTACAATAAAAATAAAAAAACAATGCCGGTTCATAAAATTTTTAATTGTTATTAAAATATGATTCATATTTGTTATTAAAAGTTGTTGTTGTTCCAAGTTTATTCTACAATATAAAAATAATAGTATTAAAATTAAAGAGTGATCACTTATACTAGAAAATATACTTACATATATATATGTATTAATATTCAAAGTTTGGAAATGTTCAAAAAGCAAATAGTTCCAAATTGCTCAATAGAAGTTTCTGTTTACACCTGTGTTAAACAAATATGTGTATATATATACATATATGTATGTATATAGTTACAGATTTTAAGAGAAATTTAAAAAATAATATATGTATAAAATTTCAGTTTCAACAATGATTGTAGAAAATTCTCATTAACATTTTATTAAAATTTTTATTGTTGTGCAGCTTCCGAGAATTTATCCGATTTATGAAGAAGTCCAGTTGACTATTGCAAGTGATGATTAATTTCAAAATTTGGACAGAATTATTTATGGCTGGTATAGTGTGAATTAGTACACTTTCTTTGAATTAACGTTATGATTCAACAAAGTGGTAAACAATAAATTCTAAAAAGTAAACAATATTAATGGTGTGGCAAACTGCGACTCCCGAGTCAAATGATAAATATACCCAAGTTCTATTTTAACCTCTGTGTTAATATATTTTAAAAAATTTTACTGAAAAAGTTAAATTAAGCTACTGAAAAGTAAATGGAAATTATTTAATATAAAAATTTAACTCCATTTTAGTTAAGAATGATATGAAAGTTAAGAATGATAACTTTTTAATACAATTTAAATTTTGGCTCTCGAAAAATTTCAAATTTTTAAATATGGCTTGAATTAACGAAGAGCTTGACCACCCCTCATATAATAAATTTTAATAAATCTCTGCGAATATGATACGAGTATTTTTGCTTATCTTTTTAAATTTAACTAAAGTATTTTTGTTGTGACCAAGTCCAATAAATCCAAAATCATTAATTATATTTTTTGAAATTCTTTTTATATTATAGGCAAGTGTGTATCAATACTGAGTAGTCAGATACTAGAGAGCATTTACAATGTATTGTTTCTTCATTTTTGTCAAAGAACGACAAATAGCAGCCATAAAATCGTAATTTAAACTCTTGATGTCGTACCTAAAGTGAGCGTACCTAAAATAAATGCAAGTTTAAAAATGTATTAAAGTCTAGCTAAAGTATTTTATTAAGCATAGTGTATTTATTAGAGAATTCCTTCTTAATTTAGTAACACTTTTCAAGTAATCTGTTTATTAATTATGTAGTTTGTTTACATGTTATTTCTTCATAATTATACTGCATCCTCATTTATAGCACATTGAACTAAAATAGAAACTTTTCTAATACATAAACTTGCCTATAGTTATAGAAAATCTTACATCTGTAAACGAATTCTTTAAATTATTTTTAAAAAATATTCCAATTTGATCAATTGTATTAAATGGTGTTGAATCTAGAATATTACCTTCACCAAAAAGAATACAATCTTCGTGAAATTTAATTGTTTTACTTCAATATTCTTCATAATTGTCATCATTATTTTCAATCACTTCTCTCATTGGAATAATTTCAACTTGAAGACGATGCCATTCCCCATCATAAATCTGTAAAATTTATTGAATTATTATTTTCAAAATAATGATAAAATTTTTATTAAATTTTCAAAATTATTAGTATCATTTGTTGTAATACTGCTCTTGTATGTTTATATCCTGAATTTGATTTGGCAATATAAGTTAAAATTTTTCCTAAATTAATGTTAATCGATTGAATTATTTCGGTATTAAGATTTTTAAATTATAATAGACACATTTGACTCTCAATAAGTCCAATGTGTCGAAAAATGATTTCAAAATAAAAGTTTCTTAAATCTTCTTTATTTGTAAATGATTTTGGTATATGAAAATATCGTTCAATAGGATAATGAAAACGATAAAAATGATTATTTGTGTGAGGGACAGAAAAACATCCAATTCGACGGTATTTTCGACCAAAAATTTCCAATAAATCAAATGGGGATATTGCACTTTTGTGTAATGTTGTTAAATCAGGGCATCTTTCTTCAGTCATACGGCTATAATTCGGTCTCGCGCATATAATTCGGTTCTAAAAAAATCTACATAAAGTTACAAATAAAAATTAAATATGTTTTAAAATAAATGTTCCATAACTAAGGTGATTTTCGAGTCCACAGCGCTTCCGATATAATTTTGACTTTATTATTTAGTTTTTGTTGGGGCATGAATAGTTCAATTTTTTGCAGAGAATGTTGTAATTTCACATAAAATTTAAGAAAAAATTTTTATTATTGTGGTCCTATGTTTTTCTTCAGGGTTACAAATACAATTAAAAAAATTTAAGACCGTTTTAGGTACATTCTTTTAAGACTATGTTAGGAACATTCTTGTTATCCTTTTTGTGAGGAAATAGTTTTATATAGTGAGAAAGTAAGAATGTTATCAAATTGTTAGAAAATGTAATTTTGAAAAATATACAATAAAAAAAAAAAAAGAAATTGTAAAACTTCGTGCATATTTGTGCTTCTTAATCACAATCAATTTTTGTTATAAGCATGAGCCATTATGTATACAAATAATTCGTCACTATAATAATAATTTTCCATAAGTTTCTATAGCTTGCTTACAGACTGAACTAGGTAGATATTTTATGCTAAAATTTAAAAATTAAAAATTTCATCTAAAAATTTGTTTAAAACCGATCGAAACCAATGTACTAATACAGCAAAATCAAAGAAAGGTATTCTTTAGACAGAGGTTTGAAAAATAGGTCGAAAATACAGCTGTTTACCTTAATTCCAAATTCTCAGCTTTGTTAATTTGAATTTTTCCATTTTTTCTATAAAAATTTCAAACTCCGTGTACATTACATGTCTCCTTTTAGGTATTAAAAATGTTTTTGATTTGAAAATTGATTCCAGATGAAAATTTCATAATATTCTGGTTATTGTTAAAAAAAGTTCATTTAAACATTTCGAAATTTTCATTGTCTTGTTATTTTCAGCTTTATGGTAAACGCTAATTGGATTAATTTTTTCTTAATAAATTTCCTTAGACTCCTTAATGTGCATATTTAAGTAATTTTAGAAATTTTGTTATCCGTTTTAAAATTTTAATTCAATTCTAATTCCTTATATATTTTTCTCTTCATAATGTTTTGATTTTAAATTGACAGCAATTTTTCAAAAAAATTTGTCTTGAGTTCGAATCCAAATTTTACCATTTTCTAAAAAAAAAAATTTTAATAATATTTTCATTTTGAATTGAAAATGAAAAAAGAAAAATTTTATCCTCGTGAATATTTAAAAAATAAAAATATTTTTGAAAAAAATATATGTATAATATAATTTGGTGGTTTATATTAAGAGTTAGTTCCTATATATTTTGTGTGAATGTTGTTGAGTTTGTTAGTTGTTGTGTGAATGTGTTATTAGATTAAGTTAAAAGTTTTCAAAACATTTCCTAGACTTAGATTTTTAGAATTGCAGTACGACCGCGAGGCTTAAGGGTAGTCACTGGTAAATTTTTAGACCGGACTTAGGTCTGGATCCGTCAAAATTTTGACATTTTTTGTGTTTATACAAAAAAAATATGCTTGAGTTCAAATTCAATTTTTACCATTTTTATAAGAAAATTTTTTTTTTGTTTGCATGAAATAATAAATTTTAAAATATAATAAAGTTTCATGTAAATACACAGAATTTTCTTTCTAAGTACTTTACTATCTAACATTAAAAAGAACACCACAGGTAGGTAAAACTTTTTTATGATGACAATGTTTACAGCTCAACAAGTTCCGAGCTATTGGAGCTTAAAATCAACTTGTTTAATTTTTGAAACTTTAAGTATGCAAAGTATAAGCATGTTTAAATATGTTTTGGGGAGCCTAAAACAACGGCTTTCTAATTGATATTCCTCTTCATTGTGATATTCTCAAATTTCGAAGTTGCGTGTGTTTAGAGTTTGAAAAATTCCAATTTTTAATTTTTAAAAAAATTTTTGTTAGTTTTTCAATTAATTGACGTAATTTTGCAATTTTCTCTAGTTTCTAAACTAAACTTTAATATGGTAAACTTCAAGCTGTTATGATTCGTGTGTTATTCACAAAATTAACGTATTTAGTATTTTTTTATAAATATATTTATTTACGTACTATGTACGTTTGGATTGCAGATTGAATCGAATTTTTAATATAATGAATTACTACATTAAGCAATAAAATTTTTATTTGAGCAATCAAATCCAATATCAATTTTACGCTAATAAAGGTAATTTAAAAATACAAGAGATTATAATAATTAAAAGTTTCGGAAAAAGTACAATAGGAATTTTTTGGATACATAATTTTAATCATTAAAAAAGAAATTTTCTCATAATAAATATTTAATACAATTTTATACAAAGCAAAAAATCTCTATTTTTTACATCTTTCTGGTAGTTCTTCAGTTGTTGGATAATTTTCATTCATATATTGATTTACTGTATAAATTTTAATATGTTCTGTTGATACTTTATAATCATTTCTACATTCTAAATAAATCATTTTAATTGGATCAGTTTGTATAAAACCATTATCTGATAATGTACGAGTATAACTTGTAATATTATCATATACAATTTCTATGTAAACGAATAATGCTGGATAACTAACTTTAACACCAATACTAATACTTGAAATTGGAGCCTGATATTTGCTTGTATAAATTTCCACCTGTTTTTTTTTGGTTAAATGAAAAATTAAATTATTTATTAACTACAATATTTTCCTGAAATTTGGAAGGTGGCTGAGGTCCTGATGGTGCCAAAACCAGGTAAACCGCAAGTTGAAGTAAAATCCTACAGACCAATATCACTTCTACCAATCATATCTAAGGTCTTGGAAAAGCTACTGTTAAAACGAATGATGCCAACAATAGAAGCGGAACATTTAATCCCAGATCATCAATTTGGATTTAGAAGTAACCATTCAACTATTGATCAGGTCCACAGGATCACGAACGTAATTGAAAACTCGTTAGAGAGAAGAGAAATATGCTCAGCTGTTTTCCTAGATGTCGCTAAGGCATTTGACAGGGTGTGGCATGAGGGCCTGATCTCCAAGCTACAGGTTTTCCCGACAAAAATAAGTGAAGTCCTGAAGTCATATCTAAGCCATAGAACGTTTAGAGTGAGGCAAGGTGATGAATACTCTGGACTTAGGAGCATAGAAGCAGGTGTGCCCCAAGGGAGCGTTCTGGGTCCGGTGCTATATTTGCTATTTACACGAGATATTCCTCAGGCGATATTTTCCCATACCGCAACTTATGCAGATGATACAGCAATCTTAGCCCATGGTAATACCATCCAAGAAAGCACGGAGAAATTACAAAAATCATTAGATGAAGTTATGTTATGGATGAAAAAATGGCGAATTACAATTAACGAGGACAAGTCGGTTCATGTCAACTTTACTTATAAGCACATAAATAACAATATTCCAGTACTATTAAATAATAAAATTGTGCCCTATGCCAATGAAGCAAAATACCTAGGGATGACACTAGATGCAAAACTACGATGGAAAGAACACGTAAAAAAGAAAAAACAGGAGTTAAACATCACAATCGCTAAATTGAATTGGTTATTGGGGAGATACTCAGAAGTGAGTGTCCATAATAAATTATTAATATACAAACAAGCAATTAAACCAATTTGGACATATGGTATACAACTTTGGGGGTGTACAAAGAAAACGAACCAGCAAATCATTCAAGTCATTCAGAACAGAGTACTGAGAGATATAGTAAAGGCACCTTGGTATGTAAGAAATTCTACCATACATAGGGATCTCAACATTAGCACGGTCGAAGAAGAAATAAAAAGACACTCCATCAAACATGTAAATAGAATACAGCAGCATCACAACACTGAAATGAGACAAATAATGGTCAACGAAGCTCCTAGACGACTCAATAGAAAAAGACCTACTGATATACACCTGGGTTGAGAGAGAATTCATATGATCCTTGGGGTTGCCAACAATGGATGGTTTCCCCCACACTTAAATAAAGAGATAGAAGAAAATTGCTGGATAGGTCAACTTGACTTAGTTGCAATAAATTGAAGAATTTGTTAAAAAAAAAAAAAAAAAAAAAATTTATTAACTAAGTATTATTCTAAAATTATAAATTTTATAATAAATAGGTTGAGGAAAATGATATGTTTTAGCAATAGTATCACCTCTACCATCTTTAAGAAGAATCTCATAAAAATATGTTTTTGGATCTAAATTTGATTCAAATTGGAATGTATCAGCTGACAATACACTATTTGGTTTCTAAAATATAATTAATCAATTTTAAAATATTTTTTTGTTTTACATGTATTAAGGAAGAGTAATTACAACAGAAATAGTTTTAGCTGCATATATTTTTGTTGGAGCTAATGTATTATATAAGAAAGTATTCCGAATAATATTAAAGGTTAATGGTGACTTTATATCTTATAACAGCTATCTCTTATAACTGTTATTTCAACATCATTTGTACTTTTATTTGAATGTGCTATTATTGATATTGGTTTCATAAATTCTTTAGCCCAATAATGAAGAATCTAAAAATAATTAATATTAATTTTTTTTTATTAAAATTTAAATAACAAAAGACTTAAATTATTGAATTGTAAAACTTAGTTAGTATATTTTATTTTTTTTACCTTATAATTTCCATTAAAATTAATACTAGACCATGATGGTGCTATCCAAACATCATTTAATTGGCAATATAATGCACCCATTGTATTATGTTTACTATTACGATTTTTACGAAGAATTTCAGTTTCTAATTTTGTAGCTAAAGCTTGTGTAAGTTGACTAAAGTATATAATATTTTCAGCATAATCTGGTTGATCTGATGTTATTAATGGTAATTGTCGGAATATTAAACATGATCTTATTTCATTCCCAAATGGTAAATGTTGACGATGTTCTAATAAATCATTGAAATTATCATGATTATACATAATTTTATCCCATGCAGATTTTTGTGGTAATGATTGAAAACCATATTCTGAGGAAAATCTTGGTATTGGATATACGTCTGGATCAGACCAATCACGAAAATATTTATAGAAATGTACTAAAAAAAAACAATAATTACAAAAAAATTTTTATAACAATTGTGATAAATTATTTTTATTAAAATTTTTTTGGAAAATTTTAAGGTTACATCAGAATCATATTTTTTTCTAAATAATAATGGAGATCGAATATTATTGTAAAAGAGCGAGAGTAATAAAGTTTTCTAATAAAATCTTAAAAAATTTGTGATGCTATGGATTTCTTTGAGTAACAATTGAAATAAATATATTCTAAAATGAATGAAAATTAATTCGAGAAAAATTTTGGACCCAAAAGATTTTCAAAAACCAAATTGAAATAAAACTGAATATTTTTATTAACATATACCTTACTGTCACCATAATTTGGATCTTGTGGCTGTGGTGATATAAAATCATCTTCAATAGTATCACAATTTGATGGTGATGATGTTAATGGATCTGGTCTTGATGGATGCTTATAAAATTTTCTTAACTTATCGTTGATTGTTGCATTATATAAAAGCCGATGTTCTTTTTCAAAACGTTTCTGCTCAGGTTTTGTATTGTACCTTTAAATTTTATAATATAAATTATGTCGAATAAATTTTATTTTAATATTTCAAAATAAATTTAACAATTTAAAGTGTAAATCTTAATATTAAATTTCTTACCAATTTTGTACTAATGCAGCTTCATTTTCATTATTACCAGCAATTATTGCTATACTTGCATGATGAGCTATACGTTTAATATTTTGTACAGTTTCTGTTCTTATCGATCTACAAAGTATAAGTGTATGTTAATTCGTATGGCTGACGAACAGAATGTGAAATTTACAAGTATTACAACCGTTTACATATTTACATTTCACTATATTTACAATAAAAATAAAAAAACAATGCCGGTTCATAAAATTTTTAATTGTTATTAAAATATGATTCATATTTGTTATTAAAAGTTGTTGTTGTTCCAAGTTTATTCTACAATATAAAAATAATAATATTAAAATTAAAGAGTGATCACTTATACTAGAAAATATACTTACATATATATATGTATTAATATTCAAAGTTTGGAAATGTTCAAAAAGCAAATTGTTCTAAAGTGCTCAATAGAAGTTTCTGTTTACACCTGTGTTAAACAAATATGTGTATATATATACATATATGTATATAGATACAGATTTTAAGAGAAATTTAAAAAATAATATATGTAATATTTCAACAAAGATTGTAGAAAATTCTCATTAACATTTTATTAAAATTTTTATTGTTGTACAGCTTCCGAGAATTTATCCGATTTATGAAGAAGTCCAGTTAACTATTGCAAGTGATGATTAATTTCAAAATTTGGATAGAATTATTTATGGCTCGTATAGTGTGAATTAGTACACTTTCTTTGAATTAACGTTATGATTCAACAAAGTGGTAAACAATAAATTCTAAAAAGTAAACAATATTACTGGTGTGGCAAACTGCGACTCCCGAGTCAAATGATAAGTATACCCAAGTTCTATTTTAACTTCTGTGTTAATACATTTTAAAAAATTTTACTGAAAAAGTTAAATTAAGTTACTGAAAAATAAATGGAAATTATTTAATATAAAAATTTAATTCCATTTTAGTTAAGAATGATATGAAAGTTAAGAATGATAACTTTTTAATACAATTTAAATTTTGGCTCTCGAAAAATTTCAAATTTTTAAATATGGCTTGAATTAACGAAGAGCTTGACCACCCCTCATATAATAAATTTTAATAAATCTCTGCGAATATGATATTTTTGCTTATCTTTTTAAATTTAACTAAAGTATTTTTGTTGTGACCAAGTCCAATAAATCCAAAATTAATTATATTTTTTGAAATTCTTTTTATATTATAGGCATGTGTGTATCAATACTGAGTAGTCAGATACTAGAGAGCATTTACAACGTATTGCTTCTTCATTTTTGGCAAAGAACGACAAATAGCAGCCATAAAATCGTAATTTAAACTCTTGATGTCGTATCTAAAGTTAGCGTACCTAAAATAAATGCAAGTTTTAAAATGTATTAAAGTCTAGCTAAAGAATTTTATTAAGCATAGCGTATTTAATAGAGAATTCCCTCTTAATTTAGTAACACTTTTCAAATAATCTGTTTATTAATTATGTAGTTTTTTTACATGTTATTTCTTCATAATTATACTGCATCCTCATTTAAAGCACATTGAACTAAAATAGAAACTTTTCTAATACATAAACTTGCCTATAGTTATAGAAAATCTTACATCTGTAAACGAATTCCATAAATTATTTTTAGAAACTATTCCAATTTGATCAATTGTATTAAATGGTGTTGAATCTAGAATATTACCTTCACCAAAAAGAATACAATCTTCATGAAATTTAATTGTTTTACTCCAATATTCTTCATAATTTTCATCATTATTTTCAATCACTTCTCTCATTGGAATAATTTCAACTTGAAGACGATGCCATTCCCCATCATAAATCTATAAAATTTATTGAATTATTATTTTCAAAATAATGATAAAATTTTTATTAAATTTTCAATATTATTAGTATTATTTGTTGTATTTAATACTGCTCTTGTATGTTTATATCCTGAATTTGATTTGGCAATATAAGTTAAAATTTTTCCTGAATTAAAATTAACCGATTGAATTATTTCGGTATTAATATTTTTAAATTTAGATAGACACATTTGACTCTCAATATGTCCAATGTGGCGAAAAATGATTTCAAAATAAAAGTTTCTTAAATCTTCTTTATTTGTAAATGATTTTGGTATATGAAAATATCGTTCAATAGGATAATGAAAACGATAAAAATGATTATTTGTATGAGGGACAGAAAAACATCCAATTCGACGGTATTTTCGACCAAAAATTTCCAACAAATCAAATGGGGATGTTGCGTTTTTGTGTAATGTTGTTAAATCAGGGCATCTTTCTTCAGTTATACGGCTATAATTCGGTCCCGCGCATGTAATTCGGTTCTAAAAAAATCTACATAAAGTTACAAATAAAAATTAAATATGTTTTTAAATTAAGGTTCTATAACTAAGGTGATTTTCGAGTCCACAGGGTTTGCGATATAATTTTGACTTTATTATTTAGTTTTTGTTGGGGCTTGAATAGCTCAATTTTTGGCAGAGAATGTTGCAATTTCACATAAAATTTAAGAAAAAATTTTTATTATTGTGGTCCTATGTTTTTCTTCAGGGTTACAAATACAATTAAAAAAATTTAAGACCGTTTTAGATACATTCTTTTAAGACTATATTAGGAACATTCTTGTTATCCTTTTTTTGAGGAAATAGTTTTATATAGTGAGAAAGTAAGAATGTTATCAAATTGTTAGAAAATGTAATTTTAAAAAATATACAATACAATAAAAAAAAAAGAAATTGTAAAACTTCGTACATATTTGTGCTTCTTAATCACAACCAATTTTTGTTATAAGCATGAACCATTATGTATGCAAATAATTCGTCACTATAATAATAATTTTCCATAAGTTTCTATAGCTTGCTTACAGACTGAATTAGGTAGATATTTTATGCTAAAATTTAAAAATTAAAAATTTCATCTAAAAATTTGTTTAAAACCGATCGAAACCAATGTACTAATACAGCAAAATCAAAGAAAGGTGTTCTTTAGACAGAGGTTTGAAAAATAGGTCGAAAATACAGCAGTTTACCTTAATTCCAAATTCTCAGCTTTGTTAATTTGAATTTTTCCATTTTTTCTATAAAAATTTCAAACTCCGTGTACATTACATGTCTCCTTTTCCGTATTAAAAATGTTTTTGATTTGAAAATTGATTCCAGATGAAAATTTCATAATATTCTGGTTATTGTTAAAAAAAGTTCATTTAAACATTTCGAAATTTTCATTGTTCTTGTTATTTTCAGCTTTACGGTAAACGCTAATTGAATTAATTTTTTCTTAATAAATTTCCTTAGACTCCTTAATGTGCATATTTAAGTAATTTTAGCCATTTTGTTATCCGTTTTAAAATTTTAATTCAATTCTAATTCCTTATATATTTTTCTCTTCATAATGTTTTGATTTTAAATTGACAGCAATTTTTCAAAAAAATTTGTCTTGAGTTCGAATCCAAATTTTACCATTTTCTAAAAAAAAAATTTTAATAATATTTTCATTTTGAATTGAAAATGAAAAAAGAAAAATTTTATCCTCGTGAATATTTAAAAAATAAAAATATTTTTGAAAAAAATATATGTATAATATAATTTGGTGGTTTATATTAAGAGTTAGTTCCTATATATTTTGTGTGAATGTTGTTGAGTTTGTTAGTTGTTGTGTGAATGTGTTATTAGATTAAGTTAAAAGTTTTCAAAACATTTCCTAGACTTAGATTTTTAGAATTGCAGTACGACCGCGAGGCTTAAGGGTAGTCACTGGTAAATTTTTAGACCGGACTTAGGTCTGGATCCGTCAAAATTTTGACATTTTTTGTGTTTATACAAAAAAAATATGCTTGAGTTCAAATTCAATTTTTACCATTTTTATAAGAAAATTTTTTTTTTGTTTGCATGAAATAATAAATTTTCAAATATAATAAAGTTTCATGTAAATAGACAGAATTTTCTTTCTAAGTACTTTACTATCTTTAAATATGTTTTGGGGAGCCTAAAACAACGGCTTTCTAATTGATATTCCTCTTCATTGTGATATTTTCAAATTTCGAAGTTGAGTGTGTTTAGAGTTTGAAAAATTTGAATTTTTAATTTTTAAAAAAATTTTTGTTAGTTTTTCAATTAATTGACGTAATTTTGCAATTTTCTCTAGTTTCTAAACTAAACTTTAATATGGTAAACTTCAAGCTGTTATGATTCGGGTGTTATTCAGAAAATTAACGTATTTAGTATTTTTTTATAAATATATTTATTTACGTACTATGTACGTTTGGATTGCAGATTGAATCGAATTTTTAATATAATGAATTGCTACATTAAGCAATAAAATTTTTATTTGAGCAATCAAATCCAATATCAATTTTACGCTAATAAAGGTAATTTAAAAATACAAGAGATTATAATAATTAAAAGTTTCGGATACACAATTTAAAAAAGTACAATAGGAATTTTTTGGATACATAATTTTAATCATTAAAAAAGAAATTTTCTCATAATAAATATTTAATACAATTTTGTACAAAGCAAAAAATCTCTATTTTTTACATCTTTCTGGTAGTTCTTCAGTTGTTGGATAATTTTCATTCATATATTGATTTACTGTATAAATTTTAATATGTTCTGTTGATATTTTATAATCATTTCTACATTCTAAATAAATCATTTTAATTGGATCAGTTTAAATAAAACCATTATTGATAATGTATAACTTGTAATATTATCATGTACAATTTCTATGTAAACGAATAATGCTGGATAACTAACTTTAACACTAATACTAATACTTGAAATTGGAGCCTGATATTTGCTTGTATAAATTTCCACCTGTTTTTTTTTGGTTAAATGAAAAATTAAGTAATTTATTAACTAAGTATTATTCTAAAATTATAAATTTTAGAATAAATAGGTTGAGGAAAATGATATGTTTTAGCAATAGTATCACCTCTACCATCTTTAAGAAGAATCTCATAAAAATATGTTTTTGGATCTAAATTTGATTCAAGTTGGAATGTATCAGCTGACAATACACTATTTGGTTTCTAAAATATAATTAATCAATTTTAAAATATTTTTTTGTTTTACATGTATTAAGGAAGAGTAATTACAATAGAAATAGTTTTGGCTGCATATATTTTTGTTGGAGCTAATGTATTATATAAGAAAGTATTCCGAATAATATTAAAGGTTAATGGTGACTTTTCGATGGTATCTCTTATAACTGTTATTTCAACATCATTTGTACTTTTATTTGAATGTGCTATTATTGATATTGGTTTCATAAATTCTTTAGCCCAATAATGAAGAAACTAAAAATAATTAATATTAATTTTTTTTATTAAAATTTAAATAACAAAAGATTTAAATTATTGAATTGTAAAACTTAGTTAGTATATTTTATTTTTTTTACCTTATAATTTCCATTAAAATCAATACTAGACCATGATGGTGCTATCCAAACATCATTTAATTGGCAATATAATGCACCCATTCTATTATGTTTACTATTACGATTTTTACGAAGAATTTCAGTTTCTAATTTTGTAGCTAAAGCTTGTGTAAGTTGCCTAAGGCATGTAATATTTTCAGCATAATCTGGTTGATCTGATGTTATTAATGGTAATTGTCGGAACATTAAACATGATCTTATTTCATTACCAAATGGTAAATGTTGACGATGTTCTAATAAATCATTGAAATTATCATAATTATACATAATTTTATCTCATGCAGATTTTTGTGGTAATGATTGAAAAGCATATTCTGATGAAAATCTTGGTATTGGATATACGTCTGGATCAGACCAATCACGAAAATATTCATAGAAATGTACTAAAAAAAAACAATAATTACAAAAAATTTTTTATAACAATTGTGATAAATTATTTTTATTAAAATTTTTTTAGAAAATTTTAAGGTTACATCAGAATCATATTTTTTTCTAAATAATAATGGAGATCGAATATTATTGTAAAAGAGCGAGAGTAATAAAGTTTTCTAATAAAATCTTAAAAAATTGGTGATGCTATGGATTTCTTTGAGTAACAATTGAAATAAATAAATTCTAAAATGAATGAAAATTAATTCGAGAAAAATTTTGGACCCAAAAGATTTTCAAAAACCAAATTGAAATAAAACTGAATATTTTTATTAACATATACCTTACTGTCACCATAATTTGGATCTTGTGGCTGTGGTGATATAAAATCATCTTCAATAGTTTTATCGCAATTTGATGGTTATGATGTTAATGGATCTGGTCTTGATGGATGATTATAAAATTTTTTTAACTCATCGTTGATTGTTGTATTATATAAAAGCCGATATTCTTTTTCAAAACGTTTCTGCTCAGGTTTTGTATTGTACCTTTAAATTTTGTAATATAAATTATGTCGAATAAATTTTATTTTAATATTTCAAAATAAATTTAACAATTTAAAGTGTAAATCTTAAAATTAAACTTCTTACCAATTTTGTACTAATGCAGCTTCATTTTCATTATTACCAGCAGTTATTGCTATACTTGCATGATGAGCTATACGTTTAATATTTTGTACAGTTTCTGTTCTTATCGATCTACAAAGTATAAGTGTATGTTAATTCGTATGGCTGACGAACAGAATGTGAAATTTACAAGTATTACAACCGTTTACATATTTACATTTAACTATATTTACAATAAAAATAAAAAAACAATGCCGGTTCATAAAATTTTTAATTGTTATTAAAATATGATTCATATTTGTTATTAAAAGTTGTTGTTGTTCCAAGTTTATTCTACAATATAAAAATAATAATATTAAAATTAAAGACTGATCACTTATACTAGAAAATATACTTACATATATATATGTATTAATATTCAAAGTTTGGAAATGTTTAAAAAGCAAATTGATCTAAATTGCTCAATGGAAGTTTCTGTTTACACCTGTGTTAAACAAATATGTGTATATATATACATACATATATGTATATAGTTACAGATTTTAAGAGAAATTTAAAAAATAATATATGTATGTATAAAATTTCAGTTTCAACAATGATTGTAGAAAATTCTCATTAACATTTTATTAAAATTTTTATTGTTGTACAGCTTCCGAGAATTTATCCGATTTATGAAGAAGTCCAGTTAACTATTGCAAGTGATGATTAATTTCAAAATTTGGACAGAATTATTTATGGCTGGTATAGTGTGAATTAGTACACTTTCTTTGAATTAACGTTATGATTCAACAAAGTGGTAAACAATAAATTCTAAAAAGTAAACAATATTACTGGTGTGGCAAACTGCGACTCCCGAGTCAAAAGATAAATATACCCAAGTTCTATTTTAACTTCTGTGTTAATATATTTTAAAAAATTTTACTGAAAATGTTAAATTAAGTTACTGAAAAATAAATGGAAATTATTTAATATAAAAACTTAATTCCATTTTAGTTAAGAATGATAACTTTTTAATACAATTTAAATTTTGGCTCTCGAAAAATTTCAAATTTTTAAATATGGCTTGAATTAACGAAGAGCTTGACCACCCCTCATATAATAAATTTTAATAAATCTCTGCGAATATGATATTTTTGCTTATCTTTTTAAATTTAACTAAAGTATTTTTGTTGTGACCAAGTCCAATAAATCCAAAATCATTAATTATATTTTTTGAAATTCTTTTTATATTATAGGCATGTGTGTATCAATACTGAGTAGTCAGATACTAGAGAGCATTTACAACGTATTGCTTCTTAATTTTTGGCAAAGAACGACAAATAACAGCCATAAAATCGTAATTTAAACTCTTGATGTCGTACCTAAAGTTAGCGTACCTAAAATAAATGCAAGTTTTAAAATGTATTAAAGTCTAGCTAAAGAATTTTATTAAGCATAGCGTATTTAATAGAGAATTCCTTCTTAATTTAGTAACACTTTTCAAGTAATCTGTTTATTAATTATGTAGTTTTTTACATGTTATTTCTCATTTAAAGCACATTGAACTAAAATAGAAACTTTTCTAATACATAAACTTGCCTATAGTTATAGAAAATCTTACATCTGTAAACGAATTCTTTAAATTTTTTTTAAAAAATATTCCAATTTGATCAATTGTATTAAATGGTGTTGAATCTAGAATATTACCTTCACCAAAAAGAATACAATCTTCATGAAATTTAATTGTTTTACTCCAATATTCTTCATAATTTTCATTATTATTTTCAATCACTTCTCTCATTGGAATAATTTCAACTTGAAGACGATGCCATTCCCCATCATAAATCTGTAAAATTTATTGAATTATTATTTTCAAAATAATGATAAAATTTTTATTAAATTTTCAAAATTATTAGTATCATTTGTTGTATTTAATACTGCTCTTGTATGTTTATATCCTGAATTTGATTTGGCAATATAAGTTAAACTTTTTCCTAAATTAATGTTAATCGATTGAATTATTTCGGTATTAAGATTTTTAAATTATAATAGACACATTTGACTCTCAATAAGTCCAATGTGTCGAAAAATGATTTCAAAATAAAAGTTTCTTAAATCTTCTTTATTTGTAAATGATTTTGGTATATGAAAATATCGTTCAATAGGATAATGAAAACGATAAAAATGATTATTTGTGTGAGGGACAGAAAAACATCCAATTCGACGGTATTTTCGACCAAAAATTTCCAACAAATCAGATGGGGATATTGCACTTTTGTGTAATGTTGTTAAATCAGGGCATCTTTCTTCAGTCATACGGCTATAATTCGGTCTCGCGCATATAATTCGGTTCTAAAAAAATCTACATAAAGTTACAAATAAAAATTAAATATGTTTTTAAATAAATGTTCCATAACTAAGGTGATTTTCGAGTCCACAGCGCTTCCGATATAATTTTGACTTTATTATTTAGTTTTTGTTGGGGCATGAATAGTTCAATTTTTTGCAGAGAATGTTGTAATTTCACATAAAATTTAAGAAAAAATTTTTATTATTGTGGTCCTATGTTTTTCTTCAGGGTTACAAATACAATTAAAAAAATTTAAGACCGTTTTAGGTACATTCTTTTAAGACTATGTTAGGAACATTCTTGTTATCCTTTTTGTGAGGAAATAGTTTTATATAGTGAGAAAGTAAGAATGTTATCGAATTGTTAGAAAATGTAATTTTAAAAAATATACAATAAAAAAAAAAAGAAATTGTAAAACTTCGTGCATATTTGTGCTTCTTAATCGCAACCAATTTTTGTTATAAGCATGAACCATTATGTATGCAAATAATTCGTCACTATAATAATAATTTTCCATAAGTTTCTATAGCTTGCTTACAGACTGAATTAGGTAGATATTTTATGCTAAAATTTAAAAATTAAAAATTTTATCTAAAAATTTGTTTAAAACCGATCGAAACCAATGTACTAATACAGCAAAATCAAAGAAAGGTATTCTTTAGACAGAGGTTTGAAAAATAGGTCGAAAATACAGCTGTTTACCTTTTTGGAATTAAATTCTCAGCTTTGTTAATTTGAATTTTTCCATTTTTTCTATAAAAAATTCAAACTCCGTGTACACTACATGTCTCCTTTTTCGTATTAAAAATGTTTTTGATTTGAAAAATTGATTCCAGATGAAAATTTCATAATATTCTGGTTATTGTTAAAAAAAGTTCATTTAAACATTTCGAAATTTTCATTGTTCTTGTTATTTTCAGCTTTATGGTAAACGCTCATTGGATTCATTTTTTCTTAATAAATTTCCTTAGACTCCTTAATGTGCATATTTAAGTAATTTTAGCCATTTTCTTATCCGTTTTAAAATTTTAATTCAATTCTAATTCCTTATATATTTTTCTCTTCATAATGTTTTGATTTTATATTGACAGCAATTTTTCAAAAAAATTTGTCTTGAGTTCGAATCCAAATTTTACCATTTTCTAAAAAAAAAATTTTAATAATATTTTCATTTTGAATTGAAAATGAAAAAAGAAAAATTTTATCCTCGTGAATATTTAAAAAATAAAAATATTTTTGAAAAAAATATATGTATACTATAATTTGGTGGTTTATATTAAGAGTTAGTTCCTATATATTTTGTGTGAATGTTGTTGAGTTTGTTAGTTGTTGTGTGAATGTGTTATTAGATTAAGTTAAAAGTTTTCAAAACATTTCCTAGACTTAGATTTTTAGAATTGCAGTACGACCGCGAGGCTTAAGGGTAGTCACTGGTAAATTTTTAGACCGGACTTAGGTCTGGATTCGTCAAAATTTTGACATTTTTTGTGTTTACACAAAAGAAATATGCTTGAGTTCAAATTCAATTTTTACCATTTTTATAAGAAAATTTTTTTTTTTGTTTGCATGAAATAATAAATTTTAAAATATAATAAAGTTTCATGTAAATACACAGAATTTTCTTTCTAAGTACTTTACTATCTTTAAATATGTTTTGGGGAGCCTAAAACAACGGCTTTCTAATTGATATTCCTCTTCATTGTGATATTCTCAAATTTCGAAGTTGCGTGTGTTTAGAGTTTAAAAAATTCCAATTTTTAATTTTTAAAAAAATTTTTGTTAGTTTTTCAATTAATTGACGTAATTTTGCAATTTTCTTTAGTTTCTAAACTAAACTTTAATATGGTAAACTTCAAGCTGTTGTGATTCGGGTGTTATTCACAAAATTAACGTATTTAGTATTTTTTTATAAATATATTTATTTACGTACTATGTACGTTTGGATTGCAGATTGAATCGAATTTTTAATATAATGAATTGCTACATTAAGCAATAAAATTTTTATTTGAGCAATCAAATCCAATATCAATTTTACGCTAATAAAGGTAATTTAAAAATACAAGAGATTATAATAATTAAAAGTTTCGGATAAACAATTTAAAAAAGTACAATAGGAATTTTTTGGATACATAATTTTAATCATTAAAAAAGAAATTTTCTCATAAGCAAAAAATCTCTATTTTTTACATCTTTCTGGTAGTTCTTCAGTTTTTGGATAATTTTCATTCATATATTGATTTACTGTATAAATTTTAATATGTTCTGTTGATGTTTTATAATCATTTCTATATTCTAAATAAATCATTTTAATTGGATCAGTTTGTATAAAACCATTATCTGATAATGTATAACTTGTAATATTATCATGTACAATTTCTATGTAAACGAATAATGCTGGATAACTAACTTTAACACCAATACTAATACTTGAAATTGGAGCCTGATATTTGCTTGTATAAATTTCCACCTGTTTTTTTTCTTTGGTTAAATGAAAAATTAAGTAATTTATTAACTAAGTATTATTCTAAAATTATAAATTTTACCTCTATATTTGGATCTCTTCATCCGACTGCTTTTTTAATAGGTTGAGGAAAATGATATGTTTTAGCAATAGTATCACCTCTACCATCTTTAAGAAGAATCTCATAAAAATATGTTTTTGGATCTAAATTTGATTCAAGTTGGAATGTATCAGCTGACAATACACTATTTGGTTTCTAAAATATAATTAATCAATTTTAAAATATTTTTTTGTGTTACATGTATTAAGGAAGAGTAATTACAATAGAAATAGTTTTAGCTGCATATATTTTTGCTGGAGATAATGTATTATATAAGAAAGTATTCCGAATAATATTAAAGGTTAATGGTGACTTTTCGATGGTATCTCTTATAACTGTTATTTCAACATCATTTGTACTTTTACTTGAATGTGCTATTATTGATATTGGTTTCATAAATTCTTTAGCCCAATAATGAAAAATCTAAAAAACATTAATATTAATTTTTTTTATTAAAATTTAAATAACAAAAGATTTAAATTATTGAATTGTAAAACTTAGTTAGTATATTTTATTTTTTTTACCTTATAATTTTCATTAAAATCAATACTAGACCATGATGGTGCTATCCAAACATCATTTAATTGCCAATATAATGCACCCATTGAATTATGTTTACTACGAGTATTACGATTTTTACGAAGAATTTCAGTTTCTAATTTTGTAGCTAAAGTTTGTGTAAGTTGACTAAGGTATATAATATTTTCAGCATAATCTGGTTGATCTGATGTTATTAATGGTAATTGTCGGAATATTAAACATGATCTTATTTCATTACCAAATGGTAAATGTGGACGATGTTCTAATAAATCATTGAAATTATCATGATTATACATAATTTTATCCCATGCAGATTTTTGTGGTAATGATTGAAAACCATATTCTGATGAAAATCTTGGTATTGGATATACGTCTGGATCAAACCAATCACGAAAATATTCATAGAAATTACAAAAAATTTTTTATAACAATTGTGATAAATTATTTTTATTAAAATTTTTTTGGAAAATTTTAAGGTTACATCAGAATCATATTTTTTTCTAAATAATAATGGAGATCGAATATTATTGTAAAAGAGCGAGTGTAATAAAGTTTTCTAATAAAATCTTAAAAAATTTGTGATGCTATGGATTTCTTTGAGTAACAATTGAAATAAATAAATTCTAAAATGAATGAAAATTAATTCGAGAAAAATTTTGGACCCAAAAGATTTTCAAAAACCAAATTGAAATAAAACTGAATATTTTTATTAACATATACCTTACTGTCACCATAATTTGGATCTTGTGGCTGTGGTGATATAAAATAGTCTTCAATAGTTTTATCACCATTTGATGGTGATGATGTTAATGTTTCTGGTCTTGATGGATGATTATAAAATTTTCTTAACTAATCGTTGATTGTTGCATTATATAAAAGCCGATATTCTTTTTCAAAACGTTTCTGCTCAGGTTTTGTATTGTACCTTTAAATTTTATAATATAAATTATGTCGAATAAATTTTATTTTAATATTTCAAAATAAATTTAACAATTTAAAGTGTAAATCTTAAAATTAAATTTCTTACCAATTTTGTACTAATGCAGCTTCATTTTCATTATTACCAGCAATTATTGCTATACTTGCATGATGACCTATACGTTTAATATTTTGTACAGTTTCTGTTCTTATCGATCTACAAAGTATAAGTGTATGTTAATTCGTATGGCTGACGAACAGAATGTGAAATTTACAAGTATTACAACCGTTTACATATTTACATTTCACTATATTTACAATAAAAATAAAAAAACAATGCCGGTTCATAAAATTTTTAATTGTTATTAAAATATGATTCATATTTGTTATTAAAAGTTGTTGTTGTTCCAAGTTTATTCTACAATATAAAAATAATAATATTAAAATTAAAGACTGATCACTTATACTAGAAAATATACTTACTTACATATATGTATTAATATTCAAAGTTTGGAAATGTTCAAAAAGCAAATTGTTCTAAATTGCTCAATAGAAGTTTCTGTTTACACCTGTGTTAAACAAATATGCGTATATATATACATATATGTATATAGATACAGATTTTAAGAGAAATTTAAAAAATAATATATGTCAAAATATAAATAAAATTTCAGTTTCAACAATGATTGTAGAAAATTCTCATTAACATTTTATTAAAATTTTTATTGTTGTACAGCTTCCGAGAATTTATCCGATTTATGAAGAAGTCCAGTTGACTATTGCAAGTGATGATTAATTTCAAAATTTGGACAGAATTATTTATGGCTGGTATAGTGTGAATTAGTACACTTTCTTTGAATTAACGTTATGATTCAACAAAGTGGTAAACAATAAATTCTAAAAAGTAAACAATATTACTGGTGTGGCAAACTGCGACTCCCGAGTCAAATGATAAATATACCCAAGTTCTATTTTAACTTCTGTGTTAATATATTTTAAAAAATTTTACTCCAAAAGTTAAATTAAATTACTGAAAAATAAATGGAAATTATTTAATATAAAAATTTAATTCCATTTTAGATAAGAATGATATGAAAGTTAAGAATGATAACTTTTTAATACAATTTAAATTTTGGCTCTCGAAAAATTTCAAATTTTTAAATATGGCTTGAATTAACGAAGAGCTTGACCACCCCTCATATAATAAATTTTAATAAATCTCTGCGAATATGATATTTTTGCTTATCTTTTTAAATTTAACTAAAGTATTTTTGTTGTGACCAAGTCCAATAAATCCAAAATTAATTATATTTTTTGAAATTCTTTTTATATTATAGGCATGTGTGTATCAATACTGAGTAGTCAGATACTAGAGAGCATTTACAACGTATTGCTTCTTCATTTTTGGCAAAGAACGACAAATAGCAGCCATAAAATCGTAATTTAAACTCTTGATGTCGTACCTAAAGTTAGCGTACCTAAAATAAATGCAAGTTTTAAAATGTATTAAAGTCTAGCTAAAGAATTTTATTAAGCATAGCGTATTTAATAGAGAATTCCCTCTTAATTTAGTAACACTTTTCAAATAATCTGTTTATTAATTATGTAGTTTTTTTACATGTTATTTCTTCATAATTATACTGCATCCTCATTTAAAGCACATTGAACTAAAATAGAAACTTTTCTAATACATAAACTTGCCTATAGTTATAGAAAATCTTACATCTGTAAACGAATTCCATAAATTATTTTTAAAAAATATTCCAATTTGATCAATTGTATTAAATGGTGTTGAATCTAGAATATTACCTTCACCAAAAAGAATACAATCTTCATGAAATTTAATTGTTTTACTCCAATATTCTTCATAATTTTCATCATTATTTTCAATCACTTCTCTCATTGGAATAATTTCAACTTGAAGACGATGCCATTCCCCATCATAAATCTATAAAATTTATTGAATTATTATTTTCAAAATAATGATAAAATTTTTATTAAATTTTCAATATTATTAGTATCATTTGTTGTATTTAATACTGCTCTTGTATGTTTATATCCTGAATTTGATTTGGCAATATAAGTTAAAATTTTTCCTGAATTAAAATTAACCGATTGAATTATTTCGGTATTAATATTTTTAAATTTAGATAGACACATTTGACTCTCAATATCTTCAATGTGGCGAAAAATGATTTCAAAATAAAAGTTTCTTAAATCTTCTTTATTTGTAAATGATTTTGGTATATGAAAATATCGTTCAATAGGATAATGAAAACGATAAAAATGATTATTTGTATGAGGGACAGAAAAACATCCAATTCGACGGTATTTTCGACCAAAAATTTCCAACAAATCAAATGGGGATGTTGCGTTTTTGTGTAATGTTGTTAAATCAGGGCATCTTTCTTCAGTTATACGGCTATAATTCGGTCCCGCGCATGTAATTCGGTTCTACAAAAATCTACATAAAGTTACAAATAAAAATTAAATATGTTTTTAAATTAAGGTTCCATAACTAAGGTGATTTTCGAGTCTACAGGGTTTCCGATATAATTTTGACTTTATTATTTAGTTTTTGTTGGGGCTTGAATAGCTCAATTTTTGGCAGAGAATGTTGCAATTTCACATAAAATTTAAGAAAAAATTTTTATTATTGTGGTCCTATGTTTTTCTTCAGGGTTACAAATACAATTAAAAAAATTTAAGACCGTTTTAGATACATTCTTTTAAGACTATATTAGGAACATTCTTGTTATCCTTTTTTTGAGGAAATAGTTTTATATAGTGAGAAAGTAAGAATGTTATCAAATTGTTAGAAAATGTAATTTTAAAAAATATACAATACAATAAAAAAAAAAGAAATTGTAAAACTTCGTACATATTTGTGCTTCTTAATCACAATCAATTTTTGTTATAAGCATGAACCATTATGTATACAAATGATACAGACTGAATTAGGTAGATATTTTATGCTAAAATTTAAAAATTAAAAATTTCATCTAAAACTTTGTTTAAAACCGATCGAAACCAATGTACTAAAACAGCAAAATCAAAGAAAGGTGTTCTTTAGACAGAGGTTTGAAAAATAGGTCGAAAATACAGCTGTTTACCTTAATTCCAAATTCTCAGCTTTGTTAAATTGAATTTTTCCATTTTTTCTATAAAAATTTCAAACTCCGTGTACATTACATGTCTCCTTTTTGGTATTAAAAATGTTTTTGATTTGAAAATTGATTCCAGATGAAAATTTCATAATATTCTGGTTATTGTTAAAAAAAGTTCATTTAAACATTTCGAAATTTTTATTGTTCTTGTTATTTTCAGCTTTACGGTAAACGCTAATTGAATTAATTTTTTCTTAATAAATTTCCTTAGACTCCTTAATGTGCATATTTAAGTAATTTTAGCCATTTTGTTATCCGTTTTAAAATTTTAATTCAATTCTAATTCCTTATATATTTTTCTCTTCATAATGTTTTGATTTTAAATTGACAGCAATTTTTCAAAAAAATTTGTCTTGAGTTCGAATCCAAATTTTACCATTTTCTAAAAAAAAAATTTTAATAATATTTTCATTTTGAATTGAAAATGAAAAAAGAAAAATTTTATCCTCGTGAATATTTAAAAAATAAAAATATTTTTGAAAAAAATATATGTATAATATAATTTGGTGGTTTATATTAAGAGTTAGTTCCTATATATTTTGTGTGAATGTTGTTGAGTTTGTTAGTTGTTGTGTGAATGTGTTAGTAGATTAAGTTAAAAGTTTTCAAAACATTTCCTAGACTTAAATTTTTAGAATTGCAGTACGACCGCGAGGCTTAAGGGTAGTCACTGGTAAATTTTTAGACCGGACTTAGGTCTGGATCCGTCAAAATTTTGACATTTTTTGTGTTTATACAAAAAAAATATGCTTGAGTTCAAATTCAATTTTTACCATTTTTATAAGAAAATTTTTTTTTTGTTTGCATGAAATAATAAATTTTAAAATATAATAAAGTTTCATGTAAATACACAGAATTTTCTTTCTAAGTACTTTACTATCTTTAAATATGTTTTGGGGAGCCTAAAACAACGGCTTTCTAATTGATATTCCTCTTCATTGTGATATTTTCAAATTTCGAAGTTGAGTGTGTTCAGAGTTTGAAAAATTTGAATTTTTAATTTTTAAAAAATTTTTTGTTAGTTTTTCAATTAATCGACGTAATTTTGCAATTTTCTCTAGTTTCTAAACTAAACTTTAATATGGTAAACTTCAAGCTGTTATGATTCGGGTGTTATTCAGAAAATTAACATATTTAATATTTTTTTATAAATATATTTATTTACGTACTATGTACGTTTGGATTGCAGATTGAATCGAATTTTTAATATAATGAATTGCTACATTAAGCAATAAAATTTTTATTTGAGCAATCAAATCCAATATCAATTTTACGCTAATAAAGGTAATTTAAAAATACAAGAGATTATAATAATTAAAAGTTTCGGATAAACAATTTAAAAAAGTACAATAGGAATTTTTTGGATACATAATTTTAATCATTAAAAAAGAAATTTTCTCATAATAAATATTTAATACAATGTACTAAAAAAAAACAATAATTACAAAAAATTTTTTATAACAATTGTGATAAATTATTATTATTAAAATTTTTTTAGAAAATTTTAAGGTTACATCAGAATCATATTTTTTTCTAAATAATAATGGAGATCGAATATTATTGTAATTAAAAAATTCGAAATCTTAAAAAATTGGTGATGCTATGGATTTCTTTGAGTAACAATTGAAATAAATAAATTCTAAAATGAATGAAAATTAATTCGAGAAAAATTTTGGACCCAAATGATTTTCAAAAACCAAATTGAAATAAAACTTAATATTTTTATTAACATATAACTTACTGTCACCATAATTTGGAACTTGTGGCTGTGGTGATATAAAATCATCTTCAATAGTATCACAATTTGATGGTGATGATGTTAATGGATCTGGTCTTGATGGATGCTTATAAAATTTTCTTAACTTATCGTTGATTGTTGCATTATATAAAAGCCGATGTTCTTTTTCAAAACGTTTCTGCTCAGGTTTTGTATTGTACCTTTAAATTTTATAATATAAATTATGTCGAATAAATTTTATTTTAATATTTCAAAATAAATTTAACAATTTAAAGTGTAAATCTTAATATTAAATTTCTTACCAATTTTAGTACTAATGCAGCTTCATTTTCATTATTACCAGCAATTATTGCTATACTTGCATGATGAGCTATACGTTTAATATTTTGTACAGTTTCTGTTCTTATCGATCTACAAAGTATAAGTGTATGTTAATTCGTATGGCTGACGAACAGAATGTGAAATTTACAAGTATTACAACCGTTTACATATTTACATTTCACTATATTTACAATAAAAATAAAAAAACAATGCCGGTTCATAAAATTTTTAATTGTTATTAAAATATGATTCATATTTGTTATTAAAAGTTGTTGTTGTTCCAAGTTTATTCTACAATATAAAAATAATAATATTAAAATTAAAGAGTGATCACTTATACTAGAAAATATACTTACATATATATATGTATTAATATTCAAAGTTTGGAAATGTTCAAAAAGCAAATTGTTCTAAATTGCTCAATAGAAGTTTCTGTTTACACCTGTGTTAAACAAATATGTGTATATATATACATATATGTATATAGATACAGATTTTAAGAGAAATTTAAAAAATAATATATGTAATATTTCAACAAAGATTGTAGAAAATTCTCATTAACATTTTATTAAAATTTTTATTGTTGTACAGCTTCCGAGAATTTATCCGATTTATGAAGAAGTCCAGTTAACTATTGCAAGTGATGATTAATTTCAAAATTTGGATAGAATTATTTATGGCTCGTATAGTGTGAATTAGTACACTTTCTTTGAATTAACGTTATGATTCAACAAAGTGGTAAACAATAAATTCTAAAAAGTAAACAATATTACTGGTGTGGCAAACTGCGACTCCCGAGTCAAATGATAAGTATACCCAAGTTCTATTTTAACTTCTGTGTTAATATATTTTAAAAAATTTTACTGAAAAAGTTAAATTAAGTTACTGAAAAATAAATGGAAATTATTTAATATAAAAATTTAATTCCATTTTAGTTAAGAATGATATGAAAGTTAAGAATGATAACTTTTTAATACAATTTAAATTTTGGCTCTCGAAAAATTTCAAATTTTTAAATATGGCTTGAATTAACGAAGAGCTTGACCACCCCTCATATAATAAATTTTAATAAATCTCTGCGAATATGATATTTTTGCTTATCTTTTTAAATTTAACTAAAGTATTTTTGTTGTGACCAAGTCCAATAAATCCAAAATTAATTATATTTTTTGAAATTCTTTTTATATTATAGGCATGTGTGTATCAATACTGAGTAGTCAGATACTAGAGAGCATTTACAACTTATTGCTTCTTCATTTTTGGCAAAGAACGACAAATAGCAGCCATAAAATCGTAATTTAAACTCTTGATGTCGTACCTAAAGTGAGCGTACCTAAAATAAATGCAAGTTTTAAAATGTATTAAAGTCTAGCTAAAGAATTTTATTAAGCATAGCGTATTTAATAGAGAATTCCCTCTTAATTTAGTAACACTTTTCAAGTAATCTGTTTATTAATTATGTAGTTTTTTTACATGTTATTTCTCATTTAAAGCACATTGAACTAAAATAGAAACTTTTCTAATACATAAACTTGCCTATAGTTATAGAAAATCTTACATCTGTAAACGAATTCCATAAATTATTTTTAAAAAATATTCCAATTTGATCAATTGTATTAAATGGTGTTGAATCTAGAATATTACCTTCACCAAAAAGAATACAATCTTCATGAAATTTAATTGTTTTACTCCAATATTCTTCATAATTTTCATTATTATTTTCAATCACTTTTCTCATTGGAATAATTTCAACTTGAAGACGATGCCATTCCCCATCATAAATCTGTAAAATTTATTGAATTATTATTTTCAAAATAATGATAAAATTTTTATTAAATTTTCAATATTATTAGTATCATTTGTTGTATTTAATACTGCTCTTGTATGTTTATATCCTGAATTTGATTTGGCAATATAAGTTAAAATTTTTCCTGAATTAAAATTAACCGATTGAATTATTTTGGTATTAATATTTTTAAATTTAGATAGACACATTTGACTCTCAATAAGTCCAATGTGGCGAAAAATGATTTCAAAATAAAAGTTTCTTAAATCTTCTTTATTTGTAAATGATTTTGGTATATGAAAATATCGTTCAATAGGATAATGAAAACGATAAAAATTATTATTTGTATGAGGAACAGAAAAACATCCAATTCGACGGTATTTTCGACCAAAAATTTCCAACAAATCAAATGGGGATGTTGCGTTTTTGTGTAATGTTGTTAAATCAGGGCATCTTTCTTCAGTTATACGGCTATAATTCGGTCTCACGCATATAATTCGGTTCTAAAAAAATCTACATAAAGTTACAAATAAAAATTAAATATGTTTTTAAATTAATGTTCCATAACTAGGGTGGTTTTCCAGTCCACAGCGCTTCCGATATAATTTTGACTTTATTATTTAGTTTTTGTTGGGGCATGAATAGTTCAATTTTTTGCAGCGAATGTTGTAATTTCACATAAAATTTAAGAAAAAATTTTTATTATTGTGGTCCTATGTTTCTCTTCAGGATTACAAATACAATTAAGAAAATTTAAGACCGTTTTAGCTACATTCTTTTAAGACTATATTAGGAACATTCTTGTTATCCTTTTTTTTAGGAAATAGTTTTATATAAAATTTCGCACATATTTGTGCTTCTTAATCATAACCAATTTTTGTTATAAGCATGAACCATTATGTATACAAATAATTCGTCACTATATAATAATAATTTTCCATAAGTTTCTATAGCTTGCTTACAGACTGAATTAGGTAGATATTTTATGCTAAAATTTAAAAATTAAAAATTTCATCCAAAAATTTGTTTAAAACCGATCGAAATCAATGTACTAATACAGCAAAATCAAAGAAAGGTGTTCTTTAGACAGAGGTTTGAAAAATAGGTCGAAAATACAGCTGTTTACTTTAATTCCAAATTCTCAGCTTTGTTAATTTGAATTTTTCCATTTTTTCTATAAAAATTTCAAACTCCGTGTACATTACATGTCTCCTTTTTGGTATTAAAAATGTTTTTGATTTGAAAATTGATTCCAGATGAAAATTTCATAATATTCTGGTTATTGTTAAAAAAAGTTCATTTAAACATTTCGAAATCTTCATTGTTCTTGTTATTTTCAGCTTTATGGTAAACGCTCATTGGATTAATTTTTTCTTAATAAATTTCCTTAGACTCCTTAATGTGCATATTTAAGTAATTTTAGTCATTTTGTTATCCGTTTTAAAATTTTAATTCAATTCTAATTCCTTATATATTTTTCTCTTCATAATGTTTTGATTTTAAATTGACAGCAATTTTTCATTTTCATGAAATATGAAAAAAAAATTTATCTTGAGTTCGAATCCAAATTTTACCATTTTCTAAAAAAAAAAATTTTAATAATATTTTCATTTTGAATTGAAAATGAAAAAAGAAAAATTTTATCCTCGTGAATATTTAAAAAATAAAAATATTTTTGAAAAAAATATATGTATAATATAATTTGGTGGTTTATATTAAGAGTTAGTTCCTATATATTTTGTGTGAATGTTGTTGAGTTTGTTAGTTGTTGTGTGAATGTGTTATTAGATTAAGTTAAAAGTTTTCAAAACATTTCCTAGACTTAGATTTTTAGAATTGCAGTACGACCGCGAGGCTTAAGGGTAGTCACTGGTAAATTTTTAGACCGGACTTAGGTCTGGATCCGTCAAAATTTTGACATTTTTTGTGTTTATACAAAAAAAATATGCTTGAGTTCAAATTCAATTTTTACCATTTTTATAAAAAAATTTTTTTTTTGTTTGCATGAAATAATAAATTTTAAAATATAATAAAGTTTCATGTAAATACACAGAATTTTCTTTCTAAGTACTTTACTATCTTTAAATATGTTTTGGGGAGCCTAAAACAACGGCTTTCTAATTGACATTCCTCTTCATTGTGATATTTTCAAATTTCGAAGTTGCGTGTGTTTAGAGTTTGAAAAATTTGAATTTTTAATTTTTAAAAAAATTTTTGTTAGTTTTTCAATTAATTGGCGTAATTTTGTAATTTTCTCTAGTTTCTAAACTAAACTTTAATATGGTAAACTTCAAGCTGTTATGATTCGGGTGTTATTCAGAAAATTAACGTATTTAGTATTTTTTTATAAATATATTTATTTACGTACTATGTACGTTTGGATTGCAGATTGAATCGAATTTTTAATATAATGAATTGCTACATTAAGCAATAAAATTTTTATGTTTTTGGATCTAAATTTGATTCAAGTTGGAATGTATCAGCTGACAATACACTATTTGGTTTCTAAAATATAATTAATCAATTTTAAAATATTTTTTTGTGTTACATGTATTAAGGAAGAGTAATTACAATAGAAATAGTTTTGGCTGCATATATTTTTGCTGGAGCTAATGTATTATATAAGAAAGTATTCCGAATAATATTAAAGGTTAATGGTGACTTTTCGATGGTATCTCTTATAACTGTTATTTCAACATCATTTGTACTTTTATTTGAATGTGCTATTATTGATATTGGTTTCATAAATTCTTTAGCCCAATAATGAAGAAACTAAAAATAATTAATATTAATTTTTTTTATTAAAATTTAAATAACAAAAGATTTAAATTATTGAATTGTAAAACTTAGTTAGTATATTTTATTTTTTTTACCTTATAATTTCCATTAAAATCAATATTAGACCATGATGGTGCTATTCAAACATCATTTAATTGCCAATATAATGCACCCATTGTATTATGTTTACTATTACGATTTTTACGAAGAATTTCAGTTTCTAATTTTGTAGCTAAAGCTTATGTAAGTTGACTAAAGTATATAATATTTTCAGCATAATCTGGTTGATCTGATGTTATTAATGGTAATTGTCGGAATATTAAACATGATCTTATTTCATTACCAAATGGTAAATGTTGACGATGTTCTAATAAATCATTGAAATTATCATGATTATACATAATTTTATCCCATGCAGATTTTTGTGGTAATGATTGAAAACTATATTCTGATGAAAATCTTGGTATTGGATATACGTCTGGATCAGACCAATCACGAAAATATTCATAGAAATGTACTAAAAAAAAACAATAATTACAAAAAATTATTTTAAAAATTTTATAACAATTGTGATAAATTATTTTTATTAAAATTTTTTTAGAAAATTTTAAGGTTACATCAGAATCATATTTTTTTCTAAATAATAATGGAGATCGAATATTATTGTAAAAGAGCGAGAGTAATAAAGTTTTCTAATAAAATCTTAAAAAATTGGTGATGCTATGGATTTCTTTGAGTAACAATTGAAATAAATAAATTCTAAAATGAATGAAAATTAATTCGAGAAAAATTTTGGACCCAAATGATTTTCAAAAAGAAAATTGAAATAAAACTGAATATTTTTATTAACATATAACTTACTGTCACCATAATTTGGATTGGCTGTGGTGATATAAAATCATCTTCAATAGTTTTATCACAATTTGATGGTTATGATGTTAATGGATCTGGTCTTGATGGATGATTATAAAATTTTCTTAACTCATCGTTGATTGTTGCATTATATAAAAGCCGATATTCTTTTTCAAAACGTTTCTGCTCAGGTTTTGTATTGTACCTTTAAATTTTATAATATAAATTATGTCGAATAAATTTTATTTTAATATTTCAAAATAAATTTAACAATTTAAAGTGTAAATCTTAAAATTAAATTTTTTTACCAATTTTGTACTAATGCAGCTTCATTTTCATTATTACCAGCAATTATTGCTATACTTGTATGATGACCTATACGTTTAATATTTTGTACAGTTGTTCTTATCGATCTACAAAGTATAAGTGTATGTTAATTCGTATGGCTGACGAACAGAATGTGAAATTTACAAGTATTACAACCGTTTACATATTTACATTTCACTATATTTACAATAAAAATAAAAAAACAATGCCGGTTCATAAAATTTTTAATTGTTATTAAAATATGATTCATATTTGTTATTAAAAGTTGTTGTTGTTCCAAAATTATTCTACAATATAAAAATAATAATATTAAAATTAAAGACTGATCACTTATACTAGAAAATATACTTACTTACATATATGTATTAACATTCAAAGTTTGGAAATGTTCAAAAAGCATATTGTTCTAAATTGCTCAATAGAAGTTTCTGTTTACACCTGTGTTAAACAAATATGTGTATATATATACATATATGTACTCGTATATAGATACAGATTTTAAGAGAAATTTAAAAAATAATATATGTATAAAATTTCAGTTTCAACAATGATTTTAGAAAATTCTCATTAACATTTTATTAAAATTTTTATTGTTGTGCAGCTTCCGAGAATTTATCCGATTTATGAAGAAGTCCAGTTGACTATTGCAAGTTATGATTAATTTCAAAATTTGGACAGAATTATTTATGGCTGGTATAGTGTGAATTAGTACACTTTCTTTGAATTAACGTTATGATTCAACAAAGTGGTAAACAATAAATTCTAAAAAGTAAACAATATTACTGGTGTGGCAAACTGCGACTCCCGAGTCAAATGATAAATGTACCCAAGTTCTATTTTAACTTCTGTGTTAATATATTTTAAAAAATTTTACTCAAAAAGTTAAATTAAGTTACTGAAAAATAAATGGAAATTATTTAATATAAAAATTTAATTCCATTTTAGTTAAGAAACAAATTTCATTCAATCATAGTTAAGAATTTTATGAAAGTTAAGAATGATAACTTTTTAATACAATTTAAATTTTGGCTCTCGAAAAATTTCAAATTTTTAAATATGGCTTGAATTAACGAAGAGCTTGACCACCCCTCATATAATAAATTTTAATAAATCTCTGCGAATATGATATTTTTGCTTATCTTTTTAAATTTAACTAAAGTATTTTTGTTGTGACCAAGTCCAATAAATCCAAAATTAATTATATTTTTTGAAATTCTTTTTATATTATAGGCATGTGTGTATCAATACTGAGTAGTCAGATACTAGAGAGCATTTACAACTTATTGCTTCTTCATTTTTGGCAAAGAACGACAAATAGCAGCCATAAAATCGTAATTTAAACTCTTGATGTCGTACTTAAAGTGAGCGTACCTAAAATAAATGCAAGTTTTAAAATGTATTAAAGTCTAGCTAAAGAATTTTATTAAGCATAGCGTATTTAATAGAGAATTCCCTCTTAATTTAGTAACACTTTTCAAATAATCTGTTTATTAATTATGTAGTTTTTTTACATGTTATTTCTCATTTAAAGCACATTGAACTAAAATAGAAACTTTTCTAATACATAAACTTGCCTATAGTTATAGAAAATCTTACATCTGAAAACGAATTCTTTAAATTATTTTTAAAAAATATTCCAATTTGATCAATTGTATTAAATGGTGTTGAATCTAGAATATTACCTTCACCAAAAAGAATACAATCTTTATGAAATTTAATTGTTTTAATGTTTTTAAATTAATGTTCCATAACTAAGGTGATTTTCGAGTCCACAGCGCTTCCGATATAATTTTGACTTTTTTATTTAGTTTTTGTTGGGGCATGCATTCATGAATAGTTCAATTTTTTGCAGAGAATGTTGTAATTTCACATAAAATTCAAGAAAAAATTTTTATTATTGTGGTCCTATGTTTTTCTTCAGGGTTACAATTAAAAAAATTTATTCTTGTTATCCTTTTTTTGAAGAAATAGTTTTATATAGTGAGAAAGTAAGAATGTTATCAAATTGTTAGAAAATGTAATTTTAAAAAATATAAAATAAAAAAAAAAGAAATTGTAAAACTTCGTACATATTTGTGCTTCTTAATCGCAACCAATTTTTGTTATAAGCATGAACCATTATGTACACAAATAATTCGTCACTATAATAATAATTTTCCATAAGTTTCTATAGCTTGCTTACAAATTATATTTTTTGAAATTCTTTTTATATTATAGGCATGCGTGTATCAATACTGAGTAGTCAGATACTAGAGAGCATTTACAACGTATTACTTCTTAATTTTTGGCAAAGAACGACAAATAGCAGCCATAAAATCGTAATTTAAACTCTTGATGTCGTATCTAAAGTTAGCGTACCTAAAATAAATGCAAGTTTGTTATAAGCATGAACCATTATGTATGCAAATAATTCGTCACTATAATAATAATTTTCCATAAGTTTCTATAGCTTGCTTACAGACTGAATTAGGTAGATATTTTATGCTAAAATTTAAAAATTAAAAATTTCATCTAAAAATTTGTTTAAAACCGATCGAAACTAATGTACTAATACAGCAAAATCAAAGAAAGGTGTTCTTTAGACAGAGGTTTGAAAAATAGGTCGAAAATACAGCTGTTTACCTTAATTCCAAATTCTCAGCTTTGTTAATTTGAATTTTTCCATTTTTTCTATAAAAATTTCAAACTCCGTGTACACTACACGTCTCCTTTTTGGTATTAAAAATGTTTTTGATTTGAAAATTGATTCCAGATGAAAATTTCATAATATTCTGGTTATTGTTAAAAAAAGTTCATTTAAACATTTCGAAATTTTCATTGTTCTTGTTATTTTCAGCTTTATGGTAAACGCTCATTGGATTCATTTTTTCTTAATAAATTTCCTTAGACTCCTTAATGTGCATATTTAAGTAATTTTAGCCATTTTGTTATCCGTTTTAAAATTTTAATTCAATTCTAATTCCTTATATATTTTTCTCTTCATAATGTTTTGATTTTAAATTGACAGCAATTTTTCAAAAAAATTTGTCTTGAGTTCGAATCCAAATTTTACCATTTTCTAAAAAAAAAATTTTAATAATATTTTCATTTTGAATTGAAAATGAAAAAAGAAAAATTTTATCCTCGTGAATATTTAAAAAATAAAAATATTTTTGAAAAAAATATATGTATACTATAATTTGGTGGTTTATATTAAGAGTTAGTTCCTATATATTTTGTGTGAATGTTGTTGAGTTTGTTAGTTGTTGTGTGAATGTGTTATTAGATTAAGTTAAAAGTTTTCAAAACATTTCCTAGACTTAGATTTTTAGAATTGCAGTACGACCGCGAGGCTTAAGGGTAGTCACTGGTAAATTTTTAGACCGGACTTAGGTCTGGATTCGTCAAAATTTTGACATTTTTTGTGTTTACACAAAAGAAATATGCTTGAGTTCAAATTCAATTTTTACCATTTTTATAAGAAAATTTTTTTTTTTGTTTGCATGAAATAATAAATTTTAAAATATAATAAAGTTTCATGTAAATACACAGAATTTTCAACAAGTTCCGAGCTATTGGAGCTTAAAATCAACTTGTTTAATTTTTGAAACTTTAAGTATGCAAAGTATAAGCATGTTTAAATATGTTTTGGGGAGCCTAAAACAACGGCTTTCTAATTGATATTCCTCTTCATGGTGATATTTTCAAATTTCGAAGTTGCGTGTGTTTAGAGTTTGAAAAATTTGAATTTTTAATTTTTAAAAAATTTTTTGTTAGTTTTTCAATTAATCGACGTAATTTTGCAATTTTCTCTAGTTTCTAAACTAAACTTTAATATGATAAACTTCAAGCTGTTATGATTCGGGTGTTATTCAGAAAATTAACATATTTAATATTTTTTTATAAATATATTTATTTACGTACTATGTACGTTTGGATTGCAGATTGAATCGAATTTTTAATATAATGAATTGCTACATTAAGCAATAAAATTTTTATTTGAGCAATCAAATCCAATATCAATTTTACGCTAATAAAGGTAAGTTAAAAATACAAGAGATTATAATAATTAAAAGTTTCGGATAAACAATTTAAAAAAGTACAATAGGAATTTTTTGGATACATAATTTTAATCATTAAAAAAGAAATTTTCTCATAATAAATATTTAATACAATTTTATACAAAGCAAAAAATTTCTATTTTTTACATCTTTCTGGTAGTTCTTCAGTTGTTGGATAATTTTCATTCATATATTGGTTTACTGTATAAATTTTAATATGTTCTGTTGATACTTTATAATCATTTCTATATTCTAAATAAATCATTTTAATTGGATCAGTTTGTATAAAACCATTATCTGATAATGTATAACTTGTAATATTATCATGTACAATTTCTATGTAAACGAATAATGCTGGATAACTAACTTTAACACCAATACTAATACTTGAAATTGGAGCCTGATATTTGCTTGTATAAATTTCCACCTGTTTTTTTTTTTTTTTGGTTAAAAGAAAAATTAAATAATTTATTAACTAAGTATTATTCTACAATTATAAATTTTACCTCTATATTTGGATCTCTTAATCCGACTGCTTTTTTAATAGGTTGAGGAAAATGATATGTTTTAGCAATAGTATCACCTCTACCATCCTTAAGAAGAATCTCATAAAAATATGTTTTTGGATCTATATTTGGTTCAAGTTGGAATGTATCAGCTGACAATACACTATTTGGTTTCTAAAATATAATTAATCAATTTTAAAATATTTTTTTGTGTTACATGTATTAAGGAAGAGTAATTACAATAGAAATAGTTTTGGCTGCATATATTTTTGCTGGAGCTAATGTATTATATAAGAAAGTATTCCGAATAATATTAAAGGTTAATGGTGACTTTTCGATGGTATCTCTTATAACTGTTATTTCAACATCATTTGTACTTTTATTTGAATGTGCTATTATTGATATTGGTTTCATAAATTCTTTAGCCCAATAATGAAGAATCTAAAAAACATTAATATTAATTTTTTTTATTAAAATTTATATAACAAAAAATTTAAATTATTGAATTGTAAAACTTAGTTAGTATATTTTATTTTTTTTACCTTATAATTTCCATTAAAATCAATACTAGACCATGATGGTGCTATCCAAACATCATTTAATTGCCAATATAATGCACCCATTGTATTATGTTTACTATTACGATTTTTACGAAGAATTTCAGTTTCTAATTTTGTAGCTAAAGCTTGTGTAAGCTGACTAAAGTATATAATATTTTCAGCATAATCTGGTTGATCTGATGTTATTAATGGTAATTGTCGGAATATTAAACATGATCTTATTTCATTACCAAATGGTAAATGTTGACGATGTTCTAATAAATCATTGAAATTATCATGATTATACATAATTTTATCCCATGCAGATTTTTGTGGTAATGATTGAAAACCATATTCTGATGAAAATCTTGGTATTGGATATACGTCTGGATCAGACCAATCACGAAAATATTCATAGAAATGTACTAAAAAAAAAACAATAATTACAAAAAATTATTTTAAAAATTTTATAACAATTGTGATAAATTATTTTTATTAAAATTTTTTTAGAAAATTTTAAGGTTACATCAGAATCATATTTTTTTCTAAATAATAATGGAGATCGAATATTATTGTAAAAGAGCGAGAGTAATAAAGTTTTCTAATAAAATCTTAAAAAATTGGTGATGCTATGGATTTCTTTGAGTAACAATTGAAATAAATAAATTCTAAAATGAATGAAAATTAATTCGAGAAAAATTTTGGACCCAAATGATTTTCAAAAACAAAATTGAAATAAAACTGAATATTTTTAATAACATATAACTTACTGTCACCATAATTTGGATCTTGTGGCTGTGGTGATATAAAATCATCTTCAATAGTTTTATCACCATTTGATGGTGATGATGTTAATGGATCTGGTCTTGATGGATGATTATAAAATTTTCTTAACTCATCGTTGATTGTTGCATTATACAAAAGCCGATATTCTTTTTCAAAACGTTTCTGTTCAGGTTTTGTATTGTACCTTTAAATTTTATAATATAAATTATGTCGAATAAATTTTATTTTAATATTTCAAAATAAATTTAACAGTTTAAATTGTAAATCTTAAAATTAAATTTCTTACCAATTTTGTACTAATGCAGCTTCATTTTCATTATTACCAGCAATTATTGCTATACTTGCATGATGACCGATACGTTTAATATTTTGTACAGTTTCTGTTCTTATCGATCTACAAAGTAGAAGTGTATGTTAATTTAACTACTAACAACAATATCACAAAAAAAAATTTACTCCAAAAAATTTTCTTCAACTGGATACATTGCACAACCAAACATCATATCTTGCCATATTAATATACCAAAATTATCTGCCATATCATATAAGAAATCAGATTCATATACACCACCACCCCAAACACGAATCATATTCATATTTGCCGCTTTTACGGATGCCATTAAATGTCGAACTTTATAGAATTTATAAATTAGAAAAATTCGTTTGGTATTTTTCAAAATATTTCAATTTTTTCTTAAGAAAAAGATTTTAAATATTTACTTCGGCTTTGATCGTGTCCAAGTTCTGGTAAAATATGTGATGGAATATAATTAGTACCCTTCATGAAAACTGGTTCATTATTTACTTTAAAGTAAAAGCTTAAACCATCATCTGCAACAAGAATAAAAAAAAATAATAATTAAAATTTAGTAATTATATGTTGTTTCCAGTTTCTAGTTCTTGTAACTAAATTAAGCAGTACATAGCTTCTTTTCGAAATTGGGTATTTGTTCCATTAAAGTAAAATGGAGTTGAGGTATTGTATTTTCGTAGTACAGCGGCAGAGCTACATTCAATTTTTACATTTCATGTCTTATACACCGTGATATATGAATAGGTGGCCCATATCAAAAATAAAAAACAGTCTTGTATTTGATCAGAAGGTTTTAAATCGTTTAATGAATTTAGATTTTAAAAAACTTTATGAACCACATAGTTCCTTGTTCTATTAAAAACTGTTAGGCAACACAATATTAATCGATTTTTGCAGCCAGTATTGTCGGTCAAGAGAAACTCATTAACGATTTGCAGAATCATTTTGAAGTTGGTTGTGATATTAAAGGCTAATTGTAATATTACGATTATAAGATTTTAGTTTTTTTTTTTTTATATAATCTTCAATTTGATAGCAAATTTCAAAGTAGGTTAGCAATTTCAATTCTTAGTTAGAACCACTCTAAAATAACAGAAGTACTTAATTTTGTAAAAGACGCTGCATAGATAACAATTAAAGTTGGAATGATTAATGATTTGATATGCATAATGCATATGATTTTTACCTAATTTTTCTTGAACTAATTCAATTGTTCTTAATCCAATTCTAATAGATTTCTGTGATAATGTTAAATGTCTTGGATCACTTCCATGTGGTGTAGTCCAACCATTAAATGTAAAATGTAAATGATAAAGTTTTTGAATTCCCAAGCCATTTGGCCACCATAAATCAGGATTTCTATTCTAAAAATAAATAAAATATACATAAAAAATGATTAATTGATTTACAAAAAATATAAATTTAAATGTAAATTATGAATTTTCTTAAATAATATTATTTAAAAATCTATTCTCTTTACATCAACTGTAACATTAAATCTGATGATTGAATTTTCAATTGGTTTTGATTCAAAAATAACTTTTTTAGGCTCATTTAATAATTCTCTGCAAAGAAAAAGCAAAATATAAAAATAAAATTTCAATTATAAATTTAAACTTTGCTAACACTGCATAGAATGTTAATTGTCCATAATATGGTTCTTCTAAACTTGTATCCAAATAAACAGAACAGGCAAGACTCCATTTACCATTATTTAGTAATGTTGTTTTGACATCAACATCCCGTATTATAGCAATATCATAATATTCAACAGTTACACGTTTCCTAAAGAAAAAGTTTTAAATAATTTTAATATTTACAATAATTTTTTTTATTCAATTTTATTTAGAGCTACCATATTCCCATTGACGGAGCAGCTAAACCCCAATCCCATCCGAAACTAGCTTGCATTTTACGTAACATATTCATATGACATTCACCATTATATATACTAGGTGGACATTCAGGTGGTGTATATGGAAATTTTTTTGCTCTCTCTTGTGCTTCAAAAATTGGTGATCTTATTTTTACTTGAAGAGTATTAAGTCCCTATATATATTTGTGATAAAATAAAAAGTTCAACAATTTAGTAGGGTTTTTTAATTAATTAATCTTTATTGAAAATATTTTACCGGTCTAATGATATTATTACGTCGAACTTCAAATTTATAACGTACAAACATATTATCGGTGGTACCAATCTCTTTATCATTTAATATTATTTTTGAAAATGTATCAATGCCATAAAATACTAAATTAATAAATTTAGTACTTTGTATTAAACTTTCACTAACAGTAAATGTTGTTGAATATGTCCAATTGTCATTTGCTAACCATCGCCATTTTATATCATTTTTTGAATATAAAATTTCATCTTCTGATAATCCTTTACTTAATGAATATGCACTAAATATTCCAGATGGTATACTTAATCCTTCAATTTTTATGCCTATTAAAAGAAAAAAAAAAAATTGATGAATATTAATTATAAAATTTTTATTGGTATAAGTTTTTACTCTTTCAGAAACTGTTGTCGTAAATCATAATAAAAACAAACCAGATTGATATACTCAGACAATTCTAGAGGGTTTTCGATAATTCAATTCTAATTAAGGTCATAATATAAAGCACGTTTTCACTAAATCAAAACTGCATAAACTTCAATAGTGTTTTCGAAAACAGCAATTGTAGTGCAAAAGAAAATGTGTTCGGAAATGGCAAAGAAATTTTTAGTTTTTTTTTATAACTACTGCCAAAATATTGTAAATTAGCAAAAGGCATTGTAGAAAAATGATGGATATTGAAGAATTGCTCGAGTATATTACAAATCTGCGAAAGTAAAATGTGTATTCAGTTTCTGCGTGCAGGAAACACGCAGAATGTGTGAAAAGACTTCTGGGATTAAATTTAGAACTTTAAACACATCTCCGAATTTTCGAAAATTCCCGTATTACTATAATTTAGAATTGATAATTTCGATTTCAAGTTAATTGTAATTGTTGTCAATAAAAAAAATATAATTATCGTATCCCTAGATTTTGGTCCGAATTGGGCAGTTTTGCTGTCAAGAAATAAGAATAGTTTAGAAATATATATTTTTAAGATATAATGTAATTTCTTAAAAAAAAATACAATAATTTCTAAATTATAAGAGAAGCTGAAAATATTCAGAAAGTTTTGAAAAATTCAAGCTTATTCGAATAATAAAAGCCTATTGATTAAATAATAATAAAAGCCTATTAATTAAATAAACTGTTATATTGCCATAAATTTAATTTAAATTCGATGGATTATAATAAGAGCATATATAAAAGAAAGTTATTCTTAAAAAACATTATAATCAATCACTATGTGATTTTAAGTGTGTTATATTGATTTCTTTGTGAAAAAATCAAACAATTTTCAATAGCAAGGTTTCAAAGTCTTAGTCTAAAGTAAGATTGTATATTACTCGATAAGATATTTTAAAATAGTAAAGAAGAAGATACTTAATAATAATAACAATAGTTGAGCCTTCCCTGTAATCATTTAATGGATTAAATATTAAGGCTATTCCCAAATTTTTATTTATAATTTAAAATAGAAAAATTTTGTATTGAAGAATTTATTTAAAGGTCATTTTAAAATTTCTGTATTTATGACGTAAAAAATTATTTCTGTTTTCTTGTTGTAGAGATTTTATTCTTTTATTTAATATTCACTTTTCACATTTTATATATTTTTAATTCGAATTCATTGATAAGATATTTAATCTATAAATAACTTAAATTAGTTTTTAAATTAAACATAAAAATATCCCTGACATCCAAAATGCAGCATTAAGTTACTACTATAATGTATCTGTCATCTATAGAAGAAGAAATATTTATACAATGTAACAAAATTAAAATTGCTAAAAATGGATTTCAACTACGAAAGCGATCTGCGTAGTGAAAAAATTCAGATTAAAATGCAGTCGTATTTTACTGAAGTTTTATGAAGTTTTACTATACGATGTTAAAACTACAGCTGAAGTCTAGTAAAACTTTTTTCACTAAATTTTAGATATCACTGTATAAATAACTATTCAATTTCAGTATTATAATATTTTTGATAATTATTGTTACATACGAATAAGACTAATATAATTTAACAGTGCTACATACAATAAAATTTCATGGTAAAAGTCACTTGATGTCATACATTTCAAACTAATAATTTCTCTTCAATATTTAGAGCATAATTGTGTTCACATTTTTAAAAAAACGGAAAACGGATTTTACAATACAGAATAATTCTGCTCACTCGAAAATTACGTTACACGAATATATGGCTAGCGAGTTATTTTACTTGCTTTTTTCATTTAGCGAGTAAAATAACGAAATACACTTAACCAGGGTGATTTTCTTTTACATGTGTACCATAATCGAGAAAAATTTTACTACGCATTATAGAATTTAATCAAAATAATTTTTGATTTCAATATTTTAATAATAGACAAAGTTTGAAAAATAATATATTTATGGAAACACACAATTGTCTAATACGAGTATTATGTAAATCCTAAAATTTTATAATATTTAATTTCTATAATTCGTTCATAAGGATATGAATATTCTTTATTTAATACATACTTAAATCAATACAGTAACCGAAGAATACTACATGTTTTTAGAACACTTATTTTAATATTGTAGCACTGGTCACTTCAATATTGATTTAATGTTTATCTAGAGTACTATTACAGTTGTTATCTTCGATTCATTATTATTTTAACAAAATAAACTACGACATTAACAGATATTAATGAAGGTACTCGTACTAATAGAATGTTCCATTTTGATTATACAAATTATTTTGGTACCAACTCTATCTGATTAGAAAATTCAATTAATTTGAGACAAAATTGAAATTTTTAAATTATTATTAATGTTATTGAATTGGTTATCACAATTAGATCAAATAATATTTTATGAAAGTTAAGAAATACTCGTAACTTTAATACAGCGTGGAGTGTAGATAAAAAAATCTTTACACAATTATACGTCTATGAGCTATTTAATCTGCATGCCGAGGTTTTTGGTCAGCTTTCCATAAATTACAGGCACGTTGAAATTATAAATTTCTTAAATTTTAAGTAACTTACTTCCATTTTCATTCTCTAATGTCCAATTTGTTTCTAATTCACCTTCATGAACCGGCTTACTAATCACAGTTTTTATCAATAATAAAATGAAAAAGTAAAAATATTTTATTTTCATTTTATTTTTTTATTATTTTTTTTTTGTTTAACTTATGCGTTTCGCGATCAATTCTAAAGCATTTCTAAAGTGAATTTGACTCAATGAAATTTAAGACTCCACTGAAATTGTTGTCAGTGTATTTTTTGTTTTGCTTTTTTTTTCAAGTTAAACTCTTTTTATTTTATTATCGCAATTTGTCATATTCTTACATACATACATACATACATACATTGATAGTACGTACGTATTATTGTTTCTGTAATAAATTTTTATCAATTGATTTTTTTTTATCAGGTTCTCAAGAACCAAAACAAAGAAAAATAAAAAAACAAAAAAACGAAAACAAAACTTTATAGAATGTTTTTGTTATTGCTACAAAAAAAAAATTTTTTTGATACAATAACAGCTGTTTAGCTCTGTAATCAAACTTGTACTTATTGAAAACAAAAAATGTTGGTACCTACTCAGATCAAAACTATGGTTTTTAATATAGCACATTTCCTTTTAACAATTAAAGCCATTAAGTTTAAAACTTATGTACTAAATAACGTCCACTTTCTATTGAAATACCTAAATATCTATATGTTTAATATTTTAAATATGTTTTATTTAGAAAACATTTCAGAGTGATAATTTTCACAAATACTCAAACTAGCATTAAGATTGAAGTGAATCGCCAATTAGCTTATGTAACGAAAATAAGAATATAAGTTCGGTGGAACGAGGCGAGCTGTAAGGAACAATAATTTGAGATGAAGATCAGTTGGAAAAAAAATCGTTTTATCGGAAAATAGAATAATTATGGATTTTTATTATATAAACATTAAAAAATCTGGGGTTGTTTAAATTTTATAAAAAATTAGAATTAAAATCAGTTTAAGAATATCGGTTAATTCAATGGATCAATAAAATTCAACAACATGATAATTTGTTTATAATTTTTTATGGTTTTTTGTGATAAACGGAGTAAGTATTTATCTTTCTGTATTTATAATTTAAAATATGCCTTTGGTTCGGACAAAGTAACTCTTATCAAACAGTTGCATTTACACGAATTTTAAGAGCAATTTTAACCTCAAAGAATGAGGTGAGTATATAATTAAAAAATTTTCATTACGAAAATATATTATATAAATATATTGTGTACATAATAAATAAATTATAAATAAATTTGTGTACATAATTTAATTTTTCCATATTGAATTTTGTTGAAGTTTTGAAAATGGAAGGACAGATTGAGTGAAATTATAAAGCGCATTTTTCCCAAAAATTTTTTTCCAAATTGTCTAAAAAGAATTTTACTTCAAGCCAAGTATGTTGTGATAACAGCCGTTTTGTATGTTTTATATTTTCAGAAGTGTCAGTATAAGATCAAAAAAGAGAACATTTCCTAATTCCAAAATTTCTTGTCTTTAAGTTCTTAATTGGATCTACAAAAATTTATGAGCTGCCGTTAATAAATTAGTTATTAACGTATATAAGCCGTATTCCACCATAATACTCGGTGTTAGTCATTTTTTACCGTATAATACTCAACGTTTTTTCCGAAGTTAAACGGTAAAATTGACCATAAGGAAATACATTTAATAATCATAAAAATTTGAAATTCCTTCAATTAAATGCATACTTCATGCGAAAAGTCAAATTACTGCTGAACGGAAAATTTTTATTGTATGGCTCTGATATTAAATGCTAGTGGACAGACTGTCTGATATTATTAATTTCTTGATGCAAAAATGGGATTTTTTTTTAATTTTTATTCTTCAAACGTTCTACAAACATAGGTATAGAAATTTATAAATTAATTTTCCCATAAAAAAGTGAAATGACGTTGAAAAGAATTGCATTACAAATTAGTGTGATATTTACGATATACGTGTATGTTAATGTTCATAATACTTATGTATATTATAAATTTTATATGTACTTGATATAAAATATTTTATGAACATAATATTATTCAAGAAAGAGAAATGAGAAATTTTTTATTTACAAAGTAGAATTACTGTTATTTATAAAAATAGAGTTGCTGTTTTTAAATTTTAAATTTTGGACTGTTTCATTACTGGACAAATAACAAAGCGGAAAAATCTGTAAATTCAGTTTAGATAGCTTTAATCAGCCCGATATTAATGTTAATTTTTTATCACTGATATAATAACTGGGGCGATTTTCGAACCAAAACTTTAACCACTTTAATTGAAATGAAAATATTTTCACTGTAGGTAAAGAATTTGAATAGTACTGAGTATTGAGTATTTCTGATCATCTTATATTTGTTGACTTCTAGAATTTCATATTATATTAAAAAATGAACTGTAGATCCAAATTCTAAATTTTCTCCATCAAATCATCAAGTACAGTAAATTTACTACAATTATTTCAATTACACTTCAAAACGGTAAGAATAACTTGTTAAATAACAAGAGAATTTAAAAATACTTTTAAACATATACAAATGTGTATAAGTTTAAAGATAATATTATACGTTTTATGCCTTGTGATATTATAAAGCGTCTGCTCGCCTAGCCTTCGACGATCAATTATTTTTAATAAGATAAGTGTGGGTTCTTATAGTTATATTTTTTTTTGCTTTCTATAATATAAGTGTATGTTATGATCAACATGGTAGAGTAATGCAATATACAATGAACTTGTCTCTGAAAAAAGTATACATACATACTTATGTACATATAGCTGCTACATATATGCACATTATGTAGGTAAGTACATATAGGTTATATTTTGTTATCACATTTAAGGTTGAGAAATATAATTGATGTTAATTTATATATGGAATGGAGCTTGATTTTTAATTGCAATCAAGTGTTTTGTGATATCGTATATAAGATGATGAGTAATAAGCCATAATTGAAGCGGAAGATTGCTATATAAATTCAATTTAAGAGAGAATTTAAAGAAAACATTCTTTAAAGAGCAGAACCAAAAGAAAGTTTAACTTTAAAATTATGTAACAATAACTTATAACATTATAATATAAATAGGTTACGCTTTATCGTAAATCAGAAACGATAGCTATGTTTTGTTCTGATCTAACAATTTCGCACTATGATATCGTTATACCGTTTCTATTAGTTGTTGGAACTTTTATTACTTTAAGTTCAAATAAACAAAAAAATATTTTTATAGAATTTTTTAAGATTCAAATACTCTTTAGTATATAATTATAAGAGTTATAGTTTAATAATAATAGTATAATAATAATAATAGTATAATAGTATAATAAATATTAATTTAGCTGGAACTTAATATGAACGAAGTTTGGAAGATAATTTTGAGATATCTTAAATATAACAATATTGATATGAAGTGAATTGAATAGGACAGAAGCATAATTTAGTTTATAAGTTGTAATTGCTGAATTGTATTTCAATATCGTATTACTGTAATTTAGTTTTCAAGGTAATTTTTAGATCACAAATTAAAATTTTTCTTTAATTTCCAACAATTTTTTATCGCCGTTAATCACTATGCCAAAGTACCCTCTATATGAGTTTCTATATGAGTATGGTATTTAATAGTAATAATTTCTTTATGCTCTTTATGGCAATAATCTCCTTCTTTTGTTTAATGTAACATTAAGCATAACAGAGGTTATGTTTATAGTCAGAATGTGCTAAATTTTATAAAAATTATTATTAACTAATGTTCAATAATTATTCAAATGAATTAACTTGTTTAAAAGATCGTAACATTTGTTCCAATATAAACTTGTATTGTATACTTACATAAGCGTTTAAGAGCGTCACTGAAGAATCTTATAAAATTTTCGTTTGTTTCTTTTTTCTGTGTAGCAGCATTTAGTTTATTTTCGTAATATTATTTTACCTCGGCTTGTAAATTTTTATCTTACAAACTGCTCTTATTTTTTATTGTCTGTGACGTTTTCCCCGGACCTTGGGTATGCTCAAGATTTTTTAATTTGCCAATTTTATTACATTTGAATATTTTTCATTAAATTTGAATATTTTGTTTCAATTATTTTTTAATTCTTTAATTTAAGTTTCAAAATTGTATTTTTTAAAAATAGTTCAAAATCTGCATAAATTTGAATTATTCCAAGTAAATTTGTATAAATTTTATTCTGCATTTGAAAACTCCAGTTAAATATTTCCGAATTAAGTTATAATTTTGGTTACTTCCATTGCTCTGTGCATTGTATTCATAATTTTCTTCAAATTTTCTTCATGTTGATTAATTTATTTTCATCTACATGTTTTGCTGTTCGCTTTAAAATTTTAATTCAATTCTAATTCCTTACCCAGCATTTACACATACAAGTTACTTGCAAGCAAGTTTGTATAATATTAATTGTCAATTAGTTTTTCGAAATGTCAAATTACTTGCTATTATGACGTAGGCGTTTAGCAAGTTAATTTTTGAAAATGTCTTTGAGAAGAAAACAACTAGCAATAATAATTGTTTATAAATTTTAGAAACCATAAGTTTGCTAAGTTTAATTTTTTCAAAACAAAATTCAAAAATTTTAAATTAAAAAAAAAAAAAAAATCAAAACAACAAATTTTTTTTTGTGAATTTCTGAATATGTCAAATTACTTGCTCAAATTACTGGCAGCAAAATTTTCTTGCAAGTTGAACTGCAAGTAAACAAGCAAGTAGAAATATTTCAATGTGTTAGTAAAATTTTTGTATGTATTGCAACTTTCTTGCAAGTAACTTGTACGTGTAAATGCTGGGTTATATATTTTTCTCTTCATAATGTTTTGATTTTAAATTGACAGCAATTTTTCATTTTCATGAAATAAGAAAAAAAAATTTTTCCTGAGTTCGAATCCAAATTTTACCATTTTCTAAAAAAAAAATTTTAATAATATTTTCATTTTGAATTGAAAATGAAAAAAGAAAAATTTTATCCTCGTGAATATTTAAAAAATAAAAATATTTTTGAAAAAAATATATGTATACTATAATTTGGTGGTTTATATTAAGAGTTAGTTCCTATATATTTTGTGTGAATGTTGTTGAGTTTGTTAGTTGTTGTGTGAATGTGTTATTAGATTAAGTTAAAAGTTTTCAAAAAATTTTCTAGACTCAGATTTTTAGAACTGCATTATGACCGCACAAGCAGTGGCTAGAGGCTGGCCAATTTTTAGACCGGACCTAGGTCTGAATCCGTCAGAATTTTGACATTTTTTTGTTTTTTATATGAAAAATATGCTTGAGTTCAAATCCAAATTTTACCATTTTTTTTTAATTTTTTTTTTTTTAAATTCGAATAATTTTTTTTTTTAAAGAGTAAATTTGGATTTGGATACAAACATTTTGTTGAAATCTAGAAACCTTTCAAAGTCAAATTTGATTTGGAAAACTTTTTTCATTAAATCAAAATTGTATTAATAGAAAAACATAAACTTTAAAAAATTTTGAATGAAAATAAAAAATTTTAAACAAGAAAAGGGAAAACAAATATACTTTTCGACAGAGTTGAAGCCAAACTATTTCCACAAATCACTACATAGGACAGCTTTGACGAATTTTAAGAGATTAAATTATTAAGATAAGAAAAAGGAATTTTATTACATAAAAGAGAGAATTTAACTGAACAAATAAGCTCTAATTTTATATAAAATTATCAAAATTGATGGAGACTGCAACAACATTATATGAAGGCAAATTTTAAATAGGTTTCAATTAAACAAGCATTGTATTTTCATATCTTCAATTAGATTGTGGTTTCCTGGGCGGAATTTATTTAAAAATGAACTTTCCAAATAATGTTCGAAAAATTGAAATAGAGCGTCCGAAGACTGAACGTTATCATATTGGCTTATAATTCATCACAAAATAATAAGGTATAAGATAAATATATGTATGTAACTCGCTGAGACCTGTTATAAAAGTAAAAAAATTATGTACTTTTATAATACGCACATCCGTCCAATTTGTGGAGTAACATACCAACAACTTATTGGAAAAAAAAGCTTTTAAATATAAAATCAAAATTAATTTTACTCAAAGCTGGGTTTTGCGATTCAATAACTTATTAATTATGGTAGAATCAGTAGTATACATTTAAAACCAGTAATATAGAACGATTGTGTAAGTAATCGTCCTCAAATCACTCTCAATTTTTTGCTTGCTGTCTTATCAATTAGGTGTTATTCAACTGATAATCGGAGTTATCATTGAAGAGACGGAAAGATAGAGGAAGGGGTTAAAATATTTTAAAGTGAAATAAATTGATAAACAAATTATTTTGTTTTTCTTTTAATTGAAAAGTAAAAGTTGCGAATAGCTTTTAAAATGTTTTTTAATTTCAAGACGTCACTGCTTTATGTTTACAAAACAACAGCAAATAATCAAAGTAAGAGTAAATTACTTAAATAATTAAGTACGAGCAATTAAGTCAATAGTATCATCTAATAATACACTGCAAATTAGTAAAAGCGATTGTGTCATTAAAAGAGAAAAGCCAATAAAATTATAATTTTTATGCCAATTGTTATAATAGACTTTTATAGAATAAATTTAGATTTTTGGGTAATCTTGAACAACGGAAATTTTATACAATTTTTATTTAAAAAAAATGCGTTCACTAATGAATTGCAGCAAACGTGCCAATCTTTAAATTTATAAAATTTTCACATTTTTAATCACGTTTTTAGTTTTGTTTAATTTTAATTCATTGTTGAGAGAAAAATATATGTATCAAGTATTTATTGCGCCAAAATCTGGAGAGACTAAAATAGCAGAATATTAAAGATTTTATTACAAAATTTTTGAATCGTTATACTGAAAAATTGTAATTCTGAAAATTTCGACTAGAAAATGTATCGCACAATATGTAAAAATATTACCGATTTTCTTTATAAAATATTAAGTTAAAAATTATAAATAGTGTCATACAAAACATACAATTTCTGAATTGGGTAGTTTTAGGTTGGATGTACATACATATGCATATGTATGTATATAAGTTCATAAATAATTTATCTATCTGAATTTTCCATGAGAAATTCCGTCAGGTACAAATATGAGGTACATAATATGGAAAAATTATACAGTAATAAAATACCATAGCAGAAGGAAAAATAGTGCTACTTCGCAATTGTTACAATGTTTAAGATCAATCCGAAATATTTATGTTAGATTTTATTCCTTGATATATGTTATTTAATTGTAATAAAAAACCGATAGATTTTTGGATTAATTTAGCTCGTACACGAATTTTAATTTAAATTAATTTAAAAAGAGTATATTTTCTAAGTTATATACAGTTAGAGTCATAGCACAAGTCGGAGTCGGATACAAATATACAATTAAAACTTTAATAAAATCTACAAATTTGCAGTTTCAATCAGAAATGCTATATTTTATGGTCAATTCTAGATTTTTATACAAATCTTATTATTTTTATTTAAATAATTTTTTGCTTAAATATAATTTGAAATAATAAATTCAAGTTTTTATTTTCTGTCATACAAATATAGACTTATCCTTTTATTATCCTTTTATAAGGATTTGAACCAAATATTTGAAACAAATACTCTTCGTACTTCATCCTCCTTTTATTTTTCTTTTATTCATTTATTTTTCTTTGAACTTTGTTTCATAATCCAGTACGTTCATACATATATAATCCTACATATGTACACATATGAATTTTCTCTTTGAGTCAAAATTGAAAAGCAAAAAACGCAACTAAAAAATTTAAAACAAAAGATTTTTATATTTAAAATACATGCAGTATTCATTTCACCTGTTATTTTTTTTTAGTGAAATAAAAGAGCGAAACGTGATTTGTGCGTAAACTTTATTTATATAACGTTCTAAAAAATATTCACTACATCTTTGATATTGTTTGGTTTCATTTTTTTTTCATTGTTAATATTCTTTTTTATAAATTTTTCTCAAAAATAAACCAACCTTTATGAGCTTAGACATTGTCACCTCAAGGCATATTCATGATTATTATATAAAATTAAAAAAACAAGAATAAAAATCGTGTGACGCCTTTCTTTTCCTTTAATTTTCAACTCGTGTACGAATATTTTATTTGAGATATTTTTGTAATGAAAAATTGAATAATAAAATTTAATGTAAGAGAGAATGAACAGTGGAATTACAGCGTTACCATATTTATTTCACAGAAAATCTGGAAAATTTCGTTTAGTCAACAGATAGACACTGTTTATTGGAATTCACAATTGTATAATTATTATCTAGCTTCAGCATTACCTAGGTGTCAATTCATCTAGAATAAATTTTTCTGTATATTGATTTTTAAAATACTGGATTACAGTTTGAGTAGTAATAATAGTTTACAAAACAATAAATTTAAAGTCAGTGTTTACACTTGGGAGAAATTACACAAAGTTAAGGAAAATCTGGTATTTTGCAATGAAATAAATTTTTATATAGGAAGCATACTAGATTTTAAATGTGTATGTCGTTGACTCACAAATATTAAATTTTACTAATATAATAATTTTCATAAAGATGAACAATAATTAATGTTAACCGCAATAAATCAATTGATATTAGTAATTTCCTATGCATTTAGACTATTATAGAATTTTAAAAGAAAAGTAAAAGAGAAAACAGGATCACCTTCTTAAACAAAATTGGTTACAGTAAAACAATAGAATTGAGAACCAAAAAAAAAAATTATTTTACAATATTTCGAAGAGTAAGACCATTCCGGAATCAGAATCGAAATGAAGAATAATGAAATTTTGAAAATTGCTTGGTAACTTATTGAACATTGCAACATTTGCTTCAATTAAATATCTGCTTGTTTAATTATTTATACAAAAAAAAATTTCAAAATACGATTGAGTTCCTTGATGTAGTGAAACAGTTTTCCAATTTAATTAAAAAATTTGTTTTTAAGCAGAATTATGCAATTCATACCTTATGTTGAATCAGACTTAAGGGCGGTATTACATATTTAAGATAAAATTTGAGAGGAATAAAGTAAACAAAATTTACACATTTTGAACTCACTTTTCCAATTTATAACACAAAATTTATTTGAGTTTAATAGAGTTATTAAAAATTTAGAGTCGCCGGTTTTTTTATTTTCGCACTACTTCCGAACATAGTAACTTATTTTGTGAAGCTTTTCATACATTTTCGCATATTTTACAAGCAGTTATAAATATACTTTATGGCTATCAATGACCTTCTTAGAATATTCTATGTTTAGGCTTCAACAAAAGTGTTTTCAAAAAGTTTCTAGATTTAACAGTTTATTATTGTGTACAAAATTTACAAAATAATTCAGAAAATTAAAAACATTTAAGTTACAAAATTTCTATAAAAAAAAACGTGCTACATGCATGCATTTGCAATAGTATGTTGTTCGGCCAAAATATGGCAAAAATTCATTTCACATAAATCAATATTATTCAATTAATTTCGAATGAATTTAATATATAAGAAATCAAAGCTAAATTAAGAAATAAACGAAAAAAAAAATTGAGTGTTTATGCTGTATCTGCTAAATGGTATCGGGAAATGAGTGAAAGCTAAGGAGGATATTTTTTAAAATTAAAATTTACAATGAACAAGTATATAAGGGTATTGAAAAGTAGTTGTACTACAAAATGTAGTAAGTATGGACAGTATGATAATAATAGCAATATATTTATTACAATAGTTTAAAAATTTAAATTTAAAGATTTTATTTAAGTTATGATAACAAGCCTATTTCAACCTGCGTTCTAAAATATTTTAAATTTCAGTATTTATAATGATATCAGACTTTAATTTAAATATTATAATAATTTTTTTAAAAGTTGTATCAAACCAATGGTTTTTAAAGAAGCGCTATTCAAAATATGTTGCATACTTTCAGGATGAGGAAAAGAAAAGAATTGAAAGAAGCGTTTAATTTAACAATATTTTTTTTTTGAAACTTAACTTTTAAAAGCTATAACTTTTAACAAGCGGGAGATACGTAAAAATTTTCTACTAAAGAAGTTTTTAGCGAATGCCTATTTATATAATATAAAATTTTCAGCTTTCTATCTCAAAGGGTGTAGAAGCAAAATAAGAACAAAATCATTTTATAATCAAACGAAAAATCCTAGTTTTGTTATGACATAAAAAGTAAATTCTCTATTTCTTTATCCTTAAGTGATCCTATTTCTTTATCCAAACAAAGTGATGTTGTATATTTTGCATTTACATATCATGTTAAATTTGCAAAGTTTTCTGGCGTGAAATTTTTTAATTGAAATTAAGTCTAGTGGAAATTTTTTCTAAGAAAAATAAATATTTACAAAATATGATGTATTTGTTATTTAAATATTTAAAGTGGAAAATAAAGACATGTTTTAAGGTTTATATGAGGAAAATTGGCGTTATTTTTTATGCAACATGAGTTGTCATTTCTAAAATTATAATAGTGAAAAAAATTTTTTTGATTTTAAACAAATTTTGAGAGAATTAAATGAAAAATATAATTTTCTAATAACTAAATGGCATAGTTTGTTTTAAAAGATAATTGAGAATTCGAATGAAAAAAACATGTTTTTCACATATCGTCGGAAATTTATCAATGAATTATTCAAGATTACAATGCATCTGTATTATTTTAATGAACTGCGGTGAGCTAATAAACTACTAATTTTTGTTTACATATAATTTTTTATTAGATCTAATGGGAACAGAATGTGACTAACTGGATTGTGCATTTTTTGTGAATGGTTTTTTGAAAATTAAAATTAAAAATTAGGAATTATTATTAAAATAAATAATGAAATAAATAAACTACTTTAAAAAATTCCTATTCACCTGGTTAACAAAGTTATTCCAGAAAATTTACTGCGAACGAAGCGGAGCACTGCGTTAACTCTTATTTTCCACCTCAATATGAAACAAATATAATGGAAAAAGGACTCAATATATGTGTAACAAATCTATAGTTTTAAGTACTTTAATTGTTGTAATTGCAATCCGTACAATTACAAAATTAAAATAATTAGGCGAATAAAATTATTCACTAATTATTAAAATTCTGATTATAAATTTATTTAATTTGCAATTCAAATACAAAAAAAATTTTTCTAAACTTATATAAGAATAGTTTTACTGAAATTTAAAAACCTTTGAATATTTAGAAAATATCAACAATGCGGTTAGTATTATAAATGGTCCATGTATAATAAGCTTATAACAGGAGAACAGGAGAAAATTTTAATAAATAATAATATTCTATTTTTCACCTCTAATATTTAATCACCGCCAACTAATAAGCTATACCCAAATTAGGGAACTTAAAACATAATGGAATTGATACAATAATTATAGGATAGGAATATTTCATTCGATTAGGAAATTATCACATTAACCAAGACAAAAATTGTATATTTTCCATTTTTCCATATTCATTTCATATAGGTTTCTAAAAAATTAAAGTAAATTGTTTAAATTTTTAAGTCAATTTAAAATTTATCTTTTTCTTTTTTCATTTATGCCCTGAATTAATTGTGTTTTCAACAAATTTGAAATACATACATGCTTCATTTTTCTTTATTTGAAATTGAATAAATAAACGACCAGCTGACTTTAATTCTGACATACTTGCGCATCACACAGAAGTGTTAGCGTCGGACTTTGTTGTACTTTAAATTCATTTTTTTAATTCTGATTAAGAACTTACAGCGCATCATACAATGCCGAAAAAGAACAATCTTAACTACTGGTAACTTTGACATCAAATTGTGATTAAATACGGATGCAGTTTTTCCAAGTCTTCCAGATTTTTATGCTCTTTACTCTAAAATAATGATAAAACTATTAGATAATGGCAAAAGTAAATAAATAATATAAGAAAAAACCTTACCTTTACAAAAATAGAATTGAAAATATTTAAGATACCAATCGGAATTTTAGAGTTGAAGAAAATTTCGTTTTTCTTTACATGTATTTTTTGGTATATTCATGCCATACTTATTTTAGATTTGAATGCATTTTAATTATAACAAAATTTTGAAATTTTTCAAAAAAATATTGTACATATTTTAACTACCCTGGTGAAAATACATTAGAAATATTGAAAATACAATGAGAGTTCCTCCCTTTACGCCGTGACCTTACACTAACCAATAGTATTTTATATACAAATGAAAAACGTCCATTTCATTTTCTTCTTTTTGTGATTTCATGTATGTATGTAAGCAGTTTAGTGATTATCCTGTGTTGGTTTTTCCAATACATAATGATTATTTGAGCTGAAATTGTAAGTATTAAAATTATTTTAGAATAAATACAAAAAACATTGAAAATATTGCTTAAAGAAAAAGTAAAAAGAAACTAATTGTGAAAACCGGAATTAATAGTATCTTAATATTAATTTTTTTCTTTTTTTTAAATATTTATTGCAAAAAAAAAATTTCCTAAAAGTAAATTTTTAGTTTGATGGCTTTGCATCTTCTTGGTTTTACCGAATATTAATTGAAAATTTCTGAACAATATTTTGTTTATGTACTCAATTTACTCTTAGACTTTAATTCGATTATTAAATTTAAATAAAATGTAATTATAAATTAGAAAATGAACAAGAAATCGTTTGAGAAGAACCGTATTTGTATATATGAAATTTAAAATGGAGTACACCACGTCTTCCTCAACAGATAAATTAAAAACGTTTTCTGATAGATTGCGAATTTCAGCCTCATTCGTCAGAAGAATAAGTTATACTTTTTTTATAGAAATCGTGTTACTTAAACAAAGGTCTTACGAAGGATTGATTTCATTCAAAAAATTCTTCAATGATAAGTTCAACAGTCTATTACTTAATTAAAGTTTGTGATGAAATGCAGTTTAAATTAGACTTGTTTTTTTGTTGATCTTGATGTTGTTTATGAAAACATTTTGTTTATGTTAGATAGGGTAATATAGTGACCAATCACACAGAAAATTACCACTTTCATTTTAATATGTTGCTATATCAAAGTGTTAAATTATTATTTTTGTATATTCTTATTCTCGCGATTTTCTATATGAACTGAAAAAAAAAATAATTTGGTGTTGAAAAATTAATTTGTTTTGTTAAAAATTCTAATCTTAGTTCTAAAATAGTTTGTATAGCTAAAATTCTAATTTATGAGGGGCTCAGACGCGAAGCGTTTAAGGATTTCACTGAAGAATTTTATAAAATTTTCATTTGTTTCTTTTTCCTGTGATACTTTTGTAATATTATTTTACTTTTGCTCCCAATATTATTTTAACTAAAATTTATATTACCTTATACCGCTCTCATTTTTTATTGTCTGCGAAGTTTTACCTGGACCATGGATATGTTCAAGATTTCTAAATTTGCCAATTTTATTGCATTTGAATACTTTTAACATTTTGTTCCAATTATTTTTTAATTTAAGTTCAAATTCGGTTCCATTCTCTAAAAATTCTTCTTCAAAATCAACTTTACATTTATTCAAAATTGTGTTTTTAAAAATAGCTCAAAATCTGCATAAATTTGAAATATTCCATGTAAATTCTATTTCGTCTTATTTTTGATTTGAAAAGTCCGCTAAAATATTTTGGAATTGAGTTATAATTTTGATTACTTCCATAGCTCTGTGCATCTGCATAAATTCATAATTTTCTTCAAATTTTCTTCATATTGATTAATTTATTTTCATCTACATGTTTTGCTGTTCGCTTTAAAATTTTAATTTTATTCTTATTCTTTCCACATTTTTCTATTCATTGATTGAAAGAAAAATTTTTTGACTTATAACATTTCGATTTCAAATTGACAGCACTTTTTCTTTTTCATGAAATATGAAAAAAAAAAAAAATTTATCCTCGTGAATATTTAAAAAATAAAAATATTTTTGAAAAAAATATATGTATACTATAATTTGGTGGTTTATATTAAGAATTTGTTCCTATATATTTTGTGTGAATGTTGTTGTGTTTGTTAGTTGTTGTGTGAATGTGTTATTAGATTAAGTTAAAAGTTTTCAAAAAATTTTCTAGACTCAGATTTTTAGAATTGCATTATGACCGCACAAGCAGTGGCTAGAGGCTGGCCAATTTTTAGACCGGACCTAGGTCTGAATCCGTCAGAATTTTGACATTTTTTTGTTTTTTATATGAAAAATATGCTTGAGTTCAAATCCAAATTTTACCATTTTTTTTTAATTTTTTTTTTTTTAAATTCGAATAATTTTTTTTTTTAAAAGAGTAAATTTGGATTTGGATACAAACATTTTGTTGAAATCTAGAAATCTTTCAAAGTCAAATTTGATTTGGAAAACTTACATTAAATCAAAATTGTATCAATAGAAAAACATAAATTTTAAAAAATTTTAATGAAAACAAAAAATTTTAAATAAGAAAAGAAAAAACAAAAAAAATTTCGATAGAATAAAGGCCAAACGATTACACTATTTATTATAATTAAGGCTACAAATCACTAGATAGGACAGCTTTGACGAATATTAAGAGATTGAATTATTAAGATAAGAAAAAGAAATTTTATTACAAAGAAGAGAGAATTTAACTGAATGAATAAGCTCTAATTTTATATAAAATTATCAAAATTAATGAAGACTTAACAGCATTGAATGAAGGCAAATTTTAAAGAGATTCAATTAGATTGTGGTTTCCTGGACGAAATTTATTCAAAAATGAACTTTCCAAATAATGTTCAAACAATCTGTATAGAGCGCTCGAAATTTGAACTTTATAATATAATTTGGCTTATAATTTACCACAAAATGATAAGGTATCAGATAAATAAATGTCGCTCACTGGGAAATGGTATAAAAGTAAATAGGTGCTGCTCTTTTAATAAGTAATTTCTAGATCGTGCATTTTCCTTCTTGCGTGCACAAAAAAATGAATGAAAACATAAAATGGTATGAAAAATTGCATCGTATTTTTCTTTTTCGCTTTTTATACATTATATATTTAATTATTATTTAATTCTTATTTATTTTTGAAGAAACTTGTATGAAACCAACATGGATTAGAAAAAACGCCCGCTGCCCGCTTAGAAGTTGATTAGAAATTTTAATTTTTACTACTACTATGAATCAGCAGCGATGTCCTATTAAAAGTACAGTAAATTATAATTTTCATGACAATTTCAGGCACATTTTTGCTTTATAATTTTTCAAATCTAAGTTTCCAGATCCTTAATGAGTTCAAATTCAACTATTATGTATTTAAAAAATATGAAATACAGTTATTGAGGGCAATAGTTTCGAAACTCGGTTAACAACAAAATGGCAGATTATAAGACAACGCATTTATAACAAATACTGTTATAATGAATTTTATATTCTTTTGAACATTATTATGCTCTTTCAGAGTTATGAAATGAGCAAAATAATATTAAACTGAGAAGTTTATTCTTTAGAATCTTACCATGAAGTATGGAATTATTATTATTGTACATATATGGAATTTCAAAACTACTAATAAAAAAGGAATATTCTTGCCAATACACACGTGAAATATAGTATTTGTACATACAGCCGTTATGAATTTATTACGTAGACACAAAGGAAATGCAATTTACCACAAAAATTAAATGAAGAAATTGAAAATTCTTTGACTTTCGACATGCGAAATAGGTTTAATACTATTTTTCAAACGAAATAAAACAAAAAGACATGCTGAAATAATGAGCCAGTCGACTGAATTTTGGGAATATTTTCTACAACAACAAATAAAAGGAAAACAAGTAATTCAGTCGATCCTGAACAAATCAATTATTCTCTCCACAAAATTTTGCCTGATAATAAAATTAGTTCTTAAAATATTTTAAATCAGCTTTGAGAATTGTATTGTAGCTACCTCAATCTTGAGTCATGAGTCATCGTACGATCGAACCATGTTGTTTGCTTTTATTTAAGCACGAATAAACTCAACAATTTTAAAATTTTTCTTGCTTTAACTGTAACTTCTAGAATAGTTTTAACTTGTAGTGCGTTCGGAAATTCACGCTACACACACTAAAAATATAGATCGTTAGAAAATTACTGGTTGCAACAAAGTACGTACGGATATTTAATCTGCAATAAAGAAATGTTAAATTAAATAAAATAAAAAGTAGTGGCTTGCTTCTTCTACCGCGACATAATATATGTTAGTTGAACATGGTCGTCAAAATTACCTTACATTCAAAATTGCAAGCTTTTTTTTAAATTTTTATAAAAGGAAAAAACTAACGCTAAAGGCATATATTTTACTTTAGTTTGATTTTTCATTCAATATTGCAAGAATTTTTCAGTGTTTAGGGAAAAAATTTAAATTTTGAATTTTCAATTTTAATTTTTAACTCAAGATTGTTTTTAACCAAAAGACATTGCTTAAAGAAAAAGTAAGAAGGAACTAATTGTCTTCTTCTTCTTTGTCATAGGTTTCCCTGTTTCTTGATACATTTGTCGGTCTTACTATTATATTTGTTGTTATCCAAGATATGATGATGGTTGTTGTTTAGGATATGATGATGTACTTGCTAGTTGACATATGTGATTTGATTGTGGTATTTATTTTGTGTGTTCGGATGTGTATTTTACTATGGTTGTTCTTGTGAAATTGATGACCAGCATTGTTTCCATCGTTTTGGAGGGCGACCTGGAAGTCGTTGACTGTATGGTTTTTCCGTGTATGCAATTTTTGCCAATCTATTGTTATCCATTCTTTCGACATGATCCCTCCAATCGCGTCTTCTACCTCGTACCCATCGTACAATGTCGGGGATCTTACAGCTTTTCCTGATTTCTGCGCTTTTGATCTGATCACGTAGAGTTTTACCACAGATTTGCCGTAAAGTTTTCATTTCAGTGGCTCTTAATTTTTGTTTTGTTATGGAAGTGTCTGCCCTACACTCTAAAGCATACGTTGAAATTGGTCGTACACATGTCTTATATATTTTGACTTTTGCTTCCTGTGACATGTATTTGTTTCTCCATACGACCTGTCGTAAACAGCCAGAGATTAATGAAGCTTTATTGGTCTGTTTACTCATTTCGGCCTTTATGTCTCTATATGCAGTTGTTTCGACACCGAGATAATTGAATTTCATAACTTGCTCTACGGATTTGTTGTTGATGACTAGTTTGCATCTAATTGGATTTTTGGCAATTACCATGCTTTTCGTTTTTTCAATGGAAATCTTCATGTTATATTGTTCTGCAGCTTTCGCAAAATTAAACAGTAATCTTTGGGCATCATCTTCGTTCTCTGCTATAACTGTGGCGTCATCAGCATAACACAATATATTGATTCTCCTGTTACCCATTGTGTATCCGGCATTGACCTCTTTTGTTTTTTCAATTATTTTATCCATGATTAGATTAAATAAAATGGGGCTTAAGCTATCGCCCTGTGTAATGCCATTAGCCACACGCACATCTTGAGTCAGTTTTTTATTGGCTCTGATCTTTGTTTTGTTCTCTGTGTTCATGTCACGGATGATATTGATAATTTGTGGGTGGACACCTTTTTCATTCATTATAGCAAGAACGTCTCCAAGTTTTACTTTATCGAAAGCTTTTGTTAAGTCAATAAAGCACATATATGCTGGTTTATTGAATTCTATTGCTTTCTCTATTATTTGTGTGATTATAAATATGGCGTCTATTGTTGATCGGTTTTGACGGAAACCTTGTTGCTCTTCGCTAATTTTGGATTTATTGTCAACTTCTTGAGCGAGTATTTTTGTGAGAAGTTTTAGAGTTGAACTTAGTAAACATATTCCTCTATAGTTTATGGGGTCTGTCTTACTGCCTTTTTTGAAGATAGGTACTGTTATACTGGTTTTCCATTCTTTGGGAACTTGACCATTTTTAAGTATCAAATTGAAAAGCTTTGTGAGCTCATTTGTTAGTTGATCTCCTCCGTACTTTATTAGCTCATTGGTTATTCTGTCAATTCCAGCTGCTTTTCTATTTTTAAGTTTTCCTATATTTCTTTTAACAGTATTTTTATCTAATGTATAGTTTTCTAATTCTGCTCTGATATTCGGTACAAAATCTTGTGTTTCTATTTCATTGTACAGGTTTGTGAAGTGTTCGATCCATTCTATTTCCGATATATTTGTTGTTTGGTAGAACTCATTAATTGGAAACTAATTGTGAAAACAGAAATTAATAGTATCCTTTATTTGTTATCTTTGATTATTTAAAAACTTTTTCAATTTCCTTATAGAAAATAATTTTAACTATAGAATTTTATTATTAAATAAAAAATTAATAAAATATAAAAACAATATCCTGCGTTTTAAAAAAAAAAAAAATTATTGTAAAAAAAAATTTCCTAAAAATAAATTTTTATTTTGATGGCTTTGCATCTTCTTGGTTTTATCGAATATTAATTGAAAATTTTTGAAAAATATTTTGTTTATGTACTCAATTTACTCTTAGACTTTAATTCGATTATTAAATTTAAATAAAATGTAATTATAAATTAGAAATTGAACAAGAAATCGTCTAAGAAGAACCGTATTTGTATATATGAAATCTAAAATGGAGTACACAACATCATCCTCAACAGATAAATTAAAAACGTTTTCTGACTGATTGCGTATGTCAGCCTTATTCGTCAGAAGAATAAGTTATAATTTTTTTATAGAAATCGTGTTACTGAAACAAAGGTCTTACGAAGGATTGATTTCATTCAAAAAATTCTTCAATGATAAGTTCAACAGTCTATTACTTAACTAAAGTTTGTGATGAAATGCAGTTTAAATTAGACTTGTTTTTTTGTTGATCTTGATATTGTTTATGAAAACATTTTGTTTAGATAGGGTAACATGTGTTATGTCAAAAAGTTAAATTTTATTTTTGTTTACTCTTATTCGCACGATTTTCCATATAGATACTAAAAGAAAAATAATTTGGTATTGAAAAATTAATTTGTATTGTTAAAAATTCTAATCTTAGTTCTAAAATAGTTTGTATAGCTAAAATTCTAATTTATGAGGGGCTCAGACGCGTTTAAGGATTTCACTGAAGAATCTTATAAAATTTTCATTTGTTTCTTTTTCCTGTGTTACTTTTGTAATATTATTTTACTTTTGCTTCCAATATTATTTTAACTAAAATTTATGTTACCTTATACTGCTCTCATTTTTTATTGTCTGCGAAGTTTTACCTGGACCATGGATATGTTCAAGATTTCTAAATTTGCCAATTTTATTGCATTTGAATACTTTTAACATTTTGTTCCAATAATTTTTTAATTTAAGTTAACAAATTCGGTTCCATTCCCTAAAAATTCTTCTTCAAAATCAACTTGACATTTATTCAAAATTGTGTTTTTAAAAATAGCTCAAAATCTGCATAAATTTGAAATATTCCATGTAAATTCTATTTCGTCTTATTTTTGATTTGAAAAGTCCGCTAAAATATTTTGGAATTGAGTTACAATTTTGATTACTTCCATAGCTCTGTGCATCTGCATAAATTCATAATTTTCTTCAAATTTTCTTCATATTGATTAATTTATTTTCATCTACATGTTTTGCTGTTCGCTTTAAAATTTTAATTTTATTCTAATTCTTTCTACATTTTTCTATTCATTGACTGAAAGAAAAATTTTTTGACTTATAATATATCGATTTTAGATTGACAGCACTTTTTTTTCATGAAATATGAAAAAAAAAATTTATCTTGAGTTCGAATCCAAATTTTACCTTTTTTTTTTAAAAAAAAAAATTTTAATAATATTTTCATTTTGAATTGAAAATGAAAAAAGAAAAATTTTATCCTCGTGAATATTTAAAAAATAAAAATATTTTTGAAAAAAATATATGTATACTATAATTTGGTGGTTTATATTAAGAGTTAGTTCCTATATATTTTGTGTGAATGTTGTTGAGTTTGTTAGTTGTTGTGTGAATGTGTTAGTAGATTAAGTTAAAAGTTTTCAAAAAATTTTCTAGACTCAGATTTTTAGAATTGCATTATGACCGCACAAGCAGTGGCAAGAGGCTGGCCAATTTTTAGACCGGACTTAGGTCTGAATCCGTCAGAATTTTGACATTTTTTGTTTTTTATATGAAAAATATGCTTGAGTTCAAATCCAAATTTTACCATTTTTTTTTAATTTTTTTTTTTTTTTAAATTTGAATAATTTTTTTTTTTAAAAGAGTAAATTTGGATTTGGATACAAACATTTTGTTGAAATCTAGAAACCTGTCAAATTTGATTTGGAAAACTTTTTACATTAAATCAAAATTGTATCAATAGAAAAACATAAATTTTAAAAAATTTTAATGAAAACAAAAAATTTTAAATAAGAAAAGAAAAAACAAAAATAATTTCGATAGAATTGAGGCCAAACAATTGAAGCTACAAATCACTAGATAGGACAGCTTTGACGAATATTAAGAGATTGAATTATTAAGATAAGAAAAAGAAATTTTATTACAAAGAAGAGAGAATTTAACTGAATGAATAAGCTCTAATTTTATATAAAATTATCAAAATTGATGAAGACTGCAACAACATTAAATGAAGGCAAATTTTAAATAGGTTTCAATTAAACAAGCATTGTATTTTCATATCTTCAATTAGATTGTTGTTTCCTGGGCGGAATTTATTTAAAAATGAACTTTCCAAATAATGTTCGAAAAATTGAAATAGAGCGTTCGAAGACTGAACGTTATCATATAATTTGGCTTATAATTCATCACAAAATAATAAGGTATAAGATAAATATATGTATGTAACTCGCTGGGACCTGTTATAAAAGCAAAAAAATTATGTACTTTTATAATACGCACATCTGTCCAATTTGTGGAGTAAAATACCAACAACTTATTGAAAAAAAGCTTTTAAATATAAAATCAAAATTAATTTGACTCAAAGCTCGGTTTTGCGATTCAATAACTTTTTAATTATGGTAGAATCAGTAGCATACATTTAAATTGAAATTTTGTTTTGGCATTGAAAATATAAATTGTAATAGTTGTGTGCATAAAAACAAAAAGAATGGGCTTTTTGGCTATTTCAGTTCTTAGTTAGATTTGACATGCAGTATGTTTTTTACTGAAGAACTACAAAATTGTAGTGTTCGATTTTGAAGTATTATTTTGCAGAATGCTCTGTAGGTTATACTGCAAGTAAAATTTAAAAAGAAAACTTTTGCATATGAGCAGTTTAAAAAACTTAATAGCAGTTTAAAAAACTTCATTGCGATTTTTAATATTTAAAAGTTGCACATTGAAGATTGACTAAAGTAAATTGTTTAAATTTTCAGGTTAATTTAAAATTGATCTTTTTCTTTCTTCATTTATGCCCTGAAATAATTGTGTTTTCAAGAAATTTGAAAGAAACTCACGCTTCATTTCTTTCTAACTATTTATATGAAATTGATTAATTAAACTACCAGCTGACTTTAGTTCTGACATACTCGTACTTGCGCATCACACAGAAGTGGTAGCGTCAAACTTTGTTGTACTTTAAATTCATTTTTTTAATTCTGATTAAGAACTTACAGCGCATCATACAATGCCGAAACAGCCCAATCTTAACTACTGGTAACTTTGACATCAAATTGTGATTAAATACGGATGCAGTTTTTCCAAGTCTTCCAGATTTTTATGCTCTTTACTCTAAAATAATGATAAAACTATTAGATAATGGCAAAAGTAAATAAATAATATAAGAAAAAACCTTACCTTTACAAAAATAGAATTGAAAATATTTAAGATACCAATCGGAATTTTAGAGTTGAAGAAAATTTCGTTTTTCTTTACATGTATTTTTTGGTATATTCATGCCATACTTATTTTAGATTTGAATGCATTTTAATTATAACAAAATTTTGAAATTTTTCAAAAAAATATTGCACATATTTTAACTACCCTGGTGAAAATACATTAGAAATATTGAAAATACAATGAGAGTTCCTCCCTTTACGCCGTGACCTTACACTACCCAATAGTATTTTATATACAAATGAAAAACGTCCATTTCATTTTCTTCTTTTTGTGATTTCATGTATGTATGTAAGCAGTTTAGTGATTATCCTGTGTTGGTTTTTCCAATACATAATGATTATTTGAGCTGAAATTGTAAGTATTAAAATTATTTTAGAATAAATACAAAAAACATTGAAAATATTGCTTAAAGAAAAAGTAAAAAGAAACTAATTGTGAAAACCGGAATTAATAGTATCTTAATATTAATTTTTTTCTTTTTTTTAAATATTTATTGCAAAAAAAAAATTTCCTAAAAGTAAATTTTTAGTTTGATGGCTTTGCATCTTCTTGGTTTTACCGAATATTAATTGAAAATTTCTGAACAATATTTTGTTTATGTACTCAATTTACTCTTAGACTTTAATTCGATTATTAAATTTAAATAAAATGTAATTATAAATTAGAAAATGAACAAGAAATCGTTTGAGAAGAGCCGTATTTGTATATATGAAATCCAAAATGGAGTACACCACATCATCCTCAACAGATAAATTAAAAACGTTTTCTGATAGATTGCGTATGTCAGCCTTATTGGTCAGAAGAAAAACTTATAATTTTTTTATAGAAATCGGGTTACTGAAACAAAGGTCTTACGAAGGATTGATTTCATTCAAAAAATTCTTCAATGATAAGTTCAACAGTCTATTACTTAATTAAGGTTTGTGATGAAATGCAGTTTAAATTAGACTTGTTTTTTTGTTGATCTTGATGTTGTTTATGAAAACATTTTGTTTATGTTAGATAGGGTAATATAGTGACCAATCACACAGAAAATTACGACTTTCATTTTAATATGTTGCTATATCAAACTGTTAAATTATTATTTTTGTATACTCTTATTCACACGATTTTCCATATGGACACTGAAAGAAAAATAATTTGGTATTGAAAAATTAATTTGTATTGTTAAAAATTCTAATCTTAGTTCTAAAATAGTTTGTATAGCTAAAATTCTAATTTATGAGGGGCTCAGACGCGAAGCGTTTAAGGATTTCACTGAAGAATTTTATAAAATTTTCATTTTTTTCTTTTTCCTGTGTTACTTTTGTAATATTATTTTACTTTTGCTCCCAATATTATTTTACCTAAAATTTATATTACCTTATACCGCTCTCATTTTTTATTGCCTGTGACGTTTTACCTGGAAAATGGATATGTTCAAGATTTCTAAATTTGCCAATTTTATTGCATTTGAATACTTTTAACATTTTGTTCCAATTATTTTTTAATTTAAGTTCAAATTCGGTTCCATTCTCTAAAAATTCTTCTTCAAAATCAACTTTACATTTATTCAAAATTGTGTTTTTAAAAATAGCTCAAAATCTGCATAAATTTGAAATATTCCATGTAAATTCTATTTCGTCTTATTTTTGATTTGAAAAGTCCGCTAAAATATTTTGGAATTGAGTTATAATTTTGATTACTTCCATAGCTCTGTGCATCTGCATAAATTCATAATTTTCTTCAAATTTTCTTCATATTGATTAATTTATTTTCATCTACATGTTTTGCTGTTCGCTTTAAAATTTTAATTTTATTCTAATTCTTTCTACATTTTTCTATTCATTGATTGAAAGAAAAATTTTTTGATTTATAATATATCGATTTTAGATTGACAGCACTTTTTTTTTCATGAAATATGAAAAAAAAATTTATCTTGAGTTCGAATCCAAATTTTACCTTTTTTTTTTAAAAAAAAAAATTTTAATAATATTTTCATTTTGAATTGAAAATGAAAAAAGAAAAATTTTATCCTCGTGAATATTTAAAAAATAAAAATATTTTTGAAAAAAATATATGTATACTATAATTTGGTGGTTTATATTAAGAGTTAGTTCCTATATATTTTGTGTGAATGTTGTTGAGTTTGTTAGTTGTTGTGTGAATGTGTTAGTAGATTAAGTTAAAAGTTTTCAAAAAATTTTCTAGACTCAGATTTTTAGAATTGCATTATGACCGCACAAGCAGTGGCTAGAGGCTGGCCAATTTTTAGACCGGTCTTAGGTCTGAATCCGTCAGAATTTTGACATTTTTTGTTTTTTATATGAAAAATATGCTTGAGTTCAAATCCAAATTTTACCATTTTTTTTTAATTTTTTTTTTTTGTAAATTCGAATAATTTTTTTTTTTAAAGAGTAAATTTGGATTTGGATACAAACATTTTGTTGAAATCTAGAAACCTTTCAAAGTCAAATTAAATCAAAATTGTATCAATAGAAAAACATAAATTTTAAAAAATTTTAATGAAAACAAAAAATTTTAAATAAGAAAAGAAAAAACAAAAATAATTTCGATAGAATTGAGGCCAAACAATTGAAGCTACAAATCACTAGATAGGACAGTTTTGACGAATATTAAGAGATGTGATTAAATTATAAAGATAAGAAAAAGAAATTTTATTACAAAGAAGAGAGAATTTAACTGAACAAATAAGCTCTAATTTTATATAAAATTATCAAAATTAATGAAGACTGTAACAACATTGAATGATGGCAAATTTTAAAGAGTTAAATTCAATTAAACAAACACTGTATTTTCATATTTTCAATTAGATTGTGGTTTCCGGGACGAAACTTATTCAAAAATGAACTTTCCAAATAATGTTCAAACAATCTGTATAGAGCGCTCGAAAACTGAATTTTATAATATAATTGGGCTTATAATTTACCACAAAATGATAAGGTATCAGATAAATAAATGAGGCTCACTGGGAAATGGTATAAAAGTAAATAGGTGCTCTTTTAAAAAGTGATTTCTAGATCGTGCATTTTCCTTTTTGCGTGCACAAAAAACTGAATGAAAACATAAAATGGTATGAAAAATTGCATTGTATTTTTCTTTTTCGCTTTTTATACATTATATAATATTTTTTTCATGGTATTTCTTATTTATTTTTGAAGAAACTTGTATGAAACCAACATGGATTAAAAAATACGCCCGCTGCCCGCGCACTCTTTAGAAATTGATTGGAAATTTTAATTTTTACTATTACTATGAATCAGCAGCCGGGTCCTATTAAAGGTACAGTAAATTATAATTTTCATGACAATTTCAGGCACATTTTTGCTTTATAATTTTTCAAATCTAAGTTTCCAGATCCTTAATGAGTTCAAATTCAACTATTATGTATTCAAAAAATATGAAATACAGCTATTGAGGGCAATAGTTTCAAAATTCGGTTAACAATAAAGTGGCAGATTATAGGGTAACACATTTATAACAAATACTGTTATAATGCATTTTATATCCTTTTGAATAACAATGCTCCTTCAGAGTTATGAAATGAAAAAAATAATATTAAACTGAGAAATTAATTCTATAGATTATAGAATCTTACCTGAAGTATGGAATTATTATTATTGTACATATATGGAATTTCAAACTACTAATAAAAAAGAAATATTCTTGCCAAAACACACGTGAAGTATAGTATTTGTACATACAGCCGTTAAGAATCAAAAACGCGTGACGCCTTTCTTTTCCTTTAATTTTCAACTCGTGTACGAATATTTTATTTGAGATATTTTTGTAATGAAAAAATGAATAATAAAATTTAATGTAAGAGAGGATGAACAGTGGAATTACAGCGTTACCATATTCACAGAAAATCTGGAAAATTTCGGTTAGTCAAGAAATAGACGCTATTTATTGGAATTCACAATTGTATAATTATTATCTAGCTTCAGCATCACCTAGGTGTCAATTCATCTAGAACAAGTTTTTCTGTATATTGATTTGAGAAATACTGGATTACAGTTTGAGTGGTAATAATAGTTTACAAAACAATAAATTTAAAGTCAGTGTTTACACTTGGGAGAAATCAGACAAAGTTAAGAAAAATCTGGCATTTTGTAATGAATTAAATTTTTATATAGGAAGCATACTAGTTTTTAAATGTGTATGTCGTTGACTCACAAATATTAAATTGTACTAAAATAATAATTTTGATTAAGATGAATAATAATTATTGTTAAGCACAATAAATCAATTGATATCAGTTTCCCATGCATTTGGACTATTATAGAATTTTAAAAGAAATGTAAAAGACCTTCTTAAACAAAATTGCTTACAGTAAAACAATAGAATTGAGAACCAAAAAAAAAGATTTTATAATATTTCGAAGAGTAAGACCATTCCGGAATCAAAATCGAAATGAAGAATAATAAAAGTTTGAAACTTGCTTGGTAACTTATTGAACATTGCAACATTTGCTTCAATTAAATATCTGCTTGTTTAATTATTTATGCAAAAAAAAAATTTCAAAATACGATTGAGTTCCTTGATGTAGTGAAACAGTTTTCAAATTTAATTAAAAAATTTGTTTTTAAGCAGAATTATGCAATTCATACCTTATGTTGAATCAGACTTAAGGGCGGTATTACATATTTAAGATAAAATTTGAGAGGAATAAAGTAAACAAAATTTACACATTTTGAACTCACTTCTCCAATTTATAATACAAAATTTATTTGAGTTTAATAGAGTTATTAAAAATTTAGAGTCGCCGGTTTTTTTATTTTCGCACTACTTCCGAACATAGTAACTTATTTTGCGAAGCTTTTCATACATTTTCGCGTATTTAATATACTTTATGGCTATCAATGACTTTCTTAGAATATTCTATGTTTGAGCTTCAATAAAAGTGTTTTCGAAAAGTTTCTAGATTTAACAGTAAGTTAATATGGTTTAATTATTATTGTGTACAAAATTTACAAAACAATTCAGAAAATTAAAAACACATTTAAGTTACAAAATTCCTATAAAAAAACGTGCTACATGCATGCATTTGCAGTAGTATTTTGTTCGGCCAAGAAATGGCAAAATTTCATTTCACATAAATCAATATTATACAATTAATTTCGAATGAATTTAAAATATAAGAAATCAAAGCTAAATAAACGAAAAAAAAAATTGAGTGTTCCTGATGTATCTGCTAAATGGTATCGGGAAATGAGTGAAAGTTAAGGAGGATATTTTTTAAAATTAAAATTTACAATGAACAAGTATATAAGGGTATTGAAAAGTAGCTGTACTACAAAATGTAGTGAGTAAGTATGGACAGTATGATAATAATAGCAATATATTTATTACAATAGTTATAAATTTAAATTTAAAGATTTTATTTAAGTTATGATAACAGGCCTATTTCAACCTGCCTTCTAAAATATTTTAAATTTCAGTATTTATAATGATATCAGACTCTAATTTAAATATTATAATAATTTTTTTAAAAGTTGTATCAAACCAATGGTTTATAAAGAAGCGCTATACCAAAATATGTTGCATACTTTCAGGATGAGGAAAAGAAAAGAATTGAAAGAAGCGTTTAATTTAACAATATTTTTTTTTGAAACTTAACTTTTAAAAGCTATAACTTTTAACAAGCGGGAGATACGTAAAAATTTTCTACTAAAGAAGTTTTTAGCGAATGCCTATATAAAATTTTCAGCTTTCTATCTCAAAGGGTGTAGAAGCAAAATAAGAACAAAATCATTTTATAGTCAAACGAAAAATCCTAGTTTTATCATGACATAAAAAGTAATTTCTCTATTTCTTTGTCCTTATTCTTTGCCATAATTTTACATAGAATAGAAGCTTTCCTTATTAAAGAATGCTTGGTTTCTAAACACGTATTTATGAGTATAGTCTCACATAATCAATCCAAGTGATATTGTATATTTTGCATTTACATATCATGTTAAATTTGCAAATTTTCTGGCGTGAAATTTTTTAATTGAAATTAAGTCTAGTAGAAATTTTTTCTAAGAAAAATAAATATTTGCAAAATATGATGTATTTGTTATTTAAATATTTAAAGTGGAAAATAAAGACATGTTTTAAGGTTTATATGAGGAAAATTGCATCTGTATTATTTTAATGAACTGATGAGCTAATAAACTACTAATTTTTGTTTACATTTAATTTTTTATTAGATCTAATGGGAACAGAATGTGACTAACTGGATTGTGCATTTTTTGTGAATGGTTTTTTGAAAATTAAAATTAAAAATTAGGAATTATTATTAAAATAAGTAATGAAATAAATAAACTCCTTTAAAAAATTCCTATTCACCTGGTTAACAAAGTTATTCCAGAAAATTTATTGCGAACGAAGCGAAGCACTGCGTTAACTCTTATTTTCCACCTTAATATGAAACAAATATAATGGAAAAAGGACTCAATATATGTGTAGCAAATCTATAGTTTTAAGTACTTTAATTGTTGTAATTGCAATCCGTACAATTTCAAAATTAAAATAATTAGGCGAATAAAATTATTCACTAATTATTAAAATTCTGATTATAATTTTATTTAATTTGCAATTCAAATACAAAAATATTTTTTCTAAACTTACATAAGAATAGTTTTACTGAAATTTAAAAACCTTTGAATATTTAGAAAATATAAACAATGCGGTTAGTAAGATATTAAAAGTTACTATACACATTAAGAAACCATTTGAATAAAATTTTCCATTCCTTAATATTATAAATGTTCCATGTATAACAAGCTTATAACAGGAGAACAGGAGAAAATTTTAATAAATAATAATATTCTATTTTTCACCTCTAATATTTAATCACCGCCAACTAATAAGCTATACCCAAATTAGGGAACTTAAAACATAATGGAATTGATACAATAATTATAGGATAGGAATAATTCATTCGATTAGGAAATTATCACATTAACCAAGACAAAAATTGTATATTTTCCATTTTTCCATATTCATTTCATATAGGTTTCTAAAAAATTAAAGTAAATTGTTTAAATTTTTAAGTTAATTTAAAATTTATCTTTTTCTTTTTTCATTTATGCCCTGAATTAATTGTGTTTTCAACAAATTTGAAATACATACATGCTTCATTTTTCTTTATTTGAAATTGAATAAATAAACGACCAGCTGACTTTAATTCTGACATACTTGCGTATCACACAGAAGTGTTAACGTCGGACTTTGTTGTACTTTAAATTCATTTTTTTAATTCTGATTAAGAACTTACAGCGCATCATACAATGCCGAAAAAGAACAATCTTAACTACTGGTAACTTTGACATCAAATTGTGATTAAATACGGATGCAGTTTTTCCAAGTCTTCCAGATTTTTATTCTCTTTACTCTAAAATAATCATAAAACTATTAGATAATGGCAAAAGTAAATAAATAATATAAGAAAAAACCTTACCTTTACAAAAATAGAATTGAAAATATTTAAGATACCAATCGGAATTTTAGAGTTGAAGAAAATTTCGTTTTTCTTTACATGTATTTTTTGGTATATTCATGCCATACTTATTTTAGATTTGAATGCATTTTAATTATAACAAAATTTTGAAATTTTTCAAAAAAATATTGTACATATTTTAACTTCAATGGTGAAAATACATTAGAAATATTGAAAATACAATGAGAGTTCCTCCCTTTACGACGTGGTCTTATACTAACCAATAGTATTTTATATACAAATGAAAAACGTCCATTTCATTTTCTTCTTTTTGTGATTTCAATGTATGTATGTAAGCAGTTTAGTGATTATCCTGGGTTGGTTATTCCAATACATAATGATTATTTGAGCTGAAATTGTAAGTATTAAAATTATTTTAGAATAAATACAAAAAACATTGAAAATATTGCTTAAATAAAAATTAAAAAGAAACTAATTGTGAAAACCGGAATTAATAGTATCTTAATATTAATTTTTTTTTTAAATATTTATTGTAAAAAAAAATTTCCTAAAAGTAAATTTTTAGTTTGATGGCTTTGCGTCTTCTTGGTTTTACCGAATATTAATTGAAAATTTCTGAAAAATATTTTGTTTATGTACTCAATTTACTCTTAGACTTTAATTCGATTATTAAATTTAAATAAAATGTAATTATAAATTAGAAAATGAACAAGAAATCGTTTGAGAAGAACCGTATTTGTATATATGAAATCTAAAATGGAGTACACCACATCTTCCTCGACAGATAAATTAAAAACGTTTTCTGATAGATTGCGTATGTCAGCCTTATTGGTCAGAAGAAAAAGTTATAATTTTTTTATAGAAATCGGGTTACTGAAACAAAGGTCTTACGAAGGATTGATTTCATTCAAAAAATTCTTCAATGATAAGTTCAACAGTCTATTACTTAATTAAGGGTTGTGATGAAATGCAGTTTAAATTAGACTTGTTTTTTTGTTGATCTTGATGTTGTTTATAAAAACATTTTGTTTATGTTAGATAGGGTAACATAGTGACCAATCACACGGAAAATTACGACTTTCATTTTAATATGTTGCTATATCAAACTGTTATTCAATTTATTATTTTTGTATACTCTTATTCACACGATTTTCCATATGGACACTGAAAGAAAAATAATTTGGTATTGAAAAATTAATTTGTATTGTTAAAAATTCTAATCTTAGTTCTAAAATAGTTTGTATAGCTAAAATTCTAATTTATGAGGGGCTCAGACGCGAAGCGTTTAAGGATTTCACTGAAGAATTTTATAAAATTTTCATTTGTTTCTTTTTCCTGTGTTACTTTTGTAATATTATTTTACTTTTGCTCCCAATATTATTTTACCTAAAATTTATATTACCTTATACCGCTCTCATTTTTTATTGCCTGCGACGTTTTACGTGGACCATGGATATGTTCAAGATTTTTAAATTTGCCAATTTTATTGCATTTAAATACTTTTAACATTTTGTTCCAATTATTTTTTAATTTAAGTTCAAATTCGGTTCCATTCTCTAAAAATTCTTCTTCAAAATCAACTTTACATTTATTCAAAATTGTGTTTTTAAAAATAGCTCAAAATCTGCATAAATTTGAAATATTCCATGTAAATTCTATTTCGTTTTATTTTAGATTTGAAAAGTCCGCTAAAATATTTTGGAATTGAGTTATAATTTTGATTACTTCCATAGCTCTGTGCATCTGCATAAATTCATAATTTTCTTCAAATTTTCTTCATATTGATTAATTTATTTTCATCTACATGTTTTGCTGTTCGCTTTAAAATTTTAATTTTATTCTGATTCTTTCTACATTTTTCTATTCATTGATTGAAAGAAAAATTTTTTGACTTATAACATTTCGATTTTAAATTGACAGCACTTTTTCTTTTTTCATGAAATATGAAAAAAAAATTTATCTTGAGTTCGAATCCAAATTTTACCTTTTTTTTTAAAAAAAAAAAATTTAATAATATTTTCATTTTGAATTGAAAATGAAAAAAGAAAAATTTTATCCTCGTGAATATTTAAAAAATAAAAATATTTTTGAAAAAAATATATGTATACTATAATTTGGTGGTTTATATTAAGAATTTGTTCCTATATATTTTGTGTGAATGTTGTTGTGTTTGTTAGTTGTTGTGTGAATGTGTTATTAGATTAAGTTAAAAGTTTTCAAAAAATTTTCTAGACTCAGATTTTTAGAATTGCATTATGACCGCACAAGCAGTGGCTAGAGGCTGACCAATTTTTAGACCGGTCTTAGGTCTGAATCCGTCAGAATTTTGACATTTTTTGTTTTTTATATGAAAAATATGCTTGAGTTCAAATCCAAATTTTACCATTTTTTTTTAATTTTTTTTTTTTTAAATTCGAATAATTTTTTTTTTTAAAGAGTAAATTTGGATTTGGATACAAACATTTTGTTGAAATCTAGAAACCTTTCAAAGTCAAATTTGATTTGGAAAACTTTTTACATTAAATCAAAATTGTATCAATAGAAAAACATAAATTTTAAAAAATTTTAATGAAAACAAAAAATTTTAAATAAGAAAAGAAAAAACAAAAATAATTTCGATAGAATTGAGGCCAAACAATTGAAGCTACAAATCACTAGATAGGACAGTTTTGACGAATACTAAGAGATGTGATTAAATTATAAAGATAAGAAAAAGAAATTTTATTACAAAGAAGAGAGAATTTAACTGAACAAATAAGCTCTAATTTTATATAAAATTATCAAAATTAATGAAGACTGTAACAACATTGAATGATGGCAAATTTTAAAGAGTTATATTCAATTAAACAAACACTGTATTTTCATATTTTCAATTAGATTGTGGTTTCCGGGACGAAACTTATTCAAAAATGAACTTTCCAAATAATGTTCAAACAATCTGTATAGAGGGCTCGAAAACTGAATTTTATAATATAATTGGGCTTATAATTTACCACAAAATGATAAGGTATCAGATAAATAAATGAGGCTCACTGGGAAATGGTATAAAAGTAAATAGGTGCTCTTTTAAAAAGTGATTTCTAGATCGTGCATTTTCCTTTTTGCGTGCACAAAAAACTGAATGAAAACATAAAATGGTATGAAAAATTGCATTGTATTTTTCTTTTTCGCTTTTTATACATTATATAATATTTTTTTCATGGTATTTCTTATTTATTTTTGAAGAAACTTGTATGAAACCAACATGGATTAAAAAATACGCCCGCTGCCCGCGCACTCTTTAGAAATTGATTGGAAATTTTAATTTTTACTACTACTATGAATCAGCAGCCGGGTCCTATTAAAGGTACAGTAAATTATAATTTTCATGACAATTTCAGGCACATTTTTGCTTTATAATTTTTCAAATCTAAGTTTCCAGATCCTTAATGAGTTCAAATTCAACGAGTATGAACTTAAAAAATATGAAATCCAGCCATTATGGGCAATAGCTTCAAAACTCGGTTAACAATAAAATGGCAGATTATAAGGTAACACATTTATAACAAATACTGTTATAATGCATTTTATATTCTTTTGAATAACAATGCTCCTTCAGAGTTATGAAATGAAAAAAATAATATTAAACTGAGAAATTAATTCTATAGATTATAGAATCTTACCTGAAGTATGGAATTATTATTATTGTACATATATGGAATTTCAAACTACTAATAAAAAAGAAATATTCTTGCCAAAACACACGTGAAGTATAGTATTTGTACATACAGCCGTTAAGAATCAAAAACGCGTAACGCCTTTCTTTTCCTTTAATTTTCAACTCGTGTACGAATATTTTATTTGAGATATTTTTGTAATGAAAAAATGAATAATAAAATTTAATGTAAGAGAGGATGAACAGTGGAATTACAGCGTTACCATATTTATTTCACAGAAAATCTGGAAAATTTCGGTTAGTCAAGAAATAGACGCTGTTTATTGGAATTCACAATTGTATAATTATTATCTAGCTTCAGCATCACCTAGGTGTCAATTCATCTAGAACAAGTTTTTCTGTATATTGATTTGAGAAATACTGGATTACAGTTTGAGTGGTAATAATAGTTTACAAAACAATAAATTTAAAGTCAGTGTTTACACTTGGGAGAAATCAGACAAAGTTAAGAAAAATCTGGCATTTTGTAATGAATTAAATTTTTATATAGGAAGCATACTAGTTTTTAAATGTGTATGTCGTTGACTCACAAATATTAAATTGTACTAAAATAATAATTTTGATTAAGATGAATAATAATTATTGTTAAGCACAATAAATCAATTGATATCAGTTTCCCATGCATTTGGACTATTATAGAATTTTAAAAGAAATGTAAAAGACCTTCTTAAACAAAATTGGTTACAGTAAAACAATAGAATTGAGAACCAAAAAAAAAGATTTTATAATATTTCGAAGAGTAAGACCATTCCGGAATCAAAATCGAAATGAAGAATAATAAAAGTTTGAAACTTGCTTGGTAACTTATTGAACATTGCAACATTTGCTTCAATTAAATATCTGCTTGTTTAATTATTTATGCAAAAAAAAAATTTCAAAATACGATTGAGTTCCTTGATGTAGTGAAACAGTTTTCAAATTTAATTAAAAAATTTGTTTTTAAGCAGAATTATGCAATTCATACCTTATGTTGAATCAGACTTAAGGGCGGTATTACATATTTAAGATAAAATTTGAGAGGAATAAAGTAAACAAAATTTACACATTTTGAACTCACTTCTCCAATTTATAATACAAAATTTATTTGAGTTTAATAGAGTTATTAAAAATTTAGAGTCGCCGGTTTTTTTATTTTCGCACTACTTCCGAACATAGTAACTTATTTTGCGAAGCTTTTCATACATTTTCGCGTATTTAATATACTTTATGGCTATCAATGACTTTCTTAGAATATTCTATGTTTGAGCTTCAATAAAAGTGTTTTCGAAAAGTTTCTAGATTTAACAGTAAGTTAATATGGTTTAATTATTATTGTGTACAAAATTTACAAAACAATTCAGAAAATTAAAAACACATTTAAGTTACAAAATTCCTATAAAAAAACGTGCTACATGCATGCATTTGCAGTAGTATTTTGTTCGGCCAAGAAATGGCAAAATTTCATTTCACATAAATCAATATTATACAATTAATTTCGAATGAATTTAAAATATAAGAAATCAAAGCTAAATAAACGAAAAAAAAAATTGAGTGTTCCTGCTGTATCTGCTAAATGGTATCGGGAAATGAGTGAAAGTTAAGGAGGATATTTTTTAAAATTAAAATTTACAATGAACAAGTATAATATAAGGGTATTGAAAAGTAGCTGTACTACAAAATGTAGTGAGTAAGTATGGACAGTATGATAATAATAGCAATATATTTATTACAATAGTTATAAATTTAAATTTAAAGATTTTATTTAAGTTATGATAACAGGCCTATTTCAACCTGCCTTCTAAAATATTTTAAATTTCAGTATTTATAATGATATCAGACTCTAATTTAAATATTATAATAATTTTTTTAAAAGTTGTATCAAACCAATGGTTTATAAAGAAGCGCTATACCAAAATATGTTGCATACTTTCAGGATGAGGAAAAGAAAAGAATTGAAAGAAGCGTTTAATTTAACAATATTTTTTTTTGAAACTTAACTTTTAAAAGCTATAACTTTTAACAAGCGGGAGATACGTAAAAATTTTCTACTAAAGAAGTTTTTAGCGAATGCCTATATAAAATTTTCAGCTTTCTATCTCAAAGGGTGTAGAAGCAAAATAAGAACAAAATCATTTTATAGTCAAACGAAAAATCCTAGTTTTATCATGACATAAAAAGTAATTTCTCTATTTCTTTGTCCTTATTCTTTGCCATAATTTTACATAGAATAGAAGCTTTCCTTATTAAAGAATGCTTGGTTTCTAAACACGTATTTATGAGTATAGTCTCACATAATCAATCCAAGTGATATTGTATATTTTGCATTTACATATCATGTTAAATTTGCAAATTTTCTGGCGTGAAATTTTTTAATTGAAATTAAGTCTAGTAGAAATTTTTTCTAAGAAAAATAAATATTTGCAAAATATGATGTATTTGTTATTTAAATATTTAAAGTGGAAAATAAAGACATGTTTTAAGGTTTATATGAGGAAAATTGCATCTGTATTATTTTAATGAACTGATGAGCTAATAAACTACTAATTTTTGTTTACATTTAATTTTTTATTAGATCTAATGGGAACAGAATGTGACTAACTGGATTGTGCATTTTTTGTGAATGGTTTTTTGAAAATTAAAATTAAAAATTAGGAATTATTATTAAAATAAGTAATGAAATAAATAAACTCCTTTAAAAAATTCCTATTCACCTGGTTAACAAAGTTATTCCAGAAAATTTACTGCGAACGAAGCGGAGCACTGCGTTAACTCTTATTTTCCACCTTAATATGAAACAAATATAATGGAAAAAGGACTCAATATATGTGTAACAAATCTATAGTTTTAAGTACTTTAATTGTTGTAATTGCAATCCGTACAATTTCAAAATTAAAATAATTAGGCGAATAAAATTATTCACTTATTATTAAAATTCTGATTATAATTTTATTTAATTTGCAATTCAAATACAAAAAAATTTTTTCTAAACTTATATAAGAATAGTTTTACTGAAATTTAAAAACCTTTGAATATTTAGAAAATATAAACAATGAGATTAATAAGATATTAAAAGTTACTATACGTATTAAGAAACCATTTGAATAAAATTTTCCATTCCTTAATATTATAAATGGTCCATGTATAACAAGCTTATAACAGGAGAACAGGAGAAAATTTTAATAAATAATAATATTCTTTTTTTCACCTCTAATATTTAATCACCGCCAACTAATAAGCTATACCCAAATTAGGGAACTTAAAACATAATGGAATTGATACAATAATTATAGGATAGGAATAATTCATTCGATTAGGAAATTATCACATTAACCAAGACAAAAATTGTATATTTTCCATTTTTCCATATTCATTTCATATAGGTTTCTAAAAAATTAAAGTAAATTGTTTAAATTTTTAAGTTAATTTAAAATTTATCTTTTTCTTTTTTCATTTATGCCCTGAATTAATTGTGTTTTCAACAAATTTGAAATACATACATGCTTCATTTTTCTTTATTTGAAATTGAATAAATAAACGACCAGCTGACTTTAATTCTGACATACTTGCGCATCACACAGAAGTGTTAGCGTCGGACTTTGTTGTACTTTAAATTCATTTTTTTAATTCTGATTAAGAACTTACAGCGCATCATACAATGCCGAAAAAGAACAATCTTAACTACTGGTAACTTTGACATCAAATTGTGATTAAATACGGATGCAGTTTTTCCAAGTCTTCCAGATTTTTATTCTCTTTACTCTAAAATAATCATAAAACTATTAGATAATGGCAAAAGTAAATAAATAATATAAGAAAAAACCTTACCTTTACAAAAATAGAATTGAAAATATTTAAGATACCAATCGGAATTTTAGAGTTGAAGAAAATTTCGTTTTTCTTTACATGTATTTTTTGGTATATTCATGCCATACTTATTTTAGATTTGAATGCATTTTAATTATAACAAAATTTTGAAATTTTTCAAAAAAATATTGTACATATTTTAACTTCAATGGTGAAAATACATTAGAAATATTGAAAATACAATGAGAGTTCCTCCCTTTACGACGTGGTCTTATACTAACCAATAGTATTTTATATACAAATGAAAAACGTCCATTTCATTTTCTTCTTTTTGTGATTTCAATGTATGTATGTAAGCAGTTTAGTGATTATCCTGGGTTGGTTATTCCAATACATAATGATTATTTGAGCTGAAATTGTAAGTATTAAAATTATTTTAGAATAAATACAAAAAACATTGAAAATATTGCTTAAATAAAAATTAAAAAGAAACTAATTGTGAAAACCGGAATTAATAGTATCTTAATATTAATTTTTTTTTTAAATATTTATTGTAAAAAAAAATTTCCTAAAAGTAAATTTTTAGTTTGATGGCTTTGCGTCTTCTTGGTTTTACCGAATATTAATTGAAAATTTCTGAAAAATATTTTGTTTATGTACTCAATTTACTCTTAGACTTTAATTCGATTATTAAATTTAAATAAAATGTAATTATAAATTAGAAAATGAACAAGAAATCGTTTGAGAAGAACCGTATTTGTATATATGAAATCTAAAATGGAGTACACCACATCTTCCTCGACAGATAAATTAAAAACGTTTTCTGATAGATTGCGTATGTCAGCCTTATTGGTCAGAAGAAAAAGTTATAATTTTTTTATAGAAATCGGGTTACTGAAACAAAGGTCTTACGAAGGATTGATTTCATTCAAAAAATTCTTCAATGATAAGTTCAACAGTCTATTACTTAATTAAGGGTTGTGATGAAATGCAGTTTAAATTAGACTTGTTTTTTTGTTGATCTTGATGTTGTTTATAAAAACATTTTGTTTATGTTAGATAGGGTAACATAGTGACCAATCACACGGAAAATTACGACTTTCATTTTAATATGTTGCTATATCAAACTGTTAAATTATTATTTTTGTATACTCTTATTCACACGATTTTCCATATGGACACTGAAAGAAAA